>NC_064617.1:57851215-58476215 GCF_023898315.1 Schistocerca nitens
CCCCCCCCCCCACACACACACTACCCTGCTTTGGAACAAATGTGTATTGATGGAGTATGTTCACAACCAGTAGCAGCAGGCACCACTGAGGCATGACCTATCTCCTTGGTCCATTCGCACCCCCACAGGATACTGGTAGCATGATTCTGTAGTGGAACTGTAGCAGTTTTTTCTGCCACTTGGCTGAGCTATGACATCTTCTGTGTGCTTCCCGTTTTTCGCAATGCAGTATGAAAGAGCATCGGGTGCTGTTTGCACATATGTTCTAAACACACTCTGCACCAAATACATGTCACTTAACATGACTTTGGAGGCTGTGGCCATTTGTGTGAAGACATCTCTGAAATTTACCATCTGTAAAATATTAGGTGACTTCAGTGCCCGCAACCATTTGGTGGGTGAAACTACAACCATTGGCTGCGGTAAAGTTGTTGCAACCCATGTCTTCTGCTGTCCCACAAATGGAGAGTTCTTGATGACTTGTGTGACAGTGATCATTTTCTGATCCTTTTGATCCTCCCTTGGCATCACTCACCTGAGTGTGGCTTCTCTCCAAAGCTGTTTGCGATACTTTCACCACGGCCATAACCCTTTCCACCCTACCAGTTGCAGGTATCACTTTGGTTCTCAAGAGCAAAACTGTAGCCATTCTATTGGCAGCTGACTCGGCGATCCCGTTACTTGGACATCCCCCACCCCCCCACCCCCACACACACACACCCTTGTGGTAGGAATGCAGTGGCTGCCATGCTGCCTCTGGGATTGTCCAGTGTATCTTGATGAGCTGGCTGTCCAGGAGATCAAGGTAAAGGAAAAAGTGCCTTACCCAGTTGCTTGCAAGTTATTGGCTAGTCGCCAACCCTGCATTCTCCTGTCTAGCACCAATAGTTCTGTTTTTGTTACCCCCTGCTCCATGAAGGATATAGCCACGCAGACATGCGACCTCAAATTCAGCTCTGAGGTTGTGAAATCGCCAAGTGTCAAGGTAGTATTACCATTCCCCAGTCTAGCTGTGCAACAAGCCATCAAACTCTCGCCTCAATGGGCGAAGCCACCAGATACACATCCGGCAGGCCGGAAAGGACAGAAGTAGTAGTGCCCCCCAAGTCGTCCTCGGCTAACCAGAAAGGCTCGAACAAGTCCACCAAAGGCAAATGGTTTTCTCCTTCACCCAGCTTGAAGATCTTCGACAGTGTTGCCATGTGGTACCTTAGCCTGGCCGGCCTCCGTGTCGCCGGTGCGCACCTCCAACTGATTTTCTACATTGGACTCCACAGACCAACAGCACAAGCAAGCTGATGCTTCTGTAGACCCCATGGAGCAGGATCCTCCTGCTTCTGTGCCCTGTAGCAGCGATTCTTCACAGGCTGTCGCTCAGTAGTCGCCGAGGTGACACCCCTTCACCTCTTCCTCATCATGACTCTCCTCCAATTTACGGCTGCTTTTATTTTGCTTTGCATTGTACTTTGCATTCAGGAAACAAAAGTGCGTGCTCACAAATGCTTTTAGCTTTCACGTTTCTTCCTGGTTCGTTTTGACCTTTCCCCTGAGATCGGCATTCCATCTCGTGGGGGCATCATGTTGCTCATATAGGGTGATGTTCATAGTCAACCCATCTCCCTGACTGCTCACCTTCAAGCTGTTGCAGTTCGCCTTTTCCTTCCCCACCTGACTTTTTCCCTCAGTACCATTTGTCACTCCGTCATTCTATGTCACGAGGGCAGACTTCCTTCAGCTTATTGGGCAGCTACCTCCCCCATTTCCTCTACTCGGTGACGTCAATGTGCATCATCCACTTTGGGGTTCTCCTACAATCTGTCAGAGAGGTGCCTCTTGGCTGATCTTTTTAATCAACTCTACCTCTTCTGCCTTAACCCTGGAATACTCAAGTTCCTTTTAGACTCCTCGTACACCTGATCCCAGTTGGACCTATCCTTCTGCACTGCCCAGCTTGCCCATCATCTTGAGCGATCCATTCTGACATCTACTTGAGCGACCACTTCCCATGTGCTATCCATTTGCTGTCTTCTACCCCACCTGCATGTACACCCAAATATCAGCTTACTAAGGCTGACTGCCGGCTTTACTCCTCCCTGGTGACCATCGGAGAACAGGATTTCCCCAGTTGTGATGACCAGGTAGAATATCTCACAAACATTATCTTTACTGTTGCAGAACATTCCATTCCTCGCACTTCGTCTTTACCATGTCTCTTGGTGGGCTGAGGCATGCCGCAAAACAATTCGAGCACAGAGACATGCTATCCACATTTTTAAGCATCATCCTAGGATGACAAACTGCATTCATTATAAACAGAAGTGTACAAAGTGTCGTTGCGTTCTTTAGGATAGCAAAAAGCTGGATTTCGTCACTAGTTCTTTTAACAGTTCCACCCCTTCCTCTGTCGTGTTGGCCAACTTCCAACAGCCGTGTGGGCCAACTTCCAACGGCTCTTTGGGACCAAGATCCATTTGCCAAATACCAGCCTGAAAGTGGCAGACAATGTTATTGTGGACCCTATTGCTATCTCCAACACCTTGGGTCGCTATTTTGTGGAAATTTAGAGCTCTTCCCACTATCACCCTGCTTCCCTCCATCGGAAAGAAGTGGAGGAGCTCAGGTGATGCCCTTCTTTTCTCAGAATAGTGAGTGCTACAATGCCGCCTTTACTGTGAGGGAGCTAGATCATGCTCTCAGTTCATTCCGATCCTCCACCCCAGGGCCAGATGCTGTTCGCATTCAGATGTTGCAGCACCTTTCTCTTGAGGGCAAGCACTTCCTTCTTAACATAAACAACCGCATCTGGGCAGAGGGGACATTTCCCGGACGTTGGTGTGAAGCCACTGTCATACCAATTACCTAAGCCTGGTAAGGACAAAACCTTCTTTCTAGCTACCGCCTCATCTCTATTTACTAACGAATGCACCCCCCCAGGGGATCCACAACTCTTTTGTGGATACGTGCGTAGCGAGCACGGGACCCCGAGCTGATGTGGCCTTCCTTCCTTTCCGGGCTGCATACCTTCCCTTTCCGCATCCTTCCCCATCCCCCATCTTCGCCCCCCCCCCCCCTCACCTCTGGCTCTTTCTTTCCCTTTCTCCCCCTCTGGGGTTATGGTTTGTGCCTACGTCCGGAGACGGACGCTTGTAAATATACTACATTCTTCGCCTTCCTTGCTTGTAAGTCTTCATCCTTCCTTTGTCCTTCTCTTTTCCTTACCTCTTCTCTCTACCCTTTTCTCCGCTGCGGCGTTTGAGACCTCTCTTCTTTCCTTTCCCTTTCTCTTTCTTCCTCCCTGTGCGTGTCTGAAGGCCAAACCACGCACTTCCATGCGTAGCCGGTGACGGGGTAACGCGTAATTCCCCGCCCCGGGTAGACAGGTAGGACACGTACGTACCCCCTGGTAACGGCCAGGCCCAGGGAGGGGTGATTACCCGAGCTGATACCTTCCAAAAGTGCTGATTGGTCCCTCCGTCCGTTTGTCGGGAGGTGTGACCTGAGGTGTGAACAATCACCTAAGGCGGGAGTGCCCTCAGAGAGGGCCCCCACAAGGGAGGAGCGCGCCATCGGAGACGCCGGTAATCATGGGGGATTCTTCCGCAATGGTTACTCACCTTCCACTATGTCTGCTCACAAACGTAAGTTCACTGAATCTCAGCCACAGACAGTTCTTCCATCGTTGCCACAGTTCCTTGTTGTTTCTCGGTCTGACGAAGGTCACGATTTCTCCACGGTCAACCCTTTCATTATTCAGAAAGGTGTCGACGCAATTGCAGGTCCAGTAAAGTCTTGTTCCAGATTACGGAATGGCACCCTGTTGTTGGAAACAGTCAGTGCCCTCCAGGCGCAAAATTTGCTGCGTACCTCACTACTACACACTTTCCCTGTCCGGGTGGAACCGCACCGTACCTTAAATTCCTCGCGTGGAGTCGTTTATACACGCTCCCTCGATGGACTGTCTGACGAAGAAATTCAGCACTACCTGTCTGACCAGGGCGTAACGGCTGTTCATAAGGTTATGAAAAGGGTTGACACGAACATCATTCCAACCCGCACTGTCTTTTTGACATTTGACAAAGTTCAACTCCCTTCGAAAATCAAAGCAGGCTATGAGATAATTTCCGTTCGCCCTTATGTCCCAAACCCTACGCGCTGCTATCGGTGTCAGCGGTTCAATCACACCAGCCAGTCCTGTTCCAATCCGGCCAAATGTGTTACGTGTGGCAAGGATGCCCATGAGGGTGCTTGTCCACCTCCATCCCCTCGCTGCATCAACTGTATGGGTGACCACGCTGCTTCCTCTCGAGATTGTCCCGTTTTTAAGGACGAAAAGCTCATCGAGGAAATTAGAGTAAAGGAAAAGGTGTCGACCTTTGCTGCTCTAAAATTATTCGCCAGTCGACAGCCCACCGTGCCTCAGAAAGGAAAATACAGCGCTGTCCTTGCTTCTCATCGGCCAAAAAAGGAGGCGGCCACGCAGACTTGCGACCTCTTCTTTAGTGCCACAGTCGTCAGATCGGCCAGCGCAAAGATCGCATGTTCAACCTCACCACTTTCGCCTGCCCACTCTCTGGCTCACCCGTCGTCGAGTTCTGCTAAATCTCGAGCCCAAGAGTCAGACACCAAGACTTCGAAAAAAGAGCATACTCCTGAAGAGTTTTTACGTACGGCAACTTCCCAACCTACGGTTCCTCCTTCCTCTAAACATCACACTTCCAAGAAGGCTACAAAGAAACCCAGTTCCTCTCCTTCTCCGCCAAGGCGTGTCTCATCTACAGCACCACCTGGCGGAAATCGCCCTCGGCCGTCTTCTGTGTCGCCGAGGCGCACTGCTGGCCGCCGATCAACCGGCCGGTCGCTGGTGGCAGGAGCTGCTCCTGACCAACCTATGGATCAGGATCTTCTGCCTTCGGCTGACTGCCATTCCATGCTGTTGGTCGCAAGCTCAGAGCAGTCGTTGAGTTGACAGCGACCTTGGTCACATTCCTCCATTTTCTGTTCACCCTATGTCCATTATCCACTGGAATATCCGCGGTATTCGAGCCAATCGGGATGAATTGTCGATCCTCTTACAATCCTACTCGCCGGTCATCTTCTGTCTTCAGGAAACAAAGCTGCGTCCCCATGACCACTTTGTTCTCCCTCATTTTCAGTCCGTCCGATATGATCTCCCCTCTGTTGAAGGCACTCCAGCACATGGAGGACTCAGGATTCTTCTCCATGAAACTCTCCATTATCACCCAATCCATTTAAACACCTCCTTCCAAGCTGTCGCCGTCCGTCTTTCCCTTTCCGGATACACGTTCTCTCTTTGTACTGTATACATTCCATCGTCCACACCAATGGCACGAGCTGATCTCCTTCATCTTCTTGGTCAGCTTCCACCCCCATATTTGCTGGTTGGGGACTTCAATGCCCACCACCCACTTTGGGGATCTCCACATCCTTGTCCACGTGGCTCACTATTGCTAGACGTCTTCCACCAAGCAGATCTAGTTTGCCTCAACACTGGGGTCCCTACAATTTTGTCTGCCTCCACGACAAATTTATCTCATTTGGACCTTGCGGTCGGTACTGTTCCGCTAGCTCGGCGCTTCGAATGGTTCGCCCTTGATGATACACACTCGAGTGACCACTTTCCATGTGTCCTTAGACTGCAGCCTCAACTGCCCTACATGCGCCCGCGACGCTGGAAGTTTGCCCAAGCCGATTGGACACTTTTTTCGTCTCTAGCGACATTCAATGACCGTCACTTTCCCAGCGTCGACGACGAGGTCACACATATTACCGACGTTATTCTTACAGCTGCGGAACATTCAATACCACGGACCTCCGAATTGCCCCGGCGCCCCCCAGTTCCTTGGTGGAACGAGGCATGCCGTGATGCACTACGTGAGCGACGACGTGCTCTCCGCATTTTCCGCCACCATCCTACTTTGGCCAACTGTATCCGCTATAAGCAGCTCCGAGCGCGATGCCGTCGTGTCATCCGCGATAGCAAGAAGGCAAGCTGGAAATTCTTTATTAGCTCATTTAACACCTTCACTCCCTCCTCGGAAGTTTGGAGTCGGCTTTGACGGTTCTCAGGCGCGCCTAGTTTCTCCCCGGTCTCTGGGCTCACTGTCGCGCATGACACATTAGTGGACCCCGTCGCAATTTCTAACTCGTTGGGTCAGCACTTTGCTGAGATTTCGAGCTCTTCAAATTACCCGCCAGCGTTTCTCCCGAAGAAACGTGCAGCGGAAGTGCGACTTCTTGCTTTCTCCTCTCAAAATCGCGAAAGCTACAATATTGTTTTCTCCATGCGGGAACTCCAACATGCACTCTCTTCTTCTCGCTCCTTCGCCCCAGGACCGTATGGTATCCACGTCCAAATGTTGCTACATTTATCAACCCATAGTCTGCGTTACCTCCTTCGCCTTTATAATCGAATTTGGACCGACAGTACTTTTCCCAGACGATGGCGGGAAGCTATCGTCGTTCCTGTTCCGAAACCTGGAAAGGACAAACATCTCCCCTCTAGCTATCGCCCCATTTCTCTCACGAGTAGTGTCTGTAAGGTTTTGGAGCGTATGGTGAATTACCATTTAGTGTGGTGGCTGGAATCCCACAGTCTTTTAACACCTGCCCAATGCGGATTCCGAAAGCATCGTTCTGCAGTTGACCATCTTGTTGCTCTCTCCACTTATATCATGAACAATTTTGTCTGGAAACGCCAAACAGTAGCAATATTTTTTGATCTGGAGAGAGCATACGATACCTGTTGGAGGACAGTCATCCTCCGCACGCTGTTCACTTGGGGCTTTCAAGGTCGGCTGCCCCTTTTTCTTCGCGAATTTATGGCAGAGCGCACATTTAGGGTGCGGGTGAACACTACTCTCTCCCGTACCTTCTCCCAAGAAAACAGGGTACCCCAGGGCTCCGTGCTGAGTGTTGTACTGTTTGCCATTGCCATCAATCCAATTATGGATTGTCTCCTTCCTGATGTCTTGGGCTCCCTCTTTGTGGACGATTTTGCGATCTACTACAGCTCTCAACGGACCAGCCTTCTTGAACGACGTCTTCAAGGATGTCTCGATCGCCTCCACTCTTGGAGCATCGACACCGGCTTCCGTTTTTCTCCCAGTAAGACCGTTTGCGTTAATTTTTGGCGACGTAAGGAGTTTCTTCCGCCCTCCTTACATCTAGGTTCTGTCAACCTTCCGTTTTCCGACGTCGCTAAATTCTTGGGTCTTATGTTTGACAGAAAACTGTGCTGGTCCTCCCACGTTTCCTATCTTTCGGCTCGCTGTCTGCGATCCCTTAACACCCTCCGTGTCCTGAATGGTACCTCCTGGGGAGCGGACCGAGTGGTCCTTCTCCGCCTCTATCGTGCCTTAGTGCGCTCGAAATTGGACTATGGAAGCATAGTCTACTCCTCTGCTCGGCCGTCTATTCTTCGGCGTCTTAACTCTATCCACCACCGTGGATTACGTTTAGTGTCTGGAGCTTTTTACACCAGCCCTGTGGAAAGCCTTTATGCTGAGACTGCTGAACCTCCGCCATCCAATCGGCGAGCAGTTCTTTTGAGTCATTATGCTAGCCATCTGTCTTCCATGCCTGCTAATCCAGCCCATGACCTTTTTTTCGACGCCTCCTTTGATGTAGGGTATGCAGGCCGCCCCTCCTCCCTACTACCACCAGGAGTCCGCTTCCGTCAACTACTCCATTCTCTTTCCTTCCGCTTTCCTAAAACCTTCTTGACAACTTGGGGTACAGCACCGCCTTGGCTCCGTCCCCGGATCTGCCTGCTCTGTGACCTTTGTCGATTTCCCAAGGATGGTACCCCTTCACTTGTTTATCGTCGGGCATTTGCTGCTCTATGTGCACAAATGACGGACGCCACATTTATTTACACCGACGGCTCGAAAACATCGTTAGGTGTAGGGAGTGCCTATATTGTTGGCGACACCCCAAATCACTTTCGGCTTCCCGACCAGTGTTCGGTTTATACTGCGGAGCTTTACGCTGTTCTCCAGGCTGTCCACTACATCCGCCGCCATCGGTGGATACAGTACGTTATCTGCTCAGATTCTCTCAGCTCTCTCTTCAGTCTCCACGCTCTTTATCCTGTGCACCCTCTGGTCCACCGGATTCAGGACTGTCTGCGCTTGCTTCACCTGGGGGGCGTCTCGGTGGCGTTGCTCTGGCTCCCGGGACAGGTTGGTATCTGTGGAAATGAGGCGGCCGATATTGCAGCCAAGGCTGCAGTCTCACTTCCTCGGCCAGCTATTCAATCGGTTCCCTTCGCCGATCTACGGAGCGTCCTATGTCGTCGTGTTGTTCATTTATGGGACACGCATTGGTCGACACTTACCCATAATAAATTGCGGGACGTGAAAGCTTTTCCTTGTGCTTGGACCTCTTCCTCCCGAACGCGTCGTCGGGAGGAGGTAATTTTAACTAGACTCCGGATAGGGCACTGTCTTTTTAGCCATCGACATCTTTTAAGCGGCGATCCTCCCCTACTATGTCCCCACTGCTCTCAGCTGTGGACGGTAAGACACCTTTTAATTGAGTGCCCCTATTTTAATCCGTTACGCTCCTGTCTACAGCTATCGCCTGATATATCGTCGATTTTAGCAGATGACACGCGCTCCGCCGACCGCGTTCTCAAGTTTATTAGTGCCAGTGAAATGACGTCAGTCATTTGAAGCTTTTTTTGGGGACAACCAACCCCTTTCTGTAGTGGATTTTTAAGCCTTCCTTCTGCTTTTAGTTTCTCCAATTTTATGACTTTCGTTCTCATTGCTGCTGGTTTTAAATTTTGGTTTTTTACTGTTTCCTAAGTCACGGACCGGGCGCTAATGACCATAGAAGTTTTGTGCCCCAAAGAAAAAAAAAAAAAAAAAAAAAAAAAAAAAAAAAAAAAAACGAATGCACAGTGTAGATTTTGAGCACAGCATTCTGCAGTTGACAATCTTGTTAGTTTGTCCACCCATGTCACAACTGGTTTTCTGCGGTAATCCCAGACTGTGGCTGTGTTTTCAATTTGGAGAAGGCGTACGACACCTGCTGGAGAACTGGTATCCTTCATACTCTTTACACGTGGGGCGTCCATGGCCGCCTGCCCTGTTTCTTTCAGGAATTTCTAGAAGATCGAGTTCTCAAGGTGCATATGGGTTCTGCCTTGTCGGACACCTTTATCCTGGAAAACAGTATGCCTCAGGGTTCTGTCCTGAGCGTTATCCTCTTTGCTATTGCCATTAACCCTATTATGGTCTGTCTCCCACTGGGCATCTCCGGCTCCCTTTTTGTTGACCATTTTGCCGTCTATTGCAGTTCTCCCCAAACCTGTCTCATTTAGTGGCGTCCCCAGCGATGTCTTGATAGTCTTTACTCCTGGAGCATCGACAATGGTTTTCATTTTTCCACTGACAAAACAGTCTGTATGAATTTCTGGTGGTGCAAATGTTTCTCGCATCTTCTTTACGTCTTCAGCCTGTCGCCCTTCCGTTCGTTGAAACTATGAAATTCCTGGGGCTCATGCCCAATAGGAAACACTCTTGGTCCTTCCATATGTATCTTACCTGGCAGCCCGCTGTACGCGATCCCTCGATGTCCTACTTGTCCTCAGTGGTACTGGGGCGCCAATCGAACCACCCTCCTCCGTTTGTACTGGTCTCTTGTCCATTCAAAACTCGACTATGGGTGCTTTGTTTATGTGTCTGCACGTCCATGCCTCTTATGCAGTCTCAAACACTGTCCACCGTCGTGGCATCCATTTGGCCACTGGAACCTTTTACTCTAGCCCGGTTGAGAGTCTGTATGCTGAAGCTGCTGAACTACCACTGTCCTACTGCTGAGACTTTCCCCTCAGCAGGTATGCATGCTGTTTGTCTGCCATGCGTGGCCACCCATCCTATACCACCTCCTTCGATAATTCCTTTGGTAGCCAGTATGGAGTGTGCCCCTCTTCTGTTATTTCCTGTAGTCCACTTTTGGCTCTTGCTTCAGCAGCTTAACTTCACACTACCTGCAAGTTTCCTGATGGGTGTGAACACTTCACCCCAGCCAACTAGTGCCTATATTCCCTCCAGTGATCTCTGTGTTGCCGTCTGTAAGGTAGTGGTGTCCCTTTAGCATCGCCATTGGTCCTCCCTTGATGGGAATAAGCTCAGGATTATTAAGCCTCTCGCAGCGGCTTGGATGACCTCCTCTCAGCTGTCCTTCCAGGAGATCATTTTAACTAGGTCGCATATTGGACAGTGCCTTGTTAGCCATCATCATTTAATAAGTGGTGCTCCCCACCACTTTGTATACATTGTGCGCAGGTTTTAACTGTCGGCCACTTCCAAACGGAATGTCCATTTTGTAACTGTTTACATTCCCTCTTGGCTTTGCCGTCTTGAGTTATCGGCCATTCTAGCAAATGACGTGCGTGCTGTCGACTGCGTTTTTCTTTTTATCCGTCAAAGCAATATGATGAAGACCATTTAATTTTTAGTTTTGGTCTTGTGTTTCTGGATGGTGTCTTTAGTAGCCCTTCGGTTTTTAGCTGTCTTCTCTTATGTCAATTGGGATTGATGTTTAGTTATTTTTTAACTCCTCTCTGTTTTCATGTTCTATAGTTTTGACATGGGCACGTATGACCTCAGTTGTTTTTGCACCCAAAAAACAGAACAAACAAAACCTCTCCTGTACACTGACAACTTCTGCATCTACTATTGCTCCTCAACTATGCGTGTTGCTGAATGCCGACTGCAGGGTGCCAAACAAATGGCGCAGTCCTCAGTTCTCACCCATGGCTTCAGGTTTTCCACCAGCAAGACGTGTCGAGCATATCTGTTGCCGTCATGCTATCCACTCTCAACCAGAACCCTACCTTGAGGACCAAACGCTTGATGTGGCGGGGTCTCATTTTTTTCTGGTATTTGTCTTTGCTGAGTAGTTGAGGTGGCTTCCCCATTGTCAACAACTTGCGCAAACGTACCGGTCACAGCTTAATACTCTTCACTGCAGTGACACCAGCTGGGGTGCAGACTGCTTCACACTTTTGCAGCTCTACAAATCTTTGATCCTGTTGCATCGTGATTTTGAGAGCATTTCCAGGCTCAGATGTGGTATACACTAATGGCTGTATGGTCGATGGGCGAACCAGTTCTGCATACCCACATGCGAGATGCAGTGAACTCGCTGCAGAATTGGTGGCCACTGGTCGAGTCATCTGTCAATGTCATTCTTGGACTGGCGAGTCGCTTTTAACTGATAGTGACTCCTTGAGTAGTGTTCAGGCTGTCAGCCAGTGATACCATTGAAACCCATTGGTTACGACCATCAAGGATCTCGTGTATGACATCTACCATGCTGAACGGTTGCTTGTCTTCATTTGGATCCAGGTCACATTCAGATCCCAAGAAATGAACATGCTGACCGGTTGGCCATTTGGCTACCAGGATGTCGGCTTTGGAGATAGGGGTACCGAAACCGGACCTTTGGTCGGCTCCACGCCAACAATTTTTGGAGAGTTGGAATGCGTACTGGTGTGCCTAGGAATGTCCAAATAAACTGCAAACCGTAAAGGAGACCATAATTATGTGGCAGTCTTCCCTTCATGCTTCTCAAAATAAAGCTACTGTCTTCTGTCAGCTTCGTTTTGGTCACACTTGGCTGACCCACAGCACCACACCCTCCAGCTGTAGATGTGACGTCTATCTCCAGTGGCCCACATCCTACTGGACTGTCCTATTTTGGCCACCATACGGTGAAACCTTAAACATGCTGACACGCTACTAGTGAATAGCACAAAGCAACTGATTTGGTTTAACTTATTACCTGTGAAAGTGGGTTTTACTCCTGTCTGTGATGTAATGCACATTAATCTCATCTGTGATTGAGGGATTGGAGGGATGCTCCATTGCTGCCTCCAACCCGAGGGGTCTGTGGCTGCCCTTTCTCAGTGGTCCAGTTGGCTCCTGCCCTTTGCACCTTTTTAATTTTTCTTATTCCGTTATACCTGCCATTGGCTGACACTCTCCCTCATTGTTCTCTTTCCTGAGAGGATATCTCCTCTGTGTAGCTGGTTTTCTCCTGGCAATGGGGATGTGGAGGCACCAATTGGATACAGTGTGTGTGTCTCTGATTGCATAACATGTTCCAGGGGCATCCAACTTTTTTGTCTTTTGTGTGATTCCTCTCTGGGGACTATTTCCATATTGACACACAAAGGATTAAGGGACTAATGACCTCATAGTTTGGTCACTTTAATCTCATCAATCCTTCCAGCCATTTGACGCCTGTGTATGGGAAGTGAATTATAACAATACACGAACAAGAACAGGAAGGTATCTGTGGAAGATCAGAACTGCACTTGTATACAGCAAATGCAAAAGTAACTGATTAGTTCCGCCCAGGGGGTCCACAACCCTTTTGTGGATACGTGCGTAGCGAGCACGGGACTCCGAGCTAATGTGGCCCTCCTTCCTTTCCGGGCTGCATACCTTCCTTTTCCGCATCCTTCCCTATCCCCCATCTTTGCCCCCCCTCCCCTCCCCTCACCACTGGCTCTTTCCTTCCCTTTCTCCCCCTCTGGGAGTATGGTTTGTGCCTACGTCCGGAGACGGACGCTCGTAAATGTAACACATTTTTCTCCTTCTCTGCTTGTATGTCTTCATCCTTCCTTTGTCCTTCTCTTTTCCTTACCTCTTCTCTTTATCCTTTTCTCCGCTGCGGCGTTTGAGACCTCTCTTCTTTCCTTTCTTTGTTTTTCCCTTTCTCTTTCTTCCTCCCTGTGCGTGTCTGAGGGCCCACCCACGCATTTTCGTGCGTAGCCGGTGACGGGGTAACGCGTAATTCCCCACCCCGGGTAGACAGGTAGGACACATACGTACCCCCTGGTAACGGCCAGGCCCAGGGAGGGGTGATTACCCGAGCTGATACCTTCCAAAAGTGCCGATTGGTCCCTCCGTCCGTTTGTCGGGAGGTGTGACCTGAGGTGTGAACAATCACCTAAGGCAGGAGTGCCCTCAGAGAGGGCCCCCACAAGGGAGGAGCACGCCATCGGATACGCCGGTAATCATGGGGGATTCTTCCGCAATGGTTTCCTCATCTTCCACTATGTCTGCTCACAAGTGTAAGTTCGCTGAGTCTCAGCCACAGACAGTTCTTCCATCGTTGCCACAGTTCCTTGTTGTTTCTCGGTCTGGCGAAGGTCACGACTTCTCCACGGTAAACCCTTTCATTATTCAGAAAGGTGTCGACGCAATTGCAGGCCCTGTAAAGTCTTGTTCCAGATTACGGAACAAAAATTGCTGCGTACTTCACTGCTCCACACCTACCCTGTCCGGGTTGAAGCGCACCGCACTTTAAATTCCTCACGTGGAGTCGTTTATACACGCTTCCTCGACAGATTGTCAGACGAAGAAATTCAGCACTACCTGTCTGACCAGGGCGTAACGGCTGTTCATAAGGTTATGAAAAGGGTTGACACGAACATCATTCCAACCCGCACTGTCTTCTTGACATTTGACAAAGTTCAACTCCCATCGAAAATCAAAGCAGGCTGTGAGATAATTTCCGTTCGTCCTTACGTCCCAAACCCTACACGTTGCTATCGGTGTCAGCGGTTCAATCACACCAGCCAGTCCTGTTCCAATCCGGCCAAATGTGTTACGTGTGGCAAGGATGCCCATGAGGGTGCTTGTCCACCTCCATCCCCTCGTTGCGTCAACTGTATGGGTGACCACGCTGCTTCCTCTCGAGATTGCCCCATTTTTAAAAACAAAAAGCTCATCCAGGAAATCAGAGTGAAGGAAAAGGTGTTGACCTTTGCTGCTCGAAAATTATTCGCCAGCCGACAGCCCACCGTGCCTCAGACAGGAAAATACAGCACTGTCCTTGCTTCTCCTCAGCCAACAAAGGAGGCGGCCACGCAGACTTGTGACCTCTTCTTTAGTGCCACGGTCGTCAGATCGGCCAGCGCAAAGATCGCCCGTTCAACCTCACCACTTTCACTTGCCCACTCTATGGCTCACCCTTCATCAGGTTCTGCTAAATCTCGAGCCCAAAGGTCAGACACCAAGACTTCGAAAACAGAGCATACTCGTGAAGATTCTTTACGTTCCCTAACTTCACAACCATCGATTCCTCCTTCATCTAAACATCATGTTTCCAAGAAGGCTAATAAGAAAACCAGTTCATCTCCTTCTCCGCCAAGGCGTGTTTCATCTACAGCACCATGTGGCGGAAATAGCCCTCGGCCGTCTTCTGTGTCGCTGAGGCACACTGCTGGCAGCCGATCAACCGACCGATCGCTGGTGGCAGGAGCTGCCCCTGAACAACCTATGGATCAGGATCTTCTGCCTTCGGCTGAATGCCATTCCATGCTGTCGGTCGCAAGCTCTGAGCAGTCGTTGAGTTGTCGGCAACCTTGGTCACATTCCTCCATTTTCTGTTCACCCTATGTCCATTATCCACTGGAATATCCGCGGCATTCGAGCCAGTCGGGATGAATTGTCGATCCTCTTACGATCCTACTCGCCGGTCGTCTTCTGTCTTCAGGAAACAATGCGGATTCCGAAAGCATCGTTCTGCAGTTGACCATCTTGTTGCTCTCTCCACTTATATCATGAACAATTTTGTCTGGAAACGCCAAACGGTAGCAATATTTTTTGATCTGGAGAGAGCATACGATACCTGTTGGAGGACAGTCATCCTCTGCACACTGTTCTCTTGGGGCTTTCGAGGTCGGCTGCCCCTTTTTCTTCGCAAATTTATGGCAGAGCGCACATTTAGGGTGCGGGTGAACACTACTCTCTCCCGTACCTTCTCCCAAGAAAACGGGGTACCCCAGGGCTCCGTGCTGAGTGTTGTACTGTTTGCCATTGCCATAAATCAAAATATGGATTGTCTCCTTCCTGATGTCTTGGGCTCCCTCTTTGTGGACGATTTTGCGATCTACTACAGCTCTCAACGGACCAGCCTTCTTGAACGACGTCTTCAAGGATGTCTCGATCGCCTCCACTCTTGGAGCATTGAAACCGCCTTCCGTATTTCTCCCAGTAAGACCGTTTGTGTTAACTTTTGGCGACGTAAGGAGTTTCTTCCACCCTCCTTACATCTAGGACCTGTCAACCTTCCGTTTTCAGATGTCGCTAAATTCTTGGGTCTTATGTTTGACAGAAAACTGTGCTGGTCCTCCCACGTTTCCTATCTTTCGGCTCGCTGTCTGCGATCTCTCAACCCCCTCCGTGTCCTGAATGGTACCTCCTGGGGAGCGGACCGAGTGGTCCTTCTCCGCCTCTATCGCGCCTTAGTGCGCTCGAAATTGGACTATGGAAGCATAGTCTACTCCTCTGCTCGGCCGTCTGTTCTTCAGCGTCTCGACTCTGTCCACCACCGTGGATTACGTTTAGTGTCTGGAGCTTTTTACACCAGCCCTGTGGAAAGCCTTTATGCTGAGACTGCTGAACCTCCGCTGTCCAATCGGCGAGCAGTCCTTCTGAGTCATTATGCTAGCCATCTGTCTTCCATGCCTGCTAATCCAGCCCATGAAATTTTTTTCGACGCCTCCTTTGATGTAGGGTATGCAGGCCGCCCCTCCTCCCTACTACCACCAGGATTCCGCTTCCGTCAACTACTCCATTCTCTTTCCTTCCGTTTTCCTAAAACCTTCTTGACAACTTGGAGTACAGCACCGCCTTGGCTCCGTCCCCGGATCTGCCTGCTCTGTGACCTTTGTCGATTTCCCAAGGATGGTACCCCTTCACTTGTTTATCGTCGGGCATTTGCTGCTCTATGTGCACAAATGACGGAAGCCACATTTATTTACACCGATGGCTCGAAAACATCGTTAGATGTAGGGAGTGCCTACATTGTTGGCGACACCCCAAATCACTTTCGGCTTCCCGACCAGTGTTCGGTTTATACTGCGGAGCTTTACGCTGTTCTTCAGGCTGTCCACTACATCCGCCGCCATCAGCGGATACAGAACGTTATCTGCTCGGATTCTCTCAGCTCTCTCCTCAGTCTCCAAGTTCTTTACCCTGTGCACCCTCTGGTCCACCGGATTCAGGACTGTCTGCGCTTGCTCCACCTGGGGGGCGTCTCGGTGGCGTTCCTCTGGCTCCCGGGACACGTTGGTATCTGTGGAAATGAGGCGGCCGATATAGCAGCCAAGGCTGCCGTCTCTCTTCTTCGGCCAGCTATTCAATCGATTCCCTTCGCCGATCTACGGAGCGTTTTATGGCGTCGTGTTGGTTTTTTATGGCACGCATATTGGTCGACACTTCCGCATAATAAATTGCGGGACGTGAAAGACCTTTTAATTGAGTGCCCCTATTTTACTCCGTTACACGCCCGTCTACAGCTGTCGCCTGATATATCGTCCATTTTAGCAGATGACACGCGCTCGGCCGATCGCGTTCTCGAGTTTATTAGTGCCAGTGAGATGACATCAGTCATTTGAAGCTTTTTTTTGGGGACAACCAACCCTTTTCTGTAGTGGATTTTTAAGCTTTCCTTCTGCTTTTAGTCTCTCCAATATTTTGAGTTTCGTTCCCATTACTGCTGGTTTCCGTTTTTGGTTTTTTACTGTTTCCTAAGTCACGGACCGGGCGCTAATGACCATAGTAGTTTTGCGCCCTTAAAAAAAACTGATCAGTTGCAACAGTATGACAAACCTATATTGATGACAGGTGTGTGTGTGTGTGTGTGTGTGTGTGTGTGTGTGTGTGTGTGTGTGTGTGTGTGTGAGAGTTAACTGTGTTGCCACATTAACCAAGTCAGAATAAGGTATCTAGTAATCGCGGTTTTTTTGTGCTACTTGGTTTACAGCCACAGTAGAAACGACACTGTGCATTAACACACTGTAAACCAAGTAAAAGGCTTTTTGTTGGCTGTTACAAAAATAGGGGGAGGAGGGACATAGGAGAGAGATGATGATACATGCTCAGCCAACACTTTCACTCCTTCCTAATATAGCACCCTATGAAATGTGTATGTTAATATTGGATTAAATCTAACATTGCAGTTCAATTACTATCTGTGTCATCCTTAGTGTTTTGAGTTCTAACTTTCCATAATATAACAAATGAAACTCCAGGTTGTTGATTTTTCAAAATACAATATTTTCAGGCCACTGTTTGAAGGAGAAAATGATTTTATGATTTGCTTGAGAGAATCCTTTCCACATTTGAAAACCCGGAAACTGACACGGGTTGAATGGTGTAAGATTAGACGTATGATGGGGAAGCCTAGACGTTGCTCACAGGTAAGACATTTACATTTAGTGCAGTGTTTATGTAAATTAGCATTTTTTGGGATTTGTTTACGGTACACACATACCATTTATTACAAACAATATATGTAATGAAACTACAACATGTAATTTTTGTTCCACATGCATGTAGGAATCTGAATAGTAACTTGACTTCAGTGATCATTAATCCAAGTGAAAATTGTGTTTTTTATTCTTTGTTTCATTAGAACATTGCAGTTAACTTGTTTATTTCATAAGAATGAAGAGTCATTCAAGTAATTTAGTTAGTTACTTGCAAGTGGTTGGTTTAGAACAACATGAAATTGAACATCTCTTCATTGTGAACATGATCTAATGATTTCCAAACCATGTTGTCACTAAATATTACACTGGCTTTGAAACACTTTTTGTGCTGTAAGCAGCTGTATATTGTGATATGTTGCACAGTAATAAACTGTTTTTAATAAACAGTTTCCGGAGGGATGTGGCACCAGATTTCTATGCACAGGTCACGCAGTTCCATAAATTACGTATTGGTGGTATGTGAGTGTGGAGCTGGCACCCGACAGTCTCTCATATGTATACTACTGTGTACAGATCGGGCAAAGTTTGGGCAGGAACATAAACAAGAGTTTGCTATTGTGCTCCTCAAAGCACTGTAGTGTAATTCTGGCTTTGTGACAGGCACAGTTATCCTGCAGGAAAGTGCCATTGGTATAAGGGATGACATAAAGTGTGAAGGAATGCTGATGGTCTGCAATAATGTTCATACAGTTCACAGATGCAGTGGTGCCTTAGCTGAACATGCCCCAAAGTGTGATAAAGCTCCACCAGTTCTCCACAGTGCATGTTCAACTTCTCGTTATCAACAAAGATGAGGCTCTCTGAACTAAAGCACAAACGATGGTGTCAGAGCAACGAGTAGGCAGTGTCTGCGTAGCGTCACATAGAGAAGTGACTCCGAGCTCAAATTACTGTCTGGCTGTCGCCTGCCATCCTATATTGCGGCAGCAGAAGGTGCTTGTAGTCTAGAGCCCCTTGAGGTGTGGCTCAACGGGCAGGTAGTGCTGGCAAAACCTGCACGACCTATATCAACATCTGATGGAAGCTTGCAGTACTCCCCCCCTGCAGGTTCGGGGGTTAGAATAGGCCTGAGGTATTCCTGCATGTCATACGAGGTGACTAAAAGGATTTTCACACATTTTGGCCTTTATGTGATGGTTTCCTGTAGGGTTCGACCTCCATTCTTCAAAATTTTCCTGAAGAGTGAGCCAATTGGGGAAGGGTGCCTTACAAGATGCATCATGTCCATTGTGCATTGAGATCTTTAGCCCACTTTCTCGTCGTCGCATTGCAGTCCTGCCCTTTCACCATCTCTTGGGTGGTGAGGACACCTACCTGGGTGTGTTTTCCACCATGCACTGTGCAGTGTAGATTTCTGCGTCAACGATGACCATGGACTTCTTTGCACCTGATATCCAGCATGGTAGCCATTCCGTTGTGGTGGGGCCGCCATGTACCCTGTTGGTTATACACCCTGACCACATAGGGATCACTCTGCTGATGCCTGCGCCGTTAGTTCCCCACGTATGCCAAGGGGTAGATGCCCAACCTCCTGGGGCATCAGGACTGCAGCTGGGTTGCGTCCATGGGTAGGGCCCCTGGTCAGAGTGGCTGGCATCAGGGCGGATGACATGCGATGAAGCATAGTTCATCATCTCTTGCTGGTGGTGAAACACCAGCAGTCTCTAAATGATCATGAGCACAATTCAATACACAGAAGTACAACCCCAAATAGTTCCCCTCCCTGGCCACACCATGGGAGAAACGTCAGGCTAAGGATAGCAGCGGATCCTATTCGCCCCAGTACCTTGTATGTTCGAGAGCTGATGGGGAATCTTTCATGACAATTAAGCCTCAGTTTTTTGTTGAGCATTTAGAGGACAAGTTCGGGGAGGTGGAGGGCTTGTCCAAAATGAGATCTGGGTCAGTCTTGATCAAAACAGCATCCTCTGCCCAGTCACGGGAGTTACTCGCTTGTGACAAGCTGGGGGATGTTTGTGTAACCATCACGCCCCATAAGAGCTTAAATATGGTCCAGGGTATCATATTTCACTGAGACCTTCTTTTGCAGTCAGACGATGAGCTGCACGCCAATTTAAGAGTGGCGAGATGTACATTTCATCTGGCATGTCCACTGGGGTCCGAATGATAATCAGGTTGCCACCGGTGCCTTCATCTTGGCCTTTGAGGTGATACATTGCCTGAGGTGGTCAAGATGATGATCTATCGGTGTGATGCAAAGCCGTACATTCCTCCCCCGATGCTGTGCTGTAAGTGCTGGAAGTTCGGCCATACGTCTTCCCACTGTACTTCCAGCGTCACATGCCGAGATTGCGGACGCCCATCACATCCCAATGCTCCATGTGCCCCGCCTCCCATCTTTGTCAGCTCCGGAGAGCACCATTCGTCTTGCTCGCCTGACTGCAGGATCCTCCAGAAAGAAAGGAAAATCATGGAATACAAGACCCTGGACAGACTGACCTACACTGAGGCTAAGAGAAATTTTGAACACCTGCATCTTGTGCGTATGATATCGTCTTAAGGCACCGCTACAACAGTTCTGGCACCATCAGCTCCGCCAACCCAGGTCACCTCTCAGAGCCGGAAGACTACACCTGTCCCCTTGATGGTGAGGGGCATTCGGGAGCAACACACGCCCTCTCCCCTAACCATCGGGGACATCCATCCCCACTTCTAAGCCGGAAAAGCGCAAGTCTTCTTCGGCTTCTCTCTCTAGGAAGGGGTCCCATGGGTCACTCCCTTCTCAGGTTTCTTCTAGTGGGAAAGATGACACCCGACAGTGGCTGAAGAGCCCAAAAGCAGCTGGTCATAGGCCTTCATGCTCAGTCCTGGAGACTGATCCAGTGAAGTCCTCCCAGCCAGGGTACCCAAGGAGCAGTGAGAGAAATCCAAAAAGAAAACCTCTAAGATGAAGGAAATTGCGGTGGCACCCACATCGCCGCTACCTACAAGCTCTGCGGCTGAGGATGGGGTTGAGATTTTGGCGTCCGCTGAGGACCTAGTTCTCGCCAGACCCTCAGACACAGTGGAGATAGACTGCTCAGGCAATAAATCAGTGGCAGAAGGCGACTCTGAGGCGTAAACTGCCTCATTGAATGTTCCATGCCTTGCCAGTCTCACGATGTCACCCTCCAGTGGATTTGCAGCAGTTTTTTCCACTGCCTGGCTGAGCTGAGCTTTACACCTGCTATCTGCATTGCCCTCCAGGAAACCTGGTTCCCAACAATGTGGACCCCTGCCTTCTGCGGTGATAAGTGATATTACAGGAACCGTAGTGACTATATACCCCCCCATGAACCATGGATCTTGCCGTGGGTGGGGAGGCTTGCGTGCCTCAGCGATACAGATGGCCGTACCGTAGGTGCAACCACAACGGAGGGGTATCTGTTGAGAGGCCAGACAAACATGTGGTTCCTGAAGAGGGGCAGCAGCCTTTTCAGTAGTTGCAGGGGCAACAGTCTGGATGATTGACTGATCTGGCCTTGTAACATTAACCAAAACGGCCTTGCTGTGCTGGTACTGCGAACGGCTGAAAGCAAGGGGAAACTACAGCCATAATTTTTCCCGAGGACATGCAGCTTTACTGTATGATTAAATGATGATGGCGTCCTCTTGGGTAAAATATTCCGGAGGTAAAATAGTCCCCCATTCGGATCTCCGGGAGGGGACTACTCAAGAGGACGTCGTTATCAGGAGAAAGAAAACTGGCGTTCTACGGATCGGAGTGTGGAATGTCAGATCCCTTAATCGGGCAGGTAGGTTAGAAAATTTAAAAAGGGAAATGGGTAGGTTAAAGTTAGATATACTGGGAATTAGTGAAGTTCGGTGGCAGGAGGAACAAGACTTTTGGTCAGGTGATTACAGAGTTATAAATACAAAATCAAATTGAGGTAATGCAGGAGTAGGTTTAATAATGAATAGGAACATAGGAATGCGGGTAAGCTACTACAAACAGCATAGTGAACGCATTATTGTGGCCAAGATAGACACGAAGCCCATGCCTACTACAGTAGTACAAGTTTATATGCCAACTAGCTCTGCAGATGATGAAGAAATTGATGAAATGTATGACGAGATAAAAGAAATTATTCAGGTAGTGAAGGGAGACGAAAATCTAATAGTCATGGGTGACTGGAATTCGTCAGTAGGAAAAGGGAGAGAAGGAAACGTAGTAGGTGAATATGGATTGGGGGGAAGAAATGAAAGAGGAAGCCGCCTTGTAGAATTTTGCACAGAGCATAACTTAATCATAGCTAACACTTGGTTCAAGAATCATAAAAGAACGTTGTCTACCTGGAAGAATCATGGAGATACTAAAAGGTATTAGATAGATTATATAATGGTACGACAGAGATTTAGGAACCAGGTTTTAAATTGTAAGACATTTCCAGGGGCAGATACGGATTCTGACCACAATCTCTTGGTTATGAACTGCAGATTGAAACTGAAGAAACTGCAAAAAGGTGGGAATTTAAGGAGATTGGACCTGGATAAACTGAAAGAACGAGAGGTTGTAGAGAGTTTCAGGAAGAGCATAAGGGAACAATTGACAGGAATGGGGGAAAGAAATACAGTAGAAGAAGAATGAGTAGCTCTGAGGGATGAAGTAGTGAAGGCAGCAGACGATCAAGTAGGTAAAAAGACGAGGGCTAATAGAAATCCTTGGGTAACAGAAGAAATATTGAATTTAATTGATGAAAGGAGAAAATATAAAAATGCAATAAATGAAGCAGGCAAAAAGGAATACAAACGTCTCAAAAATGAGATCGACAGGAAGTGCAAAATGGCTAAGCAGGGATGGCTAGAGGACAAATGTAAGGATGTAGAGACTTGTCTCACTAGGGGTAAGATAGATACTGCCTACAGGAAAATTAAAGAGACCTTTGGAGAACAGAATCACTTGTATGAATATCAAGAGCTCAGATGGCAACCCAGTTCTAAGCAAAGAAGGGAAGGCAGAAAGGTGGAAGGAGTATATAGAGGGTTTATACAAGGGGGATGTACTTGAGGACAATATTATGGAAATGGAAGAGGATGTAGATGAAGATGAAATGGGAGATACGATACTGCGTGAAGAGTTTGACAGAGCACTGAAAGACCTGAGTCGAAACAAGGCCCCGGGAGTAGACAACATTTCATTAGAACTACTGATGGCCTTGGGAGACTTCAAGAAGAATATAGTAATTCCAATCCCAAAGAAAGCAGGTGTTGACAGATGTGAAAATTACCGAACTATCAGTTTTATAAGTCACAGCTGGAAAATACTAACGTGAATTCTTTACAGACGAATGGAAAAACTGGTAGAACCGGACCTCGGGGAAGATCAGTTTGGATTCCGTAGAAATGTTGGAACGCGTGAGGCAATACTAACCTTACGACTCATCTTAGAAGAAAGATTAAAAAAAGGCAAACCTATGTTTCTAGCATTTGTAGACTTAGAGAAAGCTTTTGACAATGTTAACTGGAATACTCTCTTTCAAATTCTGAAGGTGGCAGGGGTAAAATACAGAGAGCGAAAGGCTATTTACAATTTGTACAGAAACCAGATGGCAGTTATAAGAGTCGAGGGACATGAAAGGGAAGCAGTGGTTGGGGAGGGAGTAAGACAGGGTTGTAGCCTCTCCCCGATGTTATTCAATCTGTACATTGAGCAAGCAGTAAAGGAAACAAAAGAAAAATTCGGAGTAGGCATTAAAATTCATGGAGAAGAAGTAAAAACTTTGAGGTTCGCCGATGACATTGTAATTCTGTCAGAGACAGCAAAGGACTTGGAAGAGCAGTTGAACGGAATGGACAGTGTCTTGAAAGGAGGATAGAAGATGAACATCAACAAAAGCAAAACGAGGATAATGGAATGTAATCAAATTAAATCGGGTGATGCTGAGGGGATTAGATTAGGAAATGAGACACTTAAAGTAGTAAAGGAGTTTTGCTATTTAGGGAGTAAAATAACTGATGATGGTCGAAGTAGAGAGGATATAAAATGTAGACTGGCAATGGCAAGGAAAGCGTTTCTGAAGAAGAGAAATTTGTTAACATCGAGTATAGATTTAAGTGTCAGGAAGTCGTTTCTGAAAGTATTTGTATGGAGTGTAGCCATGTATGGAAGTGAAACATGGACAATAACTAGTATGGACAAGAAGAGAATAGAAACTTTCGAAATGTGGTGCTACAGAAGAATGCTGAAGATAAGGTGGGTAGATCACGTAACTAATGAGGAGGTATTGAATAGGATTGGGGAGAAGAGAAGTTTGTGGCACAACTTGACTAGAAGAAGGGATCGGTTGGTAGGACATGTTTTGAGGCATCAAGGGATCAGAAATTTAGCATTGGAGGGCAGCGTGGAGGGTAAAAATCGTAGAGGGCGACCAAGAGATGAATACAATAAGCAGATTCAGAGGGATGTAGGTTGCAGTAGGTACTGGGAGATGAAGAAGCTTGCACAGGATAGAGTAGCATGGCGAGCTGCATCAAACCAGTCTCAGGACTGAAGATTACAGCAGCAGCAGTGACTATAATCGAGTGTCAGGTGGAGTTTGTGTCTATGTCCTAAACTCGGTCTGTAGTGAACATGTGCCCCTTCAAACCCCTCCAGAAGCTGTGGCTGTCAAAATAAGGACGTCACAGGAAATAACTGTCTGCAGTGTATATCTTCCTCCAGATGGTGCAGTACCCCTGAATGTATTAGCTGCACTGATTGATCAACTCCCTAAAGCTTTCCTACTTCTGGGAAATTTTAATGCCCATAACCCCTTGTGGGTTGCTACCATGCTTACTGGCAGAGGCAGAGATGTCAAAACGTTACTGTTGCAATTCGACCTCTGCCTCTTAAATACTGGGGCCGCCACACATTTCATTGTGGCTCCTGGTAGTTACTTGGCCATCAGTTTGTAGCCCAGGATTTCTCCTATCTATCCACTGGAGAGCACATGACGACCTGTGTGGTAGTGACCACTTCCCCATCTTCCTATCACTGCCCCAGTATCAGGCACATGGATGCCTGACCAGATGGGCTTTGAACAAGGCGAACTGGGGAACTTTCACCTCTGCTGTCACTGCTGAATCTCCCTCACATGGTAACATCGATGTGATGGTTGAGCAGGTGACTAGCACATTTGTTTCTGCAGCAGAAAACACGATCCCTCACTCTTTAGGCTGCCCGAGGTGTAAGGCAGTCCCTTGGTGGTCGCCAAAAGTCAACTGATGCAATTAAGAAGTGTTGGTGAGCTATACAGCAGCACAAGCGGCACCCTTCCGTGGAGCACCTCATAACCTTTAAACGGCTCCGTGCCCGTGTTCGCTACCTTATCAGACAACCAAAGAAGGAGTGTCTGGAGAGATAAGTCTCCACCATTGGGTGCCCCAAGTCACCTTCCCAAGTCTGGGCAAAGATCAGATGTCTTTTCGGGTACCAGGCCCCAACAGCTGTCCCCAGTGTTACCCTAAATGGCGAGTTATGTACTGATGCTAACGCGATTGCCGAGCACTTTGCTCGAGCCTCTGCGTCAGAGAATTACCCCCTAGCCTATCGCACACTCATACGGCGGCTGGAAGGGAATGTCCTCTCATTCACTACATGCTGCAGTGATTCTATAACGCCCCATTTAAAGAGTGGAAGCTACTCAGTACCCTTGCACATTGCCCCGACACAGCTCCTTGGCCTGATTGCATCCACAGCCAGATGATTAAACATCTCTCATCTGTTACAAGCTTCTTCTTTCTCTTGTTATCTTCAACCGGACCTGGTGTGATGGCATCTTTCCATCGCAATGGCGGGAGAGCACCATCATTCCAGTGCTCAAACCCAGTAAAAACCCACTTGATGTGGCCCATCAGCCTCACAAACGTTCTTGTAAGCTGCTGGAACATATGGTATGTCGGCGTTTGGGTTTGGTCCTGGAGTCATGTGGCTTGCTGGCTCCATGTCAGTGTGGCTTCCGCCAGGGTCACTCTACCACTGATTATCTTGTGTCCATCGAGTTTGCCATCCGAATAGCCTTTTCCAGATGGCAACACCTGATTGCTGTCTTTTTTTACTTAAGTAAAGCATACGACACGACTTGGCAACATCATATCTTTGCCACATTGTATGAGTGGGGTCTCCGGGGACCACTCCCGATTTTTATCCGAAACTTCCTGTCGCTCCATACTTTCCGTGTCCAAATTGGTGACTCCCATAGCTCCATCCATATCCAGGAGAATGGATTACCGCAGGGCTCTGTATTGAGTGTGTGTCTCTATTTTTAGTGGCCATTTAACGGTCTAGCAGCAGCTGTCGGGCCCTCCGTCTCACCTTCTCTGTATGCAGACGGCATTTCATACTGCTGCTCCAGTACTGTTGTTGCTGAGTGGTGCCTCCAGGGAGCCATCCACAAGGCGCAGTCAAGGGGTCTAGCCCACAGCTTCAAGTTTTCAGCCGCCAAGTCATGTGACATGCACTTCTGTCGGCGTCGTACCGTTCATCTGGAACCCACACTTTACCTTAATGATGATCCACTCACTGTAGTGGAGACATATCAGTTCCTGGTTGTCAACACTATTGACTTGGCTCTGTCATCTTCGTCAGCTTAAGCAGAAGTGCTGGCAGCACTTCAAAGCCCTCCGTTGCCTGAGCAACACCAATTGGGGTGCAGATCGCTGTACGCTGCTGCAGCTCTACAGAGCCCTTGTCCAATCCCGAATTGACTATGGTAGTCTGGTTTATGGTTTGGCAGCACCTTCAGCTTTGCATTTACTCGACCCTGTGCACCACTGTGGGGGTCAACTAGCGACAGGAGCTTTTAGGACAAGTCCGATGACCAGCGTACTAGTGGAGACTCGTGTCCCTCCACTGCAGATCAGACGTGCGCAACTGCTTGCCAGTTACACAACACACATTCAGGTTCCCCTCAGCATTCGAATTGCCATCTCCTTTTACCGCCCGTGGCAGTCCATCTCCCCCATCGGCGGCCCAGATCGGGGCTAACAATTGCGATTCGCGTGCGGGCCCTTCTCTCCGAACTGGAGTCCTTCCCTTTACCACCTCTACTTGTGGTCTGTTCACGTACACGTCGGTCGCAGCTTCATCTGGACCTTTTGCATGGCCCTAAGGACTCCGTTAACCCTGCTGCTCTCCGTTGTCACTTCCTCTCGATTCTTGACGTGTTCCAGGGCTCTGAAGTGGTTTACACCAACGGCTCAATGGCTGATGGTCACATAGGCTTCACGTATGTTCATGGAGGACATATTGAGCAGCACTCCTTGCCAGTTGGCTTCAGTGTTTTCACTGCAGAGCAGGCATCCATATCTTGTACTCAAGTACATCCGCTCATGCACTGGCGAGTCATTTCTCCTGTGTACTGACTCATTGAGCAGCCTACAAGCAATCGACCAGTGCTACCCTCGCCACCTTCTGGGAGTGTCCGTTCAGGAGTCCATCTCTGCCGTGGAACAATCCCGCCATTCCGTGGTGTTTGTGTGGACCCCAGGACACATCGGAATCCCCGGCAACGAACTTGCAGAGAGGCTGGCCATACAGGCTATGCGAAAACCGCTTCTTGAGATAGGCATCTCTGAAGCTGTCCTGCGTTCTTTATTACACCACAGGGTTTTCTAGCTTTGGGAGATGGAATGACATAACAGCACGCACAACAAACTGTGTGTAATTAAGGAGACTATGAATGTGTGGAAGTCTTCCATGCAGGGAATCAGTTGTCCTCTGTCGGCTCCGCATTGGCCATACATGGCTAACGCGTGGTTACCTGCTCCATTGTGAGGACCCACCTCAGTGTTGCTGTGGCTCCCAAAAGACAGTGGTCCACCTCTTGCTGGACTGCCGCTCTGCGGCAGACTTTTAACTTTCCCAGCACCCTGCCTTCGGTGTTGGGCGACAATGCCTCCACAGCAGCTTTAGTTTTGTTTTATCCATGAGAGTGGGTTTTATAGGTCTATGTAGGTTTTAGCACATGTCCTTTGTCCTTCTGGGTCCTTCACCCTAGTGCTTTTAGGGTGGAGGTTTTAATGTGTTGCAGAGTGGCTGGCTTTCTATTTTTATTCTCGTGGTTGGCCGGCCACTGTAATCTGCTTTCATGTTTTACTCTCTTCTGTTTCTAGTGTCTTTCTGTTTTGTTTCCTTGTCCTCTTTTGTTCCTTTTAGTGTTGCCTTCCCTTCGTTGTTGTGGCTTTTCCTTTCTTTCCCTTTTGTTATATGTTTCGTCCATTTTGTTCTAACACTTGTTGCGTTGTTTTATTAGGAACAAGGGCCAATGACCTCGTAGTTTGGTTCCTTCTCCCGCCTTTAAACCAACCAACCAACCTAACAATTCTGTTGCCAACTTTGATGCCCATGGGGTGGTATTGATATGTCATACCACAACAACCGTGGATTTGGTGTAAGAAGAAACGTGAGTCATCTGACCAGGTGACATGTTTCCATTGACCCCTGGCCCAGTTTTAATTTTAATAATTCCATGTACACTATAATTGTAATTGAAGATGCCATTGTATGAGCATGGGGACATGTTACCATCATCTGCTGTAGAACCCGATCATCAATGTGCACTAGAATGATTCTCCATTTGTCTGTACTCCACTTATATGCTTTCCTTACTATGTTGCATACCAACAGTGCCACCGGGTGGCATTCAGTCTTGCAGCAGGCAGAGGTCACAGTGGTTTGGCTCCTCATTCTTTCTGTTACAAAGCATTAGTAGCTCAGAAGGAATACCCGTTTTACGACCCTAGCTATTAGCTCCAGAAAATGCATAATTTTGTCAGCAGTGGTACTTTATATAATGTCCTTGCAAAAGTATGGTAACAAGGAAATAAACATTAAATTTAGATGCCACGAGACCAGCAGCATTGACACTGCAAGTGATTACCACATGTAACTATGTGCTTGACAAGCATGCATGATCAAATCTTTTGCTCAAGCATGCTGGAGTGTGTGTTGTACGATAAATTTGCAAAACATCATGGCTGTAAAAGCTGCTTGATGCTTGATCAAATTTCAACTGTGCAAGCTTGAGTGTGTGCACTGACAGTAAGCACTCTTGTGCAAGAATGTCAGATGGGATACAGTTTTGTATGATCAAGTAGAGCATTCTGAAACATATCAACCAGAAACTGCTGGAATATTTTATTCACACTTACGAAATTCAGTCTTCTCTGTGGAATGTCAGATGAAAGATGTATCATGATAAAACAGATGTACTGCTTTGATTTCCTCCATGTTAAACATGAAGCTTGATCCTGCAGCAGAGTAAGGTAGAATAACTAAAAAGATAAACTCATCAAAAACAAATGGCTGTAGGCTACAGGAAAAATGGAAAGTAGTTATAAATCAGGTGTTACTGCAGCTCAGATATAGAAACCAGTGTTGTAGTATTTTCATTTGTGTAGCTTTCTGATGGAGCAAGTGACACCCAAAAGTTCTTCAATAAATTTAGAAGAGGAGTGAGTGGTACAGATTGTCAAGAATACCGGTAGTTAGTTGCAATTGTGCAGTTGCAGTTTAAAAGTTTGCCTTTATTTGTTTATACAAGACTGCTTCTCTCACCCCCCCACCCCACCCCACCCCTGCAGCCCTTCGATTTCAGCAATATATGGGCCATGTGAAGTAAAATGCTCATGCCCCCTGCGGGTCCGGGGTAAGAATAGGCCCGAGGTATTCCTGCCTGTTGTAAGAGGCGACTAAAAGGAGTCCCTCCCCCTCACGGGGGTAGTTAGCGCCTGCGTCCGGAGACGGACGGTTCCACGACCTCTATTTGCGGTCATTTTGCTTTTTCACTTCTCGTTTCTTCCTTCCTTTGGTTGGTTCCTTTCTTTGCTCTTCTCCACCTCACTGTCTTCCTTACTCTTTCTCCTGCATAATCTCCTTGCCTTCTCATTGCCTTCTTCTCCTTGCCTTCTTCTCCTTGCCTTCTTCTCCTTGCCTTCTTCTCCTTGCCTTCTCATTGCCTTCTTCTCCTTGCCTTCTCATTGCCTTCTTCTCCTTGTATTCTCTGGTCTCCGCCTCGGCGTTTGAGACACTGTCCTCTCTCTCTCTCTCTCGCTCTCTCTCTCTCTCTCTCTCTCTCTCTCTCCCTCCCCTTTTTCCTCTTCTTCCTTCCTCCCTGTGCGCGCCTGAAGGCCGACCCACGCGTTCGCACGCGTAGCCGGTGACGGGGTAACGCGTAATTCCCCGCCCTGGGTAGACATGTAAGGCACGCGCGTACCCCCTGGTACAGGCCAGGCCCGGGGAGGGGTGATTGCCTGAGCTGATACCTTCTGACCATGCCGATTGGTCCCTCCGTCTGTTTCTCGGGAGGTGTGACCTGAGGTGTAAACATTCACCTAAGGCGGGAGTGCCCTCTGAGAGGGTCCCCACAAGGAAGGAGCACGCCATCGGAGACGCTGGCAATCATGGGGGATTCCTCCGCAATGGATTTCAATCCGTCTCTCTCGACTTCTGCCCAAAAACGGAAACGTGACCAGCTACCAGTGACAAAAGTACTACCGCCTGCCCCACAGTTCCTCGTCGTTTCTCGGTCTGAGGACGGAAAGGATTTTTCCTCTGTCAACCCTTTCGTTATCCAGAAGGGCGTCGATGCCATAGCCGGATCTGTCAAATCTTGTACCAGGTTGCGTAACGGTACCTTATTACTCGAAACTGAGAGCGCCTTTCAGGCACAAAAACTGCTTCGGGCCACACTCCTGTACACATTTCCTGTCCGGGTGGAGGCTCACCGAACTTTGAACTCGTCTCGTGGTGTGGTCTGTACTAGATCCCTCGACGGCTTGACTGACGAGGAGATTCAATCTTTCCTCGCTGAGCAGGGCGTGACGGCTGTCCACAGGGTCATGAAAAAGGTCAACAATGACCTTGTACCGACCCGGACACTTTTCTTGACCTTCGATAGTGTTCAGCTGCCATCGCGCATCAAAGCGGGCTACGAGGTTATTTCTGTTCGCCCCTATGTCCCGACACCTACGCGCTGCTACCAGTGTCAGCGTTTCAATCACACTCGCCACTCTTGTTCCAATGCGGCTAAATGTGTCACTTGTGGCAGGGATGCCCATGAGGGTGACTGTCCACCTCCGTCTCCTCGTGTGAACTGTCAGGGTGACCATGCCGCATCCTCCCGCGACTGTCCTGTCTATAAGAAAGAACGCTGTATCCAAGAAATTCGGGTCAAAGAGAAAGTGTCCACCTCGGCTGCTCGCAAGCTATTGGCTAGTAGGAAGCCCACGCTGCTCCCAGCGGGGAAATACAGTACTGTCCTCGCCTCTCCTCGGACTACCAGGGAGGTGGCAATCCAGACCTGCGATCTGACCTTCAGCACCACGGTCATCCGTTCGGCCAGTGCTAAGATCGCGCGGTCGACGTCTCCTCTTCCTCCCATCACCCCACAGACACCAGCCCCTTCATCAGCTTCTGCTAAGACGAAGACCCAGAAGTCAGATGCACGGGCCTTCAAGAAGGAACCGTCCCGTGCAGACTTCCTACGTACCTCAACCTCCCAGCCATCGACCAGTACTTCCACCAAACGACCTTCCAAGAAGGCTAATAGGAAGCACAGTTCTCCTTCTCCGCCACGGCGCATTTCTTCTCCTGCGCCACCCAGCGGTTGCCGCCCCAGACCGTCATCCGTTTCGCCTGGCCGCACCGGTGGTAGCCGAACATCTGGCCGTTCACCGGCGGAGGAAGCTCCCCCTCCCGGCCATCTTCCCAAGATGGCCGATGAACCTATAGACCCAATGGACGCTGACTGTCCGCCTACTGATAGCGGCGGCAGTGCTCGCTCGAAGCCAGGCCCTCAGCGGCCTTCGAGGTGACCCCTTCTTTCATCTTCCCTTTTTTTTTTTTTCTTACGATGGCACTTATTCACTGGAATATTCGCAGCATTCGCTCCAACTGAGAGGACTTGAAGTTGCTGCTCCGCTTGCACCGTCCGCTCGTCGTAGCCCTCCAGGAAACGAAGCTACGCCCATGCGATCAAATTGCCTTGGCACACTACACCTCTGTGCGTTTCGACCTACCCCCTGTGGTAGGTATCCCAGCTCATGGAGGGGTTATGTTGCTGGTCCGGGATGATATTTACTACGATCCCATCACGTTGCACACCGGCCTGCAGGCAGTTGCCATCCGCATTACTCTCCCCACTTTTACATTTTCCATTTGTACCGTTTACACTCCATCGTCGTCTGCCGTTACCAGGGCAGACATGATGCAACTTATTGCTCAGCTTCCTGCACCGTTTTTGTTAACTGGAGACTTCAATGCCCACCATCCCCTTTGGGGCTCTCCAGCATCCTGCCCGAGGGGCTCCCTGTTATCAGACCTTTTCAACCAGCTCAATCTTGTCTGCCTCAATACTGGCGCCCCTACTTTTCTTTCGGACACATCTCACACCTATTCCCATTTAGATCTCTCTATATGTACTCCCCAACTTGCACGCCGGTTCGAGTGGTATGCACTTTCTGATACATATTCGAGCGACCACTTCCCGTGTATTATTCATCTCCTGCAGCATACCCCCTCTCCGTGCTCATCTAGTTGGAACATCTCCAAAGCAGACTGGGGGCTCTTCTCTTCCAGGGCGACCTTTCAGGATCAAACATTCCCAAGCTGCGATAGTCAGGTCGCACACCTCACGGAAGTCATTCTCACTGCTGCTGAATATTCCATCCCTCACCCTACTTCTTCTCCACGTCGCGTACCGGTCCCCTGGTGGACCGCAGCATGTAGAGACGCTTTACGTGCTCGTCGACATGCTTTACGCACTTTTAAACGCCACCCTACAGTGGCGAATTGTATCAATTATAAACGATTACGTGCACAGTGTCGTCGTATTATTAAAGAAAGCCAGCTGGGCTGCTTTCACAAGCACCTTCAACAGTTTTACTCCTTCTTCTGTTGTCTGGGGTAGCCTGCGCCGGCTATCTGGCACTAAGGTCCACTCACCAGTTTCTGTCTTGACGGTCGCGAATGACGTCCTTGTGGCCCCTGAGGCTGTCTCCAATGCCTTCGGCCGCTTTTTCGCAGAGGTTTCGAGCTCCGCTCATTACCACCCTGCCTTCCTCCCCCGCAAACAGGCAGAGGAGGCTAGGCCACCTAACTTCCGCTCCTCGAATCGTGAAAGTTATAATGCCCCATTCACCATGCGGGAACTCGAAAACGCACTTGGCCGATCACGGTCCTCCGCTCCAGGGCCTGATTCTATTCATATTCAGATGCTGAAGAACCTTTCTCCTGCGGGTAAAGGTTTTCTTCTTCGTACTTACAATCGCATCTGGATTGAGGGACATGTTCCCGCATGCTGGCGCGAGTCTATTGTTGTCCCGATTACTAAGCCGGGGAAGGACAAGCACTTGCCTTCCAGTTATCGACCCATCTCGCTTACCAGCTGTGTCTGTAAAGTGATGGAGCGAATGGTTAACTCTCGATTGGTATGGCTGCTCGAGTCTCGACGCCTCCTTACCAATGTACAATATGGATTTCGTAGGCGCCGGTCTGCTGTTGACCATCTGGTTACCTTGTCGACCTTCATTATGAATAACTTCTTGCGGAAGCGCCCGACCGCGGCTGTGTTCTTTGATTTGGAGAAGGCTTACGACACCTGTTGGAGGGCGGGCATTCTCCGCACCATGCATACATGGGGCCTTCGCGGTCGCCTCCCTCTTTTTATTCGTTCCTTTTTAATGGATCGACAGTTCAGGGCACGTGTGGGTTCTGTCCTGTCAGACACCTTTCGCCAGGAGAATGGGGTGCCACAGGGCTCAGTTTTGAGCGTCGCTCTCTTCGCCATAGCGATCAATCCAATAATGGATTGCCTCCCAGCAGATGTATCAGGCTCCCTTTTCATGGACGATTTTACCATCTATTGCAGCGCGCAGCGTACGTGTTTCCTGGAGCGCTGTCTTCAGCGTTCTCTTGACCGTCTTTACTCCTGAAGTGTCGCCAATGGCTTCCGTTTTTCTGCCGAGAAGACGGTCTGTATTAACTTCTGGCGCTACAAAGAGTTTCTCCCACCGTCCTTACGACTCGGTCCCGTTGCTCTCCCATTCATGGAGACAACAAAATTTTTAGGTCTTACATTTGACAGGAAACTTAGTTGGTCTCCACATGTGTCTTATTTGGCTGCCCGTTGTACCCGTTCTCTCAATGTCCTCCGTGTTCTCAGTGGTATGTCGTGGGGAGCAGATCGAACCATCCTACTTCACCTATATCAGTCGATCGTCCGCTCCAAGCTGGATTATGGGAGCTTCGTATACTCCTCTGCATGGCCATCCATCTTACGCCGCCTCAACTCCATACAACATCGGGGTTTACGACTTGCGATCGGAGCGTTTTATACTAGTCCCGTCGAGAGTCTTCATGCTGACGCTGGTGAGTTGCCACTCCCCTACCGGCGCGATATACTGCTTTGTCGGTATGCCTGTCGGCTACTGGCAATACCCGACCACCCGTCTTATCGTTCCTTTTTTGATGACTCTCTCGACAATCAATACGGGTTGTATGTCTCTGCCCTGCTACCCCCTGGAGTTCGCTTTCGTCGCCTCCTTCAACACCTTAATTTTTCACTCCCTGCCACCTTTCAAGTGGGCGAGAGCCACACGCCGCCTTGGCTCCAGGCTCAGGTTCGCGTCCACCTTGACCTCTGCTCGCTCCCGAAGGAGGTTACTCCCGGTTCAGTCTACCACTCCCGTTTTGTCGAACTTCGTTCGAAGTTCATTAATATGACCTTCATTTATACAGATGGCTCTAAGACCAATGACGGGGTCGGGTGTTCTTTTATTGTTGGGGCACAAAGTTTCCAATATCGGCTCCATGGCCATTGTTCGGTCTTCACAGCTGAGCTCTTTGCCCTCTACCAGGCTGTCCTTTACATCTGCCGCCACCGACATTCTGCATATGTCATCTGCTCCGATTCCCTGAGCGCTATCCAGAGCCTCGGTGATCCGTACCCGGTTCACCCTTTCGTGCACCGGATCCAACGCTCTCTTCAGCAGCTGGTGGACGTCGGTTCTCCGGTTAGCTTTATGTGGGTTCCTGGCCATGTCGGTATCCCTGGGAACGAAGCTGCAGATGCCGCGGCCAAGGCTGCGGTCCTCCAGCCTCGGACAGCTTCTTGTTGTGTCCCTTCGTCAGATTGTAGCAGGGTAATTTGTCGGCGCATTGTATCGCTGTGGCATGCCGATTGGGCTGCACTTCCAGACAACAAGCTTCGGGCCTTGAAAGCTCTTCCCGTGGCTTGGACGTCCTCCTCACGCCCTTCTCGGCGGGAGGAGGTAGTTTTGGCCCGATTGCGAATTGGACACTGCCGGTTCAGCCATCGCCATCTGCTGACGGCTGCGCCGGCGCAGTTCTGCCCATGTGGGCAATTGCTGACGGTCCGCCACATGTTAACATCGTGTCCGGATTTTAACACCCTGCGTCTCGATCTTGGCCTGCCATGTACTGTAGAAGCCATTTTAGCGGATGACCCACGAGCAGCTGCTCGCGTTCTTCATTTTATCAATTTGACAACCCTCTCAAAGGACATTTGATTATGCTGTTTTCTTTTTTAATCCTGTGCCTGTCAGTATGTCTTTCATCGTGTTTTCAGTTTCGTTGCTGTTTTAAACTTGTGACTCGCGGTGCATTCCTACAGGAGTCTGGGCGCTAATGACCGTTGACGTTGTGCGCCCTAAAACCACAAAAAAAAAAAAAAAAAAAATGCTCATGCTTGTCTCGTTACTCTTCTTTCCTGATATACAGTCTTTCCAGTATTTCTTTCTTCTTTCATTGTGTTATTTTCTTTTATCATCTGTCCATATAAGAACATGCTTGGGATCTTTTCCTGAAGATCTTTGAACTTGATAATCTTTCTCGTACACTCTAACTTCTTCTTTTTCCTCCCCCGTCCCTGTGTTCGTTCAAACCGAGCAACCATAAAACAGAATTCTCCTTTTCCTTAGAGCATCAAATAATTTTCCAGATTGGATATAGATTTTATCACCACCTTTTCTCATCCATGTACTCCCAGATTTTCTCAGACTGAGTATTATCGGTAGTACTTTCCCTAATGCTTCAGTTTCTTCCTTTTTCTGGAGGACCAAACATTCCGCTGCATAAAGGGACTCCTGTTTTATAATAGTGTTGTAGTGTTGGTTTTTTGATTTTACTGAGAGTGATTTTTTTGCTGTAAATGATGTTTGTTAATTCATAAATCTTCTCCATTTTCTCTCCCCCATTTTTGTTTGTTTCTTTATCACAGGTTGTTGGGCAGTATTATTTCCCTAAAGTACTTAAATTTATTTACTCTGTTGATTCTAGTGCTTAGGAATTTTGGAGCATTTTTACTGTTCTTTATGAATTCTGTCTCCTCGACAAAAATCTGTGATCCAGCATTTCCCACTGTCTCTTTTAACACATTGATTTTGTCAATTGTAAAAAACTTCAACACTGTTTTAATTTTCGTATTGTGATTTGATTTTTTTCGTACACAAGTATTGTTGCAAAGGAAAATGTCCTTCAATTACAGCATAGTTCGTTAACTCTTCTGAGACATTCAGTGTGAAATGGAATGTTTCTAGCAACAGTCATTTGTATGAGATTCATTCAAATGAAAACTGGTCAGTGCGTCTATTTTTGCCTTACATGTAAGGTGGCACCATGTAACTGCGGGTATGGTGGTGCCACCTATTGGTGGTGCCACCTATTGGTGGTGCCACCTATTGGTGGTGCCACCTATTGGTGGTGCCACCTATTGGTGGTGCCACCTATTGGTGGTGCCACCTATTGGTGGTGCCACCTATTGGTGGAGAAACATGTGTGCACACTGTTCGATGTTGCATAGCGTCAGTGAGGTTTCGTGCCAAAGAGAAGGTGGTCACACAGGTTATCGTCCACTACCGAACATGCAGGTGAGTAAGCAGTAACAACAAGAAGTGATTCAGTTTTTGGTGGTGGAGTGAGTTGGAGGCCGTGAAATGTATCGACGGATGAAGACTGTATAATGAGTTCAGTCTGAGTCATTCAAGTGTTGTGAAATGGCGCAAACAATTCCTTGAGTGGTGGGAGTCACTGGAAGATGATGCTTGTCCTGGGCAGGCTCATCGTGTCATCACACCGGAAATGGCTGTGGAAGTGAATGCTTTAGTCTTGGACAATCGCAGAATCACTGTGGACGAGACCGAGCGAGGTGGCGCAGTGGTAAGACCCTGGACTCGCATTCGGGAGGACGACGGTTCAATCCCGCGTCCGGCCATCCTGATTTAGGTTTTTCGTGATTTCCCTAAATCACTCCAGGCAAATGCCGGGATGGTTCCTCTGAAAGGGCACGGCCGACTTCCTTCCCCATCCTTCCCTAATCCGATGAGACCGATGACCACGCTGTCTGGTCTCCTTCCCCAAAACCAACCAACCAACTGTGGACGAGATCCATTGGTTACTGGGTATTAGTGTGGGCACCAACCACACCATAATGCATCAACACTTGAACTTTTGAAGACGAAAAATCTGTGCGTAGTGAGTTCCCCATCAACTGACCGCCGAACATTGCAGTACTTGAATGGTGCTGTCGGTGAGTCATCTGCAATGTTATCATGAAGAGGAATACAGCTTTCTGTCGTGTATTGTAACAAGTGACAAAACATGGTGTCACCAGTTTGACCCGGAAGGAAGCATCATAGGAAGCAGTGGAAACATGTGACTTCACCACCTTCAAAGAAATCAAAGGCCATGCACACCAGTTCTGGTAAGATCATGCTGTCCTTTCTTTACCTCAAGGGCCCACTGCTTGTCGAGTCCCTGGAACTGGGAACCACTATCAATGCCCAGTATTATCAAGCCACTTTACAGAACCTTAGACGAGCCATCAAGTTGAAATGCTGAGGCATGTTGCTCTGTGGCATTATCCTCCTGCATGATAATGCCCTCCCATACACGCCAATGCGGTGAAGACAGCAATGTAGCAGTTTTGGTGTGAAACATTGGAACATCCACTGTACACTCCCGATCTTTCACCATGTGACTTTCATGTGCTTACACCTCTAAAACAAGCTGTTTGCGGACATCGATTCGCAACTGACGACGAAGTGTGTGACTGGGTCCAGGCCTGGATCTGACAGCAGCCTACTAGCTTCTTGAAGGATGGAATCAACCAGCTAGTGTCGCAATGGGATAAATGTGCCAACAGTTTTGGTGACTAATTTTTGAGTCTGTTTACTATGTGTAACTACGTTTTTGAATTAATAAAATTGTTACCGTTACTTTACACTAGTGTCCGCAGTTCATTTGAATGCTACCTACAGTTGTATCACTCGTTTCCTATCATACACTACTATTTGCTAGTCTTCTAGTGTCACTGCTTCAGTTGCCTCCTTCAAAAGGCGTCCTATATCAACCAACATAATTTATTTGCTGTAGCAATATGACATTTAATGAGTCCAAATTGGTTCTATTGGGATGAAATGGCAATGGTACGAAGGTAATCTGAACACTTTATGCCCATATTATTTTGCTTTTTCATGTACAATGTTAACTGGGTTCTCTGGATTGTGTTGCAATGCAGTTCTTAAAATTCTGCCCTTGTCAAGTTACAGTCAAACTGTATATTACGTTTTCTAGTCAACAATGTCTCTCTCTCTCTCTCTCTCTCTCTCTCTCTCTCTCTCTCTCTCTCTCACTCTCTCGCCTTTGTGAGTGCCTTATCTTGTATAACCAAATGACATGGGGTGTTATCCATAACAGTAGTTGGTTTTCTGTAAAGTTTTGAAGCACAGTCTTTTAACCATCTCACAGAAGTGTTGTGAGTCAACTCTTAGTGATAGTTGGAGGACTTGTTTGAACTGAATGACAGCAGACAATTAGGTATGAAACCTTGTGTATTTCCAGCGCATACTACAATTATTCCTTTTCCTCAGCTGATTGGAGCAGCCATATTACTGGCGATGGTATTGTCTGTCAACCCTTTATTTAAATTGTCCCCCTATTCACCAGTATTTCATTAAGCTAAAAGATATCAGAATTTGTTCTTATTAATTACCTAAGAAAGTGGCATTACCACGATGCAATATCTTGACATTCCATTAATAACTTTTGGCCTGAAGTAAATTTATAACAGAATCCTAACTTTTACATCTGGTAGCAAGGACAGTTTACTATCCTGAAACAGGTCCGCTGCTACAAGGCTAGCATGCAGCTTTTTGATTGTTGGATACTCCTTCCTTGAATAATTTATCTCGTGACGAATCACATCTTGGTGAAAAGAATAGAGTTTTGGAGGCCCTCCTTCTCAACACACCTCTTCTCCCCAGGTGTCAACAACTTACATTACTTGCCGGATTCTTTTTTTCTCGTATTTTTCTCACACACTACTGATTGTTCACCGATGTAGAGCAGCTGCAGTTCGCTTCACCACTTTATTCAAAGAAATAAGATACTCCTGCATTAGTGTTCAGCCTCGATCTGCTTTCATCACACATTGTACAGTACCCGAGACTAAAAGTCAGCTAAATTTCTCACTCTGACAGCTCACTAAGGACTATTTGGCACACTGGTTTAGACAGCTCATCACAGCACAGAAGCAGTAGCAACACAATGGCAGCTGACAGTGTCATACCTGCACAGCTCCCAATGTTGTAGTGGTGGTGGGAGCCATGCAGCACACTGCCTGTCAAGTGACAGCTAGTTTCATTCGGAATAGAATAAAATGAGTCACTTGTAGTTGGAAGAACTCTCTCTGCCTATTTTTCATCAATGGCACCAACACACTGAAAAATTCCACATCTTTGCAAAACCTGTAGCTATTGTGGACTGCTTATGGGAGAGCATTGTCATCTGAGCTTGATATATTTCAGATACAAATTGAGCCGTATGAAGTTTTGAAGGATTTGTGCATGCTTATGCAAAACATTGAATCGTGTGTATGTCAAGGGTGCAGTTACATGTGTAGCCACATTTAGAGGCCTTAATTTTAAAGTAATGGCTGTGAGAACTTGCACAGTAGCAAAGAATTGCCACTTGTCGTCAACATTTCATACTTTGTTCATGTTTTAGTGGCATTAGGAGTTGGGAAAGTCTCTCTTCTTATGATATGATGAAACCATTCCTCACCTGGCCTGCTGTGGTGATCCAGAGTTAAGATTAGACTATAGTTAGATTTACATGAATACAAGAAGCAAAATGCTTGTGAAAATGTGTTAAGGTTTTTACTGAGAGTTTGGGGATTGTGTAGATCTTACTGTAAACACTGAAGGAGAGTCCACTGGCTGCTCATCTTTGTTTGGTGCATGTGCTGTCGAGGTTTTCTTAGCAAAGAAATACACCATGCATGACATTGAGCTGCATCATAAGGCCACAGGAGGATAAGAGACAACATTGCAACAAAAAGTAGCTTGTCTGCTGTGATTCACAGAGTGCCCTTCAGGTGATTCAGCATATGCACCTAGCAGAGCAACAACTCCTTTCTGTTGATGATTGTAGCTTTCCTTGCAAAGAGGTGGAAGGTGGTGTCATTATGTTGGTATTAGGGTATATAAGGGGGACCAGGGAATCGAACTGCCCTACTTCGGCAGGCAAAGGTGCTTGTTATAGAAACAGAATGACACATTATGCTAGCCTCCTGCACTTCATTACATTTGCTGCTGAGAGAGTGGAGCATGCAGGTTGGGTGAGTGAATGGTGAAAAGTGGAGGTTAATAAACTGTGATCAGAGAAACTGACTGTCTAGCTGTGGGACACTTGGTCACAGGTGATGAGGTGAGGTGAGATAAGTCGTCCTAACGTGCCTTCAAATAGGACACGCTCCTTTGACACATTGTTTTCTTCTCCAGCAGGGAGGCCGACTCATCTTTGTGTAGTGGTTGAACACAGATGTCAATGCACCACTTACTGACACAATGCACAATGTTTGCTAGTGTGAGGGCAGTCCATGGTATGGAGGAAGACTTGCGTGCTATATTGAGTAAAAACAATAAGCACATGCAAATTCTCAAATTTGTGTTCTAGATCCCATCTGTTAAGTCATGAGACTAGCCAAGTTGTTAAGTTTTAATTTTAATTGGCTGAAAACTTCTCTTTCTTCTGGATATGTTTATATTTGACAGTTCACAGTACTTCCTCTTTTTATACCATTTATTTATTTTCCAATGTTGTCATACCATTTTTGGTGATGAAAGTTCTATTTAATTCATATGTATAAGGGAACTAATGAGCAGACCACCATGTGCTATTAGCCATACCACCACCACTAACAGAAACAACTATTACAACACGGAAAAACTGACAAACATGGCACAATCCCACATCGATTTTACAATTTTATATGATGGCTCTATTATGGACCTATATGGCACCTTACTAAAGATATTTTGCAGATTTTGTTGCTGAACATGTGGATTTCACATTCCATTTGTTGTTATACTGGGTGTAACAATAGACCTCGAATTTACTCTGATATGCCAAAATATAGCAAAGTAGTCTACAGATATTCAGTGAAGCATTTATACTACAATCATTTTGTGCAGTATAATATATTACTCTTTGCCTTTGGGAGTGTATGCCTGTCCTTTTTTCCCCCTAAGGTAAGTCTTTCCGCTCCCGGGATTGGAATGACTCCTTACCCTCTCCCTTAAAACCCACATCCTTTTGTCTTTCCCTCTCCTTCCGTCTTTCCTGAAGAAGCAACTGTTGGTTGCGAAAGCTTGAATTTTGTGTGTATATTTGTGTGTCTATCAACATGCCAGTGCTTTCGTTTGGTAAGTCACATCATCTTTGTTTTTAGATATATTTTTCCCACGTGGAATGTTTCCCTCTATTATATTACTCTAAACTTTCAACGCCACCAGGGTAGGTGAACCGTGGTTAAGGGGTTGGACTTGGATGTTGGAGAAGGAATTTAAAGTACCTATCTTACCATCCTAAATTAGATTTCCCAGGGCATCTACGTCTACATCCATAACCCACAAACCACATTGTGATATGTTGCAGAAGGTACTGTGTGTACTACTGTCACTTCTCCCATTTCCTGTTCCAGTTGTGAATAGTTAACAGGAATAACAATTGTTGGTAAGCCTCCATGTCGGCTTTAATCTCTCTAATTTTATCTGCATGGTCTTTTTGCTAGATACATATAAGTAAGCATTATATTTGTTGACTTTTCTATGGATATGCGATCTTGAAACTTTAAAAGTACCCCATACTGTGGTACAGAACACCTTATTTGCAGTACCTGCCACTGGAATTGGTTGATCATCTCTGTAATGCTGTCATGCTTACCAGATGAACCTGTTACAAAACATGCTGCTATTTTTTTTTAGCCTTCTGTATTCCCTGTACCAATCCCATCTGGTATGGATCCCATAGTGCTAAGAATATTCAACTATTCATTGAACTAGGGTCTAGTTACTCCCCTTTGTTGGTGAACTACATTTGCTAAGGATTCTTCCGATGGATCTCAGTTCTGCACCTGCCTTTCCCCGATTAGGCTTATGTGGCTATTCCACTTTAATCAGTGCATACATGTACTCCTAGACATTTTATGGAAGTAACTTCTTCCAGTGTTAATTCTGCAGTAGTGTATGAAATATGTTACATTTGTTAATGTGAGGGTCTGTTGCCACTCACTGCATCAAACTTTGATCCTCATTACAGTTTTTGTAGCATAGTGACTTCTCTGTATAGAACAGTATCACCTGTGAAAAACCTCATGGAACTTCCAGAGATGTCTGCTGCGTCGTTTATATACACTGTGAAAATTAGTGGACCGACAGTGAGGTGATAAGTCATGGTATAGTGATACACGCATATACAGATAGTGGTAATATCGCATACAGAAAATATAAATGGGCAGGTTGGCAGAGCTGTCATTTATACACATGTGATTCATGTGAAAAGGTATTTGACTTGATTATGACAGGAGTCGGCAGATTTGAACGCCAAATGGCAGTTGGAGCTACACACATGGGACATTCCATTTCAGAAATCGTTAGGGAATTCAATATTTGGAGATCCACAGTGTCAAGAGTGTGCTGAAAATACCAAATGTGTGGCATTACCTCTCATCACGGGCAATGCAGTGACCAATGGTCTTCACTTAGTGACGGAGAGCAGTGGCATCTCTGAAGAGTTGTCAGTGCTAAAAGACAAGCAACAGAGATAACTACATAAATCAATGTGGGATATATGATGAACTTGCACTTCAGGACAGTGTGGCAAAATTTGGCATTAATGGGCTATGGCAGCAGACGCGAGTGGCTTTGCGAACAGCATGACATTGCCTGCTGTACCTCTCCTGTACTAGTCACGTTATCGGTTCGACACTAGACAACAAGAAAATGGTGGCCTTTCCAGGTGGTAAGAGCTGATGTTAGGGTTAGAGTGTAGCACAGACCCCACAAAGCCATGGACCCAAGTTGTCAACAGTGCACAGTGCAAGCTGGTGATGGCGCCATAATGGTATAGGCTGTTTTTACATAGAATGGACTGGGTCCTCTGGTCCAACTGAACCAATCATTGACTTGAAATATTTACGTTTGGCATCTTAGCTGCTGTCTGCAGCAAAGGTGGAATTTTAATATCTAAAAACAAAGATGATGTGACTTACCAAACGAAAGCGCTGGCACGTCGATACACACACAAACATACACACAAAATTCAAGCTTTCGCAACAAACTGTTGCCTCATCAGGAAAGAGGGAAGAAGAGGGAAAGACGAAAGGATGTGGGTTTTAAGGGAGAGGGTAAGGAGTCATTCCAATCCCGGGAGCGGATAGGGGGAAAAACGGACGGGTATACACTCGCGCGCGCACACGCACACGCACACGCACACACGCACGCACACACACACACACACACACACACACACACACACACACACACACACACACACACACACACATCCATCCACACATATACAGACACAAGCAGACATATTTAAAGACAAAGAGTTTGGGCAGAGATGTCAGTCGAGGCGGAAGTGCAGAGGCAAAGATGTTGTTGAATGACAGGTGAGGCATGAGTGGCAGCAACTTGAAATTAGCGGAGATTGAGGCCTGGTGGATAACGGGAAGAGAGGATATATTGAAGAGCAAGTTCCCATCTCCGGAGTTCAGATAGGTTGGTGTTAGTGGGAAGTATCCAGATAACCCGGACGGTGTAACACTGTGCCAAGATGTGCTGGCCGTGCACCAAGGCATGTTTAGCCACAGGGTGATCCTCATTACCAACAAACACTGTCTGCCTGTGTCCATTCATGCGAATGGACAGTTTGTTGCTGGTCATTCCCACATAGAATGCGTCACAGTGTAGGCAGGTCAGTTGGTAGATCACGTGGGTGCTTTCACACGTGGCTCTGCCTTTGATCGTGTACACCTTCCGGGTTACAGGACTGGAGTAGGTGGTGGTGGGAGGGTGCATGGGACAGGTTTTACACCGGGGGCGGTTACAAGGGTAGGAGCCAGAGGGTAGGGAAGGTGGTTTGGGGATTTCATAGGGATGAACTAAGAGGTTACGAAGGTTAGGTGGACGGCGGAAAGACACTCTTGGTGGAGTGGGGAGGATTTCATGAGGGATGGATCTCATTTCAGGGCAGGATTTGAGGAAGTCTTATCCCTGCTGGAGAGCCACATTCAGAGTCTGATCCAGTCCCGGAAAGTATCCTGTCACAAGTGGGGCACTTTTGTGGTTCTTCTGTGGGAGGTTCTGGGTTTGAGAGGATGAAGAAGTGGCTCTGGTTATTTGCTTCTGTACCAGGTCGGGAGGGTAGTTGTGGTATGCGAAAGCTGTTGTCAGGTGGTTGGTGTAATGCTTCAGGGATTCCGGACTGGAGCAGATTCGTTTGCCACGAAGACCTAGGCTGTAGGGAAGGGACCGTTTGATGTGGAATGGGTGGCAGCTGTCGTAATGGAGGTACTGTTGCTTGTTGGTGGGTTTGATGTGGACGGACGTGTGAAGCTGGCCATTGGACAGGTGGAGGTCAACATCAAGGAAAGTGGCATGGGATTTGGAGTAGGACCATGTGAATCTGATGGAACCAAAGGAGTTAGGAAATTCTGGAGTTCTTCTTCACTGTGAGTCCAGATCATGAAGATGTCATCAATAAATCTGTACCAAACTTTGGGTTGGCAGGCCTGGGTAACCAAGAAGGCTTCCTCTATTTTTACAGATAAGAATGTGCCATGTCAGTGGGCCACTGTTTATGACTGGTTGAAGAATATTGTGGTCAGTTCAAGCGAATGATTTGGCCACGCAGATCACTTGATATGAATGCAAGTGGACATGTTTGGGATATAATCGAGAGATCAGTTCATGCCCAAAATTCCGCACCGACAACACTCGCAATTTCGGGCGCTATAGAGGCAGCGTGCTCAATATTTCTGCAGGGGCTTCCATTGACTTGTTGAGTCCATTCCACATAGAACTGCCTGCTCTACACTGGACAAAAGGAGGTCTCGCAGAGTATTAGGAGGTATCCCATATCTTTTGTCACCTCAGTCTGTAACACTCCTTTGGGGTATGTCTGAAGTCACTTTTGCATTTTGAAGGCTTCTTTTCGTTGAGAATGACATGTTGTGTTCTGTTAGTGAATCTTCAATCCAATTACATAAGCATTCCATACACTCATATTTTGTTCATTAAACAGAAGTGTAGAACTATACAGAATGCCACACGGAAATCGAGGAACACAGCCTGTATCTGGGCACCATTCTCTACTGTCTTCTGTGAATGAGCTGGATCCCATAATATCATTGTTTCAGAACTTGATATCTGCAGATGATATTTTCAGTCTTCAGAAACATCATAAAATGTGAGCATGAAACATGTATCAAAATTTTTGCAACTGACAGGCCCCAGAGACCTAGGCCTGTAGTTTTGTGTGTGTGTTCGACAACCCTTCTTGAAAAAGGAATGATCTTCGGTTTTTTCCAATCATAAGGAACACTTCGCTCATCCAAAGACCTATGGTACACTGCTGCCAGAAGAGGGACAAGTGCTTTCGCGCATACTCAATGTAGAATCGTATTGGCGTCCTGTCAGGTCCAGTGGCCTTCCCTCTGTTGAGGGATTTCAGTTTCTTTTCTATTTCTTGGTCACGTATTTCAATATCAGCCATTTTGTTGTTCATGAAATGATATGAGAAAGTACTACAGTGCGATCTTCCTCTTTGAAACAGTTTTTGAGAAAGGCATTTACTATTTTGTCCTTACCTATGTCGCCCTCCATTTCAGTGTCATTACAGCTACAGTGCGTCTGGACCAGAGGGCTTTGATCCGTATACTGATTTAGAATAAGACCAAAACTGTTTAGCATCTTCCGTCAAGTTGATTCACTGTTTAACTGCTCAATGTAATTTTTGGATAAGACATTTAAAATAATTTCACATGATTCCCTGTTCCTACTACCCACTCTAATCACTCAAGCTTCCCAGTCTATAGCTAGTAAGCTGAAGTCTCCACCTAATACTGCCACATGTTCAGGAAATTTACATGAAATATTCTCCAAGCCCCCCCCCCCTCCCCCCCTAATGTTCTGCTATTACTGCTCCTTAGGCATAGTCTGCAAAAAGATCAAATAACCATGTTTGACCCTATCAATACTTGTCTTGATCCAAATTATTTTACATTTCGTATCTGTACTAATCTCACTAGATATTATCATTTCTCTTATGACTATACACATGCCTCCATCACCAGCATTCATCCTGTCTTTCTGATGTACATTCCAATCAAAATTTAAATTTTATTGCTATTGACATCTGGTTCCAGCCAGCTTTCTGTCCCTAGTAGTATGTGTGCATTGTTACCATTTGTAAGAGAAACTGGTTCTTTAAACTGATTTAAATGTATACTAAGTGGGAAATAGAAACTGTCAATAGAGGGAATATGCATAGGACTACTTGAGACAGCTTACAGTAAAATGTGAAAACAAGTTTGACTCTTTGCTTTTGTTAGAAATCAACGAACCTCAGGTTGGTGTAGGTGGGGCACAACAAACTTTCAATAAACAATTTAAAAGTAAGAATACAAGAAAGTCAGGAAAGAGAAAGTAAGAATTTTTGTTGGGTTGTTCTCATGTTAGAGGTATAGGTCAACTGTTGCAGGATGAGCCTGTATCAGAACAGTAGATCTCGTTGTAAAGATTTCACCAAAGGCATGCCGTGGTTGTGGAGGGTGGGCTGGACAAAACGTGTTGACAGAGAACCTGAGTACAGTATAGAGTGTGACAGGGTAAAGAGATACATTGCTGAATTTGTATCTGTTCTGAGCTGTCTCATTTCAACACTTCTCTTAGGAGTGTAAATTTGTATCTGAAACAGCTGTTTGTCCGTGTGCAGTGTCGCACATTGATGTGATTGTTGTTGATTGTATCAGTATAGGGGATTATACCAAGCACGATCTTTGTATAAATGGGAAAAGTTAGCATAAATTGGCTGTGCTGGTAGCAGAAAACCTAAAGGGAGGGAAGCATCATCTTGAGTGGCAAAATACTAGTAGTTACAGATGTCAGAGCAGCATGTTTTTGAAGAAAGAAAGGACAGATAGAAAGCAAGGTGTAACAGGGGTTAGAATTGAAAGAAACATTCAATCAGCAATGTACTAAACAGCACAGTTCAAGCATAAAGCATCCGAATAAATTTACTTGGATGAGTTAGAAAGACGGCTGCTACTTTGAAAATAGCTACTGCCTCCTCACTTACTTTATAAAACTGCTGTTTATTTGCCATTAGTAGATTATTATTTACTTTTATTTCATTGGTACTTTTCCAAGAAAATCTATACCCACATCCGTAAGCACAGAGCTGTATTCACAGTACATTACTGATTTTCGCACAGCTTTACAGTGCTACCTGTCGTGTTGCTATAGAATTTTCCATGCCTGAATCTAGATATTTAGATAATTTGTAGGAGACCAGCTAATGAGATGTTTTTAACGTCTTTCTGGATTGGTAGAGATCCCCCAATTTCTTGCTTATGTTGAACGAGAGTTTGTTGAATAGATTCTCTCCACTGTATGTTGCTCCATTGTGAATGCTAGAGAAGGAGACAAACTCTATGTAAAAATCATTTCTGTGTCTTGTGCTGTGAACCAATCATAAACAGAGAAGGGAAAGGAGTATATAGAGGGCCTACACAAGGGAGACAAACTTGAAAGCTATATTATAGAAAGGGAATTGGACGTAGATGAAGATCAGATAGGAGATACGATACTGCGAGACGAATTTGACAAAGCTCTGAAAGATCTAAGTCGAAACAAGGCCTCGGGAGTAATGACATTCCGTCAGAATTACTGGATAGCCTTGGGAGTGCCAAAACTCCTTCATCTGATGCACAAGATGTATGAGACAGGTGAAGTAACCTCAAACTTCAAGAAGAATGTAGTAATTCCAATTCCAAAAAAAGCAGTTGCTGAGAGGTGTGAAAATTACTGAACAATGTTTAATAAGCCAGTGTTCCAATATACTAATGTGAATTCTTTACTGAATAATAGAAAAACTCGTCGAAGCAGACCTCTGGGAACATTAGTTTGGATTCCAGAGAAATGTAGAAACACATGAGGCAATACTGACCCAATGACTTATCTTAGAAGATAGTTTAAGCAAAGGCAAACCTACATTTATAGCATTTGTGGACTTGGAGAAAGCTTTTGACAGTGTTGACTGGAATACTCTCTTTGAAATTCTGAAGGTTGAGGGGCAGTACTTGAGAAGGGAGTGAGACGGGGTTGCAGCCTATCCCCGATGTTATTCAGTATACATTGAACAAGCAGTAAGGAAACCAAAGAAAAATTTGGACTATGAGAAGAAATAAAAACTTTGAGGTTTGCCGATGACATTTTAATTCTGTCAGAGCCAGCAAAGGATTTGGCAGAGCAGTTAACGGAATGGATAGGGTCTTGATGGGAATTAGATTAGGAAATGAGACACAGAAAGTAGTAGATGAGTTTTGCTATTTCGGCAGCAAATTAGCTGATAATGGCCAAAGTAAAGAGGATATAAAATGTAGATTGGCAATGACAAAAAAATTTTTTTTGAAGACGAGAAATTTGTTAACATCAAATGTAGATTTAGGTGTTAGGGAAGTATCTTCTGCGGGTATTTGTCTAGAGTGTAGCTGTATATGGAAGTGAAACATGGATGATAAACAGTTTAGACAAAAAGTGAATAGAACCTTTCGAAATGCGGTGCTATAGGGGAATGCTGAACAGTAGATGGGCCAGTCACATAACTGAATAGAATTGAGGAGACAAGGAATTTGTGGTAAAACTTGACCAAAAAAAGAGATTGATAGATAGAACACATTCTGAGACATCAAGGCGTCACCAGTTTAGTATTGGAGGTAAGTGTGGGTGATGAAACTCCTAGAGGGAGACCAAGAGATTAATACAGTAAGCAGATTGTGAAAGAGGTAGGTTGTAGTTATTTGGAGATGAAGGGCCTTGCATAAGATAGAGTAGCATGGAGAGCTGCATGAAACCAGACTTCAGATTGAAGAAGAAGAAGACTATGACGACATTATACTGAAACTGATTTATGTTTGTAATATTTACACATCCTGGAATGTTCAGTATTTGTATAAAAAGCAGTAATGTCTGTCCAGAGACAGTTATGTTCTGTCTGTACGTTGGTATCCATAATAAATGTACTGTCTGTACTGTCTTTTACGAGGGAAGCAAGGGAGAGGATGTTGTTATGGGTGGCCAGTATCCTTTCTACAACACACATGCTCATGTGGATTAATACTGTTCTTTATTTACATGAAATGGATACTTAACTTTAATAAAGTCCATGTTCGTGGTGCAAGCTCATCAGTGATACTCTTCTTGCAGACAATATCGGTAATCTTGCTGTTACAGGCTTGAGTCACGTATCTCGTTGCTAAGCACTATCGTAAACTGAGTGAACAGAGCCCGCACTGCAACTAACTGACAGACACTGAACTAGAGTGCGAGACAGTGAGGCCCTCTGGTCAGTGACGGTGATTCAAATACACTACTGGCCATTAAAATTGCTAAAGATGGGAAATTTAACCACCAGGAAGAAATTACTGTGATATGCAAATGATTAGCTTTTCAGATCATTCACACAAGGTTGGCGCCAGTGGCGACACCTACAACGTGCTGACATGAGGAAAGTTTCCAACTGATTTCCCATACACGAACATCAGTTGCCTGGTGAAACATTGTTGTGATGCCTCGTGTAAGGAGGAGAAATGCGTACCATCACGTTTCCGACTTCGATAAAGTTTGGATTGTAGCCTATTGCGGTTTATCATATCGCGACATTGCTGCTCGCGTTGGTCGAGATCCAATGACTGTTAGCAGAATATGGAATCGGTGGGTTCAGGAGGGAATTACGGAACACCGTGCTGGATCCCAACGGCCTCGTATCACTAGCAGTCGAGATAACAGGCATCTTATCCGCATGGCTGTAACGGATCGTGCAGCCACGTCTCGATCCCTGAGTCAACAGATGGGGACGTTTGCAAGACAACAACCATCTGCACGAAGTTCGACATTTGCAGCAGCATGGACTATCAGCTCGGAGACCATGGCTGCGGTTACCCTTGACACTTGAAATATGCTCACTATTTTTATATACCGTATTTAGCATATTTTGTGACAGTACCTTTTCTGTGAAATGTTTACAAGACGATATTTGTCTTGGCTTCAGTCGTCTAGTGAAAGTATGATTCCACAATGCAGTTTCGTCGGCTGCAGAAATGACCTGGTTTGCCTCATTTTTGGTGCTTCAAATACCATTTCTTCGAATGTGGTTTCTGCTTAAAGTTTATATAAAAAAAGTAGTAACACAATTCATTTTTCCTGTTCACTAGCAAATTAATATGACTGCCACCTGCACATTGTTCCACCGTCAAAACATTCCAGGAGTTCACTGCCGACTGAGTACGGTCGAAGACGACTCCAGTGTCAAAGACATTTTACGCAACACACAAGCTTCCACTTGTAACCAGTCTCTTTGATATTCTTCATCACATCTACTAATATTAATCAATATGCTGTCACTCTCAAAAATATAAGTAATTTAGCATAAAATAAGGCAATTTACAATTCACAAACAAATATTCTGACAAAAATATAAGAAAACATTTACAACTTCCCTCATTAGATTTGGCATCGACAAATCCAGTAGAAAATAACACATCTCCCAGATCCATTACAACTGCTCCCTTGGGCTTTTGTTGTTATGAACATATACAACAAAATCCCGGCCACACTCAGTAATGGATCTGTATTACACAACTAGTACGTAAATGATGCAGTCTGATAACCTCTTCCAAATTTGGACACTCTGAACCTGTGGACTTGTTACTGGCTGTTGTTGCAATGATCCTTCCCCATCAATCTCATACACAAAAAATTCAAGTAAAGAAATTATTTAACATGACAAATATACATGGCATAAAACATACATGAGAAATATTCTAAAATACAGCATACAGATTGAAAATAATGGTAAGGTAAAACTCATTTGCTAGAATAAGATATCTACAACCACTTCTTTGGTCACACTGTGCCAACTGGTTCACATAATTAAATTTTTTGTTCCCCATATAAATGTTAATTTTATTTTCCTTATATATTGTATAATAAAAAAATTATACTGGTCATATATAGTGTAGTGTTTTTTCTATATATTTGCCTTATATATATATATATATATATATATATATATATATATATATATATCTGCTTGTGTCTGTATGTGTGGATGGATATGTGTGTGTGTGCGAGTGTATACCTGTCCTTTTTTCCCCCTAAGGTAAGTCTTTCCGCTCCCGGGATTGGAATGACTCCTTACCCTCTCCCTTAAAACCCACATCCTTTCGTCTTTCCCTCTCCTTCCCTCTTTCCTGATGAGGCAACAGTTTGTTGCGAAAGCTTGAATTTTGTGTGTATATTTGTGTTTGTTTGTGTGTCTATCGACCTGCCAGCGCTTTTGTTTGGTAAGTCTCATCATCTTTCTTTTTAGATATATTTTTTCCACGTGGAATGTTTCCCTCTGTTATATATATATATATATATATATATATATATACTTCTGATTTTCTTTTTTGAATTTTATACTTTTTTACTTATGTTTTTTTTATTTTGTATAATTTTTTACTTATGATTTTCTTTTTGAATTTTATATAGTTTGTTACTCGTGTTTTTTTTCTTATTTTGTAATTTTTTTTGCTTATGATTATCTTTTTGAATTTTATATATTTTTATTTATTTTTAATACAGCTAAAGATACATCAGTACTATATCATCTTCTTCTTCTTCTTCTTCTTCTTCTTCTTTTTTTTTTTTTTTTTTTACACTTGCCTCTCTACTACAATATTACTACAAGTCACATTCTTGTGAAGAGTACTTTCGCTCCCCACAACATCAGTATAAAGAATAATAAATTGCTCATATATCACGAGGCTTTATCTAAAATTGGTTTTGAAACTTGTATCTTTGCATGCATGTCCTCGCATGCATGCCTTCACCCACAGGGAAGACTTAGCTTCCAAAAATTAGAAAAATTCAGAAATGCTCACTATGGAGACTTTTTATGTAATAAAGTAAATATAAATCTTTCTCTCATTCTTTGTTACAACAGTGTTTTTTTCATCAGTTTCAATTAACATTTGACTTCAAATTATTAATTTATACATGTAAATATACATACTTGGTTGTACAGGTAGTTTTGTTCTAACAAGCATATTCCAGTGGAGGGCGTTTGTTTTAGATGAAAATAGGTTATTTACATTTTGAAATTATGATTTCTGCTTATATAGTTTCAGAGGGACAACATTCCTGAGACCAAATAATTTCTTTGACTTAGGGTATACCAAACGATAAACATTAGGGTGTGGATTTTCTATGACTTCCAAAGGCCCAATATAGATATCAAAGAATTTTTTTAATTTCTGAAGTTAACATTTTTGATTTTTCATGAGATTTGACTAGAACAAGATCCCCCAATTTTGAAAGTGGTTAATTTTACCCTATTGTTATGTCTTTTATTCCTCTTTTCCCCCTTGTTTCCTCATAGTTTCCCTGACAATATCTTCTCTCTCTTGCATGGTTAAAGGTGTATATTTAGGAAATTCAATAAGTTCTGATATAAGATTTGGAGGTCTGATATTAAACATAATCTCTTATGGTGAAAATCCTGTGGAACTATGTTGTAGGCTATTCATAATATCTTCAAAATTTTGAATGTGCTCAAACCAGGTTGGATGTTCATGGCTACAATAGGTTCTGCGAAGTCTCCCAATTTCCCTCATATATCTTTCTGCAGGATTGGTGGATGGGTAATAAACAGATATACGTATATGCTTCAATTTTGATCTCTCAATAAACTTTTTCCAAATTTTAGAGGTGAACTGTGAACCATTATCTGATAATATAGCTTTTGGTTTACCCACCTGTGCGAAATAATCTCTTTCAATTTTTATTGCAATTTCATGGCTAGTAGCTTTTTTCACTGGATATAGTTTAATTAATTTTGAAAATACATCTACCATAACAAATATGTAACAGTGACCACCTTTACTCTTTGGTAACATTCCATATAAGTCCACAGCGATAAGATCTAAAGGTTTTTCCGGAATAATGTTTTGCATCTCTCCACCACATCTTTGATTGCTCACTTTAACTCTCTGACATTTGTCACAGGTTGCCAATTCTGTTCTTACTTTCTTTCCAATATTGTAAAAATAAACGTTTTCTTGTATCTTTTGAATGCACTTCTGTATCCCACAATGACCAAAACTTTCATGTATGTAAATGATTAGCTTTTCAGCATCTGCCTCTGGCCAACACAGTTTCCAATTATCAGAATCTGTATATGTTCTCAGAAATAAAATCCCCTTATGTAATTTGTAAAATTTATCAAGTTTCTCATACTCCTTCTTGCCTAAACATTCTTTGATTAATTTCCAACTTTGATCTAAATTTTGATTTTTCCTAATTTTGTTACACATAGCTCAAATTGTTTTCTCATTTTCCACCCTTTTCAAGTATCTAATTTTAAATTGCTTTTCCTCCTCTTGTTCAAAAGTCTCCTTTTCTCCCCCAATTGGTAACCTTGAAAGTGAATCAGCTACTACATTCTCAGAACCTTTTATGTGCTTGATTTCAAAGTCAAACTGTTGCAGAAATATTGCCCATCTGGTCAATCTACTGTGGAATAATTTGCACTCTTGTAAGTAACTCAAAGCTTTGTGATCCGAAAATACTATGGTTTTATGTCCCATTCTAAATTTTGTAAAAGCCCTATGAATTACCAAAAGTTCCTTCTCTGTGATTGTATAAATTTTTTTCATGCTTGAGCAACATTCTGCTTGCAAATGCTATGGTACATTGTATCTTAACTCCATTCTCTACTCTTTATTGAAATAACTCTGCTCCAAGCCTATAATTACTGCTATCAGTGTTCAAACAAAATGGTAAATTAAAATCAGGTCTGTGTAATAAGTGTTGCTTCCTCAACTCTTGCTTAATTTTATCAAACTCTTCCTGACAACTTTTATCCCAAACCCAAACGGTGTTCTTCTTAAGTAACTGACTTAAACATGGTGCATTCAGACTCTGATCACTTATATGTTTTCGGTAATAACCGCATAACCCAAAGAACGACTTTAATTGTTTTTTAGTCATAGGAATAGGAATTTCTGAAATTGCTTTAATTTTTTCTGGATCTGCCAAAATTCCCTTGTCTGTGACAACATGACCCAAAAATTTTAATTCAGAAACTGCAAATTAACATTTCTCTAATTTCAATGTCATCCCCCCTTTTCTAAGTTTTTCACAAACTGACTTCAAAATCGAAAAATGTTCCAATTTTTCCCTGTAACCAAAATGTCATCTACATAAATTATCAGTTTAGATGCAAGTTCTTGCCCCAGTATATGATCCAAAGCTCTTATAAATTCGGAAACAGAAGAATTTAACCCAAATGGCACAACACAATTTTGGTAACTCTTACCATTGTACAAGAAAGCAGTATATTTTCTAGAATTAACTGAAAGTGGTACCTGATGAAAACCCGAAGTTAGATCCAAACTTGACATATATTTTATATCTGTAAATTTATAGAGTAACTCATCAGTATTTAAGGGATGGTCTGTCTGTCTGAACAAAATTTTGTTTAAGTGTCTAGAATCCAAAACCAATCTTACTCCACCGTCTTTTTTCGAAACAACTACTAGAGTATTATTATATGCACTGATACTCCTTTCTATTATAGTACATCCTTCCATCTTTTTCAGCTCTTTCTCAACAGCAGGTATTTTTGATATTGCAATACTGTATGGTTTTATGAAAAATGGTTCATGAGGTTTTACCTGAAGCTCACACTGATAACCCTTTACCCTACCACGTATGTCACTGAAAACATCACTGTATTCCCACAGCAGATTTTCTAACTTGTTTTTGCTCCCCAGATAAATTTTGTGTTTCTGAAATTTGCAAATTTACTAAATTCCCAAACTCAACTTCATCAATATCAAATCTATGAATTTCAATATTCTCCAATCTATTTTCTTTTAGTAAATTGATACTGTCAAAATTTCTATTACTCTGATCCCCAAGTGTCTTCACAAATTTTGTCTGAATGTATTCCCTTTCACTAGTTTCTATCAAAGGTTTTCTTCCACCCCAATCAAATGTTGTATTTACTTTTACTATCCAATTCATACCCAAAAAAAAAAAAAATCCTCATTAAATTCCTGAATTACAAAACATCCATGTGTGAACAACTTGCCTTCAATTAAAAATGTTACTAAAGCCTGGCTTTTTACCAATTTACTGCTCTTCCCAGTAGCACCTTTTATCTTTACCCCAACAACTGGCATTTCAACGTAATCTTTCCCCACTTTCAATTTCTTGCTTAACCTTTCAGATATTCCTGAGATCTCACTTCCTGTATCAATTAAACATTTACCAATCCATGACCCAATTTGAACTTTTATATAAGGACTGCAAAATTGATCGCTTTTCTTAGAACCTGTATCCTCATGTAATAAATCACTTTCAGTTTCCCCAAACCTATACTTATCAGAATCATATGGTATACCATTATATGTATTATTTGTCACAGTTACAAAATTTGCACAAGATACAAAATTGTCATTAGTACTCTCTATTATCTCAAATAGCCAAGAATTTTCATCCAAATCACATTGTATACTTTGAAGTACTTATCCTTAAGCTTTTCTAAAATAAAATATCTCATCTTTTTCCATCACTCAGGTCATATAGTTTCACATACATTAATAAGCATCTTTCTAAAGTTCTTGTCAAAAGAAATAGTTTCACTGTTCAGCCATAGATTCATAAGAAATGTGTGTGTGTCATTAGTATCTGTAAATGTTTCACTTAGGCTAGAAGTTATACATGTGTCGTCATTATTTGTGTAGTCAGATTCTTTATCAACAACATCAAAATCCACACTTTCACATACATCCAGCTTGTGAGCTTTATTCTTTTTTATTCATCCTGGTAACATCCCTGGGAATTTCTATAATCTCACTATTTAATCCATTTTCAACCATGTGTGTACCCAACACCCTATTTAAACTAATGAAATACCTTTCCTCAACATCATCATCAATACCATTACCATCATTATCAACTTTATCATCAACATCATTATCATTACACATATTCCGGTCATACACATTCAAATTATCCCCCAAAATATTATTTCCCGTTTCTAAAGTTACCAGATCCCTTTCACCAATATTTTCATTCTCACAGCATACATTCTCTCTTTCATTCACACACGTCTCTGAACTACTACAAATTACATCGTATGACAAAGTGTTGTTCTTTTCTGTCCAAGTGTAAAACTCTGTTAAATTAAATGAATCACAATTACTTTTATCTACTGTATGTTCTTGTGTACTGAAAATTTTATCTTTATCAATATCATCATTATTTTCCTCTTGAAATTTCTTCAATAAGTAACAACTAATAACCTCATGTGATAGCTTAGGTTTGGAACTGTCATGTTTGGGTGTATGATAATCACATTCATTGGTCCTTTCATCATGCTCACCTTCTGCCTCAACCTTGCGGACCTTCAAGGGGGCGTCTACTTGTTTTTTATTTCCTGAATTACAACTGGTTCCTGTTCGAACTGCTGTTTGTGGTTCTGCCAATGTCTCTGATCAACATTTCTGTTGCCATTCCTATGCCAAACATTACCTGGTTGTTGGTAGTTTCTATTGTAGCAAAATTTCCGTGATTTTGATCCCTAAAGTGTTCTCTATTTTTGTTGATTATTTCCGCGAGAATGTTGTTCTTATTTTGGATGAAAATTATGGCCCTTCTTTTGAAAATTATGTTTTGTTCCCTTTTTTGAAAGTTATCATTTCCCCATTTTTGACCACTACCTTTCTGAGTAAACCCAGTGTGTGTTCTTGTTGTTACCCTATCCAACTTTTCAATATAATTGAGAAACTGCTCAACATTACTATCAGGACAATGAACTAAACTCAGTTGCATTGCTGATGGCAATCTTTTCTTTAAGGTATCAGTTTTGATCAAGTCATCCAAAGCTTTTGTTAAATGAATAAGTTTTTGAAGTTCACTTTTGCAAAATTGTTTCATGCTCCCATCTGATTCTCCATAGTTTCTCCCATTCAAAAATTCACTTTTGATTCTAGTTTGTTTAAGATCATCCCAAAAATTTTCCAGAAATTTTGATTCAAATTCTGAAAAGGTCATCCCCACAGTTACAATCTGGTTAGCCCAAGTCAAAGCTTCCCCTTCGAAGAATTTTTTCACAAATTTAATTTTCATATCATCTGGTGAGTGAAGTAAAAAACAATCCTTACAATACTGTATAAAATCAGCGGGGTGTAAGGGTCCATATACCTAAAAGTGCTTCACTGGAATATTAGATACAAGATTGCATGTGTTGACATTGTGATTTTTGCTTTGAAATTCAATGTCAAAACTTTCAATTTTTTCACTAAGTTCTTTGACAGATTTTTTGTTTTCTAAATCATTGCATTCTACTTTTTTTCTAGAGTAACCAAATGATTGTCAGTTTTTTGTTCTACATTTTTTACTAAAACATTTGTGTTCTCATACAAATTTTTAATTTCCCCTTTTATCTCATTAAAATCAATTACATTTCTTTCCCTATCTGCCAGTAACTCATTTTTTACAGTATTAATTTCATCGCCCAATTTAGCATCAATTTCTTTTACTTTTGCTTCCACAGATTCAATTTTTTCCTCAACGCTGCCAACTCTGTTCGAAAGATCACCCACTTGGATATTGACTGCTTGGACTTGCAACAAAATGTTATCAATTTTTTCATCCCAGTATGTCTTATTGTCATCAACTGATTGTTTAATTTCTTTTGTGAAACTTGCAAGAAAACTTTTTAAATCAAATTGATCAGTTCTTTCTGTTTCATTTGACCTGTCCTGATTTTCGAAATCTATTAAATTACTATTTTCTACTTTAGGTACAATACTCTTGAAAATCTCGTAAGTCATTGTGGAAAAAAAAATTTTTACACAACAATACAAAACAAGATAAAAATATTGTTTTAACAAAATATGAGGGTTTCGTGACTTATCTGGAACACTCTTCTACTGTTGCAAATCCACGTTTTCCTTCCGTGTGCTTGTTGACCAAAATTCTTGAAATTCTTTCTTCTGTCGAAAATTACATTTTTTGCCGGAACATTTCTTCTCCAAAACTTTTACTTCCCGATGAACACAAATACTGTAACACACATTCTGAAAAACTGGTATTAACACACAAAAATTTTCTTCTTCGTAGCACTGTTGAAGATCACGTGAACACAATATCCCGGCTACAGTCCCCAGTTGAAATATGCTGACTATTTTTATATACTGTATTTAGCATATTTCGTGACAGTGCCTTTTCCATGAAATGTTTACAAGACGATATTTGTCTTGGCTTCAGTCATCTAGTGGATGTATGATTCCACAATGCAGTTTCGTCAGCTGCAGAAATGATCTGGTTCAATGCATTTGCCCCATTTTTGGTGCTTCAAATACCATTTCTTAGATTGTGGTTTCTTCTTAAAGTTTATAAAAAAAGTAGTAACATAATTCATTTTTCCTGTTCACTAGCAAATTATTATGACGGTGACCTGCACATTGTTCCACCGTCAACACACACCAAGAGTTCACTGCCGATTGACTACGGTCAAAGACGACTCCAGCGTCAGACATTTTACACAACACACAAGCTTCCACTTCTAACCAGTCTCTTTGATATTCTCCGTCACATCTACTAATATTAATCAATATGCTGTCACTCTTAAAAATACAAGTAAATTAGCATAAAATAAGGCAAATTACAATTCACAAACAAATATTCTGACAAAAATATAAGAAAACATTTACAACTTCCCTCATTAGATTTGGTATCGACAAATCCAGTAGAAAATAACACATCTCCCATATCCAATACACACTGCATCACAGACAGGAGCACCTGCGATGGTGAACTCAACGACGAACCTGTGTGTAAGAATGGCAAAACCTCATTTTCTTGGATGAATCCAGGTTCTGTTTACAGCATCGTGATGGTTGCATCCATGTTTGGCTATATCGCAGTGAAGGCACATTGGAAGTGTGTATTCGTCATCGCCATACTAGCGTTATCACCCGGCATGATGGTATGCGGTGCCATTGGTTACACGTCTCGGTCACCTCTTGACGGCACTTTGAACAGTGGACGTTACATTTCAGATGTTTTACGACCCCTGGCACTACCCTTCATTCGATCCCTGCGAAACCCTACATTTCAGCAGGATAATGCACGGCCGCATGTTACAGGTCCTGTATGGCCCTTTCTGGATACAGAAAATGTTCGACTGCTGCCCTGGCCACCACATTCTCCAGATCTCTCACCAATTGAAAACTTCTGGTCAATAGTGGCCGAGCATCTGGCTCGTCACAATACACCAGTCACTACTCTTGATGAACTGTGGTATCATGTTGAAGCTGCATGGGCAGCTGTACCTGTACACGCCATCCAAGCTCTCAGAATGAGATTTTCACTCTGCAGCGGAGTGTGCGCTGATATGAAACTTCCTGGCAGATTAAAACTGTGTGCCCGACCGAGACTCGAACTCGGGACCTTTGCCTTTCGCGGGCAAATGCTCTACCACCTGAGCTACCAAAGCACGACTCACGCCCGGTACTCACAGCTTTACTTCTGCCAGTACCTCGTCTTCCACCTTCCAAACTTTACAGAAGCTGTCCTGCGAACCTTGCAGAACTAGCACTCCTGAAAGAAAGGATATTGCGGAGACATGGCTTAGCCACAGCCTGGGGGATGTTTCCAGAATGAGATTTTCACTCTGCAGCGAAGAGTGCTAGTTCTGCAAGGTTCGCAGGAGAACTTCTGTAAAGTTTGGAAGGTGGGAGACGAGGTACTGGCAGAAGTAAAGCTGTGAGTACCGGGTGTGAGTCGTGCTTCGGTAGCACTTGCCCGCGAAAGGCAAAGGTCCCGAGTTCGAGTCTCGGTCGGGCACACAGTTTTAATCTGCCAGGAAGTTTTATCCAAGCTCTGTTTGACTCAATGCCCAGGCGTATCAAGGCCGTTATTATGGCCGAGGTGGTTGTTCTGGGTACTGATTTCTCAGGATCTATGCACATAAATTGCGTGAAAATGTAATCACATGATATTTTTCCAATGAATACCCGTTTATGTTATGCATTTCTTCTTGGTGTAGCAATTTTAATGGCCAGTAGTTTACATGTTGTCGAGAGGGCATTGGCGCCATGTTGCTTGATGGAGTGTCTTTGGCCCCTCTTGTGATAGACGCACTTGATCCTGTGCCTTCTATCGATCTTCACACTACATCTGCACGTAGAAATGAGCTGGGAGCCTTGACTGGAAGATGGTATACTACAGACCGTACCTCACCCTCTGGTTTGTGAGGCATCAGGAACATCCTCCGAAAAACTGCTCCCAGAGCACAGTCCAGGCCTGAAGGGGTGTCCTGGGGTGATGATGGCACACTGGGTCCACATTCATTGGGTCAGTGAGCGAGGACAGCATGGGCAAGGGCGCATCGTTCATCCACTTGGGCTGGGGTGCTCTGGTGGAATCAATGCGTGGCTGTGAAGGCCATGTGGTCCTGTGAGGCCGTGAATCTGGGGAAAGAAAAGCAGCATAATTACTAGGCAAGTGACATGCACAAATTTGGCAGCACTGCAAACCATGGGGACCTCCAATCAAGCACGTAAAGAGCTAATGCATTCCTTGATCGTGCCTCTTTCCAGTACCCACGATTGCCATAAACCCTGAAAAGAACAAGATTGTGTGGTGCAAAGCAATACTTGCAGACGATTGGCAGCACTGGATGCTGCATTTGGTATAGCAAGTGTAGCAGCATCCAATGGTAGCGGCCATGCAGAAGTTCCGCCGGTGATGGCCCGTCTCGTGGTTGGGAGCAATAGGAGCCGAGAAAGAATTGCAGTACCTGTCCCCATGTATGGGAGGGGCGAAGCATAGCCATCTGTTGTTTAAAAGTGTGTACGAAGCATTCTGCATCTCCATTGGACTGGGGGTGAAATGGAGCTCTTGTTAGATGATAAAAGCCATTGCTTTCACAAAACTGTTCGGAATCACCTGAAGTGAACAGTGGTCCATTGTCCAACACAAGTGCTTCTGGCAAACTTACAATGAGAATAAATGGTGCTACGTGATGCGGTAGAGTTGATAGAGAAGAAGAGAAAAAGAGGGAGAAGTGCCAGTGACCTAGATACCAATCTGTCTTTCGAACGACAGCTAGGACATGGGGAAAGTGTACTTTAAAGACCAGTAACTGGAATCTCTCCCTGTGAAAAGAAAGCGGAACGAAGTTTGGTACTAAAAACTTTTTAAGCATTTGTTAAATGTGGCTGCTCTAAATGCTTACATATTGTATTGGCAGAATGGAAACGTGAAGGACCATATAGAGTTTAGAGTGATGTTGACAGATGAGCTTGTAACTAATTACCATTACAGTGCCATTGAACAGAAGCAAAGAAGGCCATCTGACATTGTCAGTGACAGTCACCGTCTCACTGGTAGACACTTCCTGGAAGAAAATCCAGCAGCAAAATATGGAAGAGTGGGCCTAAGGAGATGTGTGCTGTGTGCAACTAAACAGCAAAGAAGAGAGACATCATATAGATGTAGACTTGTCCTGCAAACTGAGCAGTGTGTATTGTTCCATGCTTTGAGCTTTATCACTCTGAAAAAACTTTGTAAGCAATTAATTTTTATAACATGATTAAAACTCTTTGTGCCCAAAGTAAGTTAGGCTTTAGTACAGTTTTAAGTGACAACTCTATTTTTCAGAATCTTATTTCCAGTACTTCATTAGATATAGCATGTGCAGTATGGGAGGGATATATCTCTCACAGACGTGCACAATAGATGTTGCACTGCAGATGCTGTCAGTTGACAGCACTTGAGGGGTTAAGATCCCGTCGGCATATCCTTGGTGTACCTAGTTGTCACTGCGCATACGTGTTAGAATGCATGTGCTTCTGCTGCAAGTTTACGTCCTGCTGTAAGTGCTCACTATGGTGAGAGCTCGTCTCATTGATACCAAATCAATCACCTTCACATGGTAAAATCACAGAACGAAATGAGGTATGCAGAGAATTATTCTATGATAGGATCCCATGCATTATCTAACTGGAAATTGCCATCTCGATTGATATGGGCTGCTGACAGTCGTATTTCCACCTATTCACTGACAACAGAGTTCTAAAAGTTTGAAGTGAAGGCCACAATTTTTGTTTCATAGTATTTCATCAAATAACAAGTAGAAATACAGACTTCTTCAGTAGTAGATTTGCTAGCTTGGAGGAGGCGAGTACACTATTGGTGTTTCTGGTATGCTCCTGAACAGTGCATGTCATGGCCCTATATAATCTGTGCAGAAGAATATTGGAACTTGACTTTGGGCATCTGCCATACTCCATTGAGGAATAATTAATGACTGGGTATGTTACCCAGTTATGCCTTTATCTTTCAAAATTTAAATACACAACAAAACATCATTACAGCCTTGATCATTTGCATAAAAAGAACATGAAAGTCCTACAGGCATTGAAAACAAAGTGCTAACAATCACTCATCCCATTGTCCTGGGTGATTTTCACTTGACTTTTGGAGCTTTAAAGTTCAATAACATTGAGACCTATGACCTCTGTGAGCATTTATCACTGCATGACACCTATTTGGCATGCTCTGTATAAGTTTATGGAGGTCACCCTGAGTTGTCCGGTCCAATTATTCAATGAGACCTCATGAGAGTTCTTGGAGAGTCTGTGATAGAACAGGATGGCCATGAACATGTCTTATCAAGCATGTCCCTCATACGCACAATGGGGTTTTGGTCAGAACAATACCAGCTGGTGAGACTACAGCCTAGGAGACTTGATGTAGATTTTTACACTGATACGGAAAGTGGCACTATCAGAATAATTAGTAAACTAGTAAAGTGTTACAAAGTCGAGGATTATGACCATTTATCAAGAAGAATAAAGCATGGAGAAATTGTTCATGTTTTCCTTATGAAGCCCAACTATAGCCCTGAGGTGCAGATTGACAATGGAGGGCTTTTAGTTCAATGAAACTGAAGACCTGCTAGATGATTGCAAAGTTCAGTGGGAGGGCTTTGTCTTTGATGCTCATCATAAAGTGCTGCCATATATAGAGGTCCATTGACGCTTATCTAGATATAGGATGCTTTCATCAGCTCCAATGAGAACTTCTGAAACAGTGGATCACTGTTTTCCCAGGAGAAGCAGCAGTATCATTTCTATCGAGTTCTTGAAATATCTTTTGTTTCCATATTCTGGAATATTTGATTTTTATGTAAATAGCAGCACTTTCTTTTCAGGAAGCAGTTTCGTTCAGTTTGTGTTTGTGTCAATAATAAATGTGCTTTCATTGCCAAGTGTTGTACTTCATTAACGACCCTGCTTTCGGATTTGGTGTCTGTTGTAGTTACAGTGTGACATTATTCTTTTTGCTCACTTTGCTAAAAAGTGTTATTTACTGTAGGAGCACTACCCACAATATAATTTCATAAGATAATACAGATTTGATAATATGAAAATAAGCCAAGACTTTATATTAATGTAATGAGAGATGCTTCTAAAGGCATGACATACTGAACTGAGCTGCTTTATTAGTTCATCTGTGAGCTTGACTGTATTTTAACTGGTTATCTAACTGTAGTCCAAGGAAATTTACAGTGTGTTGCATTCAGTGTATGACCAATTAATGTCTACTTCTGGTGCTGAGGGGTCATTATCAATAGCAAGCACATGAGAAAGCACTGTGCCTGACCCGACCACTACCATTCGACTCTACTAAATGTCAGTTACAGAGTTATGTTAATTTGAAGTATAGTGCTGGAAGAGGAAATTAGGAGAATCTTAACATAAGTAACAAAGTTCTATTTATTCAAAAGTCGGCACAGTGGCATCTGATAAATCCATCTTGTACTAGGCAGTAAGATAGATAGTATTATTAGTTAGAGTATACTTTTATCAAATAAGGCATAGAGTTTATTGATTGTGATTTACTGTTATAGTTTAAAGAACAATGTGGCAGATCTCGTGCTCCTAAGCCATTGCAGAGTGTCACGTCCAGAATAGTATTGAATCCCACACGTTCACACGTTGTGTCTCATAGGCACAAGTTAGTTTTGTATTCACCATGGTCACAGCTGGACTATGGATACATTGTACATTCATCTGCACAACCAATTTACATCGCCTTCACGTGATTCACCACCAAATTCATTTGTCTACTGGTGAGTTGCCCACCAGAGCAGTTATGAGCCTCTGTGTGAAAGCTGCTGAATTACCATGCTATCATTCTAGTATGATGCCCTCCTGTGCAAGTATGTTTGCTGATTGTCCCCCATGTCCAGCCACCCACCTTATACTTATTTTTCTGATCGTTCCCTTGACCACCAAAATGAGACACATTCTGCTTCCTTGTAGCCTCAGAGTTTGGTTTCATATACTACATCGAAAGTTTCATCACGTATTACCTGCCGTTTTTCTGGAGCTTCGTTTGCAGTGTGAGGAGAAATATCTGAATTGTCATATACTCAGATTCCTTCAGAGCCTGTGTCTGATGTGACACGTATGACTCATATTACCCTTTAGTACAATGGATCGAGGAATGGCTTTACTCGCTTGCCTATACTGGCACTACTGTGTCATCAGTATCAATTGGTAGATGTGTTGATGAGTTGGGGAATGAGGCTCCGTTGCTCATGCCTTTTAGCTGTTGTCACCTCAGATGATCTCAGTGGTGCTATATGTGGGTTCATTCTGTTGCTCTGGCATGTATAATGGTCATCACTCCATGGGAACAGGTTATGGGAGATAAAAGTCCTCTCTACAGTTTAGGCGACGTTTTCCTATCAAAAGGAGATAGAACTAGACTGCATATGGGGCACCATTTTTTTTAACCATCATTTGTTGAGATTAACTCCTTACACTTTAATGTGTGTTTATCATCTGAGCTATCTGTAGTTGTAGCCGATACAGCACAGGCTGTAGAATCCATAGTACTCTTCATTCAGGTAGTAAAAAAGTTTAATTGTAATTGTCCATTTTGCCTTTCACCTTTGTTGCCTTTTAATGAACTACATTTTGACTGAGTTCAGGAACCACAGACTGCTTTCCCTAGAAAAGGAGCCATTTTAAGTCATAATACAAGAGGTTGTAACCTCAGCTGGCCCGACCCCTCCCCTCCCCCTACTTGCTAGAGAAAACATTGAATGACATTCTCAAGTTGACATTGGATACACTGTGTTCAGTTCATATTAGGAGGTGCTTAAGTATGGAACACTACCATATAGACAGAATCAGTCATCAAGAAATTGTTTGTATAGTGTAGTAATTTCCTACAGTACCCATTCACAGAAATTTGGCATTAAGCATTGTTGCAGTTCAGAGGAAACATGTACGTTTGTCAAACTCAGAAAGTGATGTACTTTAGCTGACCTCACCTTAGCCAATTGCATTTGTGCATGGTATACACTGTATTACATATTGCCTTATGAAGTTCATGTAACCAGATCTAGTTGTTCAATAAAGGTTATATATATTGTAGCAGCTTATGGTGATCTTAACACTAATCTATTTCAATATTTTTGGCTTAGCAAAATAACAAAAAATCACGATAAAGGAAAAAAGTACACTGTCATTAATTTTAACTACAAAATATAAAGCTGAGAAATGGTTAGGATATAAAAAAGGCGTAACAGTTCAGCTGTCATAAATTGAATTTGCTGCCTTGTTACTTGTTAGCCATCCTATTTATGAATTGTTTTGTAGTTTGTGATATTATTTCCCAAAATCTTTCAAATTCTACTATCTAAGCATGGAACTGGTTGTCGTATTTAAAATTTTCCGTGACCAGAACACACAGAGGAAACTTAAAAATTAATTTATGTTTAGCAAATATCAATCACAGTTAACATTAGACTGAGGAGGCGAATGTATTTAAACTAGTTTCTGTATTTTTCAGTCATTTTTTGAAGAGGAGCGCCGGGAGCTGGATAGAAAACGTACAAAAATTAGATTGTTGCAACAGCGAAAGACTGTTGACCTGTCTACCTGCAAGGATCTTCCTCCTGAGATTCCCTTGCAACTTGTTATAGGCACAAAAGTTACAGCTCGATTGCGTAAGCCGCAGGATGGTCTTTTTACAGGAAGTATTGATGCTGTGGACACATCAAACAACACATATCGAATAACATTTGAGAGAGGAGGACTTGGCACTCATTCAGTGCCAGATTATGAAGTTCTAGTAAGTTATGTTTATGTGCCTCTTCTTTCTCACTGTCCACTACACTAGGGAAGAGTTTGTTGTTGTTTTATTCAGAAGGAAAGATATTGTTCAGTTACATTGCTGTTACCTTGTACATAGTTATATAAATATCATCTTTTCACTGCTGTTTGTATTTTGTGCTCACTGTATGGATTGTTGGTAATTGCTCTTTACATTTATGGGATGGTAGAAAGAAATGTATTGAGTACTGTTTGCATGATAACGTAATTTGCCAAATGCTGTTATTTAATGTTTTTAACATCTTATAACCTTTAAATCTCTCAAATGTAAAGCAGGAATATATTACCATTACTTATCAGAGTTTTTAAATATTATATACTTAGATTGATTATTGTATGTGTGTGTAGCTGATCTGTTAAACTGTTTCAGTCAAATGATCCTCCAGAGACAATAACACTCTCAAGCTTCGCTCAGAAATTCAGACCACGGAATCTTGTGCCATTTATAACAACACCTCCACGCTATTCAGGTGCATTGTCTCCAAGGCTCATCAGTGATCCCATGCTGAGCAGTTCACACTCTACAAAGAATAAAAATATCCCATCTGATGGGATCCTTGGTGGTTTTCCAGTAAAGTTCTTAGAAATGATAGTAAGTGAAGAACACAATGATTTTTACGTCTGAATTGAGAAAAATGAACTAACTGTATTTAAAACTGTTACAGATGTTCATGTTAATTGATGGTATTATGTTAGTCTGTAAATCTGAAAGTAATAGTGTGAAAACATGTAACAGAAGAGGAAGTTCACGGTAAACTTGGAAAAAAATACCAAAACCATTTCTTTATATTTGATATAGCACACCTTTCTGCAAAAGTTACACACACACACACACACACACACACACACACAAGCTACTCAAGGAACGTTCTGTACCATCTGCCTATCTGTGAATGTGTGTGGGCTTAGGTTCTAGAAGAGAGAGAATGAAAGAATAATCCTTGTGAAATGAAACAGAACCAAAAAAAAAAAGTTATAGTACAGACACTTCAAGGTGGCAGTTTTAAGTACGAATATTTTGGACTACAGTTGCATTACATATCAGTAGAGGTCAATCCTCTACTACCTCATTTACCGCACTACCAACCTCGGCAAGTGATTTGCAGTAGCCATTATTTATTTCTTTGTTTACTTCTGTTTGATGTGTGTTGCACGTTGTTTTCGTATTGTGAAGTGAGTGAAGGGGGACTACAGTAGATCCATCCAAGAATTTGAGTATGACTCCCACAACCCCAAAAATAATAGGCATTCACTGTCACCGAGTGTCAGTTCTGTCTTCATGGAAGCACGAAACAGATGTAGGCTGCCAGTCTTGAGTGTAGGTAGTGTGGCTCATTCCCCTACGTGGCAGTCCGCTCCCCCACCTGCCTTCCCAGTGGTCTGAGTTTCCATTTCGTATGCTTAAAGACTGACTGCTATGTCAAAGTGTTTATACTATGCTGTGAGATAAAATCAATATAAGATCCTAGAGTTTGTTCAGGACCTCTCATCTGTAAAATGAAAATTTGCTGCTGGATTACATTTAATACAGTTTTGCTCCACCTTGTGCACTGTAACATGCTTGGACACCTCTCGGCATGTTGTCCACAGGACAGTTGAGACGTTGCTGCTGGAGCCTGTCCCACTCTCCGACAACTGCCATCTTGAAGTACCCAGTGTGTCAGCAGGATTTCAGTGGTAACACCTTGAAAATTTTACTGGGCCCCAAGCCAGTTCAAGGTTTATGTTTATACTGCAGGCCATTCCATTAATAGATTTTTGCCTCCTGGAAAACAATGAGTTGGAGGATCCTATCCTAATACCAAAACTCCTCAAAATTACCCTCAATTGTGGTGTGAAGTGTCTTACATCTATACATGAATCCATCCCGAAATGTGATTGATCCACCTTCCTGCTGAAACCATTAGACTGCACAACTGGGTCGCTTGATACTCTGCCACTTCCACACCCCTACACAGTGATCATGTGTCAGGCATAGCTTGTATTGGTCAGTAAAGAAAACTGGATGTCATTTCTCCAGTATCGTTGTGTATCCTTACCCGCACTCATCACAGACTGTAGTGTTGGTGGTTTGTAGTGTTGTTCATACTGGGCACACAGAGGCCAAATTAACCATGAAAACAGTTGTTTACTATCTGGGTGAACACAGCTCTCCCAGTCATTCCCAGAAGGGCATCAGTTCTGTTGCTTTCTCCTCGGGTTACCCATGAGCTGTTATTTGCAGGTAGCAGTCATCAGGTGATGTTGACCGATAGTGACTACTAAGAGACAAATCTTGAATGTTTTTGTATCACAGTAGCAATTGAATATTCGAATGATGTCACTATGGTATATGCCAATTGGCAGGCAACTTCCCATGCTGACAACCCTTCCTGCCGTAAAGTGACACATACGTCTCAGGGTGAAGTGACCCTCTGAGGCATGAAGGCAGACTGAACCTACACAAACTGTACTGTTGCATTCTTGATTGTGTGACAACTGACACTATCTTGAGCTACACTGTGTGTTATTAGCAATAGTGAGGAGAGTCACAAACTTGTGAACTGTTCTGCTTAACCTCTGAGTATAAATTCTTGTGAGAGTACTTTGTTCCCATTCCACTTGTAAGAATCTTATTGAGGAAATCAGAACTTCATGGGCTTCAGTTTCCCAGAAACTCTGACTTAAAAAGGAAGAAAATTATACTGTTGAAGATATTATTTGGATAAATCAAAAATAAGTCAGAATTTATCCCAGTCATCATCAATGAAAGTAATTATGTACTCAGTACTCCATGTACAAATTCAACATAACGATCTGGAAGGGGCATAAAATACATTATACATTGCCAAAATGTAGATAATTCAGAAACAGTGCCACACACTTACCACTTCCACAAAAGAGAAATTGCTGTATTCCAGTTCATCGGAATCTTGCAATGAGAAGTCCAAAGAGAGAAAATATTCGTTTTATTATTTATCAAAATGTCAAAATGCAATGAAAAATCCGAAACAGAAGCTCTGTAGTCTCTGCAATAGCTCTTGCCCCAAAGAACATTAATAAATGAAAATTCAGTTTAGATGAATGTAACAAGTGTCTGCTCGAACACGTTGTGTTTTTTAACAACTGAGCTTAGTCTCTTAATGAGCTTGAACCTTTGGGAAAATTACTGAAATATAATTTAGTAATAAATTGTATCTTTATAGGTGGATTTTAGCAAATGGTATAAAATAATGTATTTTTCAGAATGATTTTCATGTCATAACCTGTCTTGGTGGATTTACTACAGCTTTTTACTGTTAATTCCAATTAAAGTCTAAGTTGCAGTGGTAGCAGCTATCTATGCTGATTGGTGTGTAATGACAAAGCAGCATTAAAGAATAAAATCATTGCAAGAAAAAAAGTGAAAGTTATTTATAACATAATGATCAAATGAGAACAGTTATCTGTTTTTGGACATTTATTTGGCACTTTCAGCATAAATGTGAAATTCCTTATGTTTGTACATTGAAAATCTTTAAAGAAACGATAGGTTCTGTTACCACATTTCTATTTTAATGTGATTAAAAGCAGTCACACAAAATGTATATTCCAAAACAATCTTCTCAGTATGAAAAGAACAACTATTATTATTTACAGCTTGGTTCAGAAATGATTAAAGCTAATCTATTAGCATGTAAGTCTGATACAAGAAGGCTATGACATATTATCTTGGATAGACCACCCCAGGGAAGTATATGGAAAGAAGTGAATGAAAATTAAAATTCCTTCTCTGCATAATTAATTTACTTTGTTGCACACAAATGATGGCTTTTGCCGTATGGAACAGTGTATGTCTACATTACATAGATTCTTTTTTCTTTGAGTTTCTTAGTCTTTGATAGTGATTCAGTGTGGATTCAGATTATGTTAATTCTCTCTGGTTTAGCTCTTGGAAACAGATGATTCAACCTAGCGGCTGTTGGCTGTCTCTTGCAGTGTAACTTAGCAGTACAGACAGACATTGGACTTGTGATGAAAATGGATCATAGCTCTGGAAAAAGCAGAGTATAAATGTTTCCTCTTATCAACTAAATACAGATTATAAAGTTATTATTATTTCCTTGGTATATAAAACATTGCACCACCCACAGTGCAGCCCCATTGTGAACGCTGTTCTCAAACACGGGCTTAGTTAGTTGACGTTCATAAGCAGTTGGAAATAGCCGTGACTGCTGTCAAATGATTAGTGGCTACTGTAAATTGGTGTGTTGGAAGAGCTCCCTAGACTCGTATACCTGTTGTTTCAAAGGAACCTCACGTACTATCCTCTCTTGTAGATCCTGTCTGCTCTGCTCTGCAGGAAGTACAGGATCTGTCATTACTCGTCCGTTTGATTGTGGTGATGTGTTAATGGGAAATCTAGGTGTTCCGTACAGGATAGAGAGGAACCAGAGACGACTCACGGTGGTTTACTGATTTCCGTTACAAACCAGTTCGTGGTGCTGTATTTCACTGAAACTGAGCCAGTGGGTCTCACTTCATCTGTTTTGGAGAAACCTGCTTTGTCATGTTAAATGGAGGCAAACACAACTGGATAGGGGTCTGCCAATCATCAGCAGTTTAAACATACGGCAATTAAGTCCTGTGAATGGCATTTCAATGAAGCTCAATTTGCAGCATTGTCCCCAGAATTCATTGTGGCCCCCTGGTTCTGAGTTGAGTGGAACAACTGAACCAGAGGCTTAAAAGGTTCTGTGACGAGCTAGGCTACGACTTCCTAGACCTGCACCATATGGCTGAGAACTGTAAGGTCCCCCTAAATGGGTCAGGTGTGCACTACAATGCATGTGGGGTGCACACAAGGTTTGTGTGTGTGTGTGTGTGTGTGTGTGTTGTTTTTTTTTTTCCAACTCTTCATTCAGTCCAGATAACAACAGCAGTAGGATATCCAGCAGTTAGGTCGAAAAGAATGGCCTCTACAGGTGAGAGTATTAAAATCCTAGTGATTAAATGCCAAGCATTTGCAACAAAGCTAGAATTTGAAGGGCTCCTGAAGAGCTGTGGAATTCACATAGCACTAGGTACTGAAACATGAAATTGACAGCAGTGAGATTGTTGGGAAAAATTTTAAGTGTTTATGAAAAGGATTGTAAATGGTGGAGGTGTATTTGTCACAAGAAACTAGAAACTCAAATACACAAAGATAGAAACCGAAGCTGCTTGTGAGATTGATTGGACAGAGGTCTCATTTCTGACTTCATTTTCTAAAATATTTGAAAAAGTTATGTATGCAAGAGTGGTCTCACATTTAAGTGAAAATAATTTACTCTGCATGTCACAGTTCAGATTCCGGAAGGGTTACTTGACTGAGAATGCTGTCTACACATTTACCTATCAAATCAGATAGTACAAGCCCTAAATAACAAATTATTACCAGTTGGTATTTTTTGTGGTCTCTCCAAGGCATTTGACTATGTGGATCATGTCACACTCTTAGAAAAACTCAGATTTTATTGAATTGAATTGAAGGTTATACACACTGCTGGTTTGAATCATACTTAATGAACAGAAAGCAAAAAGTTGTGCTGAATAGCACAAATAATGTTGGGAGGGTGGTAAATTCTAGTGAATGGGGAGCTATCACAAAGGGAGTCCCACACGGTTCAATTTTAGGTCCTCTGCTGTTCCTTATTCATGTGAATGACCTCCCACTTAATGTTCAGCAAGCAGAACTAGTACCTCTTGCAGATGACACGAGTCTTATAATAAATCCCATTCCAGAAAAAGCAGCTGAAGATATTGTTAAGGATGTCTTTCAAAGAATTGTTAACTGGTTTTCAGAAAATGGATTCTCCCGTAATTTTTAAAAACCTCACTATATCCAGTTCTGTACACAGAATAGAGTCATACCAACAATTGATGGTAACAGGGCTCAGTTAACAGGGTAGGTTTCTTCAAATGTTTGGGTGTTCACATTGATGACAACTTGAGCTGGAAGAAGCATGTTACTTGCTTCTCAAACAACTAAGTTCAGCTTCTTTCACTCTTCGTATAATCGCTAGTCTTGGTAATAAACAGATCAGCCTTCTAACGTACTTTGCATATTTCCACTCAATAATGTCTTATGGAATAGTTTTCTGGGGTAACTAACCACTTAGACATAAAGTATTGATTGCACAAAAGAGCAGTGAGAATAATTAGTGGTGGTCACCCAAGGACATCATGTAGGCACCTTTTCAAAGAGTTAGGTATTTTAACTGCACCATCAGAGTACATATATTCACTAATGAAATTTGTTACAAATAATCCATCTCAATTCACGAAGAACAGTGATGTTCATACGTACAACACTAGAGGGAAAAATGACCTTTCCTATCTGTTATTGAAGCTGTCAGTTGCTCAAAAAGGAGTACATTATTCAGCATCAAAAATCTTTGATCATCTGCCCAACACCATAAAGTGTCTGGCAGGTAGTAGATCAAATTTTAAATCTATATTAAAATCATTTCTTTTGGACAACTCCTTCTACTCCATGGATGAGTTGCTGTTTCAGAAATGGTATTAAAAAAAGTACCACTAAATGTAGTTGCATGTGTAGAACTAAAAATTTCAGTAATATTAATATTAGCTCTATTCATGTGTGTGTATGTATCTTGTAATCTGACTTGTTCCACATGATATTGATAAAATAATCGGGAAAATGATCTGTGGAATCTGACATAACTAAACTAAAATGTTAATTGGATCCTTCTGTTGCCCACCATACTCACCTTCTGACATAACCGAAAACTTTAGAGAAAACTTCAGTTCACTTGTATGTAAGTTCTCCAATCATACTGTAATCATCCAGCAATCAATGGGGAAAATTACAGTTTTGTTATTAGTGGACATGACATCCGGTGAAACTTTACTAAATGCTTTCTCTAATAACTGCCTATAACAGACAGTTTGGAACCCCACTTATGACGGAAATAATTAGACCGGATGGCAGGAAATACATATGTCTTTGAGGATGTCCACATTCAAACTGGTATCAGAGACCATGACGAGGTTGTGACAACAATGACTACAAAAGTGCTATGTTCAATAAACTAGATAAATAAGGAGTAGTGTCATTTCTCAATGACGAACTCTCAGAACAGGACGGGAGCATGTAAAGGATTATGGCTCAAGTTGAAAAGAATAGCTAACCATGCACTGGATAGATATATACCCTTTAGAATAGTTCATAATGGAAGAGACCCTACATAGTATGCAGTCACTGTAAAGAATGAAAGATTATTGCATAACATTTTTAAAACAAAAGCATAGTGATATAGTTAGAGAATGCCGAGTGAAACACATTTGCTGTCAAGAGAACAATGTGTGAACCCTTCAATGACTTCCATAGCAAAATATTGTAAAATGATCTTTCACAAAACTCAAATTCTGGTCATGTGTAAAGGCTGATAGTGGCACTAAAGTTAGTGTCCAGTCACTCATGGATGAGACAGGAACTGAAATCGAGGGTAGCAAATGAAGAGCTGAAATGCTTAACTCCTGTTTTCAACTGTTCCTTTACAAAGGAAAACCAAGGAGAATTGCCCCAATTTAATCCTCGTACCTCTGAAAAGATGAGTGAAATAAGTATTTTGTATCAGTGGTGTTGAGAAACAGCTGAAGTCAATAAAACTGAACAGAGGTCCAGGCCCTGATGGAATCCTTGCAAGATTCTGTACAGAATGTACTGCTGAGATAATCTGTCATAGATTCTTCAAACAAAAATCATGCCCAGTAGTTAGAAGCAAAAAACACAGGTCACAACTGTTTACAAGAAGGGTTGTAGAAGTGATCCTCAAAACTATTATCCAGTAGCCATGACATCAATTTGTTGTGGAATCTTAGAACATATTCTTAGCTCAAACATAATGAGGTATTTCAAACAGAACGACCTCCTCCAAGCCAACCACCACGAGTTCCAAAAACATCGATCGTGTGACACTGAACTCGCAATTTTCTCACATTACACACTGAAAGATCTGGGTCAAGTCAGTCCGGTAGACACAGTATTTCTTGATTTCCGAAAAACCTTTGACTCAGTACCACATCTATGCTTCTTGTAAAAAGTATGATCGTATGAGGTATCAAGTGAAATTTGTGACTGGATTGAGGGTTTGTTGGTAGGTATGTTATTTTGGATGGAGAGTTATTGTACGATGTAAAAGTAACTTCAGGTGTGCCTCAGGGAAGTGTGTTCAGACCCTTTATGTTGTATACTGCGGAACTTGCAGACAGTATTAATAGTAACCTGAGACTTTTTGCAGATGACGCTGTTATCTATAGTGAAGTATTGTCTGAAAGAATCAGCATAAATATTTAGTCAGATCTCGATAATATCTCAAAGTGGGCAAGTGCGTGGGACCCGGTAACAAATAGGACTAACGGGGGATATTGAATGTATACAGAGAAGGGTAGCATGGTCACTTTCACATGTGGGGGTGTATCACAGAGATGCTGAAGAAACTGAAATGGCAGATCTTTGAAGATAAATGTAAACCTCGCTCGTGTAGTGGTTGTGAGGACAAAATTAGATCAATTACAGCACACTCGGAGGCATTTCAAGCCTTGGATACACCCTGTTCCTGAATAAAATTCCACACTGTTAGGTTTAGACTGCAACCAAAATCCGATAGGATATTGGCTACAGTGTTCCCCACATATCCTTGCACAACTGTAATATTTTTCATAGGCTTTTTATATCACTTATCATTTAAACTGGCTATCAGTTCTTAAGTTCCTGATTGCCCTCATTTGTAACTACATTTTGTCTTTTTTCATCATCATCAGCTGGCATTTCTTCATTGCCAAATAGTCCTAATGTCTATTTAGAAATTGGATCTTGTACAATAAATGCTCACCATACAATTAGGCTTAGCTGGGACAGGCCTGCTTTTTTAGTGCTGCCTGGGGCAACCACAGGAGTTCCCAGAATGTCCAGAGTCGGAGAATTTTATGATTAGTGAGGTTTTTTTTATTAGGTCCTATATATTGGACATCACGGTTATAAACATTCTTTTAAGGCTGCACCTCTCTGTTGATTTTGGAGCAAGCACTGACACTGATGGAGATGCAAGGCTCCTGGTTCCATCAAAACTTTTTGATCATTGTTAGTAATTCAGCAACACAACAGGAGCAATACACCTATTGTTTTCACATATGAAATAACTTGTGTACACGTTTTTGATCATTTTACCTTGTATTATTATTATTATTATTATTTTAACAGTGGGCAAAAAAAGTGTATGTCTTATGTTAACCTGCACCATGAATAAGAAGTTTTGAAACTATATTACAGTTACAGTGTACGTGTTTATTGTACACTATGTACAGGAGAATTTCCTACTGCCCTTAATTTTTTAGGGTAAAGACCAGGAGAAAATAGTTAAACATAGGAGCGCTATTAATGCTATGTAACCAAACTTGAGAGATCTTGTTGAAACCAAAGATACAACAGTAATTTGAAAGGTGTTACTAAACACACTGTTAGACATAAACTCAGTTTCAAAACATCAGACTCCACATCTCAACTGGTTAAAAATTTATGACCCAACATTTTCATATGCTAGAACCAAAACCAAAGCAGTTATTATGTCCAGTGAAAAAAAAACTGAATAATTAAAGTTTAATGTTTCAGCAAATGGTTAAACAACTTCTCAGTAATTTCAAAAATATATTCAGGGGTTGGACCCCCAAAAAATTATGATAAGCATACTTTGTGATGTTTCTTCTCAATTATTTTCATTGGATCTTTGTAAAGGTTGAAGAATTTTCTTTAGTACTGTATCAGTTTTGCTGATTTTTCATTTGCTCCCTAAAACATACAAGATTTTCCACTTGGAAATTAGATACATGTACATTTAGATTGTGTTTACTCTCACAATTATTAGCTATTTTGTCTAAGTTTTCATTGACACCTGTTTCAGTTCCCTAAACTGTGTGAGGGGAAGGCCAACACATTCTTAAGAATAAGTTCATGCCCTTCAGGACATCTGAAGCCTTGCAGTGAGTTACTTCTGCAATAGAGTGGAGCATGCTATTCAGAATAGTTTATATTTCCTTTGCCCACTTGGACCATTGACGGTGCCTCTCATTACGTTTTGTACAGAACAGCCTTCCAATTTCACACATTATAACTGCGTGTGTATGAAATTTTAATATTAAAATAAGTGTTATCTCTGGATATCTTGGCGGTGAAATTCTTTTAAGGCCTTGCATGTAGTTGGTCTCAAAGGACAGGTTTTGACAAGCTTAGACCAAATCTCTAAATTTACTAACAAGTATTGCATCTCCTACTCTTTTTAGTAATGAATGTAAATGTCGACTGCACACAAATTCTGCAGTTAACTTGAAACAATAGAGTACATAGGAAATTTATGTGCCTGAATACTCCATTTGTCTTTTTGAGGAATTTATGTGCCTCCATTGTCTTTTTGAGAAGTTTCACATGATCTTACTGTCTTCTTTATTTTACACATCATGCCTCTAAAAAAATTAATACTTTTTAGTCTGCTCTATACATATTTTTGGGCCGAAATATCCATGCCCCTCACGTCTATATTATATGAGGAGCAATATATGCTCTTGGTGCACATATCTGCGTCAAAAAAATGTCATTGTGAATACAAAATTGTCTTAGCCTTATTTCATTAGGGAAATCTAACAGTGCATTCCTTATTTCTTTTAACCGGAGATCTCCCTCCTGTTTCTCTTTTAAGTGATTATCCCCTTTTTTTTTAGCTCTCTCAACTTGTTTTAGCAAAACACAGTAATTTTATCATCTACATATCTCATGTTAGTATCACATTTCAGGCCAAATGGTGCCCTTGAAAGTGCATGTGCTACATAATTTTTGCTTGCTTCTACACACTTCATGTGAAAGTCAGACTCTCGTAACGACAAAGTCCTTCTATTATGGAATAGCCGCTTTGCATTAGAAAGAACACGACACAGCGATGGGATTGCACTATGATTTTGTGACCTGACAACAAAAAATGTACATTTCTTGAAAGTACACACTACTGCAAGAGTTTCTTTCTCTGTAACTGTATAACTATTCTCACAGATGGCAAGCAACTGAGTAACAAATGCTGTGGTCCTTCTTTCTTCCCCATGCCCAGTTTGAATTAGCTAAAATATCTCTTATCCCAATTCAAAACCATATGAATCTGTCATTACATGAAAAACTTCCTCAGAACAGGGTGACAGGGACTGCTGAGTACCTACCTAATGTGATCAAATTGTTGCTGATATTCGTATGTCCGTTTCTCAACATTGCATTTTTTAAATGACTGTCATATTCATTGCACTGTTGTGCAAAATGTCTGTAGGATCTAACGAGGCATGAATAAGATTTGATTGTGGTTTTTAGGTATGGGTAATTTAGCAATGACCTCCACTTCACCCAGATTTGGTCTAATACCTTGTGGTCTAATTATGTCCTAAAAACTTAAATTTAATGCAATCAAAATAGGCCTTCTGTAATTTTATACTGATACATAGCTCTGTGAGCTTTGGTAATAATGTTTGTATTAAATCAAGGTGTTTTTCCCAGAGTTTTTAAATAAGTGGATCTTCATCTATATATAAAATAACTTCATCTGATAAACCCTTCCTTAAGGCAAAATATAGTGCTGGCTTAAACTTTGACATGATATTCTTAAGTCAACAGGAAACTGGTTAACACTTCCCTTAGAACATAAAACAGCTGTGTACTTGCCTTGAATCTGGATCTAATATCACTAGTTGGGTCTAAAGAACTAAAATAGTTTGTTAAAATTTCATCTGTGTTAATAGACTGGTCTTCCTGAGTTTACATAAACTGGCAAACTGTTCTGGCACCCAAAACAGATGGACTCCCTCATTAAGTTCTTCCACCAGTATAATCAGATTGCTAAAGGGGCTAGCAGAACATCCAGTAATGTGCCACTTAATCATGCTTTTGATCTCCTTTTTCACTTTCGGCAGCTTGCTGCACCGCACCAAGCTGCTGCTTGTGTGGTGCTCTGCTGCAAACTTGAGAGAATCATGTTTGCCACCAACTTGCATGAATGTTACGAGGATTTTAACTGCGTGCTTTTTATTATTTGTGTGCATTTTACCAACTGTGTCATTTTATTGACTGAGAGTAAGTTAACATTGTTATCACATATATGCCAGCTCAAAGCGAACTGTGTGCTCACAGATTTCTCAGCACCACTTCCTGGGGCACAAATTGCACAGTTCTTCTGCCATTTTATAAAGCTTGATTTTATTCTGATGTGACTACTGCTGCCTGTTGGTTTGGCAGCACCCTCAGTCTGAGCTTGTTAGGTCTATCCATGGTTGACAACTAGATACTTCCATACAAGTCTTGTAGATGCTTGCTGGTGGAAGCTGGTGTCCCTTCTCTTCTCAGACCACCCCACCAACTCTGTGGCAACAATCTGTCGGATGTCTCTCAGTCTGTGTTATTCCATTGTTCCACTACCATCAGCTCAGACTTTATGAATTGCCCAAAAATTGGTAGACCAGTTGGGATAAGATAGGAAGCTCTATGCTAGGATCTCCAACTGCCCTACCTTGCAGTTATAATGTTTCCTTCCTGCACCCCACATAGTATGTATGCAGTCCTAGGATTCAGATGAACCTCCTTTGTGACCATAAGAAAAATTCTTATCCCACTGTTCTCAGGCACCTGTTACATTCAGTTCTCCATGACTATCCAAATTCAACATGTATCTACATGAATGGATTGTTAGTCAATGACAGGGTTGGTTTTGCTTTTACACTAGTTAAGCTTCAGAATGACAGTAATATTAAATGAGTTCCTTTTGCATCAAGAGGACTCCCATGCAGCTGTGGTAGTCATCTCACAACCGCCCATATTGTCAACAGAGTGTGTCCTGTCGGCTGATGTGAGAGGAGCAATCATCCCAGCTATCTCATTGCCATTGATACTTGCGGATGAAGTCAAGGTTGCAAGAAGTTGTGGAAATTGGGAATTTCAAATGTGCCAAGGAAATTCAGAAAAAAAACCACTGGAAATTCTTGTTTTTTGGCTCAGCAGATGAAATGGTTTGTTTACAGAGGTGCCATACATTGCTGCTGGCGGTATGCAGTTGAATAGCTGCTGGGTGTTGTGCACAGCCTCCCTACACCATCCTTTCTATCGCATCTCCCCTCTCCAACGTTCTCCTCAGCTTGCAGTCAGCATCGCCACTGCTGGCTTGGTGGCAGCCGAGCAGCATCTGACAAGAGTGGCAAGTAGGTGTGAGATTTGAGTATTTGCACAAGTTATCTGTTGCACAGATTGATAACAATAGTGCCAGTTCAAAACTTGATGTTCTCGTGACTGGGCCTGAATATCTGGCAACTCATGAACAGATTTCCGCAACAGACCAGAACCATGTACCTGTTTTGCAGGCACCTCTTGTCAGTCCTTGATAAGTTGAGGTGCTAAGATCAGTAAGTGATGCCTAGACTCTGAGGCTGCCTATGTAAGACAACACCCAGGTTCAGCACATAGGGAGGTCCAGGAAACAAAAAGCATCACAATGGAGCTGGTATCTGAACAAAAGACTGACATATGGGGATATGTTTTGAGTAAGGTTGTAATCTCACATTGCCCTGTATTTGTGTAGCCCCTCACAGACTAAAGTTTTCTTGAATCACTCTAGAGTATATTTATTCTTACCCAGTGCTCTGAGTAACCTCACGGACCCCAATGCAGGCAAAGAGAACAGGATTGTCGGACGAGCTGAGTTCCTTGTCAACAGGGTGGCACTCCAAAGTGACTGCCTGACTTTGGCATTGCAACCTATGGTTGCACAGTTTGATGCATCCTACCCTTTCCTTTTCTGATATCAAGTTTTGGTGTTAATTATAAACTTGTTACTGGTTTTGCAGTGAAGAGGGAGGATCAGCAAGGTACATTATGTTTTTCCAATGTTTTTGCTGTTTTCACTTCCTTTTTAGACAGGGAAGTTGGTTTCATATGCACATACTGAAACAAATGAGACAGACTCATCTGTTGATGACTGCTGCTGTTCTTCCGTACAGTATCTCATGGGTAATTTCATCATCGTATTAGGATGTTTGATTGTCTTCAGGGCACTGGTACTTCCTGTCTTCGTGGATAATGACGATTCCTCGACAGTTGATAAGATGGTGGTAGCAGATGAATTGGGGATCTCGCAATTAATGGTCAGTATGTTGTTCTCCCAGCAACCGAAGTCCAATCTCACATTCACCACTGCCACTAACACTGTGTATATCCGTATTTGAAAGTACCTAATCCAGTATGACATTACAAGGGCAGAAATACAATGGACTCAGCAGGCCATTGAAACCCATGTTACCTTTTCTAATACAGACAAACAGACTGATGTGTTTCAGGTCATGTTCCGTAATGGTAATATAGCTACGTAGTATCCTGAAGCTGTGGCAGAGCAAGACATCGTAAGAGCAAATAAGTATCACTCACAGCTATTGGCACAAAGTAATTGAACAGATTGAAATGCACTAATTTTCAGTTGCATTTTTAGGCTGTACCACTGTGGCCGAAACATTGAATGGTTTTAAGGTGGAAATTTCTGACCTGAGTCTTCCCAACATGCTTCAAGTATCAGTGGACGGACAACGTCAACTGGACATTCTTGATGGGCATCAACTTTTATATGTGGGACCTTGTGTACTCCATATAGTTCACCAGCATTTCAAGAATGCACAGCCTTAAAGACTAAATGGAGAATTGTACTTAGATCCATTTATAATGTGTTGAGGAATGTACCTGTAAGAAGACTGATTAGAAAAGATTTAATAAACAAGAAAATCCATCTTTCCCTAAAAGGTTTTGCTCTGTGCATTGGCTGAAAAAACGAGGATATGGCCAATGGATGTGTAAAAATCATCCTCCTTCTGAAGACTTATACAGACAAGTAAAGGTGCACAAAATTAAAATAAATACTTACAGCTGTTAAATGATGTTGAAGTACCTTGAAGATCTTCAATTGCCAGCTAAAATATCGTATTTTTGTCTTTGTTTGGCAGGTTTTGCCATTTTTGAGTGAATTCCAATGTTTGGCCTCATGGCACCTTTCCTGTACATTGTTTTGTATTTTATTCTTGCTAATGTGATGTCCATAGTAGTTAACCTTGATGTATTATCTGCCGTGAAATTTTGTATGTGATGTGAAACGAGAATCGATCACTTTTGAAGAGATTTATTTTGTGGTGATACCACCTGTCAGCATTTGCACAGCATTCTCTAAAATGTTTTCATTTTGAGCCACTGTCAAGCCTTCACAGAGTAAGATAATAAATAAATAGTGTATGATAGTCACTTAGTCAACCAAGAATCAAGCCATTGGTAGCCATACATCAAGTATATGAAAGCCTGAAACTGGCTGGTTGTCTCTTCAAGAATGATGTCAACTAGAAAGTTACTCTGGACTGTCACAGTACTCGAGATTGGTATGGTGAGGCTTTAAAGCAAGAAGAAATGTGAACAAGCCAAGAGAGCTAGATGGAAGAGGTTCATCTTAATGAACTCAATGCCAAAAAGTCATGGCTACTGGCCGAGAGGGCCACTGAAGTGGATATAAATCACTTTCCTCACAAAGGAGTCTTGACTGGTTTCCATTGGTTAATTTAGTATATTTGATGTTTTATTGTTGAGCAAACACTTGATTACTATTTGGCAGGGAAAATGTCACTAAGTACTCCAGCACTGTTGTTTTAGTTTTAAGCTTTAATGTTATGCTATATATTGCATGTAGTTGTTGTTGTGGTCTTCAGTCCAGAGACTGGTTTGATGCAGCTCTCCATGTTACTCTATCCTGTGCAAGCTTTGTCATATCCAAGTACCTACTGCAACCTACAGCCTTCTGAATCTGCTTAGTGTATTCATCTCTTGGTCCCCCTCTACGATTTTTACCCTCCACACTGCCCTCCAATACGAAATTGGTGATCCCTTGATGCCTCAGAATGTGTCATACCAACTGATCCCTTCTTCTAGTCGGTTTGTGCCATAGATTCCTCTTCTCCCCAATTCTTTTCTCAGTTACGTGATCTACTCATCTAATCTTCAGCATTGTTCTGTAGCACCACGCTTCGAAAGCTTCTATTCTCTTCGTGTCCAAACTATTTATCATACATGTTTCACTTCCACACGTGGCTACACCCGATACAAATACTTTCAGAAATTACTTCCGACACTTAAATCTATACTCGATGTTAACAAATTTCTCTTCTTCAGAAACACTTTCCTTAAAATTGCCAGTCTACATTTTATATCCTCTCTACTTCGACCATCAGCAGTTATTTTGCTCCCCAAATAGCAAAACTCTACTACTACTACTACTTTAAGTGTCTCATTTCCTAGTCTAATTCCCTCAGTATCACCCGACTTAATTCGACTACATTCCATTATCCTCATTTTCCTTTTGTTGATGTTCATCTTATATCCTCCTCTCAAGGCAACGGCCATACCGTTCAACTGCTCTTTCAGATCCTTTGCTGTCTCTGAAAGGATTACAATGTCATTGGCAAAAGTCAAAGTTTTTTATTTCTTCTCCATGGATTTTAATTCCTACTGCAAATTTTTCTTTCATTTACTTTACTTGTTGCTCAATATACAGATGGAATAACATCGGGGATAGGCTACATCCCTGTCTCACTCCCTTCCCAACCACTGCTTCCCTTTCATGCCCCTCGACTCATATAACTGCCATCTGGTTTCTGTACAAATTGTAAACAGTATTTAGCTCCCTGTATATTGCCCCTGCCACCTTCAGAATTTGAAAGAGAGTATTCCAGTTAACATTATCAAAACCTCGTCCCCTCGATCTCTTTTTTGAGATGTTTGTATTCCTTTTTGCATGTTAAATTCAATATCTCTTCTGTTACCCAAGGATTTCTACTAGCCCTCATCTTTTTATCTACTTGATCCTCTGCTGCCTTCACTACTTTATCCCTCAGAGCTACCCACTCTTCTTCTACTGTATTTCTTTCCCCGTTCTTATCAATAATTCCCTAATGCTCTCTCTGATGAAACACTCTACAACCTCTGGTTCTCTCAGTTCATCCAGGTCCCATCTCCTTAAATTCTTACCTTTTTTAGTTTCTTCAGTTTTAATCTGTGGTGAGATTCCACATCTGCTGCAGGAAATGTCTTACAATTTAAAACCTGGTTCCTAAAACTCTGTCGTACCATTATATAACCAATCTGAAACCTTCCAGGTATCCAGGCCTCTTCTACATGTGCAACATTCTTTCATGATTCTTGAACCAAGTGTTAGCTATGATTAAGTTACACTCTGTGCAAAATTCTACCAGGCAGCTTCCTCTTTCATTCCTTATCCCCATTCCATATTCACCTACTACTTCTCTTCCTTTTCCTACTACTGAATTCCAGTCCCCCATGACTATTAAATTTTTGTCTCCCTTCACTATCTGAATAATTTCTTCTATCTCATCATACATTTCTTCAATCTTTTCGTCATCTGCAGAGCTAGTTGGCATATAAACTTGTACTACTGTAGTAGGCATGGGCTCCGTGTCTATCTTGGCCACAATAATGCGTTCACTATGCTGTTTGTAGTAGCTAACCCGCACTCTTATTTTTTTATTCATTATTAAACCTACTCCTGCATTACCCCTATTTGATTTTGTATTTATAACCAAGTATTCACCTGACCGTCTTGTTCTTCCTGCCACTGAACTTTACTAATTCCCAGTATATCTAACTTTAACCTTTCCATTTCCCTTTTAAATTTTCTAACCTACATGGCCGATTAAGGGATCTGACATTCCATGCTCCGATCCGTAGAACACCAATTTTGTTTCTGCTGATAATGACATCCTCCAGAGTAGTCCCTGCCCGTAGATCCGAATGGGGGACTATTTTATCTCCGGAATATTTTACCCAAGAGGACGCCATCATCCTGTAACCATACAGTAAAGCTGCGCATGCCCTCGGGAAAAATTGTGGTTGTAGTTTCCCCTTGCTTTCAGCCATTAGCAGTACCAGCGCAGCAAGGCAGTATTGGTTAATGTTACCAGGCCACATCAGTCAATCATGCAGACCGTTCCTCTTGCAACTACTGAAAAGGCTGCTGCCCCTCTTCAGGAACCACAAATTTGTCTGGCCTCTCAACAGATACCCCTCGGTTGGGGTTGCACCTATGGTACGGCTATCTGTATCGCTGTGGCACACAAGCCTCTCCACCAATGGCAAGGTCCATGGTTCATCGTGGGGGGGATATGTATTGCATATTTCTTTCATTGATGCAATAACTCGCCTGGAAAGTTCATAAATCTTGTATGGGAGAGGGAACAAAAACATGCTGTTAAGTCAAAGTTTGACTTAACTCATTAATAAACAAGGAAATCCTTCAACTCAAAATGGCTTTTATTTACACAACTTAACCAGTTTACTTACCCTTCACATCATCAGTTCTGTACAGCTGACAACTTGCTATTGATTCAGAATTAGAGTTCATAACATGTTCATAAATATAGAAGTCCTTACATCCTTTCGTCAACTCACCTGTACACTCACCCTTCAGATCTCAAGATTTGTCAGAGAAATTTCTAAAACTGTGTCTGGAAATCAGGGAATTTCACTTTGGTAAGGATTTCATAACAAAATTTAATGAACATTCAGTTTCTGGTGCATTTTGGAGGGATTACTTCTTGCTGCAGTATGTGCCCAGAGTGGCCTGAAGCTACTTTCTCCCTTCGCATTGTCATGCATTTTTAAACTTTTATGCGTGTATGAGGTGCGTGATCAAAAAGTAACAGGAATTTTTGTTTTTCTTAAGAAATCTTTGTTTATTCATGAACGACTACCCTCACTTATGCCAGAAATTTTCCAATCATGGAAGCACTTCTGGATCTTAGTTTTTGTCATGATGTTCAGTTCCTTCAGTTATTCTGTTTTTATGTCATCAACAGTGGCAAATTGATGTCCTTTAATGGTTCTCTTCAGGCTCAAGAATAGAAAAGACGTTGTTGGGTGCTATGTCCAGCTATTAGGGTGGCTGAGGCAACATAATGGTTTTGTTTTTCGCCGAAATATCATGAACAAGTGTTGGGGTGCAAGAGGGAGCATTATCATCATACAATTTCCACGAGTGGTTCACCACAATAATGACCCCCCCCCCTCCCGCACTAGATTGATTCATGCAAATGGCACATAACTTACTCGTAGTATTCCTTATTGCCCCCACAACCATAGGCCAGGCAGGAACTCGTGATGCATTATACCATTGTAATCAAAGAAAACGGTGAAAAGAACCTCCACCAATCTTACTTCTCAAATTTATATTAGTTTTGGCTCTTCAGACAGTTTCCATTGGGATGATTGGGCCTTGGTTCTGATGTCATATCTGTATACCCATGTTTGGTCACCTGTTAACCTTTGATAGAAGTTCTGGATCATTGTCAACTCCATTCAGTAATTCCTGAGCGGTATGTAAGCAGCATTGTTTTTGGTCCAAATTCAACAATTCCAGAAAGGGGGAAAAAACAAAATGCTTAGGATTAGCCAAAGGGTATGCTCCGACATCATCAGAAACCTTTCTGACAATGATTCAGCAATTTTTCAGAACTGTTTTCTTCACTTCTTTCACACTTTCATCAGTATTGATGCGCTAGGGCATCCAGGGTGGTTGTCATCTTCAGTGTTGTCTTGACTCTCTTTGAAACATTTATACCACTAGTAAACTCTTGTCTTACTGCTACTAGGTTTGCCAAAAGCCACAGTCAATACTTCAAATGTCATGCTGCACTTTATTCCATTTTTAAGCACAATTTAATGTCAAATTCTTTGATCCATCATTTTTGAAAGTAAAAATTTGCCGAGCACTTGGAAAGGTGTATAATCTTTTCAGCAGTAAACTAAATATGGAGAACAGCTGCAAATACGAACATATATCAGGAACACCTTTACCAAAAACATAAAATTCTGAATATCAGATGCATAAAGCCCACGAAATTAGCAAGTTCCAATTACTTTTGATCACACCTCGTATTTTATTTAACTGCTCAAGCCATTTAGCTGTCTAGTCTGTTAACTGTTCCTTTTGTGGTGCCATCAATTTTGGCAATTGTAAGCACCTTTAATTGGCACCTGACATGTCACGACCTAAACTTGGTTTATTTGCTTTTGCATTTTCTTTAGTGAAGTTTACTATTATCCATCATGTACCAATACATCCCACATATTTTCTGCAACAAGACCTGTATCTGAGATGCAATAGATTTCAAAATCAATTGTTCGTTCCTTGCCATTATGTTTTAATCTCATCTTTTGATCCATAACTAAGTCTCCTTGGATGTCACTCAGTCAGTTGGCTACTAAAAGAATAAGCACTTTTACAAAGTATAAAGTTAACTATTGCTTCTTTCTAAATTGCGTTACATTTCTTACCTAGTACCCCCTTGTAATAGTATCCTCTTTTCTGTAAACACTTCACATTTTTATCAACTGAGATTTATTGCCATAGTATTTTTAAATTAATCTGACTACCTGTAGGGGCCAAAGTAGTCGTCACTTTTTTCCCTTCAATGTTGAGCTTTTAGTGTTGGCTGTACTATCACTTACCTTTCTTTTATGTACCATCACTTTTCTTTCTTTTATGTCTTCTCGCAACAAAGTTTCCACTGTTTTCTCTCTCTTTCCATAAATTTAGCAAAGGCTGACAAACATTTGTCACTGAACCCTGATTCAAAGTCTAGTCGAGTAAATATTGAGCGTGTTCTTGAAATTTCGCTTATAGATACAGCTGTTTGTGGCTGACTTCGTTGCTGATGTTTCTTCAGATTTTCATTTGGAACAAACTCTGCTATCCTGCCTACATTGAAATGTTGAAAAATAGTGCTCTAGTTGCCACATGATTGTTTTTTGCATTTACTATACAAAATTGCTTGCTTTCCTTTCTAATACTGATTTTTGTTATGCTGACGTGATGAACTGTTGTCTTTATTAAGTTGGTTGTGTGCCATGAGGTGGTGGATATCCACACTCTTGTTTCCTCTGTTGTTTACCATGACGTATGTGCAAATCATATAGCTTGTCTAGTAGATCAAGCAAATTTTGAGTGTTTTCTAATAAATGTAGTACTAATTTGTGTTGTATTCAGACTAATACTTAAATGTTTTAATACTTTGAACAACTGAAAGTCCAGTATGGAAAACAACAATATAAAAATTATAGATTGTGACTCAACACACAGAGGAGGAGGCGTTAAGTCACAGTCAGACACAATGAAAAGACTGATAAACTTTCAACTTTCAGACAAAACAGTCCTCCTTCAGAAGCAGAAAACACACACACACAGGCAGTCTTCTGACAGGTGTGATGCAGGATCCCAGAAATTTCTCTCCTGTGGCAACCTCTTCCTTTTCCAGTAACATTTGAGTGATTTCATCTGAAATCACGCAGGTCATGTCAACTCGTGGTTATTAATTTTTCTGGAATAAATATACATTAGGCCTCTATATAATGAGTGTTAAGAAATAAAGTATTTTTGTTTGATCTTAATTTTTGTAAATGGCATGGCCCTTTGAAAAATGTATATTCTGTAATTAACTCTTAAAACAGAAGAAAACAAAAAAATATAACTAATAAACCAGAGAGACCTGGCAGATAATTTGCATTAAAGCTCCCTCTTAGTGTGCTGAAATTTAAGCTGACACCAGCATACATCCTTTAATACATCCTTTAACTTAGAAATTTAAGACGAAAATATGAAACTTAGATTAATTTTTCTACTTGATTGTTTTTTTTTCTGGTTTGGAAAGTCACAGAATGCTATCTTTTCTGTCATATTACCGGATACTACTAATGTAATTATAAACAATATCTTCTCAGCTCTGGCTCTCTGTATTATGTAGATGTTTATTACTAAAAATGTAAAAAATTGCATTTTTAGCAGTTTTTATGAATTATTTACTTGAAAACCCCATCTGAAAACTTTTGAGAATTGCGCAAAATATTGGTTGTTTAATATGTTAATAGACGGTACAAACACAGTGGGCAGTATTTTTCTTGTGAGGTATTAAAAATTTTTCAACATTCTGCATATTTTGCCTAATTGAATTTCTGGTGTAGAATATGTATGTTGGCAACACTGTTTCCAGTGCTCTTATGTTTATAACAAACGAGTGAGAAAATTTGCACATAAACCATTCTGCATTGAATTTTGTGTTTGGTTTGAACTTTCAGTTAGACACAATGTCAGTGAGGAAATACTGTAGTGAAAGAGAGGTGTGTGTACTATGAAAAAAGATACAAGAAGGTGGTATTTAAGAAATGTCAAAAACACTTCACAGTTGTTGGAAATCTGTCAGAGGTATCCCAGAAATATTGTGATCCTCAAGTAACGGTATTAGCATCACATCCATTGTGCAGGAATTGCCACACATACTACAAGAAAAAAATCTTGAACTATCACCATCACCCAAATGTGAAACTGAAGAAGACAGTGTAGATGTTTATATTCCTCAGTGTTAAGTTGTTGATTTGTTGAATGTCAGAATTTCTGCTGTAGCCCCTACTATATCCCCCCCTTAAATGTCCAGGTCTTCTCTTGCAACAAGGTAAGGAGCACAAGAAGAAAACAGTATGTAAGAAGAAAGTGAAACAATTTTTACAGAAGAATCTTCAAAACTTTGTGGAGTGTGTAATGTAGATGCACTTGGTGCAGAAAATGAAGATATATGGATGAAATGTATGTGTGGTTTCAAAACCTAAATACTGCTATCTCAGCAGGCATCTGTACTGAGAAGGTACAGTTACCAACAAACTAAGCAGTACACACAGAAATACATACCCACTTCCTCCCATTATTTGATTTCAAAAGCCCATAAAATAAAGAATGAGAAAGGTATTTGGGCATGTCCGAATTCTTACTGTAGGCATCCGTTGCAAGATGATGGGCTACTGTTGCTCTGGAATATTACCTAAATGATGACAAATTGCAGCAGGCAAGTCCTAAGCAGGCTGTGTTATCTCTGTTAGTGAAAATGGTAAATCAGTTAAAAAAGTAAAAAGATATATGACGAGATCAATAAGAGAAGCGTATCTCCTATTGGAAAAGGAGAACCCAAATTTAAAAATTGGTCTCACAAAATTCTATTCCATATGACCAAAATGGGTAAAATGCCAGCCAGTGAAAGGAGTATGCACATGTATTTACTGCACTGATTTGAAACTTGTTTGCTTAGCCATAAGCAGTTTCACAGGAAAGAAGTACAGAGAGATGGACCTGATGCTTTTGTATATATGTCAAGAGCCGCAAGATAAATGTTAGTTGCAGGAGTGTGCAGTGTGTCCTCGTGCTGAAGTGATGACTATTCAAGCATTACACCTTCAGGATACTGACAGTAATGTAACTTATGCATTGTGGGAGGGAGAAGAGTTTATGAAGACGACACTAGAGGCAGATGTTAGGCATTAGGTCATGAAAGGAATAACTCACTATCATATCCAGAGGTTTTAGAAACAGGCCGTAGCAGAAGTAAAATCAGCCACACCCCAGAATACTGACACATTAGTTCTTCATTTTGACTTCGCTGAGGACGGGTCTGTTGCTTTGCAGAACGAAATTCAAAGTTACCACTGGCACACATCATAGGTATCAATATTCACATGTGTTGCTCACTTCCTTGGAACATAACACTGTTGCGCTATTGTCTGTGATCATCTCCTTCATGACAGTGCTCATGCATGCTAAGCTGTAAGCGTGATAACTGATGACGTAGAATCTAGAGGCCATGCCTCTCGTAAACTTGTATGTGATTGTTGGTGCATAATCTCACTTTAAAAACCATTTTCAGCTTTATGGGCTTGGTCAACACTGCACTACAGGAATCAAGACAAAAAATAGATATTTTCAGCAACAGGTCACGAAGAAGTGAAATCATGAAGACAATAATAATTTGTGAATAATATAAAAAGAAAAATGGGTATAAATATTCTGTATCTCATTTCATATTCTTTGATCTTTATGTAGAAATATTTTGACGGTTTAAGAATTTCATGCATTAATGTCATAGCTGACGGTTAGCAGTTGTTCCATTTATCATTTCTCAAGACAGTTAATGCCCTGTGACTATTCACATTTTCAGAATATAATTCTGAAATTCGCAAAATAGGTAATCCCCCCCCAAAAAAATGGAAAAGCTCAGAAGTATATATGTATTAAGCATGTCTCATAGCATTGGGAACAAAGAGTATTTATTCAAAATAAATTGATATCTCTATCTTTATTACAATTTTCCCTTTTGTTACGACATTTTCGAAAATATTCTCATTTAGAGAGGTCTGTAGCATTTTAACAAACCATCAGAAAATCAAAATATCTTCACTCTTGAGATGAAATCGCCCATATTCAGCCTTCATCCCCAATTATTTGCTGGGTATATGTCAATCTCTGTCTTCCCAATAGTTTTTATCCTTCTCTGAAGTAAATCCCTGATGTCTTAAGACATGCCCTCTCATCCTGTCCCTTCTTCATGTCAGTGGTTTCCTTATGTTGCTTTCTTGGCCAATTCTGTGAAGAACCAATTCAGTCCTTATCTTAGCAGGCTGCCCGATTCTCAACATTCTTCTTTTGCACCACATCTCAAATGCTTTGTTCTTTTCTGTTTGGGTTTCCCACGGTCCATGATTCACTAGCATACAATGCCCACTGTCCATGATTCACTAGTATACAATGCTGTGCTCCAAAAATACATTCTTAGAATTTTCACCTTCAAATTAAACCCTGTGTTGGACATCAGTAGACTTCTCTTGGCCAAGAATGCCCTCTTTGCCTGCACTAGTCTGCTTTCTATGTCACCCTTGCTTCCTCTGCCATTGGCTATTTTGCTTCAAAGTAGTAAAATTCCTTATCTTCATCTACTTCATGATCATCATTTCTGATATTAAGCTTCTCGGGCTGTTTTCAATGCTGCTACTTTTCAATACTTTTGTCTTTTTCCAATTTACTCTCAATCCAGATTTTGTACTGATTGGACTGACCATTTCATTGAATATAACCTGTGAGTTTTCTGCACTTTTGCTGAAGATCTTATTTGATTTCCTTCCACCCTGAGTTTTAATCCCATTCTTGAACCTTTCTTTTATTTCTATCATTGTTTCTTTGAAGTGTAGATTGAACAGTAGGGGCAAAAGACTGCATCCCAGTCTTACACCCTTTTCAATCTGAGCACTTTGTTCTTGGTCTCTAATATTATTATTTCTTCTTCGTAGATCTTGCACATATTGTATATCACCCACCTTTCCATATAGCTTACTCCTATTTTTCTCAAAATTTTGCCCATCTTGCACCATTTCGCATTATTGAACCCTTTTTCTCAATCAACAAATCTTGTGAGTGTATCTTGCTTTTTCTTTAGTCTTGCTTCCATTATGAAGTGCAAAGTCAGAACCGCCTCTCTGATGCCTTTACCTTTACTAAAGCCAAACTGATTGCCATCTAACAGATCCTTAATTTTCTATTCCATTCTTCTATATTGTTCTTGTCAGAAGCTTGGATGCATAGATGTTAAGCTGACTAACCTGTAGTTTTTGCATCTATCTGCCCTTGCTATCATCACAATTACAAGTGTGAGTGACATTTTAAGTCACTGATATGTCGCCAGTCTCATAGATTCTATACATCAACTTGAATAGACATTTGGTTGGCATTTCCCCCAAGGATTTCAGAAATACTGATGGAATTGTTACCCACCCCACCTGCTTTATTTGATCTCAAGTCATCCATAGCATTTATAAATTCTGACTTTAATACTGGAGCCCTACGTCTTCCTTACATGTTATCCAACTTCTTAGGCATCCACTAACATGAAATCTTACAGTACACTAGGGACCTGTGAATGATGTCATAAGCACCCTGTACGATATGCCAAGCTCCAGGAAATAGCCGTGATGTGTGCACACTAATCTGCTCTCACCATTGCATCCACGTGGGAAATGTCAGTCAGTGATGAATGCAGCCTCCCCAACCACTCATTGTCATGCAGGACTTTGTGACCTTTGTTCAACTCTCATCACCACCATCTCACAGTTCTCAAATGCTGTGGACATGTGAAGCACAACTGCCATCTTTAACAACTGACAGCAGCATTAGAGCTATGGCAGATAAGGCTGGCATAAACCAAGAAAGGTCCAACATGGGAATGGATATGTGGACTTCATATTTAGAGCCGTAATTTGCCTAAAAAAAAGTGGGGCAAAGGCTTTCTGATTTGCCCTTGTGTATAAAATCATCGGACAAGTCCACCCTCTCATAGAGGCCTTCAATGTACTCCTTCTACCTATCCACTCCTTCCTCTGCATATAACAGTGGAATTCCCATTGCACTCTTCATGTTGTTACCTTGCCTTTAATTTCGCTGAAGGCTGTTTTGACTTGTCTCTATGCTGAGTTAGTCCTTCTGATCATCATTTCTTTTCTGATTTTTTTTCACATTTTTTCTTTAGCCATTTTGCCTTGGATGCCCTGCACTTCTTTTCATTTCAGTCCTAAGTGATTTATGTCTTTCACTGAATGTTTTTGTACTTCATTTTGTCTGATACCCAAGGTTTCTTTGGAGTTACCTTTCTTATACCTGTGTCTGATGTCCTATGTCCACATCTGTAATTGTCCTTTTTACAGCTGTCCACACCTCTTCAGCTGTATTGCCTACTGGAGTACTCCTTACTGGAGTATCCACATTCTTTGCAAATTTCAAACACATCTCGTCAATCCTCACTACTTCAGTATCCCATTTCCTTCCACACTGATTCTTCCATTCTCTTACATTTCTGTGTACTCTTCATCATTACTAAATTATGATCAGAGTCTGTATCTGCTGTTGCATACACCTTAGAATCCAATATCTCTGATTCTGGGACCTCTGTCTGACCATGATTTAATGCAGATGGAATCTTCTTATGTCTCCAGATCTTTTCCAAGTATACCTCCTCCTCTTGTAATTCTTGAAAAGAGATTCACTACTACCATATGAAATTTAGTGCGGAACTGCCTAGTCTGTATTCTTCTGTATCGCTTCCTTCTTTCCTCCTCCTACAACTTCATTCCAATCCACCATAATCATTAAATTTCCATCTCCCTTTACATACTGTTTAATATCTTCATATACTTTCCCTGCTTCTTCATCTTCCGCGTGTGACGTCAGCATGTACACCCAAACTATCATCATCATCATCATAATCATCGGTGGTTTGCTGCCAGATCTGATGAGAACAACCGTATCTCTCTGCCCCACTTTCCTACTCATAATGAGTAATACTCCCATTACAAACATTTTTCTGTTGCTGTTGATATTACCCTATAGTCATATGACCAGAAAATCCTTATCTTTCTTCCATTTCATTTTACTGAACCTTACTGTATCCGGATTGAACCTTTGCACTTCGCTTTTCAGATTTTGTAGCTTCCCTACTATTTTCAAACTGCAGAGATTCCATGCTCAGACTCAGAAAATGTAAACCCTTCGTTGGTTATTCCATATTTTTCTCATTGTCACCTCCACCTTTTGAGTCCCCCTCCTATAGATCTTTTGCCAATGGAGAGAACATAAAGACACATTTTCAATTACAGGCCATGTGTCTTTAATGCAGTGGTTTCCATTGCCTTCTGTATCTTCATGCCGCTGATCACTGCTGATTCTCCCGCTGTTTTTGGGGCAGTTTCCCACTCCCAAGGGCATGAGAGTGCCCTGAAAATCTGTGCACTCTTTGACAAGGCCTTTGGCAAAGTGAGGGTGACTTCTTACACCAGTCATTAGTCACCATTGCTGATGATTTTAATTCAAAATTTAAGCAGTGGTTTGGCTCGAACCTGGGACCCATAATGTTTTGATTACTAAACAGAGATGCTACTGCTAGACCACAGGTTCAAATAAATTACCATGCCTACTACAGTGTACAAAAACTGTTGGCATTCAAAACTGCTCCTAGTTGTCTCAGAATACAGGTCATGCATGGTTTTCAAGGGAATGTTATGCCATTCTTCCTGCAAAATAGTGTCAAGTTCAGGTAACGATGACAGAGGCGGGTAGTGATCATGCAATCTTCTCTCCAAAGTAGCCAACAAAGGCTGCATAATATTGAGAGCTGGTGATTGTGGTGGCCAGGGAAGATTCAACAATTCATTCTTGTGCTCACAAAACCAGTCTTCAACGATGTGACAAGGTGCCCAGTGTCCTGGAAAATAGGGAAAACTTGTGTTGTGTGTGTGTGTGTGTGTGTGTGTGTGTTTTCTGGAAAACTTGAATTTTTGCAGTTTGCCTTAAAACCCTGGAAAAGGCCTGATTTGATCCTTTACCGGAGGCATTTGATTGCCTTCTTCTAAGTGTTCTCAGTGTTCACCCTCAGCTCAGTACTATGCGATCGCCCACTACTGGTGTTTCAGCATCTCCCCACCCCTCCCCTTCTTCAGTCCAATCTGGCAGCCAGCCAGGCAGCCCAGCCTGGCAGCCCAGACTGGCCGATTCTAGACAAGCTGTACTAGGATATGATAGGTTTGCGTGCAGTACATGCTTTCTTTATAAAAAATACTGTTGTATATGCCAGCAGCAATCGATGTGATTACATTGAGTATGAATAAGAGTGATGATAGCCCTTTGGTGGTAGGTACAAAATAGTGTAAGTAGAACACTAACAAGCAGTTATTGGTTTAATTAACATTGAGCTAAAGACTGCAACAGGAATAGTGTAATGCAGGTGGCCAGATGCTGAGTGGGGGGTGCGAGGTGATTCTTCTAGTCATTTCTATCCTCTCTGGCAGACATTTCCAAAGCTGCTGTAGGTCTTAGTCAACATAAACTACTTTCAATTATACGCAAGCAAGGAAGACGTTATTGCCTTCCTGTGGATGCAGCCAAGCAGACAGGTGGTGAGATGGAAGTTGCTCGAAAGAAAGAAAGAAGTGCAGGTTGCAGGAAAGTACGAGGTGCAATGAAGTACAGTAGTATTCCTGCCTCATGGCAAAACTTGATAGCTGGGGCACACCACAACTGAATGACACACTGCCAGCCTCCTTGCACCACTGCATGCTAAAACAAGCTAACTCTCGGAACTCAATGACCGTCATCCAGAACTGATTGATGCAAACACAATCCCCATCAAATTCTTTGAATATTTCCTTTTTTGACATGATCTCTACTAGATTTTGGAACTCATGGGCAATGGCATCAGCCTCATGACCACCAAAGGGACTAAGCTAGTGAGATGTGTCAATGCTACACCTACCTGCCTTTCCTCATGGTGTGTGTTAATTGCCACTTCTGGGTCTAAACATAGACTGCCCTTTGTGATGGAATATGCCAGGGGCAATTTATCCAAAATTTTGGATACCATACCCTTCATAAATGTAAGGCACTCATCCTTGAATTCCAAGATATCTATCTTCGCTGTCCATTTTCTGAGGTTGCGGCTAATTAATGTTGTCATTTATATATATTTAGAAGCTAGTCTGTTTCTATGCACAATGTGTTGGACAAAATTTTTCTCATTAATTCTCTGACAACAGACTGTAGGGAAGTATACAGATATAGAGTTAAGGGGGCATCTGACTGAAATTTAATCACAAACATCTCAACATGAACAGCCACAGAGTGGGCATGAAAATGTGAAGAAATTTATCAAGGTTGCTTGCAGTGTCTTCCATGGCAATGCCAGTCTTGAAAAAGTTTCTCTGGTAACTTTAGTCTTGTCAAAAGATTGACTGAAGCCTCTCTCATAGCTGTTCATGCTGTTCACGAAGAGGGTTGCGGACATGTTTTATCTGTAACTGTCACAAAGCTTCCGAAAAGCACTTGGTGGTACAGTGAAAGGGTAACAAAGGAAAGGGCAGGATAACACAGGGAAAGGCAGCTGAAAAGTCCTCAAAAGAAAATTAGAGAAAGAAGAAAGAGAGCAGAGATAGGCAAGAGGACAATAAAGTATGCAGACAAAACTCGTGGAAAGTGCTGAGATTGAAGTAGTAGTTATATCACTAAAAACTATTGCTTGTGATTTCACTTAATGTTCAGTATGTGTCCTTATCAGGCTAGTCTATTACTACTTCTTCTGTAACCATTTTGTTCAAATTATATTTGAATTTTATTTTTAGGTCTCATGTAAAAAGTATACTTTTTCCTGAAATAGATAATGTTCTTTGTTTTTATGTCTGTGGCTCCCACCAAATGATTACTCTTAATCTCAATGTTTATTAATAGTGTTTAACTTCCTTTGTAACCTAGTCTCTGTAATTTTCCTGCACAGCATAATCTCACTCTAATTTTTCTGCAATTTTTTGTTCAAATTGCATTTTACATTTAATTCTGTCATTATATCCTGGTATGTTTATTTGTTGATTAAAATAAATATTATATCCTGGTATGTTTATTTGTTGATTAAAATAAATAATGTTCATTTCAAGGGTTTTTTTTTTCAGAGTTGTTGTTGTTGTTGTTGTTGTGGTCTTCAGTCCTGAGACTGGTTTGATGCAGCTCTCCATGCTACTCTATCCTGTGCAAGCTTCTTCATCTCCCAGTACCTACTGCAACCTACATCCTTCTGAATCTGCTTAGTGTATTCATCTCTTGGTTTCCCTCTACGATTTTTACCCTCCACGCTGCCCTCCAATACTAAATTGGTGATCCCTTGATGCCTCAGAACATGTCCTACCAACCGATCCCTTCTTCTGGTCAAGTTGTGCCACAAACTCCTCTTCTCCCCAATCCTATTCAGTACCTCCTCATTAGTTATGTGATCTACCCATCTAATCTTCAGCATTCTTCTGTAGCACCACATTTCGAAAGCTTCTATTCTCTTCTTGTCCAAACTATTTACCGACCATGTTTCACTTCCATACATGGCTACACTCCATACAAATACTTTCAGAAATGACTTCCTGACACTTAAATCTATACTCGATGTTAACAAATTTCTCTTCTTCAGAAACGCTTTCCTTGCCATTGCCAGTCTACATTTTATATCCTCTCTACTTCGACCATCATCAGTTATTTTGCTCCCCAAATAGCAAAACTCCTTTACTACTTTAAGTGTCTAATTTCCTAATCTAATACCCTCAACATCACCCGACTTAATTCGACTACATTCCATTATCCTCGTTTTGCTTTTGTTGATGTTCATCTTATATCCTCCCTTCAAGACACCATCCATTCCGTTCAACTGCTGTTCCAAGTCCTTTGCTGTCTCTGACAGAATTACAATGTCATCGGCAAACGTCAAAGTTTTTATTTCTTCTCCATGGATTTTAATACCTACTCCGAATTTTTCTTTTGTTTCCTTTACTGCTTGCTCAATATACAGATTGAATAACATCGGGGAGAGGCTACAACCCTGTCTTACTCCCTCCCCAACCACTGCTTCCCTTTCATGTCCCTCGACTCTTATAACTGCCATCTGGTTTCTGTACAAATTGTAAATAGCCTTTCGCTCCCTGTATTTTACCCCTACCACCTTTAGAATTTGAAAGAGAGTATTCCAGTCAACATTGTCAAAAGCTTTCTCTAAGTCCACAAATGCTAGAAACGTAGGTTTGCCTTTCCTTAATCTTTCTTCTAAGATAAGTCGTAAGGTCAGTATTGCCTCACGTGTTCCAGTATTTCTACGGAATCCAAACTGATCTTCCCCGAGGTCGGCTTCTACTTAGTTTTTCCATTTGTCTGTAAAGAATTCGTGTTAGTATTTTGCAGCTGTGGCTTATTAAACTGATTGTTCGGTAATTCTCACATCTGTCAACACCTGCTTTCTTTGGGATTCGAATTATTATATTCTTCTTGAAGTCTGAGGGTATTTCGCCTGTTTCATACATCTTGCTCACCAGATGGTAGAGTTTTGTCAGGACTGGCTCTCCCAAGGCCGTCAGTAGTTCCAATGGAATGTTGTCTACTCCGGGGGCCTTGTTTCGACTCAGGTCTTTCAGTGCTCTGTCAAACTCTTCACGCAGTATCGTATCTCCCATTCTATCTTCATCTACATCCTCTTCCATTTCCATAATATTGTCCTCAAGTACATCACCCTTGTATAGACCCTCTATATACTCCTTCCACCTTTCTGCTTTCCCTTCTTTGCTTAGAACTGGGTTTCCATCTGAACTCTTGATGTTCATACAAGTGGTTCTCTTCTCTCCAAAGGTCTCTTTAATTTTCCTGTAGGCAGTATCTATCTTACCCCTAGTGAGACAAGCCTCTACATCCTTACATTTGTCCTCTAGCCATCCCTGCTTAGCCATTTTGCACTTCCTGTCGATATCATTTTTGAGACGTTTGTATTCCTTTTTGCCTGCTTCATTTACTGCATTTTTATATTTTCTCCTTTCATCAATTAAATTCAATATTTCTTCTGTTACCCAAGGATTTCTACTAGCCCTCGTCTTTTTACCTACTTGATCCTCTGCTGCCTTCACTACTTCATCCCTCAAAGCTACGCATTCTTCTTCTACTGTATTTCTTTCCCCCATTCCTGTCAATTGTTCCCTTATGCTCTCCCTGAAACTCTGTACAACCTCTGGTTCTTTCAGTTTATCCAGGTCCCATCTCCTTAAATTCCCACCTTTTTGCAGTTTCTTCAGTTTTAATCTACAGGTCATAACCAATAGATTGTGGTCAGAGTCCACATCTGCCCCTGGAAATGTCTTACAATTTAAAACCTGGTTCCTAAATCTCTGTCTTACCATTATATAATCTATCTGATACCTTTTAGTACCTCCAGGGTTCTTCCATGTATACAACCTTCTATCATGATTCTTAAACTAGTTCCCATTATGTTCCTATATATTGACAAAATTTATATATATATATATATATCAGTTGAAATTGGTTATGGACTAAGTACAATATGACCCTGAAAAAAAATCAAGAATTGGGCCTTTAAAAATAAAAAAAAAATCACTGGACACCCCATGTGAGCACTGTTTCTAGGAATGCAGTATCATCATATGGGAACAAATTATACTATGGCATAGACCTGATCAGCTAAAATTGTCATTTAATCCTTGGCAGTAATGCAACCCTGCAGCCCAAACCATCAACGAATCTGTGCCATGTTTCGATCTTGGGACATACACTAAGCCAGAAATAGGAAACAGTGTGAAACAACACTCACCCTATCAAATGACTGTCTCCTGTTGCTCCGAAGTTCAAGTTTTTACAGCTTCAGCACCACATTTTCCTGTTACGGGCATTGACATCACTATGAGTGGTTTTGCAATTCCTGCTGGCCCTGTAATTCCTTGCTTTAGGAGCTGCCTTTCTGTTGTTGCAGTGCTTGCTGGATTCATGATGGGAACATTCAGTTTTGTAATCACTTTTGCATTTCATCCTCTCTCAGTCTTCTGCAGTGACTGCACATCACGATCAGTCAACACACTTTCTTTCGCATTGTAACTTACCAGATGATGTTTTTCTGTTTTCCATGTATGCAGTATAAATCTTCAATACAGTGTATTTTGAAACACCAAACATTTCATCAGCCTTGGTTATGGAACCACACACCAGACACGTACTAATGATTTTCCACATTTGAATTCACTTAACATCAACATCGTATACTCACTACATGGAACACTGTTCTGACCATGACTGACACTTGCAACGAATTGAGCACATTACACAGGTGCTGTTCATGGTCAGATACAACAGTGCAACCTGGAGGCTTGGCTAACATCTGCATGTATATTCAAGCATGCATTTCTCACAATGTTTCCATATGTTTGTCCAACTCCTGTATCTGTTACCACATAGTCCTTACCAGTTTTGAAAGAATATTATGGATAAAATGTAATTGCTATTTCTCTATGAATATTGAGTTGTATTTCAATATTTGATTTAGTGCTCATCCCGCAAACTTGTGGAAGCTGCAGCTTGTAGAGCACAAATTCAGGGCTCTGCACTAGGCAGTTTTAAGTGAGGAAACCATGCAAAAAAGACTTATTTCATAATGTGATTTTCACTCTGCAGCGGAGTGTGCGCTGATATGAAACTTCCTGGCAGATTAAAACTGTGTGCCGGACCGAGACTCTAACTCGGGACCTTTGCCTTTCGTGGGCAAGTGCTTTACCGACTGAGCTACCCAAGCACAACTCACGCCCCGGCCCTCACAGGAGACGAGGTACTGGCAGAAGTAAAGCTGTGAGGGTGGGGCGTGAGTTGTGCTTGGGTAGCTCAGTTGGTAGAGCACTTCGAGTCTCGGTCTGGCACACAGTTTTAATCTGCCAGGAAGCGACTTATTTCATATTTGACTAACTTGCATTTTATGTTGTTGGGTAAACTTGTAAATGAACTTATGCAGATTTAATTAACAGTGGGTAGTGAAATTAAAACATGATTCAACGAGACAGGTCTAACATTTTCCTTGTTAGTTATTTCTATATATACACTTAGCTAATACCCACTTTTGTAGTGTATTTAGTGTAAACAATTAATTACTTTATTTAATAAATATTGGGGTGAAATGACTTAGAGATAATGTGCAAAGCTACACTGGGTGGGGGGGATGGCCTCCCCAACTGTTATTTTCTTATCTATCTTCTTCATACCTTCCCAGTTTCCAGATGAAGAAATACAGGTTCCAAAAGCTAGCGCTTGTCACTTTTTTGTGCATATTTGTTTCTGCTGCAGTTGTTAGGTTTCTAAATATTTAATTATAATCTCATATTGCACATAATTTTCTTAAAAGAAATCTGCAAAAATGAAGACTTGTTTAACCAAGTAGTCCAAATTTGTCACTGAAGCTCCACCAATGACGAGGAGAACAAATGCAAAGACTTCCATTACACATCTGAGATAATAAGAATAATAGGCAATCTTAATAATATATCGGCTGGATTAAAGATAGCACTGCTAAGAGATAAAATAGTAATTATTAAAATTTGAAGATTTCTGTTTTTTTATTGTTGTGCTTGTTTATGTTGCTAGGTACGTCTTTCAAAAATACTGAATGTGAAGAAGACAAAGATTAAAAAGCTTAGGGACATGAACACAGAAGCTGAAAAAAGGAAGTCATTTGGTACGCACATCCCAGAAGATTTTCAACGTAGATATGCAAGTGTTATAATTGAGTTGGAGAGGTTAAACCATGATTTACAAGAATATCTGACAACAGTTCAGAATTTCTGTCATGAGGTATGTATTAGCAATTTCCTGTTGAATTTTTTATGAGTATGTAGAGATATTGCTTCATATGTGATAGCAGGGATCTGTTGGAAACCAAACCAACTGTTTTTCAATACGATTCACATTTTATATGCAGCTTGTGTGATGCTGATGCCTGACATACTGTTTGAAAATATTCTCATGCACTCCACATCTTGAGCAGAGAATAGAATATATCTTGAGGATTTGTATCTTTTTTCAGATATTAGAACATTGGTTTTCTATCAGTTTTTCTCAGTGATTAATGTCACAACTTTTTCTTCGTCATGATGTGACTTACCGAACGAAAGTGCTGGCAGGTCGATAGACACACAAACATACCTTAGGGGAAAAAAGGACGGGTATACACTCGCACACACACACATACCCATCCACACATATACAGACACAAGCAGACATTTGTCTTCAAATATGTCTGCTTGTGTCTGTATACGTGTGGATGGATATGTGTGTGTGTGTGTGTGTGTGTGTGTGTGTGTGTGTGCGCAAGTGTATACCCGTCCTTTTCGTATATGTTTGTGTTTGTTTGTGTGTCTATCGACGTGCCAGCGCTTTCGTTTGGTAAGTCACATCATCTTTGTTTTTATATATATATATAACAGAGGGAAACATTCCACGTGGAAAAAATATATCTAAAAAGAAAGATGATGAGACTTACCAAACAAAAGCGCTGGCAGGTCGATAGACACACAAACAAACACAAATATACACACAAAATTCAAGCTTTCGCAACAAACTGTTGCCTCATCAGGAAAGAGGGAAGGAGAGGGAAAGACGAAAGGATGTGGGTTTTAAGGGAGAGGGTAAGGAGTCATCCCAATCCCGGGAGCGGAAAGACTTACCTTAGGGGGAAAAAAGGACAGGTATACACTCGCACACACACACATATCCATCCACACATACAGACACAAGCAGACATATTTAAAGACAAAGAGTTTGGGCAGAGATGTCAGTCGAGGTGGAAGAGTAGAGGCAAAGAAGTTGTTGAGAGACAGGTGAGGTATGAGTGGCGGCAACTGGAAATTAGCGGAGATTGAGGCCTGGCGGATAACGAGAAGAGAGGATATACTGAAGGGCAAGTTCCCATCTCCGGAGTTCGGATAGGTTGGTGTTGGTGGGAAGTATCCAGATAGCCCGGACGGTGTAACATTGTGCCAAGATGTGCTGGCTGTGCACCAAGGCATGTTTAGCCACAGGGTGATCCTCATTACCAACAAACGCTGTCTGCCTGTGTCCATTCATGCGAATGGACAGTTTGTTGCTGGTCATTCCCACGTAGAATGCATCACAGTGTAGGCAGGTCAGTTGGTAAATCACGTGGGTGCTTTCACACGTGGCTCTGCCTTTGATCGTGTACACCTTCCGGGTTACAGGACTGGAGTAGGTGGTGGTGGGAGGGTGCATGGGACAGGTTTTGCACCGGGGGCGGTTACAAGGATAGGAGCCAGAGGGTAGGGAAGGTGGTTTGGGGATTTCATAGGGATGAACTAACAGGTTACGAAGGTTAGGTGGACGGCGGAAAGACACTCTTGGCGGAGTGGGGAGGATTTCATGAAGGATGGATCTCATTTCAGGGCAGGATTTGAGGAAGTCGTATCCCTGCTGGAGAGCCACATTCAGAGTCTGGTCCAGTCCCGGAAAGTATCCTGTCACAAGTGGGGCACTTTTGTGGTTCTTCTGTGGGGGATTCTGGGTTTGAGGGGATGAGGAAGTGGCTCTGGTTATTTGCTTCTGTACCAGGCCGGGAGGGTAGTTGCGGGATGCGAAAGCTGTTGTCAGGTTGTTGGTGTAATGTTTCAGGGATTCCGGACTGGAGCAGATTCGTTTGCCACGAAGACCTAGGCTGTAGGGAAGGGACCGTTTGATGTGGAATGGGTGGCAGCTGTCATAATGGAGGTACTGTTGCTTGTTGGTGGGTTTGATGTGGACGGACGTGTGAAGTTGGCCATTGGACAGGTGGAGGTCAACGTCAAGGAAAGTGGCATGGGATTTGGAGTAGGACCAGGTGAATCTGATGGAACCAAAGGAGTTGAGGTTGGAGAGGAAATTCTGGAGTTCTTCTTCACTGTGAGTCCAGATCATGAAGATGTCATCAATAAATCTGTACCAAACTTTGGGTTGGCAGACCTGGGTAACCAAGAAGGCTTCCTCTAAGCGACCCATGAATAGGTTGGCATACGAGGGGGCCATCCTGGTACCCATGGCTGTTCCCTTTAATTGTTGGTATGTCTGGCCTTCAAAAGTGAAGAAGTTGTGGGTCAGGATGAAGCTGGCTAAGGTGATGAGGAAAGAGGTTTTAGGTAGGGTGGCAGGTGATCGGCGTGAAAGGAAATGCTCCATCGCAGCGAGGCCCTGGACGTGCGGAATATTTGTGTATAAGGAAGTGGCATCAATGGTTACAAGGATGGTTTCCGGGGGTAACAGATTGGGTAAGGATTCCAGGCGTTCAAGGAAGTGGTTGGTGTCTTTGATGAAGGATGGGAGACTGCATGTAATGGGTTGAAGGTGTTGATCTACGTAGGCAGAGATACGTTCTGTGGGGGCTTGGTAACCAGCTACAATGGGGCGGCCGGGATGATTGGGTTTGTGGATTTTAGGAAGAAGGTAGAAGGTTGGGGTGCGGGGTGTCGGTGGGGTCAGGAGGTTGATGGAGTCAGGTGAAAGGTTTTGCAGGGGGCCTAAGGTTCTGAGGATTCCTTGAAGCTCCGCCTGGACATCGGGAATGGGGTTACCTTGGCAAACTTTGTATGTGGTGTTGTCTGAAAGCTGACGCAGTCCCTCAGCCACATACTCCCGACGATCAAGTACCACGGTCGTGGAACCCTTGTCCGCCGGAAGAATGACGATGGATCGGTCAGCCTTCAGATTACGGATAGCCTGGGCTTCAGCAGTGGTGATGTTGGGTGTAGGATTAAGGTTTTTTAAGAAGGATTGAGATGCAAGGCTGGAAGTCAGAAATTCCTGGAAGGTTTGGAGAGGGTGATTTTGAGGAAGAGGAGGTGGGTCCCGCTGTGACGGAGGACGGAACTGTTCCAGGCAGGGTTCAATTTGGATGGTGTCTTGGGGAGGTGGATCATTAGGAGTAGGATTAGGATCATTTTTCTTCGTGGCAAAGTGATATCTCCAGCAGAGAGTACGGGTGTAGGACAGTAAATCTTTGACGAGGGCTGTTTGGTTGAATCTGGGAGTGGGGCTGAAGGTGAGGCCTTTGGATAGGACAGAGGTTTCAGATTGGGAGAGAGGTTTGGAGGAAAGGTTAACTACTGAATTAGGGTGTTGTGGTTCCAGATTGTGTTGAAAGGAATTTTGAGGTTTTGGAGGGAGTGGAGCTGGAAGTGGGAGATTGAGTAGATCGGAGAGACTGGGTTTGTGTGCAATGAGAGGTGGTTGAGGTTTGCTGGAAGGGTTGTGAAGGGTGAGTGAGTTGCCTTTCCGGAGGTGGGAAACCAGGAGATTGGATAGTTTTTTGAGGTGGAGGGTGGCATGCTGTTCTAATTTACGGTTGCACAGCCAGCACATCTTGGCACAGTGTTACACCGTCCGGGCTATCTGGATACTTCCCACCAACACCAACCTATCCGAACTCCGGAGATGGGAACTTGCCCTTCAGTATATCCTCTCTTCTCGTTATCCGCCAGGCCTCAATCTCCGCTAATTTCCAGTTGCCGCCACTCATACCTCACCTGTCTCTCAACAACTTCTTTGCCTCTACTCTTCCACCTCGACTGACATCTCTGCCCAAACTCTTTGTCTTTAAATATGTCTGCTTGTGTCTGTATGTGTGGATGGATATGTGTGTGTGTGCGAGTGTATACCTGTCCTTTTTTCCCCCTAAGGTAAGTCTTTCCGCTCCCGGGATTGGGATGACTCCTTACCCTCTCCCTTAAAACCCACATCCTTTCGTCTTTCCCTCTCCTTCCCTCTTTCCTGATGAGGCAACAGTTTGTTGCGAAAGCTTGAATTTTGTGTGTATATTTGTGTTTGTTTGTGTGTCTATCGACCTGCCAGCGCTTTTGTTTGGTAAGTCTCATCATCTTTCTTTTTAGATATATTTTTTCCACGTGGAATGTTTCCCTCTGTTATATTCATATCATTAATTTGAACCCAACAATGACGTTTGTTATTGTCACTGTTACATTTCGAAGTCTTTTCTGTCGTCTTATTTCCTCCTTCTGTTTTTGCCAGTAGTTTCCCTTTGTATTCACCTTCTCCTTTTTACCGTAATCCACTATACAATTTTATCCCGCCGATATATACTTAACAATACGTAATAATACGTAACCCACTTCCAAACCATAACCAAAAATTTTTTCTTCCGCTACTGCTATAAAATCCACCGTTTCTAGTTCACAAACAGTTCCTTTCAGCTATTAAACAACCTTTTCGGCTAGTTTTAATAACTTTTGCTTTATTTCGATTTCCGTTTTTTCACATCACCGATCATTTTTAGCCGCTCCCCACAGGTTTTAACGTTATTATTTCTCCACCAGACAATTGTTAGCCTCATTTCCATAATCTACCACCACCATACCACTACTTTTATTACATCCTCACGTAGTTTTTTCGAAATTTTCCCGAATTTCTCCACCCTTTAACGTGTTTTGGCGGCAACACAACCACCTAACCTTTATGCACATCGTTTTCTACCTACACTATTTCACCACAGGATCAACATAACCCAGCTCCAACCAACCCCTTTTCGCCTCTTTTCACACCAGATCTCCATTTGCTTTCTACTTCACCTTTATCTCTCCCCACATATTTTTTATATTCATTTTCATTTCAGCCTCACGTTACACTTTCGACCTTCTAGTACCATGTCACCCGCACAACACCCCCACAACGACCCCATTAAGTTTTATTTACATTCCCTCCGCAGACATGCCTTCGCCCTAGCCAGATTACGCTCCCATATTCTATTTTCTCAGGCTTGTCTGACATTTGGCATTACCCCCAAAGGCCTCACACTTAAAGTTCCCATCTCTGGCTGCAACCCTTCCTTCCATCAGTCCCTATACCAGTTCCAAACTGAACAATCCATGGCCCTCACCCACCTAATCCTTCACCTACACATCAACTCAGCCAATGAACACACCCGTCAACTCCTATCCTTAATAAAAGTCCTTAATCTTTCCTCTCCCACATCCACACCGGCTGTTCAGAGCATCCTCCTACAGGCCAACCGTAAATTAGAACAGCATGCCACCCTCCACCTCAAAAAACTATCCAATCTCCTGGTTTCCCACCTCCGGAAAGGCAACTCACTCACCCTTCACAACCCTTCCAGCAAACCTCAACCACCTCTCATTGCACACAAACCCAGTCTCTCCCATCTACTCAATCTCCCACTTCCAGCTCCACTCCCTCCAAAACCTCAAAATTCCTTTCAACACAATCTGGAACCACAACACCCTAATTCAGTAGTTAACCTTTCCTCCAAACCTCTCTCCCAATCTGAAACCTCTGTCCTATCCAAAGGCCTCACCTTCAGCCCCACTCCCAGATTCAACCAAACAGCCCTCGTCAAAGATTTACTGTCCTACACCCGTACTCTCTGCTGGAGATATCACTTTGCCACGAAGAAAAATGATCCTAATCCTACTCCTAATGATCCACCTCCCCAAGACACCATCCAAATTGAACCCTGCCTGGAACAGTTCCGTCCTCCGTCACAGCGGGACCCACCTCCTCTTCCTCAAAATCACCCTCTCCAAACCTTCCAGGAATTTCTGACTTCCAGCCTTGCATCTCAATCCTTCTTAAAAAACCTTAATCCTACACCCAACATCACCACTGCTGAAGCCCAGGCTATCCGTAATCTGAAGGCTGACCGATCCATCGTCATTCTTCCGGCGGACAAGGGTTCCACGACCGTGGTACTTGATCGTCGGGAGTATGTGGCTGAGGGACTGCGTCAGCTTTCAGACAACACCACATACAAAGTTTGCCAAGGTAACCCCATTCCCGATGTCCAGGCGGAGCTTCAAGGAATCCTCAGAACCTTAGGCCCCCTGCAAAACCTTTCACCTGACTCCATCAACCTCCTGACCCCACCGACACCCCGCACCCCAACCTTCTACCTTCTTCCTAAAATCCACAAACCCAATCATCCCGGCCGCCCCATTGTAGCTGGTTACCAAGCCCCCACAGAACGTATCTCTGCCTACGTAGATCAACACCTTCAACCCATTACATGCAGTCTCCCATCCTTCATCAAAGACACCAACCACTTCCTTGAACGCCTGGAATCCTTACCCAATCTGTTACCCCCGGAAACCATCCTTGTAACCATTGATGCCACTTCCTTATACACAAATATTCCGCACGTCCAGGGCCTCGCTGCGATGGAGCATTTCCTTTCACGCCGATCACCTGCCACCCTACCTAAAACCTCTTTCCTCATCACCTTAGCCAGCTTCATCCTGACCCACAACTTCTTCACTTTTGAAGGCCAGACATACCAACAATTAAAGGGAACAGCCATGGGTACCAGGATGGCCCCCTCGTATGCCAACCTATTCATGGGTCGCTTAGAGGAAGCCTTCTTGGTTACCCAGGTCTGCCAACCCAAAGTTTGGTACAGATTTATTGATGACATCTTCATGATCTGGACTCACAGTGAAGAAGAACTCCAGAATTTCCTCTCCAACCTCAACTCCTTTGGTTCCATCAGATTCACCTGGTCCTACTCCAAATCCCATGCCACTTTCCTTGACGTTGACCTCCACCTGTCCAATGGCCAACTTCACACGTCCGTCCACATCAAACCCACCAACAAGCAACAGTACCTCCATTATGACAGCTGCCACCCATTCCACATCAAACGGTCCCTTCCCTACAGCCTAGGTCTTCGTGGCAAACGAATCTGCTCCAGTCCGGAATCCCTGAAACATTACACCAACAACCTGACAACAGCTTTCGCATCCCGCAACTACCCTCCCGGCCTGGTACAGAAGCAAATAACCAGAGCCACTTCCTCATCCCCTCAAACCCAGAATCCCCCACAGAAGAACCACAAAAGTGCCCCACTTGTGACAGGATACTTTCCGGGACTGGACCAGACTCTGAATGTGGCTCTCCAGCAGGGATACGACTTCCTCAAATCCTGCCCTGAAATGAGATCCATCCTTCATGAAATCCTCCCCACTCCGCCAAGAGTGTCTTTCCGCCGTCCACCTAACCTTCGTAACCTGTTAGTTCATCCCTATGAAATCCCCAAACCACCTTCCCTACCCTCTGGCTCCTATCCTTGTAACCGCCCCCGGTGCAAAACCTGTCCCATGCACCCTCCCACCACCACCACCTACTCCAGTCCTGTAACCCGGAAGGTGTACACGATCAAAGGCAGAGCCACGTGTGAAAGCACCCACGTGATTTACCAACTGACCTGCCTACACTGTGATGCATTCTACGTGGGAATGACCAGCAACAAACTGTCCATTCGCATGAATGGACACAGGCAGACAGCGTTTGTTGGTAATGAGGATCACCCTGTGGCTAAACATGCCTTGGTGCACAGCCAGCACATCTTGGCACAGTGTTACACCGTCCGGGCTATCTGGATACTTCCCACCAACACCAACCTATCCGAACTCCGGAGATGGGAACTTGCCCTTCAGTATATCCTCTCTTCTCGTTATCCGCCAGGCCTCAATCTCCGCTAATTTCCAGTTGCCGCCACTCATACCTCACCTGTCTCTCAACAACTTCTTTGCCTCTACTCTTCCACCTCGACTGACATCTCTGCCCAAACTCTTTGTCTTTAAATATGTCTGCTTGTGTCTGTATGTGTGGATGGATATGTGTGTGTGTGCGAGTGTATACCTGTCCTTTTTTCCCCCTAAGGTAAGTCTTTCCGCTCCCGGGATTGGGATGACTCCTTACCCTCTCCCTTAAAACCCACATCCTTTCGTCTTTCCCTCTCCTTCCCTCTTTCCTGATGAGGCAACAGTTTGTTGCGAAAGCTTGAATTTTGTGTGTATATTTGTGTTTGTTTGTGTGTCTATCGACCTGCCAGCGCTTTTGTTTGTTAAGTCTCTCTCTCTCTCTCTCTCTCTCTATATATATATATATATATATATATATATATATATAATATAAAAAGAAAGATGATGAGACTTACCAAACAAAGGCGCTGGCAGGTCGATAGACACACAAACACAAATATACACACAAAATTCTAGCTTTCGCAACCAACGGTTGCTTCGTCAGGAAAGAGGGAAGGAGATGGAAAGATGAAAGGATGTGGGTTTTAAGGGAGAGGGTAAGGAGTCATTCCAATCCCGGGAGCGGAAAGACTTACCTTAGGGGGAAAAAAGGACAGGTATACTGTCCTTTTTTGCCCCTAAGGTAAGTCTTTCCGCTCCCGGGATTGGAATGACTCCTTACCCTCTCCCCCCTAAGGTAAGTCTTTCCGCTCCCGGGATTGGAATGACTCCTTACCCTCTCCCTTAAAACCCACATCCTTTCATCTTTCCCTCTCCTTCCCTCTTTCCTGACGAAGCAACCGTTGGTTGCGAAAGCTAGAATTTTGTGTGTATATTTGTGTTTGTTTGTGTGTCTATCGACCTGCCAGCGCCTTTGTTTGGTAAGTCTCATCATCTTTCTTTTTAGATATATTTTTTCCACGTGGAATGTTTCCCTCTGTTATATATATATATATATATATATATATATATATACAAAGATGATGTGACTTACCAAATGAATGTGCTGGCAGGTTGACAGACACACAAAGAAACACAAACATACACATAGAATTCAAGCTTTCGCAACAAACTGTTGCCTCATCAGGAAAGAGGGAAGGAGAGGGAAAGACGAAAGGATGTGGGTTTTAAGGGAGAGTGTAAGGAGTCATTCCAATCCCGGGAGCGGAAAGACTTACCTTAGGGGGAAAAAAGGACGGGTACACACACACACACACACACACACACACACACACACACACACACACACACACACACATCCATCCACACCGATATGTGTGTGTGTGTGTGTGTGTGTGTGTGTGTGTGTGTGTGTGCGCGAGTGTATACCCGTCCTTTTTTCCTCCTAAGGTAAGTCTTTCCGCTCCCGGGATTGGAATGACTCCTTACCCTCTCCCTTAAAACCCACATCCTTTCGTCTTTCCCTCTCCTTCCCTCTTTCCTGATGAGGCAACAGTTTGTTGCGAAAGCTTGAATTCTGTGTGTATGTTTGTGTTTGTTTGTGTGCCTGTCGACCTGCCAGCACATTCATTTGGTAAGTCACATCATCTTTGTTTTTAGATATATTTTTCCTACGTGGAATGTTTCCCTCTATTATAACCATATACACTCCTGGAAATGGAAAAAAGAACACATTGACACCGGTGTGTCAGACCCACCATACTTGCTCCGGACACTGCGAGAGGGCTGTACAAGCAATGATCACACGCACGGCACAGCGGACACACCAGGAACCGCGGTGTTGGCCGTCGAATGGCGCTAGCTGCGCAGCATTTGTGCACCGCCGCCGTCAGTGTCAGCCAGTTTGCTGTGGCATACGGAGCTCCATCGCAGTCTTTAACACTGGTAGCATGCCGCGACAGCGTGTACGTGAACCGTATGTGCAGTTGACGGACTTTGAGCGAGGGCGTATAGTGGGCATGCGGGAGGCCGGGTGGACGTACCGCCGAATTGCTCAACACGTGGGGCGTGAGGTCTCCACAGTACATCGATGTTGTCGCCAGTGGTCGGCGGAAGGTGCACGTGCCCGTCGACCTGGGACCGGACCGCAGCGACGCACGGATGCACGCCAAGACCGTAGGATCCTACGCAGTGCCGTAGGGGACCGCACCGCCACTTCCCAGCAAATTAGGGACACTGTTGCTCCTGGGGTATCGGCGAGGACCATTCGCAACCGTCTCCATGAAGCTGGGCTACGGTCCCGCACACCGTTAGGCCGTCTTCCGCTCACGCCCCGACATCGTGCAGCCCGCCTCCAGTGGTGTCGCGACAGGCGTGAATGGAGGGACGAATGGAGACGTGTCGTCTTCAGCGATGAGAGTCGCTTCTGCCTTGGTGCCAATGATGGTCGTATGCGTGTTTGGCGCCGTGCAGGTGAGCGCCACAATCAGGACTGCATACGACCGAGGCACACAGGGTCAACACCCGGCATCATGGTGTGGGGAGCGATCTCCTACACTGGCCGTACACCACTGGTGAACGTCAGGGGACACTGAATAGTGCACGGTACATCCAAACCGTCATCGAACCCATCGTTCTACCATTCCTAGACCGGCAAGGGAACTTGCTGTTCCAACAGGACAATGCACGTCCGCATGTATCCCGTGCCACCCAACGTGCTCTAGAAGGTGTAAGTCAACTACCCTGGCCAGCAAGATCTCCGGATCTGTCCCCCATTGAGCATGTTTGGGACTGGATGAAGCGTCGTCTCACGCGGTCTGCACGTCCAGCACGAACGCTGGTCCAACTGAGGCGCCAGGTGGAAATGGCATGGCAAGCCGTTCCACAGGACTACATCCAGCATCTCTACGATCGTCTCCGTGGGAGAATAGCAGCCTGCATTGCTGCGAAAGGTGGATATACACTGTACTAGTGCCGACATTGTGCATGCTCTGTTGCCTGTGTCTATGTGCCTGTGGTTCTGTCAGTGTGATCATGTGACGTATCTGACTCCAGGAATGTGTCAGTAAAGTTTCCCCTTCCTGGGACAATGAATTCACGGTGTTCTTATTTCAATTTCCAGGAGTGTATATATACTGTGGCCGTATTTTCTAATAGCACTAGCTGAAATATTTTCTTCAGAATTCCAGAAAAACTAGAAACATATTTCCTGAAAATAATTGCAATTTATCATACCTGTTTGATTTGCTAAAATAGTAATTTCTTGACCATATAATGTTCCTAGCAATTACATGAAGATTTCATTCCTGTGCAAGCATAGGTATGGTCCTCACAAATCCATAAAGAAATTATGTCTTGTACTCATCCCTTCCTGTGTGGAGATGATGTCTGGAAAGGGGATTTTATACTGATGGAGGAGGAAACTGGGACAGCGTTTGACTATATCAAAAAATTTCTAATTACAAAAATCTTAACTTAGCATATAGAAAATGAGGCTTACCCAATGTGATAGTATTTAGATATATAACTGTTCTCTGTGAAATCATTGTTTTCACTTTCATCATGATTTTGGGCCCAACTACTGCTTGCAGTTCTTCAGAACCTGAAACCCTGAATTATTTATTTAGTGTACATATCGCATGTAAACAGGGGCACAGACGTAATAGACAAACTACACAAATTTTAAAAGAATTAACAATTTTCACAAACAGTATACATAACTAAAAGCTAACCTGGTACCAGTTGCACCATAGGGGCAACAAAAATTTGATTTTAAATATTTTCCGTGGTTATTGACTGAATTCAAAAATTTAAATACTGTCATAATCTGCTTGTTAAGAGGTATAAACTTATGTTAAATGTTCAGCAAAAATGACAAGTATTAAAGTTAGAAACTGTGTGTTTGTCTTGGGGCAGCATAACTGACATCAACCACATACACAAACTTAATTCACCTAGTAACTTGAGTATTAGGGCACTTAGCAACATCCAACAAAGATTACACATAATTTTGAACACTACGGAACTTGCTGAATGCCTGAGAGAATGATGAAAGGGAAAAAAGCTTACTGTTTCCCATATTTTTGCTGTCCATGCAGTAAGACATCCACATCAGGCACATTAACATTTTAATTTATTACTTTTTCTACTAACTCTATTCGCAACACACTTTGCATACAGTAACCACATATATCACTTAAAGTAACTGCAAAATTATATCGTTGTACAAGAGGTAGTTCAGGAGATGTGACGTCATAAATATTAAGATGCGTGAGGAACTAGCTTAAAATGGGGTGCAAATTACCCAGTTTAGATTCATCCAGTGATTCATGAGATCACCTAGTGACTTCCAACAAACTTAACACATAATTTCAAACTTTTCCTAAACTATCTCTCGCTCACATGCTTAAAGTCAAATAGTTAACACAGTAAGTTATTTTAAAAATAAATCAGATGTTTGAAGCTGTCGCCATGCCCAGTATTAACCCAGTTTTGTTCCATCCACTGTCTTCAGTTTAGTTCAATTCTGGATGTTGAAGTTTCAGCTCTGGAACTATTATTGTAGCAGGTTTTTTTTCCCAGTCATGTGTCCATTTATCTTTTGATTTTTGACTGTTGTTATGAAGTCGTTCATCCAGACATGGCGACAGTTATGAGGACTTCAGTCATCCATGCAGTTTAGTAGTGGGAGATCTTCATGGATTGGTAGGGCAGGATTTCAACACTTTTTCTAAAAATGTAGGAGTGGATTTGATGGTCCAAGATATGAGGCTCGTGGTGGTAATAGTTTTTACATCAGCATGCTTGGATTGAAAACTTCTGATACATACTGGGGCACAACATTTGGCCACAGAGCAAGTATGAGATGCGAAGAGTATCAGCAGTTGTTCATGTAGTTTCTGAATTACGTTATTGCAAGTTGATATTTTTGTTGTGGTATTCTCAAGGTGTTTCCTGTTTTTATGGGTTTGGTCAAGTCATCCCTGGTTGTTTACTAAGATCAGCAACCATGTGATACACATTGCCTTTACTTAGTTCTAGAAAAGCCATCTGTTTGCGAGAAATTGAACTCCATCTATTCATGTAGTGAAGTGTGCATTTGTGAGCTGAGCTCATCATTCAGTTTATATGCCTTAGCAACTACAGCTAAATCAATGTGGAAGTACCGCACTACAAGTAGGAAAAGTTTTATGAATTTATAAGCAAAAGCTAAGTTATTTGCGTTGCAGAGATGGTGTTGATACAATGCAATATTGTATTGTTTTGTTGGAACTTGATGCACAATAACTTCAGCCAACTTTCAACTATAGATCCCAATCGTCTCAACCTTTCAGTATCACTCATAAGCTTGTAGCCACCTTTTGTAGCATACTTGCAGTCATGATGTGCAATGGGGCACAAACCAGCAACAGGGCTGTGGTGTGGTGGCCCATTGTGTTCCCATTGCACTCGTGAGACTCCTAGACATTGGAGTGCTGTTTGTTGCAGTGCTATGACGATGAAGGAGCACCTTCTATAATGTTAGCAGACGGGATGTATGCTCTGCTGAACAAACCCAGAAGTAAACTGGAATAGTTTTAGCTGGTTTCAAGCTTTTGATTGTTTAATTTTATTACAAATTTACGTTAGATGAACAAGATATCCATTAAAACGTTGCCAGATTTTTGGGGTGTTCCCTTATTGTTACAGTCATTTGAAAGAAGGGTGCTTAAGTTTTATTTTCATATCTCTCTTAGTATCTGATCAGTGGTTGGTGGATTGAAAGTATAAAAACAGATGCATTCTTTTGCTCTGTGTGCCTAGTACTGAGCAATTGTTGAGGTATAAATTTTAAACAGAACTAACATGGATCCGTGAACACGCATTACAGAGACAGTAAACTCCAAATGTTAAATATATTTCTACTAAGTAATATGAAATTAAAGGCTGTTGTAATTAAGCACAATGAGTAGAAGAAAAATGACATTCAAAAACATTTAGTAAACATTTGCAGATCTGGGTCTGATACTGCATAATGCATTTAAATATAAGTACAATTAGTGTTATTAACCAATTAATCATCCCCTCATACAGGCAACACAACATTTTGACAGGCAATTGCAGTGTCACCACTTTGGGGTCACTGAGAGTGGGACAATCTGAAACAGAGGACAGTCAACACAATGTGTTCTGAATGATGCTGACTTGTAATGATCAGTACAGGGGAGGTCAACAGCAAACTGCATCTCGTGTATTGGGGCTGACATTAATTTATGTAGGTTACCTATTAATAATAAGAGTGGTACATACATGGCCTGAGATACTGCCGCCACAATGTCAGTATTGGCTCTGACCAAATAAGTTTGATGGCCACTGCACCGTCGCTTTTTAAATATCCCCATCGCCAGAAATCCAACAGACTCAGATCCAGTGAACAGGGAGGCCATGCCACCGGACCTCCTTGACCAGTCCATCACCCATGAAACATTGTAGTGAGGTACTGTGCACGATCCGTAGAAAATGTGGTGGTGCCCCGTCTGCTTAAACCACTGCAAGGGTAACGTTCTCCAACAGTACTGGTGATTCATTGCACAACGAACTGCAACAGTAAGAATGTCTGTAGCACTGAATAGTACACATTACTTGTCACATGAATAATACACGTTACTTGCCACAATTTAAATGATCCATATCTCGGCAGGTATTGGTTTTGAGACACAGAATTATAGTAACTTTTCTTCTACCTCCTGAATGACTAAGCTATTTTCAATATCCACCGTAACCTGTTAAATTCTTTGTACAGATGACTTTTCCTGGCCAGTATCGGCCTGTAGCCACTTCAGTCACAAAATTTGTTGACACTCAAATTATTTAATGAAGCAACATGTTTAAGAGGTATAAACCTCATGTTTAGGCTACAGTGGCAATACAAAAACATTTAACAAAAGATCACTTAGATAGCAAAGTTGGTTTGTAGAGTCTTAACGTGTGCTGTGGTCATCCTGTGGAGAAAGAGAAGGATAACGTAATAAGAAGCAATAAGTACTTTGTGTGTTGGTCTGCTGTTCATATAAAAACAAGCACACCCTATTGATCATATGGAATGGATGTTGTCTATATCTACATCTACATTTATACTCCGCAAACCAGCCAACGGTGTGTGGCGGAGGGCACTTTACGTGCCACTGTCATTACCTCCCATTTCTGTTTGTCGCGTGGCGTATTCAGTTACGTCCATTACTATGGCTCCTTAGAACTTGTTAACATAGACACGTATACAGAAAACAGGTTCAAATTAATGTACGTTGCAATAATTATGCAGAGATGAAGAGACTGGCACAGGGCTGATTAACGTGGACAGCTGCATGAAACTAATATTTAGACTAGAGACAACTACAAGACAATGAAGCATTAGTCTTTCTTTTTTGACCTGCTTCAGCCTCGCTTCCCATTTCCAACACTGCAATGCCACGCTGTCTGATTGCAAGGAGGGGGAAGAGGGGAAAACTGCAAATGGGACACATTTAAATAGCAGTTTAGTTGCACTGCATACTACTTCATTTTATATTTTTACATTTCCCAGCAACATGGGTCACAAACAAAACAAATTTTCGATATTATTTAATTGTTTTTGCCATTCTGAAGATATATTAAAATTTTTACGTGATACAAACTGTAGGCATACAGAGAGATGCAGACAATTTCAGAGCACTCAAGTTGCCATGTAATTGTAATTTAATTTCATAATCGAAAAAGGTCTTTCACACAAACAGGTCAGTCGAACTATTTGTAGCATTTTTGCAGCCTCACTCCAGAAGCTTGGAAACTCTACCTGAGGAAAGCAATGTAGACATCCTGAACGGTTTTAACATAAAAAATTTGCAATTAAAACTGGAATTACCTCCTTGCAGGTCAGTCACATCTGCACATGCACAAGGGCACCTTCAACTGAAGTGGCAACCGGTCTCAAAAACAGCTAGGAAACGGATGAAAGATTGAGTGTCCTCAAAATCTTTACAAATCTCTCATTGTAGTTCTTTAAAGGTCATGATAAATTCTTCAAACTTTGTGTTTTCTTTAACACTGGTGAGCTTAGGGAACTGGACTATCCCTGTGATTTTCTTTTTAAATGCATCCCCAAAAATCAAAAAGAAGTTAGCTGGCAATGTCTTACTGTGGACAGAAACAGTCAGGTCCCCTTGAAATGCGAAGTCTACAGTCTACTTTGGTTGTTTCTAATTTTTGTTCCTGCACACATTTTTTCGTCATAAATTCAATGGTAGCAAGTTTTAAATCGAAAAATCGTTCCAGGTAGGACCTAACCGACATACTTTGCAGTAATATATGAGGTCTCCATACTCTTCGTTCATTTGCATTGATAACTGTTGCAACTGATTATGGAATAATGGGTGCAACTTCAGAAATTTTACTATTTGTGAAATTAATTTCTTCACGTGCTCTAGGCCTGCAAATTTAGCAGGAAGTGCTTTTTAATGTACATAACAATGAATCCCGTGTGTCAACCATTGTAATAATTTGCTTTTTCATTGTGAACTAAATCTTTAAATTATTTCTGTGTGATATTGTAATGTCATTTCATAGCGAATATGCAGTACCTGTCACTTATACAAACTGAGCTCTTCAGAGAAGGACCTAGCAAATTTGAGTGAGAGGCTGGGCCTTGGCCTGCACACATTTGAAAAGACAGTGTTGACTTTGATCCGATGATGGCATATGCCACTGGGAGGTCATAGATGTACTGATAATGGTTTCAACATATTCTGCCAGGGAATGCTTACAGCCAGAAGGCTCAGTGTGGTGTGAACATGTGAAGCAAGCGGGCAACCATGCCATAGAGATGCACTTGTGCTTCTTACAGCCAAATGGGCGAGTTTGAAAGGGGTCAAATTGTGACCTTCCTAGTGGCAGGATGGTCTTTTCGGAGAATTGCCATCCAAGATGTACATGGTGCGTCAGTTGTGCAACAATGCTGACATCAGTGTTCACTTGAGCATTCTCACACCTATAGATGAGGCTCTGGACATCCACATAGGACAGACGCCCGCCAGGATCATCGTATTTTAAAGGCAGCTGTGGTGTGCGTACTGTAAGACCTTCAGTACACACACCATCAGATTATTTCACTTGTCGCTCTAACGAAGAAGGCGAGTGTCGGCAATATGTCTCGTGGTCTTATCGTTTATCTTCTGCCGTTAGGTCAGATGATAGGAATGCCACTGATTCTCACATATATCTCTGATACTTGACAAAAGTGTCCATACATTTATCTTCATGGCTATGTACAGGAATATGGTAATCTTATTAGGCATAGACCGAAACTTGACTGTAGACTGGTGCAGACAAATGCAGACTGGTACAGACTGCCTAATCGGAGATTTGTACACTCGTTATAATACCTCGCACGTTCATGTATCACTGTGCGAGTGTGATCCGCGAGGAGAAAAGGTTCTACGTTAGCAGCAATCCCATTGGCTGCGTTACATATTAATACGCAGATTGGCGGAAGCAGAATTTGGTCCGTCTCTATGGCAGCGCCATCTCGTAGTGCGGAGACAGACGAGCGCTGCGCCAGTGCTGTTGTCCTTAGCGGGGCGCACTCTAGTGGGAAAGTTGTGTACGCACTGACTATGCGGAACTATGTACACAACAACAGATTACAGATGCCATAGCACGGATAAGAGGGCTTGTGAGCCCACGTGTCGACACAAACTGTCGCAAACTGGTTATTAGCAGTGAAACTATGGACATGCACATCTCTATCCTATCTTCCACTCACACCACACAATTTATGTGGATGGCTTGACTGGTACTGTCAGAGGATCACTTGGAAGATGGAATGGAATGACAAGGTCTTCAGTGATGAAAGCAGATTCTGCCCATATGCAATTGATGGTCATTTGTATATAAGACATCAATTTGGTGAGCGCTGTCTCGTAGACTGCATTCGTCCAAGACACACAGGCCCCATCCCAGGCCTTAATGCTCTGGGGTGTGAACGCCGTGTACTAATATGGTTGTTTCAGCGTTGGTCAATGTCTCATACCTCAGAAGCTTGTGCTACGTATCTATAAATGTAATCATTTTTTGTATTCCATATGCACTATTGCAACAATAAATCTTGAGTGAATTGGAAATCTCTAAAAGACTGTAATAATTTTTTTTCCGGCAGTGTAGTTGTGCAGTTGAGGTGAACTTGCAATGATTGTAAGACAATTCATAATAAACAGAACACTGCAGTGTAGCAGCTTTTTATATTAATTATTGGTATTAAAATTTAATTCAGTAATAACAAATTGCAAGGGGAGGGGGGTGTTACAAACAGTTTTCTTTTATCATTGTTGCTGGGACGCCCATGTATTGTGTTAATTACCTCCTGAATTGTACAATATTTATATAAATGTGACAGTTATAAAAATTTAACCACTAAACAACATATACATTTTGAAAGAAAAAATGAAAACAGAATAAAATAATGTACTGTGAAATAAATGCTGTGCTTTTTATTAATTATAATACCAAAAATTTTAATGAGTGAGCCGGTGTCAGGGTGTCGTCTGTGTTGTCATAAAAAACATCACTGTTGAAACTGATATTTATTGTTCATAAACTACAACAATCGTGATGATACTCGGAGAAGTCGGTGAATGCAGGACACAAGCTCGTGTATGGGATGCAAGGAGAGGTGGCTGTCTGCAGGTGGCCTAATAGCTTAAAGTGTCAGTTGACTGCTGGTAATGACGGCAGTGATTCTGGAGGGCGCTGACTGCAGCAGTAAGCAGGAGCTCGTAATGCAGGCTAGAGACTGCCCAGCAGCCCAGAACATAGGGCGCAGAATCATGTCACGGACACAGGATGGGTGAGATGGCTCACACAGTACTGATAGCTGCTTGCACAGACAGAGGCAAGCATCAAGGAGTAAGGAGTTTGCTTGCATGGACAGTGGTGGCGGAATGGCTGTGCACTGCCCTGGACTCAACCTGTAGACCTCCAGGGATGCGAGCAGCAGCTGAAGTAGGCTTCCAGGTGTCACACCAATGGATCAGTTGTTGCAGATGTGTCAGTTTTACTTAGCTGTGCGCAGTAAATTTTTTTGCAGTGCTACACCAACATCTTTCATGCAGATGTAGGACAGTTTCTCCAACAAAACCTCTTGCAGTCTCTCATCATACTTGCCCAAGTATGTTAAAATTTCATGTCTAATAGTATGTTAAAATTTCATTTCTAATAACCTCAATACTGGTGGACTGCTGATCTGTTATCACCACGTTTATTCAGACTACTTTTATGTTTTTCCTCATTATTTTTGTATGTTGTCATTCTTATTTACTTGAATTGCACAATTCAGAAGAGTAGAGATGATGAGGATGAGGATGAGGATAAGGAGGAGGAGTTCAGAGATTAGATGTATTTTCCATTGCAATGGATCCATATAGTGAGAAGATCCTCCGAGATGTAAACGGGTCAGAATCTTCAAATCCCAAGCAGAAAGGTGCCCATAGATATGGAATAAGTCCAAAAAAAATCTTATAGAAGATGATAAATAACTTGTCACAAAACATATAAATGTTCAGTACCCTGAGATGCAGATAAGTCTTACGCTATTGCAGCCATGCATCATCAAATGGAAAAGTAGTTGTGCAGCACTTATTTACAATGATCACATCACTATTGAATGTTTACAGAAGTCAGACTGCATTATTTGATGTTATCAATAAACATACACACACATTATTTGGCTCTGCTAAGAAATTCAGCAATGGATTAAGAGTTGGTCACCAATATATTCTTTAGGCTCCATTCAAATCAAACTTTAATTACCAAACTTTTTATGACTGCTGGCAGCTTATTGAAAATGTGTGTTCCTGAGTAACGGACATCTTGCTAGACCAGAGTAAGTAACATTAAATCTTTGTGGATATTATTCTTATTTCCATAATTGGTTCTATGAACTGATTTGTTGGTGTGAAAAAGAGATATATTTTAATGGCGGATTTCGTTAAGGAATCAATATATTGGGAAACAGTAGTTAGAATCCCTACCTCCGTAACGAGTTTCTGCAGTATGTTCTCGGGTTCACACCAACTAATTCTTACACGGATTCACATCTCACCTTATTCTTATTATACATTTTAGACCTGGAAAACCTTAGCTTGGCTTCCCAAAAAGTAATACCGTGTGACATTATGTAATGAAGATAGGCATAGAATGCCGCATTTTTACATCACCTATGTTTGACAACATTCACATCGCAAACAACAGAGATTTACTAAGGTGCGTCAGCAGTTGTGTGGTAGGCTCCTCCTAGCTGAATTTATTAACAAGCTGTAATCCAAAGAATTTAAACACACAATCCTAAGAATTTGACATCGTCATCTTAGAATATCTGTTTGTCACCATAGTTTAGACATGTACTAGTGTGAAACCTCTTACAAATTCTAAACTGCGTGTAGTGTTTTTTTAGTTTAGTAACAAAGAAATTTGCAACTGGAACTAGGAAGGAAATGACTAGTAGTGGTACAGGGTACCCTGTGCCACACTCCATACAGGGGGTTGTGGAGTATGGATATAGATGTAAATGTAGACTATACTTGATTAGCTATTTGTTGCAATGTTTGTATCCTCTGCAAATAAAACAAACTTAGCATCTGGTAATGTTGCAGATGAAAGGGCACTGATATACACGCGAAAAAGTAAGCGCCCAAAGATTGAAACTTGTAGCATACCACATGTAATTAGTTGCCAATAGGATGATGCCTGATGGCCTATTATATGTTTCCTTCCTAATTACATCCTTTATTTCCAGTCCGAGATATATGGTAGGATTTAAAACAGTTGCAGCATTTCCTGTTACACCATAATATTCTAATTTACTTACAAGGATATTGTGATAAATTCTGTGAAACTTCACTAAATGCCTTCTCTGAAAACTATCAAGAACAGATACTTAGGAATTCCACTCATTATGGAAATATATTGGATCTAATGGCAACAAATAGACCTGACCTCTTTGAGGATGTCCCACTGAAACTGGTATCAGTGGTCATGACATGGTTGTGGCAACAATGATTACTAAAGTACAATAGACAGCCAAAACAAGCAGAAAGACATATATGTTCAGTAAACTAGATAAAAAATCTGTAGTGTCATATCTCAGTGAGTAACTTGAAACTTTCAGCACAGGATTTAAAAAATAAATAAATAAATAAAAAACTGTTGATGGTGTGAAGTCTGAATGTATAGTCACTCTTCCACTTATTTCACAAGGCCACAGTTTCTTACTCACCTTTCATGTTGGGCATTGCTGAGCGGTTTTGTGAAAGCATTGGCCAACATTTCGTAAGAAGACAGATGTTCAACATTAATAACACCTGTCTCAACATGCCTTCTTATAAAATGATGCTTTCTATCTGTATACTTTGATCTAGAGTTTGTCACTAGATTCTTGCATAACTAAGTGACTGTTTTATTATCACAATTTACTTACAGCACTTCATGGATCTATCTCAAACATAAGTTTTCTTAACCACTGTAAATCTTGAACAGTTGATACCGAGGCCATATATTCAGCTTCACAAGTAGAAAGTGCAGTAGTTTTTTGTTTTCTACGAGGCCATGAAATTAAATAGTTTTACATTTTTATGCATGAACCAATTACAGTGTGTCTGTCACCGATTTAATTTTCCCTATCTGCATTATTGAAGGCCATTATTTCTCTGTTACCATCTCTACAAAATTCTAGCTTATAGTCCACAGTTCCCTTCAAATACCTAAATAATGTTTTTACTGACAACCAATCAATCTTTTTAAAACAGTGGTTATATCTGCTGAGATTTACAGTGAAACACGTATCAGGTCTAGAGATTTGGGGTAGATATAGAAGACTTCCTATTGCTTCTTGATATGGTACCTTGACATCTCATGATTCGAGCCCTTCAAAGTCCAAAGCAAGTCCGGTGGTGTTGACACCAGCTTGGCTTCACTCATTCCAAATTTCTCCAGAACTTTTTTGCATGGGGTTTCTGGGAGTCAAATTTTTCCTTTATCACAATCCTGCGTAATTTCCATGCCTAGGCATTGGCTTTGGCAAATCTGTCCTAATTCTTGTATCTCAAAAAATCCCTTCAAAGAACTTTTGAATTGATCCAAAACACTTCTGGCACTTGAGAGAAATAGCATATCATTGACATATAAATCTATGATGACAAGTTTGGCATCATCTCTGTGAAGATAGATACAAGGATCAGTGTTTGATCTCTTTAATTTCAGTTTCCTATCAATTTCTTGATTCCAGTTCCTACCAGCCTCTTTGAGTCCATAAACAGCTTTCTTCAGCCTACATACTTTTCCAGGAGTTACAAAATTTTCTGGTGGAATGACATAAATTTCTTCATTTAAATCTCCATAGAGATAAGCAGTGGTGATGTCAACGTGGTCCACCTCCAGGTTCTCTCGAGCTGCTATAGACAAGAGATACCTAATGGATGCATGTTTGACCATTGGTGTGAGGATTTCCTGATAATCAGTACCTTGAACTTGAGCACATCATTTTACCACTAGGTGTGCCTTAAATGTTTGTAGTTTATTGCTAGTCGCATGCTTTATTTTTAATACCCACTTAGTCTTTAGTGGTTTGTGTCCCCCTGGGTAGCTCTACTTCTTCAAATGTGTTGTTATGAACTAGAGATGAGAATTCTGTCTTCATTCTTTTTTTCATTCTTCATTATTTGACTCTCCTAAGGCTTTTTTGGCATCAATGTCTTTACTTGCAAGTCCTTCTTTCAAATAGTAAGTAACATGGTCAGGCTGTGTCTTGGGTTTTGGTTCTCTGTTTGATCCTTGGGGTGTAACCTCTTGAACTATGTTTTGATTCTCATGACCCTTGTCTTGAGCTTCAATTTCTATTGAATCACTGTTGAAAGCCATAAAAGCGTTCATTATCACGGTCTTCCGACTTAACTTCTCCTTCAGTTTGTGAAGTATTGATGTCCTGGAGAACTACTTCTTGTTCCAACACTAAGGCATTTGTGGTCTTAGGTTCCTCTGTCTTTGAACTTGAAAAATTTCCATCCTCCAGGAATTTTACATGCCTGCTGACAGTTATCTGACCAGTCTCCCTATTGATGAATCGACAGGCTTTAGCTGCCAGACAATAGCCTGCAAATGTCAATGCCTGTGATTTCTTAGCCTACGTCTTGAGACGGAGTTTTGGAATGTGAACTGTTACACTGCAGCCAGAAATTCTCAGATATGATAAACAAGGCCTATGCCAAAGTTCATGTGACATCTTATCTGGTGGACAGTGAATGATTTGATAGGTATGCAGCTGTAAACACAGCTTCAGCCCAATACTCCCATGGCAGGTTAACATTGAACCTCATGGTACAAGCCTTTCCAACCAATGTTCTATTAGCTCTCTCAGCAACACAATTTTGCTGTCGACTGTAACGTATTGTAAGCTGATGGATAATACCTTCAGAATTCCCAAATCCTTTTAGTTCATCACTGACATGCTCCTTTCCATTGTCAGACCGCAACTTCTTGATATTTCTGCCTGCCTGCTTTTCCACCGTGGCTTTGAAGTTTATAAGTATCTGTGTTGACTCAGATTTTTTCTTCAATCTTGAAAACTCATCAATAAATGTGAGAAAATAATGATTTCCACCAATAGGTGTTGTCTCAGTTTGCCCACACAAATCAGAATGCACTAAGTCTAAGATATGTTCAGACCTTTTGCTAGGTTATTTGAATGGAAGACATGACCGTTTTCTCATCATGCACAACTCACAGGGGATCCTTAACCACAATATCTTCATTTAGTTCTGTTGAAACCTTCGACAACTTATGCATACTTTTGCGATTCATATGCTCAAGAATCTATTACCTTTTGTGTAGTAGCACTGTTTCATTTCATTTGCATTCGAACCATAATTGCTATTCTTAGGCAGTACTTTGGCAATTAGTTCACCTTCTGCATTGTAGATGAATCCACCTTTTTTGTTAAGTCACTTTATGCACTTTGCTTACAATTTTACTAACTGAGAGCAAATTTATAGCTTAGTTTGCAATATGAATGACATCAAATGCTTCTACTTCTACTGTTTCATCATCAGTAGAGGTGGTCAGATCAAGACTTCCTGTAGTCTTTGCTACTAAGCCATCGCCTCTCATGCTGGTCACTGAATTATTACATGGCTTGACATTATGAAGCTTCCTTCCATTATTAGTGATGTGAATCAAGGCACAGGAATCTAAATACCGCATATCCTTTCTGTGAGACTGTCTAATATCAACTGCAAGAAAAGCTTCCTTTGTCTTTGTGGTTAAGGATCCCTTGTGAGTTGTGCATGATGCGAAAACGGTCATGTCTTCCATCCAAACAACCTAGCAAAAGGTATTCTGAACATATCTTAGACTTAGTGCATTCTGATTTGTGTGGGCAAACTGGGACAACACCTATTGGCGGAAATCATTATTTTCTCACATTTATTGATGATTTTTCAAGATTGAAGTTTGTTTATTTCTTGAAGAAAAAAATCTGAGTCAACACAGATACTTATAAACTTCAAAGCCATGGTGGAAAAGCAGACAGGCAGAAATATCAAGAAGTTGCAGTCTGACTATGGAAAGGAGTATGTCAGTGATGAACTAAAAGGATTTGGGAATTCTGAAGGTATTATCCACCAGCTTACAATACGCTACAGTCCACAGCAAAATTGTGTTGCTGAGAGAGCAGTCATAGTTATTTTTTGAGGAGCTTCCCCCTTTTTCATCATTGCTTGAACAATATTTAGCTACATGATTCAGTTTGTTGCTCTTGTAACATTTAATCAAACATTTTGTAGGCTTCTGCTGAGCAGATTCTTCATTTCCATTTGCATGTTCCGATTTGACATCTTATAGCAGTTTCACTTTAACAGAATCTCCCGTGATATGTGTGCTGCTGTTTTCAAGTGCCATGATCATAAGCTGGTAGTGATCAGACAATCCAGTCAGGAGCAAAGTTCCTATCAACTTCTCACTCACCTCAAACTTCATTTCATGTAACTTAAAAAGCAGTCATTATTATTCAATCTCAGTAGTCGTCTCGGAAGTGCATTTAACTAATTTCGTTGTGATTAATGATCTAAGCAAGCCCCTTCCGCTGCCCTGTTTGTGTCCCTTATTCGGGAATGTGCCATTTGTTTCTCTTCTTCCAAGAATCGTCCCGTTTCGTTGGATCTGAAGGAGGGTTTTCAACATCATCCCACAGTTCATCATGGACCCAATATGCCTTCATGGCAAATTTCCACTTTGAATAATTTTAATGTCTGATCAAATTTCAACCACTGGAAGTGTTGTTGGGGCTGTACCACTCATTTTTAGCTTTTAACGAGAGAAAAAAAATTGGCAATCTGCATGCAAGAATGATCAGTCGGCAAAATATGAGTGATTGGCACATGCGTAACTTCTGAACTGGCTCTGGATTTCCACACATGATTTCTATTTTAACATTTGTAAAACCATACTTTCACACCCGTCCCTTGGCTCATAACCTTTTGTTGAGCATTTTTTAATATGAAAGTGACAGCTTTCTGAAACGTTTTATTAATTAATCAGTACATGCATAACAGCTATTACACATCCCAGAATGCATAAAACTGCCGAGTAATTACAGCGAAAAAAAAAGAAAAACTGTCGATATCAATTTACATATCTCAACACAGTGAATACATATGTACCTCATAGAACAGTTCATAATGAGAGGGAACCTCCAGGGTACAGCCACTGTAAAGAATCTTCTAAAGAAACAGAGATTACTGCATAATAGGTGTAAAACAAAGCGTGTAAAGCAGTGTAGGGCTATAGATAGAGAGATGCTGAATGAAACGTGCTTGGCTGTCAAGAAAGCAATTGGCTGTCAAGAAAGCAATGCCTAATGTCTTCAATGACAACCACAGCAGTATATTGTCAAGTGATCTTTCATAGAACCCAAAGAAATTCTGGTCGTATGTAAAGGCTGTTAGTGGCATCAGAGTTAGTGTCCAGTCCGTAGTGAATGAGACAGGAACTGAAATTGAGAGTAGCAAAGCAAAAGCTGAAATGCTTAACTCCATTTTCAAATGTTCCTTTACAAAGGAAAACCCGATGTAATTGACGTTCCACTATTAGCATCAGTGGTGTTGAGCTTATCAGATTTTATACTGAATCTGCAGCTGAGTTACCCCTCTGCTAACGATAATCTATTGTAGATCTTCGGAACAAAAAGCTGTAGCCAGTTCTTGGAAAAAGCCACAGGACGCACCCGTCTACAAGAAGGATAGTAGAAGTGATCCATGAAACTACTGGCCAGTATCCTTGACATAGATTTGTTGTATAATCTTGGAACATAGTCTGAGCTCAAACATAATGAGAGATCTTGAACAGAATAACCTCCTCAATGCCAGCCAGCATGGATTTCAAAAACATTCATCATGTGGAACACAACTCGCACTTTCCTCAGATGACATACTGAAAGCTTTGGATCAAGGCAACCAGGTAGATGCAGTATTTCTCGATTTCTGAAAAAGCATTTGACTCATTAATGCATGCTTATTGTCAAAAGAATGATCATATGGGGTATCGAGTGAAATTTGTGACTAGACTTAGGACTTTTTGGTTGGGAGGACACAGCATGTTATCTTGGATAGAGAGTCATCATCAGATGAAGTAACTTTGGGTGTGCCCCAGAGAAGTGTGTTGGGACCCTTGCTGCTCAGGATGTATGTTAATAGTGAAATCAAGCTTTTTGCAGATGATGTAGTTATCTGTAGTGAAGTACTGTCTGGCAGAAGCTGCATAAATATTCAGTCAGATCTTGATAAGATTACAGTATGGTGCAGAGATTGGCAACTTGCTCTAAAATGTTCAGATTTGAAATATTTTGCACTTCACAAAATGAAACAACCCAGTATCTTGTGACTATAATATCAATAAGTCACTGTTGGAATCTGCCAACTCGTACAAATACCTGGGAGTAACACTTTGTAGGGATATGAAATGGAATGATCACATAGGTTCAGTCGTGGGCAAAGCAGCAGGTGATAGACTTTGGTTTATTGGTAGCATACTGGGAAAGTGCAATCAGTCTACAAAGGAAATTACTTACAAATCACTCTTGCAAATAGTTCTGGATTATTGCTCAAGTATGTGGGACCTGTACCAGATAGGACTAACAGGGGATATTGAACATATACGGAGGAGGACAGCATGAATAGGCACAGGCGTGATTCATCCTTGGGAGAGTGTCAACTTCTATTTGTCATTGGTGATTAATTGCAGTAGCATTGGTGACCGATGGACCTCCTCACTCTTGGAGACACCAATATCACTTGCTCCATGATCCAACAAAAACACATGTGCATTTACATATTATGTATTTCAACTTTTGATGTGGTTGTCAGTAATTGTACCCAGTACACATGACTGGACAATGCTAGCATCACATTAAACATTCTTGCAATGCTGTGGTAGTAAGTAAATGTGCTATTTGATAAGATTAATACTTAAGAGGAAGCCTACATTCTTGTAAAGGAACAAATTTGAGTAGCAGTCTTTGAACTACCTCTAAAAAGTAAATTTTCCATCTGCAGTAAAAAATAAGTAGCTACTTACCTATTAAAAATCTATAGAAACCAATGTTGAACATTTGGGAAATGAAGTAAGGTTTATAGAAGTTAGGTGCGTTTTATTTTGTGTGTTATGCTTATGAATTCTCAATTTTTATACATTCTCCATTCGTATATAATTTCCATTGCAAATAGTGTATTGAATTCCTGCCGCATAGGCATAGGTTTTATATGTAACATTAAATTAAACATTTTGTAGCTGAATTTCTGTGTGTAATTATAGATTGCTCCTGAACCAAGTGTGGCTGTAATGCTGGCACCATCACATTTACGAGACAGCACTCTCGACGAAGCTAGGACAATTGTAAATCGCTATAATCGCATTACGTGTGTAAATCCAGTTAAAAGTGAACGTACGTTGAATCTCATCACTCAGCTTACTGCACTCGTATTGCAGGTAAAGGTGAGTAATAAAAATAAAATACAAGGTCTTCGTCATTATTACATTATATGCATGCATATAAACCTACAGTTTCATGAAGATAATTTATATTTTTGTTATTAGCCCATTTTCTTGTGTACTGCCAGCACAGATAATGGTAAAGATCTTAAAATGAGAACAAAATTCTTGCTAATCTATGTCGATGTCTGTCTCAACAAAATTGGATTTATCTGACATTTGCAGGAACTAAGTTTGCATATGTAGCAGGACAAAGCACATTAAAGATGCATTTGTGTGCCCATTGTTATTTCTTGATATAAATGCATAGAAAATGATGATAAAAAATATAAAATAAATTGACAGGACTGCTGGCCAGTACTTAACTCCAGTAGATAAAATGTGTAATCTCTCTCTCTCTCTCTCTCTCTCTCTCTCTCTCTCTCTCTCTCTCTCTCTCTCTCTCTCAAGATGACGTTCATGCTGACACAGTGACTGAAATGATAGTTTTTCTAGTTGTCAGTTAGTAAGTGGTACGTACGAGGGAGAGGGTTATATCTTTAATGACAATTTATTAATAATTGTGTTCTTGATTAAGCCTCACTGTGTGGCTTTATTTGATATTTTCTTGATTAAGCCTCACTGTGTGGCTTTATTTGATATTTTATAAGTGTGTTCTTATTGCCCTCTGACCACACTAATAAGTAAAATGGTAATTATGTACACTTCTTCCATGTATCTCTTCTTCTTCTCCTCTGGGTCCAAAAGAAGGAATCCTAGGCTCCTGAGTTCAAGCTTTAACATTCAGTTCTCTCTCTTTTTACTGATTGCACTGTTACACTCATAATTGCAGAGCTATCTTGCCACTGAGTTAATTTTATTAGGGCAACCACATTGGATTCATTGATCCATATTTGACTGCATACACTAATAAAACCATAATAGAAAGATTGGATTTGATTTTTGTGAAATTGTAAGTCCTGTACAGTGTGTTGTTGTAAATTTTTTTTCTGTGAGAAAGAATTGTCATGTTTCAACAAATTAGGGTGTGTTTTTTCCCTTTTTTGTTTAGAGCTTAGCTGGTACAGATCGCAGTGCATATGAAGTAAAGGTGCTACAGAGTTCAATGGAACAAATACGTGCTGGCTTGAGTCCAGAGAACCTGCAGTGCTTCCAAGACTCTGTGGAACTTCGCATGAAACACATCCAGATGGGTCTTGGTCAGTATGATTCGCTGCATCCATTCATGGCACAGCGAGCATGAAGTGTTCGTTTGGGAATTCTTTGGTTGTGAAATATTTTTTTGAAGCTTTTAGTTGCAGATCATTCTGACAGACAAACTGTCATTGTAAGTATTAGGTGTACTCGTGTTACTATATGCGAAATAAAATGCTCTCCCAAAATCACTCTTCAGTAAATATTGAAATATTATCAGGGTCCACATTCTCTCATCTTTGGGTAACTGTGTATTGCTACAGTATATGCACAAATACTCAAATTTTGTGTTGTAAAAGACTATTCAGAGGAGGGGAAAAATATTATAGTAGCAATTTCAAGTGATAATATTGCTCTGAATATAGTGTGATATGATGTAAGATGAGATTTGTCATTGTTTTTAATCTACACAAATAGGTAGATTATCGTGTGTAAATAGTTGTAAAAGATGCTTTATGACCAGACTAGAATAAATATTACGTTGATGACTGTGAATCAAGGAATGTAAATGTATGTACAATAATAGCCTATTTTATGTGAATAGAACCTTTGTTCTTACATCTTTCATCTTGCTTGAAGAAATTAAGGACGCCAGCTTATGTATGCTTGTTTTGAAGAATGATGAAGTATTTATGGTGTGAAATGAAATATTGACTGAAGTGATTTTTTTATGAAAAAATCAAAATGTATCATGGTTGTTTATATTGTTATAATAATAGTAAATATTAATTACATTATTACTATTGAATTTTTATCATGTTTCTGTTAAAGCTGTTACATATTCTTATAGAATAGTTGTACTTATACTTCGTTCATGCTAGTCACAGACTTGATTAAATGAGATTGTATGAGAAAATAGATCAGATACAGGACAGAGCCCACTAAATTATACTGTGTAACATATGGAGTATAATTCTTTTATTATATTCATGAAAGTGATTGGTTCCTAGCACATGAATACATAAAGATTTGTGTAATGGTACAATAATAACTGAAATTTGAAAGAAATAAGGGACGATAATGCTTATTCAATGTAAGTAGGTAATATGTTTTCTCGTGTGTACAGTAAATGTTGGAATAGACGTGCTAAGTGAACCATACTTTGTGATGACAAATGTGGAACGTCCATATTATATTTTTTTAAATCAAAGAATACTTGCAACATTTGTGCCTCACAGATAAATAAAATAGCTGTAGAAAGAAGGAACACTTCAGTGAGGTGTGATAATATATGCCTTACAGAACTAATATTTTTAGTACAATGTCTGTATCTGCTGGGATAAAAAGAACTCAATTCTGCAATATACTGATGTTTTAGAAAACATTATTAATATAATGTCAGAGATTTTGTTAAAATTTGTTTGTACAAATGAGGTAAATATCAATGTCATGATAATTTATAAAGATTTGTAGAGAAGTCACACTAAAATTTTGTATTGGTTAGCGTGAAGTACAAATAAGGAACCTATTGCAGTGTTTGCTTTGAGTGTACTTTATTTCAGCAAGCTGTGATTTCTTTCTTATGTTTCATGGTGACTTGTTAATAAAATATTTCTTGTTAAAGTTTATTCATATAACATAGTCTAGTGTTCTTTTTTATACTTTGCAGTGTCCCAAATACTTCCAGTTGTTCTCTCTTGTGATGATATACTGTTTTTCTACACTATGTTGAAGTGTTCCACATTATTTTATTAGGAAACACAGAACAGAGACCAAAGTCGTATGTCCTATAAATGCTGCAGATGAAAACCAAATAACGACGAAATGTGTAAAAATAAAGAAGTAGGAAGAAAATAGGGGTGAGGAGAAGATGGACGCAAATAAGCAAACATTAGGCCCCAATATGACAAAAGAGGAAAGCAACTCAGCAAGTTAAAATGCTTGGGAAGGGGGGGGGGGGCGGAGGGGGGGCTGCAGAAGAAGCAAAGAGAAATAACTAAATGCTAGTGGATAATGAACATATTATTAATAGTTGGTATGAAAGAAGGTTGTATACATGGAAGAACCCTGGAGATACTAAAAGGTATCAGATAATGATAAGACAGAGATTTAGGAACCAGGTTTTCAATTGTAAGAAATTTCCAGGGGCAGATGTGGACTCTGACCGAAATCTATTAGTTATGAACTGTAGATTATAACTGTAGAAACTGCAAAAAGGTGGGAATTTAAGGAGATGGGATCTGGATAGACTGAAAGAATGAGAGGTTGTACAGAGTTTCAGGGAGAGCATAAGGGAACAATTGACAGGAATGGGGGAAAGAAATACAGTAGAAGAAGAATGGGTAGCTCTGAGGGATGAAGTAGTGAAGGCAGCAGAGGATCAAGTAGGTAAAAAGACGAGGGCTAATAGAAATCCTTGGGTAACAGAAGAAAATATTGAATTTAATTGATGAAAGGAGAAAATATAAAAATGCAGTAAATGAAGCAGGCAAAAAGGAATACAAACGTCTCAAAAATGAGATTGACAGGAAGTGCAAAATGGCTAAGCAGGGATGGCTAGAGGACAAATGTAAGGATGTAGAGGCTTATCTCACTAGGGGTAAGGTAGATACTGCCTACAGGAAAATTAAAGAGACCTTTGGAGAAAGGAGAACCACTTGCATGAATATCAAGAGCTTTTATGGAAACCCAATTCTAAGCAAAGAAGGGAAAGCAGAAAGGTGGAAGGAGTATATAGAGGGTCTATACAAGGGTGATATACTTGAGGACTACATTATGGAAATGGAAGAGGATGTAGATGAAGATGAAATGGGAGATATGATACTGCGTGAAGAGTTTGACAGCGCACTGAAGGACCTGAGTCGAAACAAGGCCCCCGGAGTTGACAACATTCCATTAGAACTACTGACAGCCTTGGGAGAGCCAGTCATGACAAAACTCTACCATCTGGTGAGCAAGATGTATGAGACAGGTGAAATACCCTCAGACTTCAAGAAGGGTATAATAATTCCAATCCCAAAGAAAGCAGGTGTTGACAGATCTGAAAATTACCGAACTATCAGTTTAATAAGTCACAGCTGCAAAATACTAACGTGAATTCTTTACAGACGAATGGAAAAACTGGTAGAAGCGGACCTCGGGGAAGATCAGTTTGGATTCCGTAGAAATGTTGGAACACATGAGGCAATGCTGACCCTACGACTTATCTTAGAAGAAAGATTAAGGAAAGGCATACCTACGTTTCTAGCATTTGTAGACTTAGAGAAAGCTTATGACAATGTTGATTGGAATACTCTCTTTCAAATTCTGAAGGTGGCAGGGGTAAAAGACAGGGAGCGAAAGGCTATTTACAATTTGTACAGAAAGCAGATGGCAGTTATAAGAGTTTAGGGACATGAAAGGGAAGCAGTGGTTGGGAAGGGAGTAAGACTGAGGTGTAGCCTATCCCCGATGTTATTCAATCTGTATATTGAGCAAGCAATAAAGGAAACAAAAGTAAAGTTACGAGTATGTATTAAAATCCATGGAGAAGAAATAAAAGCTTTGAGGTTTGCCGATGACATTGTAATTCTCTCAGAGACAGCAAAGGACTTGGAAGAGCAGTTGAACGGAATGGACAGTGCCTTGAAAGGAGGGTATAAGATGAACATCAACAAAAGCAAACAGAGGATAATGGAATGTAGTCGGGTGATGCTGAGGAATTAGATTAGGAAATGAGACACTTAAGGTAGTAAAGGAGTTTTGCTATTTGGGGAGCAAAATAACTGATGATGGTCGAAGTAGAGAGGATATAAAATGTGGACTGGCAATGACAAGGAAAGTGTTTCTGATGAAGAAAAATTTAACATCGAGTATAGATTTAAGTGTCAGGAAGTCGTTTCTCAAAGTATTTGTATGGTGTGTAGCCATGTATGGAAGTGAAACATGGACGATAAATAGTTTAGACAAGAAGAGAATAGAAGCTTTTGAAATGTGGTGCTACAGAAGAATGCTAAAGATTAGATGGGTAGATCACATAACTAATGAGGAGGTAATGAATAGAATTGGGGAGAAGAGGAGCTTGTGGCACAACTTGACTAGGAGAAGGGATCAGTTGGTAGGACATGTTCTGAGACATCGAGGGATCACCAATTTGTTACTGGAGGGCAGCGTGGAGGGTAAAAATCGTAGAGGGAGACCAAGAGATGAATACACTAAGCAGATTCAGAAGGATGTAGGTACTGGGAGATGAAGAAGCTTGCACAGGATAGAGTAGCATGGAGAGCTGCATCAAACCAGTCTCAGGACTGAAGACCACAACAACAACAACAACATGAAATAGTATTATTTTAATAGGCAGCAGGCAGATCTGATACAGCCTCATTTTCACCAGTGCTCAAGAGCATTCACACTTGTTCACTTGTACTTATTGAAGTGTTTACTCTGGTAGGAACTATACGAGCATTGTGTACCATACTTGTGAAAACTGCATTATTCCTCTCTATTGTAATCAACACAAAAGTTTCACTTGATACATCAGTTATTATAGATGGGATGCAAAACTGTGGTTTTCGACACAGTACACAAAATGGTGTAGGAAAATAAAAATGTATGGACCAAATTTTTATGTAGCTGAGAAACGTAGAATTATGTCAAGCCTTCCTTTGCATAAAACAATGCAGCTGTGTCAGTTGTTGCTTTGTTGACTTCTCACTGAAGCATAACCTGAATAAAACACACTGGTTTGTAACAACTGGAGACAATTATGCTAACAACATTTCACATATCAATAGATGCTGTATCTCAGTTCAGGTGTCTTCAATGAGATATGTGAAGCACACAGGTATTTTAATTATGGCCATATAATGAAGAAACTGTCAATACAGTAGGACTAATGTAATATAAAATTATTATAGGACTTTATACATAGGCTACTTGATAAAATCTATTCACAATAGTTTCTTCTAGAGGAAACTGAGAGAAAAATATTTATTTCTGCAGTTCTTGCAGCAAAATGTTTCAAATAACAGCAATACATCTGTGATGTAATTAGAGCTACCTTGAATGTAAAGAATAACAGGATCTTATACAATATTTTTTTTAAATTTTACACTAACTAGCATAATAAATGTGCATTTGTTTACCATGATCATAAATTGTTAGAAGACACTACACATCTCACTGTCACTTTGAGGTTATACCATGAAAGCTGACTCCCAGTCCCAACTGTTGTCATCATAACTGGCATCTAAAATATGCAAATGAGATTCTTTTTTATAAGTAACATCTCTGTGTGATGACCGTTCCAAAGGAGGCCTTGACATAACCTTGAATGTGTTCTAAAACCCTCTTCACATAGTTCTAACATGATCTCTGCGTACCTCCTTAAAATTTTAAACATTAATGTCAGGATGGGACTTGGAGAAGTGGCAGCGGCATATGGAATTACATAGGGAGAAAGACTAATGTATGATACAAATTCTTCACAACAGGTACTCAGCAGAAAATTATAAAAGGGATTCAGACAACAAGTTGCTACCAGTTTCTTAGACAAGTAATTAAAATAAAATCTACATCATTCTCACTTTAATATAAAAATATTCCTGAAATTCAGTCAGTGATGTATAAATTACAGCTGCTAAAGGATAGAAAACTAAAATTGGAACTTTCAATCTCCTGGGTATACCTTTTGGTAACCTCTGCAAGATTAGATAGGTCTATTGATAAGTCTAAAATCACACAGCTGTTGAAAAAATGTATGCACTGGTATGAAAAATCCTAAGAATTTTATTTCCCTGGACGAAGAAAAATTCACAAAATGCCAGCCTGGATAACTGAAGAATACTATTAGAAAATATAAAATTATCATCATCATTGATCACTAGGTCAATGGTCATAGGCATCCACAAGAGGAGAAAACGGGCAACACTTGCTGGTGTCGTCATTCCCCCCACCCCCGGTTCGCCCATGAATCTGGAGCACAGTTATTCACTACTCTTTACAACAAATATTTTATGTCTGAAACCAGATAAAATAAATTAATGGTTTTAGTTGAAGGAAGGCCACACCACAAGAACAGTGCGTCAAACCTGATACCATTGGAACCATCATGGGAGCCAAAATTATCACACCAGCAGTGATCCACAATTCACTGGGCATGGGCAGCACACCAGTGGAGCTGTACAGGATATACTGACAGATAATGAGGGAATTTACCATGCGGTTCTAAGAAGACAATAGTTTCCCATACATGGTTCATGGGTGGAGTGACTGTCTTGATACTCTCAACAGAGACATCTTGTCAGTAGAACGGACTACTGACCTGTCACACTTCTGAAAGTGGGATTATGAGATAGAAACATGTCTATTGAAAAAGAGACTCCAAAAAAGTCATATCTCAAAACCTGGTGCCCTATGAAACCAGCACCATAGCATGTCAGTTGATGCTGCAACATTCGATCCGCTTAGAGAGCTTTTTCATTTGATTTAGGAGCCAGATGTCACAATAATAGTTGCCCATTTAGACTATGAGAATGCAATAGTGTAGAACACAACCATAAAGGCCACCATAAATGCTGTGGGTTCAACCGGGCTTTTGCGGATATTTTAGACAGTGAGGGCACCCATGCCAAAGGTGAACCACATCTTCCTGCAACAAACTGCTATTCAAAGTCCACTGCAACAGGGATTCCTGTTACCTACTACCTTACATATTTTAGCAAAGAGGGCAGTTGTAAAAAAAAATCCACATAACCTTACTTGATCTCGCATATAGAAGACTGTGTCAGTACTAGAATGTAAAATTTAATATATTATTTATGAGAAAATTGTTCCAAAATTACAAGCAAGCTAATGGAGACAACTCAACGTGAACAATTTGCTCATATATAATACAGTTGAGCAGTATTCCCAATGTTATCACCACCCAGTATTTGTGTCACTTTACTGAGCAGAAGCAGTTGGAGTTGAATGTCAGTCCGTAGCCACAAAACATGTAGTTAAGCAATTGGAAGGATAGTGCAGGTCTAATTCGAACACCGATCAGATAAAACAAAAATGGATATGATACAGACAGCATTCTTCATAATGGATAAATCTTTATGGTGTTGCAGCGGTGTACCATTAACCCAAAGTAGCGGGTTAACATTAGTGGAGAAATCATCTTTAAGGTTGTTGTTGTTGTTGTTGTAGTCTTCAGTCCTGAGACTGGTTTTATGCAGCTCTCCATGCTACTCTATCCTGTGCAAGCTTCTTCATCTCCCAGTTCCTACTGCAACCTACATCCTTCTGAATCTGCTTAGTGTAATCATCTCTTGGTCTCCCTCTACGATTTTTACCCTCCACACTGCCCTCCAATGCTAAATTTGTGATCCCTTGATGCCTCAAAACATGTCCTACCAACCGATCCCTTCTTCTAGTCAAGTTGTGCCACAAACTTCTCTTCTCCCCAATCCTATTCAATACCTCCTCATTAGTTACGTGATCTACCCACCTTATCTTCAGCATTCTTCTGTAGCACCACATTTCGAAAGCTTCTATTCTCTTCTTGTCCAAACTATTTATCGTCCATGTTTCACTTCCATACATGGCTACACTCCATACAAATACTTTCAGAAACGACTTCCTGACACTTAAATCAATACTCGATGTTAACAAATTTCTCTTTTTCAGAAACGATTTCCTTGCCATTGCCAGTCTACATTTTATATCCTCTACTTCGACCATCATCAGTTATTTTACTCCCTAAATAGCAAAACTCCTTTACTACTTTAAGTGTCTCATTTCCTAATCTAATTCCCTCAGCATCACCCGATTTAATTTGACTACATTCCATTATCCTCATTTTGCTTTTGTTGATGTTCATCTTATATCCTCCTTTCAAGACACTGTCCATTCCGTTCAACTGCTCTTCCAAGTCCTTTGCTCTCTCTGACAGAATTACAATGTCATCGGCAATCCTCAAAGTTTTTACTTCTTCTCCTTGAATTTTAATATCTACTCCGAATTTTTCTTTTGTTTCCTTTACTGCTTGCTCAATATACAGATTGAATAACATCGGGGAGAGGCTACAACCCTGTCTCACTCCTTTCCCAACCACTGCTTCCCTTTCATGCTCCTCGACTCTTATAACTGCCATCTGCTTTCTGTACAAATTGTAAATAGCCTTTCGCTCCCTGTCTTTTACCCCTGCCACCTTCAGAATTTGAAAGAGAGTATTCCAATCAACATTGTCATAAGCTTTCTCTAAGTCTACAAATGCTAGAAACGTAGGTATGCCTTTCCTTAATCTTTCTTCTAAGATAAGTCGTAGGGTCAGCATTGCCTCATGTGTTCCAACATTTCTACGGAATCCAAACTGATCTTCCCCGAGGTCCGCTTCTACCAGTTTTTCCATTCGTCTGTAAAGAATTTGCGTTAGTATTTTGCAGCTGTGACTTATTAAACTGATAGTTCGGTAATTTTCATATCTGTCAACACCTGCTTTCTTTGGGATTGGAATTAGTATATTCTTCTTGAAGTCTGAGGGTATTTCACCTGTCTCATACATATTGCTCACCAGATGGTAGAGTTTTGTCATGACTGGCTCTCCCAAGGCCATCAGTAGTTCTAATGGAATGTTGTCTACTCCCGGGGCCTTGTTTCGACTCAGGTCCTTCAGTGCTCTGGCAAACTCTTCACGCAGTATCATATCTCCCATTTCATCTTCGTCTACATCTTCTTCCATTTCCATAATATCGTCCTCAAGTACATCGCCCTTGTATAAACCCTCTATATACTCCTTCCACCTTTCTGCCTTCCCTTCTTTGCTTAGAACTGGGTTGCCATCTGAACTCTTGATATTCATACAAGTGGTTCTCTTCTCTCCAAAGGTCTCTTTAATTTTCCTGTAGGCAGTATCTATCTTACCCCTAGTGAGACAAGCCTCTACATCCTTACATTTGTCCTCTAGCCATCCCTGCTTAGCCATTTTGCACTTCCTGTCAATCTCATTTTTGAGACATTTGTATTCCTGCTTCATTTACTGCATTTTTATATTTTCTCCTTTCATCAATTAAATTCAATATTTCTTCTGTTACCCAAGGATTTCTATTAGCCCTCGTCTTTTTACCTACTTGATCCTCTGCTGCCTTCACTACTTTATCCCTCAGAGCTACCCATTCTTCTTCTACTGTATTTCTTTCCCCCATTCCTGTCAATTGTTCCCTTATGCTCTCCCTGAAACTCTGTACAACCTCTGGTTTAGTCAGTTTATCCAGGATTCTTCCAGGTATACAACCTTCTTTTATGATTCTTGAACGAAGTGTTAGCTATGATTAAGTTATGCTCTGTGCAAAATTCTACAAGGCGGCTTCCTCTTTCATTTCTTCCCCCCAATCCATATTCACCTACCATGTTTCCTTCTCTCCCCAATAATCTGCCAAGGAATTGGCAAAATATTTGAAGGCATATACACTTGCAGACACTTCTATTGGATGTACACATTGATGGAATCAGTAATTACAAATGGAGAAGAGTATTAAAACCCATTCGGCAATGTCCCCATATTGTGACAAGTGTCAAATAATGACTGAAGCAGAATGCTTATTTACCTGCAAAGAAAAATGTATCTGGAATTGAGTAAGGAAAAAGTTTCCAGTAGTTTTCATTTCCAGGATCACACTGAACACAATAGGCAACCAGCATACATTGCACTTTGATACCTGACTTGAGATTTTTTCCCCTCTCTAAAAATAGTAGTCACAGATGGATTCTTGGACACTTTTATGTTCTACATTTAAAGATTGTGAAAACGACAGCTTCTCCTGCTGTCAGTTTCATCAGCAGTCTACAGTGTGACAAAATTCCAGAATTATTTCCAGAATTCTCCGTCTGCACCATAATCAAGGTTCAACTACCCACCTGGAGCCATTAAAATTCTTCGGTTTCAAGATTTTCGCTTTTCAAACGAATGTTTGTTTCCAAGAATAGTTTCTATTAAGAATTTTACTACCAAAAGGTTTTTAATTTTCCAGGGAATTTTATTCATTCTGCAGAAGAGTTCTAGTTTGGTCTTTACTGTTATGTGCTATTTCATATACCGAAACAACAACAATTGTTGGATTCTATTACAGTTCAGTACTCCCGCTATCAGAAAGGAGTGCTCACGTCGATGGAGATGATTTATAAAGTAATTAAATGAAAATGTTGGAAAAAATTATTTGTCGCGAAGAACAAGAGATTTGGATTTGAACTCCGTGTCTGGAAAAGGATTTTAAATGGTCAAATTTAAATCATATAGCAAACATTTAGCGCTGTATTTACGACGCATACGGTACTATGCTCTCGTAAATGCTGAAGAAAGAGATTTCGCTCACGCTGGTGCAAATTTTATTCAATTTGCCTCTTACGTACAATTTCCCTCTTCAACATAAACTCTGAAATAATTGCTGATTCTGCCTTCGGCAGACTAGTAGAAATTACTACATCTCAGTGTAAAAAATAAAATGCACCTCACTATAAACTTAACGGAGGCTAGATAACTTCTGTGGAACAATCCACTGCGCCACATCACAAAACATGGTAGAAAACACATGAACAATTCTGAGTGAACTAGATTATCACTAACCTTAATTGAGTAGAGCAGCTATCAAACTGGGTGTGGGAGTATTCTGGTTGTCCGACTGTTTGATTTAGGGACCCGTCGTTTCAGAAATGGTTAATAAACAAACGACGCGAACTTTGTTAACAATGTACAGCAAACAATCAGAGCCACACCACGGCCTTCCAGCATCCTTGGCGGAACTGTCCAAGTTCCCTTCGCCCCCCCCCCCCCCAAATTATATTTCTTTAAATTTGTCTTCACAGATTTGGCTAATTTTGTAAGTACGTTTAATAAAAATGAAGCGTTATTGAAAAATATTACTTAAATGAACTACAATGGTAAGAAATATTGCGCACAACAAAGTATATTTATTACAGTGATGTAATTATAACGTAGAACATATTTGGTTTGCTCCTCGTAAGTTATTTACAGTCGACAAATTATTAATTACAAATGAAAGGAGCTGTAATTAAGCGGCACGAATATATTTCTTTCAGGAATTGTGTTTTTAGTTACAATTTTATTCTGCATTTCCTTGCTTTGCACGAAGGAAACTCATTTACTGTCTCACTGTAGTCATGTTTAACAGCTTTGTCGTTTTCTATCGACAACATAGCTAAATCTTTCGCTCATACTCGACATTAAATAGTTTTTTTATTGTCTTTTGACTTCCTGAAGCTGCATTCACAATATGCTGTAGTCATTAGCAGTGTCAACAATATCCTTAAAGCAATTTCAGTGTTTGGGTATGCATATCGGAAACCATATTATGAAAAACCCTTCAACATATCTAAATGGGAAGCCGTGTCAGAGTCCTTAATCTGCTCTTACACCTGGAGCTCGGAAGCTGGTATTTCGCAGAACGGCTCTGCTACACTTGCGACCAAAGTTAGCTGCACGATTTTCTAGACAGAATACACAGATTTCATTTAATGTGTTTCCTGCTTGTAAATTTAATCAGATGAGATCAAGCCAGACCAGACGCCCCGCATTGGCCGCGACAGTTTCGATTTTTGGAGTCCAGTCCCCATGTCCCCATAAAGCTACCGTAAATCGGTTGGTAGAAATCAGATCAAATTCTCAGTCATATGAAATTTCAACATACAACTTTTTATATTTCTAGCATTGTAACTGTACCTTTAGTTTATTTCAATATCATATCCCTAATCCAACATACCTTATTAGAAATTCGTTTACATCACTCCGCTTAACACAAGGACATTGCTAAAGGTGGCGTCCAGGGTGTCCGGAACCCCCATCTCGTAACACCTAAATACAATTGTTCCCGACCTAGTTTCTGTGCAGTGGAACTCAAAGATATTTTGATTGATCATACTATGAAAAAGGCAAGGCCAACGATAGATCGACCTGTACATCCATAGCACTATCGGCTATCGCCAAACCCTATTTTAGCCAAGACTAATTGTTAGCCTTGCTGGAGCTCAACTGTTGTTTTTGTAAGATTAATGTGTTGCGGGTTATTGTTTTTGTACTATGTGCTGTTGTAATAGTTTCTACACCAAGGCAACAAATTGATGACATACCTCCTAAAATGGTGTCATACATCCTCTTGCCTAGCATTGTGCAGCAGCTCAACGTGAATTGACTCAACAAGTTGTTGCAAACCCCTTTTATAGCCGTCCACAATTGCGGAAGTGTTACCAGTGCAGGGTTTTGAGCATGAACTGATTCTCGATTTTGTCCCATTAAGTGTTGAATGCGATTCGTGTTGGACGGACTGAGTGGCCATATCATTTGTTCGAATTGCCCAGAATGTTCTTCAAATGAATCGCGAATGTTGTATCCCGGTGAGATGGCGCATTGTTATCCACAAACATTCGATCGTTGTTTGGTAACGTGACGTCCATGAATGGCTGAAAATGGTCTCCAACTATCAGTTGGACCAGATGACCAAGTCCATTCTATGTACTCACAGACCATACTGTTATGGAGCCAGCACCAAATTGTACTGTAGCTTGTTGGCAACTTGGGTCCGTGGCATCATGGAGTCTGTCCCACACTCGAACCCTACCATCTGCTCCTACTAACTAGAATCGGGACTCATCTGACCAGCCCACAGTTTTCCATTCGTCTAGGGTCCAAGCAACGTGGTCGTGAGCCCAGGAACGCACTTCAAGCAGTGTTGTGCTGTTAGCAAAGGCACTCGCATCAGTCGTCTGCTGCCATAGCTTATTAATGGATACGTTCGTCGTGTGTCCCACACTGATTTTTTCTGTTATTTCACGCAATGTTGCTTGCCTGTGAGCACTGACAACTCTACGGAAACACCGCTGCTCTCGGTCGTTAAGCGAAGGCTGTCGGCTACTGTGTCGTCCGTGGTGAGAGGTAATGGCTTAAATGTGATATTCTGGGCACACTCTAGACACTGTGGATCGCGGAATATTGAATTCCCTAACGATTTCCGCATTCAAAGGTTGTTAATTCACGTCGGAAACCTTTTCACATGAATCATCTGAGTATATTGTGCGCAGAATGCCATGGCCGCTATATGCGCAGATGACAGGGCCCGTATGGGGAAGGGGGGGGGGGGGGGTGTCGGGTTAAGAGCAGGCACTGCAGAGGAAAATGCCGTTCTAAACTGAAGCCTACGCTCACATTTTCTGTAAAGTGGGGTCCTCCATGCCCACAATTGCATGGTGACCATTTAAAAAGATTTACTGTCACCTCTGCTTTGCTTGGTATCTGAAACGAGTTTCGCCGAAAATGCAGCGATTTATTTTCGCCCGGTTTGTTAACCATTTGAAACTTTCAAAGAAGCATCTTGAGTGGCGAATTTTGAGTAAAACCTGGTTACCATGTTAAAATTTGCTTCTTTTGTCAAAACACAGCATAATTTACACAGTCTCGTCTCATTAACATGTTGTGCAGACGCAGTTGCAAAAGTTCTGACAAAGTAGTTTATAAGTGAGAACTGCAGTAAGGTCAGTAGCCTACGAAAAAGCACAATCTCTGTACAAAATAAACGTGTGATGTGTTCATTTATGTTGTTCAAAAACTTAGAACATTTCTTGTTTCACCTGCCATCAATGGCCTCTAAAAAATTGCATTCTTTCATCGAAATAGTCTTTAGTTAGTGGAATAACATGGTAGATAATGAAGTTGAACATAATAACCATATCGCAAAATACTCTCCTCTTTGTGTGCTATTAGTTGCCGAAATCTCGTTTCGATACCTCAAACCGTTTATGAAGTATGAGGAAGGTCGTGAATGTTTCCCTCTGGCTTCGTCGCTGGCGCAATGCGATCGCAAATGAGTGTGCTACGTCAAATGAATTTTCTCGAGATTGGTAACAGATAGTGACCTCCAGCCAAGTTTAAAGAAAAATTCGGTATGTTATCTAAATTTCATACACTGCAATGTATTATGTAATATGCACCAAAGGCAAAATTACAGCGACCTCTATTTTTCATTACAACCTTTTTCGAATTTCTCACAGTGTCTTATTTCCCCGTAAATATCAAAATGACTATGACCATTAACGAAATGTTGGGCACAAAATCGTGAACCTGACATATAAAGCTATAAGTAAAGCAATACTGACTTTTTTTTACTGAAAGTTTCTGTAAAATCGTCTGAGAAAGATTGCTGGGCGTGTGCCGCGATTCTGTCATCACCGACCAGCCGAAAGGTTTCCGACACTGTTGGCCTTCCCATCTGAACAAACGAATGAACTCGCCCAGCGCATTGGACAAAAACTGGTCACTGCGCTTCGACCCCCTTATCTTGCGCGGACTATACAAATGACAGCAGCGCCAATGCACTGCCATTTTCTTCCATGTGCACCTGACACTACTGCCATCTGTATATGTGCATATCGCAGTCCCATGTCTTCTGTCAACTTAGTGTAATTACGGATAATTCTGTAACAAGAAAGAAGAGGAAAATCGATTTTGATTCGTCCGCTAGCTTTATGGAAAGTTAAAAATGTATATGCACTACTATAATAACCTAATTACCTGTCTATAGCAGTTTGATGTTAACAATGGAGTCTTTACGTGGAGGTTGGCAGAGCTTTGGGGTAAATATATGTCGTGTGACTTGGACCTCTCGTCGGGTAGACCATTCGTCGGGTGCAAGTCTTTCGACGCCACTTCGGCGACTTGGCGTCGATGGCGATGAAATGGTGATGATTAGGACAACACAACACCCAGTCCCTGAGCGGAGAAAATCTCCGATCCAGCCGGGAATCGAACCTGGGCCTTTAGGATTGACATTCTGTTGCGCTGACCACTCAGCTACTGGGGGCGGACAAGTTTGGGGTTGCAATATTTCATAAGGCAACGAAACTGTAAATATCATTACAAGTAACACTAAATTAAAATAATTGTATAAAAATACAATTAGATTCGTCTGTGTCACCCAAAAATTGCGTTGATCAACAGAAATATCGTCCCAAGGGCGGTGGTTGCATTTCTTTAAAAATTTGCTCAAAATTCTATCATTAGTGGCCAAAACTGCAAAATATCACCAAATCTGGTCACATGGGAGGTACTCAGTTACGAAAGCAGCTCCGATATGAAACAATGAGGAGGGGTTTGTGTAGAGTGAAAATGGTATGTGATGACAGCTTACTCCTTAGTTCGTTAGTTTTGTAAAAGATTTTGTCAGTGGCTGCTTGAATTTGTCTGAGCCGACTGCGCCCTGCATCCTTTCCTCCCACTTTCGACCAAAATCTGTTTACGTTTTTGCAATACTACAATAACTGAAGCCAGCAATTACATGTACAATTAAATCTTAAAATATGCATGAATTCATGCACTGTCAGACGATTAAACACGCACAATTAAGGAAAAACATGCAATGCCCGAGTTCAGTCTTCTTTCGCGATGCGTTCTATTTTGTTTTAAAACAGTTTACAACAATCAGTTTTTCCAAATCCTCCGCCGATTTGGGGTAGCTCTGCATGTTAAGGCGCTGAGCTAGCAGTCCGTGGATTCGTGAGGCGCAGTGGTTTGAATCCATGTGCAGGCAACTTTGAAAATGGTATTCTGTGTATAAGTTCCCTTCTCCTTGGAGATTATGTGGGTAAATTAATGATTATTATGTTACAATCCTCTTGTTGTAGTTGACCGTGTATATGGAGACTTCGTTCATTGTTAAATGCAATGGTGTGGTACTAACTGATGGAGACGCATTAAGAACTGGTAAAATTTAATTTATTCCCTTTTTCACACTGCACAGACATGGCACACACTATTATTCAAACTGTGTGCCACTACTGTTAAACATAGAGACAAATCCTTCGCTACGCAACCGCCTTTGGCTCACGCAGCCTACACCTTCCACAGCCTCTCAACAACTGCCTCTGCTTGCGACTCTTTGCGCCACTGGGCATTGTCGCCCTCCAGAGAACAACCACTTACAGATACTACACACCAGTACCCTCACATGTGGTTTACCATTTCCAATTTAGGCAAATGCCCTGGTGATCCCTTATTATAGGCCACAACCAATTCCTTCCGAATACCTTTCTTTCCTGACTACTCCAGTTAAAGATGCAGCCCCTCTGCTTAAATAGAAAGAGCTACTTCGAAGGCTGGCCACGCATCTCTTCAGAGACTCCCGGCACTAAAAACCATACCATAACTAAATAATAATCCAAATTCTCCTCATTCAGGCTCATGAATTTGTATCCCAGGACTCTTCAAATGTGTGTGAAATCTTATGGGACTTACCTAACAAGGTCATCAGTCCCTAAGCTTTCACACTACTTAACCTAAATTATCCTAAGGACAAACACACACACACCCATGTCCGAGGGAAGACTCGAACCTCCGCCTGGACCAGCCACACAGTCCATGACTGCAGCGCCTGAGACCGCTCGGCTAATCCCGCGCGGCCCGGGACTCTCTTTAATGCAAAAAATGATGTTCCTTACATTGGAAGAAGTGACAGGTGACACTTAAATGAGAAATTCAAGAAAATGTAAGGTTGAATGATTTTATATCCTTCGCATTTTTGCTGTCAAAAATTGTTTTAGCTTCTCTGTCGAACAGAGCTCTCTTAATTCCAAAAACCCTGCCTGTAATAATCACAGTGTCCCAAAAAATTTGCGCTCGTTCATTCTTGATCAGTTCCTCAACTCAAACCCAGACTGAAAGAAGAAGACCTCGGAGGGTGAAGGGAGACTGGATCATGACCGCTTCTTAGTGGTTTTCCAAAATACAGCACATACAAGTAACGAGATTGTATCTCCGCTTTGTGAATTCTCCGAGATCATTGTCGAATAAAATGGTTTATTGTTGCGAATTTACAGAATAGATGAGAAACATGAGTCTTTCTAAGTTCTTCTTTGAACACCCCCCCCCCCCTCCTCTTGATAAATTCTTGGCTACGTCGTTGCTCGATGATACATTCAAGTTCGAGATCTTCAATAATACGCCGGCCGGAGTGGCCGAGCGGTTCTAGGCGCTACAGTCTGGAACCGCGCGTCCGATACGGTCGCAGGTCCGAATCCTGCCTCGGGCATGGATGTGTGTGATATCCTTAGGTTGGTTAGGTTTAAGTAGTTCTAAGTTCTAGGGGACTGATGACCTCAGATGTTAAGTCCCATAGTGGTCAGAACCATTTGAACCATTTTCAATCATACTTGCGCTGAAGTTGGTATTTGTGAGCTGGATCGGCCTAGGGGTAAGTCTCATGCCTCGGCTACGATATGAGTGGTCGAGAGATGTTTTCTCGTTCAGTACAACCAATGCCGGTTAACGACGACTCATATCGTGGAGGATATTGCTCATGTGCCGCCCTCGTTCCGTGTTCTCTTACAGCCTCCAATACGCAATTTTGGTTTGACAGCGGAGCTGGAACTTCTCTATATCATCCAAACGACTCATATAAGAAAGTAATCTTAAAAAGAAATGGCCGTCTTCCAAAACATCTGTTTGTTTCTACATATTTGAAACAGAATTTTTTCTCCTGCAGTCCTGTCATTCGCTTTTCTGATCTTCCTTTTTCCTGGTGCTTCTCTTCGAACAGTGAGGCCCGGGAAACCTATCGTCATCTTTAGCACAGGAAGGCATTGTGTGCTGCTGATTGTTAGGTTCTATAACTTTCGTCTCATTTTTCCATCTAGTGCCAGCGGTGTCTTCTGGTTCATCCACTGAAGAAGACGCAATGTTTCCTAGCATTGGGCTCGGAAAAACAACGTCCCGCGTGATCTGTACGAGAGTGGCAAGTTTCCAGTTGTCGAGTGGAGGACTGGAGGCAAAACAAGATTTATATTGCGGACGTCCCGAATAAAATATTTCTGCTATTTTGAACTTGTTTTAAAAATAAATAAACGAATATTTTAGCACACTATTTTACTTTCATTTTGTTTTGGAATCTTACTACTTTCTGAGCTTTCAGCGCGTCCAGTCTTTATCTTTGACTGCGTGAAGCAAGTATAGGTGGCACGAAGAAGTAGTCCGGTTACACAGGGGGCTGGCGATGTGAGTAGATTAACAAGATTACTGATGTGAAGAAATAGCACACCAGTTTCGGTAAAAAAAATAATCTTCTGCATTCTTCAAAAACAGTTGCTGACAATGATGAACAAAAATGGAAATGACAGCTTTGTTCTTTGCGGCGGGTGGGGGGGGGGAGACACGGGAGGTGAAATGCTGACGCAACCCGGGCTCAGCGCTGACAAAAGAAACTGCAACGTTTAACTTTACCACGCATTTTTGACACTACAGCTGCTTGGTCGCTGGCGTTTTCAGAAATGATAAAGCAAAGTCGACATGAAGTGTTCTGGACAAATCTGATATGTGACGTAACCTACTGCCTCGGAGCGAGCGAGCACTTGTCAACAGCTGCGTGGATATCAAGCACTGGCATTCACTTGCATATATACAGACGTGACCAAAGCCATGCGATACCTCCTGACATGTCGTACCTCCTTTTTCCCAGGGTAGTGCAGCATCTCGACATGGCATGGACTCAACATATCGTTGGAAATTCCCTGCAGAAATAATGAGAAGTGATGCCTCTATAGCCGTCCGTTAACTGCAGAAGTGTTGCCAGTGCAGGATTTTGTGCACGAACTCACGTTTGATTATAGCCCATTAATGTTCGACGGGATTCATGTCGAGCGATCTTGGTGACCATATAATTCCCTCGAACAATCCGGAATGATCTTCAAACCAATCACAAACAACTGTTTCCCAGTGATATAGCACATTGTCATCCACAAAAATTTCACCGTTGTTTGGGAACATGAAGTCCATGAATAGCTGCAAATGGTCCCAGTTGGTAAGTTGGACCAGAGGATCCAGTCGATTCCGTGTAAACAGAGTCCACACCACTATGGAGCCGCCACCAGCTTGCACACTGCCCTGTTGACAACTTGTATCAGTGGCCTTGTGGGGTCTGCACCACACTCAAACCCTAATATCAGCCCTTACTAGGTGAAATCGGAACTCATGTTACCAAGCCAAGGTTTTCAAGTCGTCTGGGGTCCAACCGATATGACCGTGAGCCCAGGTGAGGCGGTGCAGGCGGTCTCATATTGTTAGCAAAGGCGCTCGCGTCGGTCGTCTGCTCCGTAACCCATTAACGCCAAATTTCGCCGCAGCCACCTAACGGGTACGTTCGTCGTACGTCCACATTGATTTCTGCAATTATTTCACGTAGTTGTGTTTGTATGTTGGCACTAATCATTTTAAACAACCGTCGCTGTTGTCGGGTGTCTTTGCTGAGAGGTAACACCTGAAATTTTGTACTCTAGACATCCACTTGACACTGTGGATCTCGGAACATTGTATTTCCTAAAGATTTTTGGAATCGAATGTCCCAAGCGTCTAGCTCCAACTACGATTCCGCGTTCTGAGTCTGTTAATTCCGAGTGTGCGGCCATAATCAGGTCGGCAAACTTTCCACACGAATCACCTGAGTACAAGTGACAGCTCCGATTTTTTTTTTCTTTATTGTAATTTTAATCACCTCATACAAGGCGGGCTGGCAGCAGCTTAATACGCTGCTCTTCAGCCTTATGGGGTACAATAATATGATATAGGTGACACAGACAATACAAAAAATGGCGGGCAAAGAAAATAGTTACAAAAAACAAAAAACAAGAAGCCGTTCACGGTGGACGATAAAAACACTAACACTTGTTGACACCGCGCACAAAACACGGAGAACGGCGACGGCACATGTGAACAGTTGAGTTGTAACTGCACGAAACACAAAACGAAGCACACACACTAGACACTGATGGCGATGATCTCCGGCGCGCGAATGTTCACTATGCGTGTGCGAGTCCGGGGACCTGCCAAGAGAGGAGGAGGAGGAAGGGGAGTGGGAGAGGGGAGAGCAGAGATGCCACGGGCTGGGGAGAGAGGGGGGAGGGAGGAAGGGGGAGGGGAAGCCCGGGGGGGGGGGGGAAGAGGGGTGGAGGGAGGGGACGGGGGAAAAGGAAAGAGAAGGGAAGGGAAACAGCTCCGAGAATGCACTGCCCTTTTATACCTTATGTACGTGACACTAGCGCCGTCTGTGTATGTACGTGTCACTTTCCTATTACTTTTGCCACCTCAGTGTAGGTTACGAGTTTGCAGTGTGCGCACGTACAATGTGCTTTCCTTACCACCGAAGTTGGACAAGATTTACTTGACAGACGAATAATGAATACAGATAAATATTATTATTCATTATCTGTGGATAACAAATAATATTTATTCGAAATATTACTCATTAACGCGCATAGAAACACTTTTTCGTCATTTGTAAATAAATAGCTTTCCCCGTGAATAATAGATAATAATATTTATTCGATACATTATTCATTTACACAGATAAACACATTTATTTGTCATTTGTGAATAAATAGCTTTACAAATAATGGGTAAATTTGAAACCCAGTGACATTTATTGCTCCAGTTATATTTCACTTTCAAACCAAATCTACGTTTTGTTGCTTTTAAATTAATTTTCAGAAAAACTCTTCTTTCAAATGTCTCGTTAGGAACATTATTTGATTTTCGAAGACTTTGCCGTACTATCAACTGTGATTAGTACTATTAGTTCATTTACTCAGTTTATACCTGAGCGGCTACAGTGTAGCTGAACTGAAGTTGTTTCGTTAATTATAAACAAAATTGACAACAGTAATCTATTGTCATGCTCCTCAACATACAACTTTTTTATTTGTTCCAAAATACGTCTCAATGTCAGTGCGATTTTAGCAGCAAACTGGATGCCAGCATTATTTCATCAGCTACTTTTTTTTGTTTTTTTTTTTTTTGTTTTTACACACATTGACAGCTCCATAGCTAAATCAGTGATCTGCAATAACATTATCACTTTTATTTTCGTTATATGTGATCGTACTCAATCGTTGTGGTAATACTTGGTACACTTTCAGCACAGAAAAAATGGGAAATCAACAGCTGAAAAGAAATTCTACTTCCAAATGCATTCCCGTGCTTGCCGGGGCCATTAGTGCCTCTACGCTCTCACGAAGCTACAGAGTCTTGTTTCCTTAAGGCCGGTTCCCACTAGGGCTGCCGCGCGTCAAAACCGCGCATCAGCGGCGTGGTTGCCATGGAAATGGCGTCAGCGGCAAGGCGCGGCGTGCTCTGCGTCGCGGTTTGACCATGTCGAACCGCTTCCGCTGCCGCGTGCAGCGCTCCAGGTGCGCGCCGCCAATCACAGACCGCGCTGAGCGTGACGTCAGGTACGGAACCCCAGGCCACACGAAATTTCGCCGAACCGCTGGCGCGGACGCGGCGGCAGCTATGAAATACTTATCATCCGATTCCAAGGAAACAGTTCGGTAGAAAATTTTGATTCTTGGGCATGTTACAGCCTGATATCTTCTCTCGATGGAGGACCGAATTTCTTTTCGTTATTCGTCGTGGTTACTTGCTGTATCGCATTTACGTAAACCTTTACACGAAATTTTAATGAGTGTGCAGAGGTAAAAACGCATTGCGAGGACTTTGCGTACAGTTCATTTTAGGTAATACATTATTGCGTATGAAATTTAGTCAACATATCGAAATTGTTTTTAAAGCTGAGAGCAGAACGATAGCTATCACCGTTCCTGAGATATTGAATGATATGTCGGCGGACGGGCTGTGCGGCGATTGGGCGCGGTTGCTCGCGACGCGACCGGTACTTCGTCCTGCTCGTCGTAAACCATGTGGTTGTATCAACCGCAAATTTCGTAAACGGTTCAAGAAATCGAAACGTGTTTTTTTGCAAACGATAACTTGTAAAAAGTCATGTATTTCGTCGCATGATAAATATCCAAAATGTGTTTATCTACCGAGATATGAAAGAAAGGAAGGGATAGATGAATTTCTTTAAACGGCATTTAATAGCATGTGGAATGAGAAGTTAAACCGAGACTAATTTGCTGGTATGTCATAAGATGTAATTTGCTAAGTATCTACAGCTATTGATTATTTCCTTTGGAAGTAACAAACGTTTTTTTCTTTATCCAGTGTACTTTATTGGTTCAAGACGCGTTTCGCCTTTTACCTTAAGGCTTTTTCGGTGGAATCTAGAATGATTCAGTTTTGTTTTGATATGTGATACTTGCACATTATAAAACAATTGACATCTTTTTTTACGTGAATAACTGATTACTTACAGTGAATCGAGTTTTTGGTGGACATCTGTATTTCCCCTCACCTGGGCACATTCTGGAGGTTGAACTAAAACTTAGATTATGAAACATAAGCACATTTTCATGTTCGCTCTTTTTTCTTCTGTCACTAGCTGTAGACATTTTACCGCAAATACTGATTTGAAGTCTTAACTACAGTGTCTTCACCTCATGACCCTTCCTGTTTGGTTTGTTTATGTACATGTTGCCTATCTAAAGAATTATATGCTGAAAACTAATGTTTGTTTATTTTTGTTCTCCTTATATCTGTATGTGTGTGTGGCTAGCCAGTGATAGTTATAGAAAGTTGAAAGTGAATGCAGTAGTTGTCAGACAGTGGTTGAAAGATTTGGTGTTCAGCTGATTTCAGTTTTGGTTTAAATGTTTTGTGGAGAAGTGCATGGAATAGTAAATTCACTGCTTACATTAATCGATAAAATAGCAGAATAGCATCTCAACAGATGATTATTATCAGAATGCTATCACCCAACCCCTTTTTCCTCACTCTATGACGCCTCATAATATGTCCTGTCAACTTACCCCTCTTGTAGTCAAATTTGTGCCGTAAGTTCCTCTTCCTCCTCTGTTTAATTCTGTACCCCTTCTTTAGTTACACGATCCTCATATCTAATCTTCAGCATTCTTATTGATCACCACGTTTTGAAAGCGTCCATTGTCTTCTTGACAGAACTGTTCATCGCCCACATTTCACTTACATACAAGGCTGCACTCCACATAAATACCGCATTCCACACAAATACCTTTGTAAAATAGTACCCAATCATTAGAATTTATATTCGATGTGGACAATTTTTTTTCAGAACTCTTTTCTTGCTATTCACAGTCTTCATTTTATATCCTCTCTACTTCTGCCTTCTCAATTACTGCTTCCCTTTCAAGTCATTGAAGTCTTAGAAATGGAGTTTGGTTTCTATACAAGTTGTAGATAATCTTGTGGCCCTGTGTTTTATCAGTGACATCTCCAGAGCTTCAAAGAATGTTTTAACTGATTGTCAAAACCTTTCTCTAAATATGCAAATGCTATAAACACAGTTTCGTAGTTCTTCAGCGCGTCTACTTAGCTAAATGGTAGGATCAGTATTGCCTTGCGTGTTCAGACATCTCACAGGAATCTAACATTATGCTTGTTAGTTTGTACAACCCTCCCCCTCTCCTCTCTACATATTCCTACCACTTTCTAGCCTTCTCTTATTTGCTTAGTTCTGGCTTGCCAAATGAGTTCTTGACAGTTGCTTCTCCTTTGAGCAAAGTTTTCTTTGCTCTTTCTCATTTTCATTCCCCTATGTTTTCCAAGTTCAAAATCGCGTTGCAATTTTGGACTTTCTGTCAACGTCATGTTTAGACATTTCTATTTCCCATGGCCTACTTTATTTGCTGCATTTTTATATTTTTCCCTCTTGTCAAATTTAATATATCACGTTTTATCTAACGATTTCTACTGTACCTTCTTCCAGTTCACATACTCTGCTGCATTCACCACTTCTTCTCTCAAAGATATCCATTCGTATTCTAGCTGATGCCTTCCTCTGTTTCAGTCAGTCGTTGCATTACGGTAACTTTAAGATTATCTAAAAACTGTGGGTCTTGACTTATTCAAATTCCATTTCGTTAATTTGCTACCGTTTACTGTCTCTTTAGTTGTAAACTACAGCTCGCAACCAATAAAGTATTGTAGGTTTGCGTCTGCACCGGGAAATAAAACTTTGTTCCAAATATGTATTATTCTTTCATGATTCTTAAGCAAGGTGCTGGCGATGATTACATTATGCTCTGTGCGAAATTCTATCAGGTGGCTTCCACTTTCATCCCTTCCCCCAAGCCTTTGTGTCCTTACTGTTTTCCTGTACCTGCTACCGTATCACATTTTAAATTTTTGTCTCGCTTAACTATCTGAATAATCTCTTTTGTCGTACATTGTTCCAATGTGTTAGGAAATAGTAAACAATCATGAACAGTAGTCATGAAATCTGTTTATGTTGAAATGAGAAACATGAATAATGAAATATGTGAAAGAGTACATTGTACAGAAAATGAAAAATTGGTATGTCTTCACCCAACTTCGTCTTTCCTTCATGTAGGCGTAAGATATAGTCAATCAAACGCACCAGGCGTTTCCGTGGGTCCCGCCCCGTATCTCAGTGGCTGTCCGTCATTGGCTACCGCTAGCGTCTGCCGCTTCCAGATGGGAACACCAATTCCGCGAGCCGCCGCGTCAAAGCGGAAAACTCTTGCCGCTGCCGTTACCGCACGACGCGCTGCCGCGCTCTAGTGGGAACCGGCCTTAACGGCAGCGGCAAGAGTTTTCCGCTTTGACGCGGCGGCTCGCGGAATTGGCGTTCCCATCTGGAAGCGGCAGACGCTAGCGGTAGCGAATGACGGACAGCCACTGAGGTACGGGCTGAGACCCACCGAAACGACCGGTGTGTTTGAATAACTATATCTTACACCTACATGAAGGAAAGACGAAGTTGGGTGAAGACATACCAATTTTTCATTTTCTGTACAATGTACTCTTTCACATATTTCATTATTCATGTTTTCTCATTTCAACATAAACAGATTTCATGACTACCATTCATGATTGTTCACTATCCCCTAACACATTGAAACAATGTACGATAAAAGAGATTATTTAGATAGTTGAGCGAGACAAAAATTTAAAATGTGATACGGTAGCAGGTACACGAAAACAGTAAGAACACAAAGGCTAGGTAGAAGGGATGAAAGTGGAAGCCACCTGATAGAATTTCCCACAGAGCATAATGTAATCATCGCCAGCACCTTGCTTAAGAATCACGAAAGAATAATATAAATTTGGAACAGAGTTTTCGAAACCAGATTTTAAATTGTAAGGTATTTCCTGGTGCAGACGCTAACCTGACTGAAGACTGTCAATAGCAAGAAAAGCATTCTGAAAAAGGAAATTTGTTCACATCGAATATAAATTCTAATGGTTGGATGCTATTTTACAAAGGTATTTGTGTGGAGTGCAGCCTTGTATGTAAGTGAAATGTGGACGATGAACAGTTCTGTCAAGATGACAATGGACGCTTTCAAAACGTGGTGATCAATAAGAATGCTGAAGATTAGATACGAGGATTGTGTAACTAAAGAAGAAGAAGTACGGAATTAAATAGAGGAGGAAGAGGAAATTACGGCACAACCTTGACAACAATAAGGGGTTAGTTGACAGGACGTATTATGGGGCGTCAAAGAGTGAGGACAAAAGGGTTGGGTGATAGCATTCTGATAATAATCATCTGTTGAAATGCTATTCTACTATTTTATCTATTACTGCAAGCAGTGAATTTACTCTTCCATGCACTCCTCCACAAAACATTTAAACCAAAACTGAAATCAGCTGAACACCAAATCTTTCAACCACTGTCTGACAACTACTGGATTTACTTTCAACTTTCTATAATTATCACTGGCTAGCCACACATACATACAGATATAAAGAGAACAAAAATAAACAAACATTAGTTTTCAGCATATAATTCTGCAGATTGGCAACATGTACATAAACAAACCAGACAGGAAGGGACATGAGGTGAACACACTGTAGTTACGACTTCAAATCAGAGTTTTCGGTAAAACGTCTACAGCTAGTGACAGAAGAAAAAAGAGCGAACATGAAAATGTGCTTATGTTCCATAATCTAAGTTTTAGTTAAACCTCCAGCATGTGACCAGGTAAGGCGAAACGTATATGTCCACCAAAAACTCGATTCACTGTAAGTAATCAGTCATTCACGTAAAAGAAGATGTGAACTGTTTTATAAACTGCAAGTATCACACATCAAAACAAAACTGAATCATTCTAGATTCCACCGAAAATGCCTTAAAGTAAAAGGCGTAACGCGCGTTGAATCAGTAAAGTTCACTGGATAAAGAAAAAAAAGTTTGTTACTTACCAAAGGAAATAATCAATAGCTGTAGATATTTAGTAAATTACATTTTATGATATACCAGCAAATTCGTTTCGGTTTAACTTCTCATTCCACACGCTATTAAATGCTGTTTAAAACAATTCATCTATCCCTTCTGAAAACTGTAGTTACTTTCATATTTCGGTAGATAAACAGATTTAGGATATTTATCATGCGACGAAATACATGACTTTTCACAAGTTATCGTTTGCAAAAAAAACACGTTTAGATTTCTTGAACCGTTTACGAAATTTGCGGTTGATACAACCACACGGTTTACGACGAGCAGGACGAAGTACCGGTCGCGCCGCGAGCAACCTGCGCGCAGTCACGGCACAGCCCATCTGCCGACATATCATTCAATATTTCGAGAACGGTGATAGCTATCGATCTGCTCTCACCTTTAAAAACAATTTCGATATGTTGACTAAATTTCATACGCAATAATGTATTACCTAAAATGAACTGTACGCAAAGTCCTCGCAATGCGTTTTTACCTCTGCACACTCATTAAAATTTCGTGTAAAGGTTTACGTAAATGCGATACAGCAAGTAACCACGACGAATAACGAAAAGAAATTCGGTCCTTTATCAAGAGAAGATATCAGGCTGTAACATGACCAAGAATCAAATTTTTCTACCGAACTGTTTCCTTGGAATCGGATGATAAGTATTTCATAGCTGCCGCCGCGTCCGCGCCAGCGGTTCGGCGAAATTTCGTGTGGCCCGGGGTTCCATACCTGACGTCACGCTCAGCGCGGTCTGTGATTGGCGGCGCGCACCTGGAGCGCTGCACGCGGCAGCGGAAGCGGTTCGACATGGTCAAACCGCGATGCAGAGCCCGCCGCGCCTTGCCGCTGACGCCATTTCCATGGCAACCACGCCGCTGACGCGCAGTTTTGACACGCGGCAGCCCTAGTGGGAACCGGCCTTTACTCGCGTGGCAGCACCATCTCAGTGAGTGCGCGCCCGCGTGATACGTGTGTGAAACCTGCCGGCTGCGTACTTTGATTCTGTGTTTAGCACAAGTGTCCTGAAAACCAGATAGGCCGCACCCAGTATTCCTGCATCAGCCGTATCGAATTCTGACGTCATAGGTTTGGGGGAAACCCAGTAAATCTGACAATCGTGTAGGCTGGACTAGCATCCCCAAGTTCGCCACCTTGGGCTTCTAATGTCACAGAGGACGTATAAGGTACGCCATGTTAAATTTATACTTAGAACAATTGGCCTAAGTCTGCCATCTTCGATTATTTAATTTCCCACAGTTCTGTAATTTCTCTCCATTTCATACATAGAGCAATTGGTGTATGATTTCAGAGGTTTGGAAAGGAGAAACATGGCAACAATGTATGATGTTATAAATTATGTCATAGAGAAGGGGAGGAAGAAACTCTGGCAACAATGCAGACTGCACGAAAGCAAATTCAGCTGCACTCAAGAGAGGAAATCGTGGCTGTCCGCTTCAGACCAGTCAGATGAATGATGACGACTTTAAAAAACATGCGAATATTAGAGAAGTGCTCTGGAAACTCGGATGGAAATGCATGAAGGGCAGACGACGTTCTTTCCACGAAACACAGACTGCAGAACGGTCTTGCTGCCACCAACATTAATTACGTGTGATGACCGCAGAGGCGAGATATAGGGCATAGAGAGAAATCTGGAAAGGGAATCACTGTTCAGAGTGGTACAGAGTACCCTCCTCCATACATGGTAAGGTGGCTTGTCGAGTATGCGAGTATGTATGTGGATGTCGGTGTAGATGTAGTCAGGCAATAGGTAACGTATGTACACTATTGGCCATTAAAATTGCTACACCAAGAAGAAATGCAGATCATAAATGGGTATTCATTGGACAAATATATTATACTAGAACTGACATGTGATTGCATTTTCAAGCAATTTGGGTGCATAGATCCTGAGAAATCAGTGCCCAGAACAACTACCTCTGGCTGTAATAACGGCCTTCATACGCCTGGGCATTGAGTCAAACAGAGTTTGGATGGTGTGTACAGGTACAGCTGCCTATGCAACTTCAACACAATACCACAGTTCATCAAGAGTAGTGACTGGCGGATTGTGATGAGCAAGTTGCGAGGTCACCATTGACCAGACGTTTTCAGTTGGTGAGAGATCTGGAGAATGTGCTGGCCAGGACAGCAGTCGAACATTTTCTGTATCCAGAAAGGCCCGTACAGGACCTGCAACATGCGGTCGTGCATTATCCTGTTGAAATGTAGGGTTTCGCAGGGATCGAATGAAGGGTAGAGCCATGGGTCGTAACACATCTGAAATGTGACGTCCAATGTTCAAAGTGCCGTCAATGCGAACAGGAAGCAACTGAGACGTGTAACCAGTGGCACCCCATACCATTGCTCTGGGTGATACGCCAGTATGGCGATGATGAATACACGCTTCCAATGTGCGTTGACCGCGATGTCACCAAACACGGATGCGACCATCATGATGCTGTAAACAGAACCTGGATTCATCCGAAAAACTGACGTTTTGCCATTCGTGCACCCAGGTTCGTCGTTGAGTACACCATCGCAGGCGCTCCTGTCTGTCATGCAGCGTGAAGGGTAACCGCAGCCATGGTCCCCGAGCTGATAGTCCATGCTGCTGCAAACGTCGTCGAACTGTTAGTGCAGATGGTTGTTGCCTTGCAAACGTCCCCATCTGTTGACTCAGGGATCGAGACGTGGCTGCACGATCCGTTACAGCCATGCGGATAAGATGCCTGTCATCTCGACTGCTAGTGATACGAGGCCGTCGGGATCCAGCACGGCGTTCCGTATTACCTTCCTGAACCCACCGATTCCATATTGTGCTAACAGTCACTGGATCTCGGCCAACGCGAGCAGCAGTATCGCGATACGATAATCCGCAATCGCGATAGGCTATAATCCGACCTTTATCAAAGTCGGAAACGTGATGGTACGCATTTCCCCTCCTTACACGATGCATCACAACAACGTTTCACCAGGCAATGCCGGTCAACTGCTGTTTGTGTATGATAAATCGGTTGGAAACTTTCCTCATGTCAGCACGTTGTAGGTGTCGCCACCGGCGCCAACCTTGCGTGAATGCTCTGAAAAGCTAATCATTTGCATATCACAGCATCTTCTTCCTGTCGGTTAAATATCGCGTCTGTAGCACGTCATCTTCGTGGTGTAGCAATTTTAATGGCCAGTATTGTACGTCGGAAACGTGTTACTGTGCCATAACGCAGCTCTACGTCCACTGAAGCCAGGGAATCCGGGGATGTGCGGAAAAATGCCGGCAATGTTGGAAGAAGATTATCGTTCTTAAAAATGGCGGCCCAGTAGTCTACTGCAGGTGAGCAGGCGAGAGAGACTCTTCGGCGATGACTGTAACAGCACTCTGAAAGGCAAACAAGAGATAAGGTAACGGCGCAGCGCAGCGTGCCGTGGCCCATGCGTCGCACGCTGCGCTGTAGCACCGTCACTTCTGACAAAGGGAGGCCGCGACGTGGGATCATGGACTTACTCCAAACTTTGTTAAGCCTTAGAACGCCATTAAAGCAAGTGCAAGTAGTAAGGTGCACTACTCTGTCAATTCCGAGAAAATCGCGAGAGAAGTCTTACGATTCCATCATTTAACTGATGTCCCTGTACGAAGGTGCTGTCCGTAAGTCAGTGTGGCCAAGTGCTTGGCGTTCGTGGTTTGCAAGAGGGTCGCGGACGAGACGACGGTTGGAATCGTCATGATATTCATTTTCTGCAGTAGTAGTAGAAGAACAGGGACCTTCATTTCTGCAGAACAAGTGCAAATTCCGTGTATTCAAGAAATTTGCACTTACACTATTCGTCCTTGGGACGTTAGCGACGTCTCACAACTACACAGGTGAACTGCCAAAAGGGACATGCCTCTGTGTCTGCAGCTCGAAGCGTCGAGGTGCAATCCAGTTCCCGATACCTTAACAGATTCCATGTATAAGGGATTTCGCAAATCACGACAGGCGCACATTTTCAGGAAAACTCAATGCGTTCCTTCGTTTACTTGTCGATAGTTACAAATATGTTTCTTCTAACAATAAAATTTAATTAAAAGTAGTAAGTAGCCAAATAAAATTAAATTCACTAAAACTCCGTGTAAATACACGAATTTTTTTAATTATGTCGCCCCTTAGACAGCATATGAATTAAATAATACAGAAATGTGTAATTTAATTTTACAAATTAGTGCATACTCCAATAAAATATACTACTATACGGATATTGTTGCGTAAAACATGGACGTCCGCAGAAATTTATCGATGGGGAGCGGGCAACAATCTAAAATTGAACTTTTTTAAATCTAGTGGGTTGGTCAGCTTTTAGACGTGACCTCCCCCCCCCCCCCCCCGCCCCCGCTCTTCTCCCGCTCGCGGACGACTATGATAGTGTGACACAAAATCGGCAAAAACTTCGAAAATTGACGGAAAATAAGTATAAAATGAGGGAAAATACGCCTGGTTGCAGGAAAATTGAGGATCACTGAAGGAGTACTTATACTTACATGTTTGTTTCGTGCAGGAAAATTCTTGTACAGCGAGAGGAATGCGAGAATAAGCCGACATGGAGCACTTGAGGTCAGGGGGGCTGTAATTTTCCATGGACCGCGATAAGATGGCTGGAATAGATTGTTTAACGAGGATGGCACAAAATGAAGCGTAATAAGTTCATATATGTCGGATCACAAGCCCAGGTGTGACCTGGAAGTTATCAGCAACCACCTAATAGATTTTTATAAGGTATCTGTACATGTGACTAAGATAAACATTATATCCTCCTCAGGTAAAGAGCGCTATATTACCAGCTTGGGGCAGATATATACGTCTACCGAATGGATCGTGTGTTTGACCCTGTGGAAGACTGTTTAAGTGTTTTAAACTCTGACAAACAGTATTTACAGTGTGCTTCTCTGTACTCTCTGCCAATCACAATCGTATGGAGTCGGCTAACAAATACCAAAAAAAATGTTCAAATCTGTGTGAAATCTTATGGGACTTAACTGCTAAGGTCATCAGTCCCCAGGCTTACACACTACTTAAACTAAATTATCCTAAGGACAAACACACACACCCATGCCCGGGGGAGGACTCGAACCTCCGCCGGGATCAGCCGCACAGTCCATGACTGGAGCGCCTGAGACCGCTCAGCTAATCCCGGCGGCTATCAAATACCGTACACAACAATAATTGCTGCATGGTTTTTAACAACATTCTGCAGTATATCTACTGATGTAATAAAAATACATGCAAGTTGATTGCTGTGTTGGATGCTTTCCTTGAAAAGAGAACCATCTGCCTCTAAATTGCCATGGATCTTCGTTAAAGGATGATAGAAAGTAGATGAAGTAATAGGATGAGAGGGATTGGAGGGAGGCGCTTTACAGAGAGAGGGAGATGTTGCGGCAGGGTATTTATCGCACATTTAACCATTTTCTTCCGTTGTTCTCTTTGGCTGTATCATTTGTGTGGCATAATTTGCATTGACCAGTATACAATTCCATGTTGTATGTGTGACTTAGCGCGCAATCTATGAGAAATCGTTAGCAGCAAAGCTCCCCATACCACAGACAGCAGAGGACTCCCAACGCATATGTAATAAATCATGCCCACCAAACCGATGTTGTTGTTGTGGTCTTCAGTCCTGAGACTGGTTTGATGCAGCTCTCCATGCTACTCTATCCTGTGCAAGCTTGTTCATCTCCCAGTACCTACTGCAACCTACATCCTTCTGAATCTGCTTAGTGTATTCATCTCTTGGTCTCCCTCTACGATTTTTACCCTCCACCCTGCCCTCCAATACTAAATTGGTGATCCCTTGATGCCTCAGAACATGTCCTACCAACCGATCCCTTCTTCTGGTCAAGCTGTGCCACAAACTTCTCTTCTCCCCAATCCTATTCAATACTTCCTCATTGGTTATGTGATCTACCCATCTAATCTTCAGCATTCTTCTGTAGCACCACATTTCGAAAGCTTCTATTCTCTTCTTGCCCAAACTATTTATCGTCCATGTTTCACTTCCATACATTGCTACACTCCATACAAATACTTTCAGAAACGACTTCCTGACACTTATATCTATACTCGATGTTAAATTTTTCTTCATCAGAAACACTTTCCTTGTCATTGCCAGTCCACATTTTATATCCTCTCTACTTCGACCATCATCAGTTATTTTGCTCCCCAAATAGCAAAACTCCTTTACTACTTTAAGTGTCTCATTTCCTAATCTAATTCCTCAGCATCACCCGACTACATTCCATTATCCTCTGTTTGCTTTTGTTGATGTTCATCTTATATCCTCCTTTCAAGACGCTATCCATTCCATTCAACGTCTCTTCCAAGTCCTTTGCTGTCTCTGACAGAATTACAATGTCATCGGCGAACCTCAAAGTTTTTATTTCTTCTCCATGGATTTTAATACCTACTCCGAATTTTTCTTTTGTTTCCTTTACTGCTTGCTCAATATACAGATTGAATAACATCGGGTATAGGCTACACCTCAGTCTTACTCCCTTCCCAACCACTGCTTCCCTTTCATGTCCCTAAACTCTTATAACTGCCGTCTGGTTTCTGTACAAATTGTAAATAGCCTTTCGGTCCCTGTATTTTACCCCTGCCTCCTTTAGAATTTGAAAGAGAGTATTCCAGTCAACATTGTCAAAAGCTTTCTCTAAGTCTCCAAATGCTAGAAACGTAGGTTTGCCTTTCCTTAATCTTTCTTCTAAGATAAGTCGTAGGGTCAGTATTGCCTCACGTGTTCCAGTATTTCTACGGAATCCAAACTGATCTTCCCCGAGGTCGGCTTCTACCAGTTTTTCCAGTCGTCTGTAAAGAATTCGTGTTAGTATTTTGCAGCTGTGGCTTATTAAACTGATTGTTCGGTAATTTTCACATCTGTCAACACCTGCTTTCTTTGTGATTGGAATTATTATATTCTTCTTGAAGTCTGAGGGTATTTCGCCTGTTTCATACATTTGCTCACCAGATGGTAGAGTTTTGTCAGGACTGGCTCTCCCAAGGCCGTCAGTAGTTCCCATGGAATGTTGTCTACTCCGGGGGCCTTGTTTCGACTCAGGTCTTTCAGTGCTATGTCAAACTCTTCACACAGTATCGTATCGCCTATTTCATCTTCATCTACATCCTCTTCCATTTCCATAATATTGTTCTCAAGTACATCGCCGTTGTATAGACCCTCTATATTGTAAGAGGTGTATTGCTCCTGCAATGTGCAAGGTATAAGAAAATCTCTGACCAGAGAGCAGTGTTGACTGCAGTAGGAACTGTGTAGCTGTAGCTGTAAGTTGTTGCTAGTCTGGAGTCTGCTCTGGTCTGGTATGGTGTATCGTGTTGGCTGGCCCGGTCGCGGTGCAGCGATGTCGGAGCCTGAGTATTAATCTAAGTCCCATGTAAATGTTTTAAAACTCTCGTAATAATAATCTTCCTCATAAAAAGTAACTTTTAACAAACATTCATTTCAATTTAGAGAATTTACTAATTTCTCCCATCCATGATCATCCCGATTATTGCAATAGAAAAATCAGTTGCTTCCTTTCATAAATGACAGATAGGTCGGCCAGCATTGCACAGAGCTGTGCCGGAAAAATTTATTGTAAGAGCAGATATATCCGGCGACTTCATGGAGGTAAGAATTTTTTCTTTTTTTTATTCAGAATGATCTTTCAGGGCCATGACGCAGCACTGCTGTCGCCTAAAATTTACCAGGTTAAATTCACAGTGAATTATTGAAATGTCATAAGTGAGTGACAATTTAATTGAGAGGTTAGTTACATTGTTTTATTAGCAGGTTACTGAATTCATTTTTTATTCGGACATTACACTGAATGTGAACGACATAATTATAATTTTTCCTGTTGAGAGGTTTAGGAATTTTTCTGTTTTGAGGTTACGCTAAATGTGAATGAATTTTGAGCTTAGATTAAATCAGAAAGAATTTTGTAGGGAGGTTTCAAATGAGATGGAATACTGTTGGGAGGTTACACTTGGCGACAACCGGCCAGGATCGTATTTCTTTGTGAATCTCTGAGAAGTAGTCATATATCTGCTATTATTTACTTAAATGTAGTTTGCATCTGGCGCAACGCATTTACTAATTTGTCACTCTTTCTTTCACAGATCATCGGCAATTTATTGCTCTTTGTTGTAATTGTTTGTTCCATTTTTGCTTTGACTTGTTTCATTTTGTGCTTAATTTTGATAAGTGAAAATGCCGCAAAAAACTGTTAACAGTACATCGCGATGTGCAATGAGTGAAATAGCCGACTCTAATAATTTGACCGATAATTCTTGTGACACTCAGTGTAATAGTGAAAATCCTCTAATTACAGATAATCAGTGCGTGCTGATCACTAGTATTGATTTTGATCCTAATGATGAGCAAACAAATGCAATTATGTCCAGAGTAAATGTAACAGTTGATGACGCGGCACGTTCCGTTACAATGAACGCTGCCCAGCTTGACACACCAGATTTGCAAAATTTACCTAACGAACAGACAATTGTTTCTAACGAAGATGAACAATGTACTCAAAGTACGTCAGATTTATTTGATTCCGATGTAGTGACCAACAGTGCACATTCAATTGGCAAACCTTTTCAAGAATTACAGAATGTCCAAATGGTTACACAAAACGTGACAAATGCAGATACATCATCGCACAGCACAGAGAATAGAGTAGGTAATATTGGCTGGGATCAAATTATGGCAGTATTGCTACAAATTAATGAATCGTTAAAACAACTTAATGAATCGTGCAAACAACTTAATGAATCGTACAAACAACGTAATGAAAATCTCAAACAATGGAATGAAAAACTAAACAACACTTTCAAACAATTTAATGAAGAACAAGACAACAGTTATAAACAATTTAATGAATCGAGCGAACAACTTAACCAAAGTTTCAAACAGTCGAATGAAAAACACGACAACCTTAACGAACAGAACAAACAACTTAATGAACAGATTACAGCCGTTACCGTGCAACGAACGTCATGATACTAAAGAACAATTACGTGAGGAAATTAAGGCTTGTGCTAGGAACATTAGTGAAGAAACTAGATCTGTTGCACAAAAATTAAGTAGTACACGTGTAGCCACAACGAAATTACTTAGAGATGAAAGTAGTGCAGTCACTGAACAATGTTCTGAAAAAGCAACACAGTTACGCGACGTGTTTAATTTAATGTCACCAGAACTTTCACACACTCTGGATGCGAAAGTCGATAAGAGATTTGAACAACAGAACAGCCAAATTGACAAACGTTTTAAAGTGACAGAAACGAAAAATGTTTCAGTCACTAACACGTCACAGCATACGCCACGTTCCGAACATTTGTCACACTCACACAGCCAGTATAACTTAAGTAATTTACAGAGACCACGCGACTTAGAATCCGAAGAGACACAGACAAACAGATTCTCATTCAATCCTGAACCTGTTCACACATACAGAGACGACAACTGTGATTATAAGCAATTTTTATCCGTAAAAAAATCTAAGGTATTTAAAAATGACAGAGCACAGGTGCACGCTTTGGACTGCATACGACAATTTGCTTTTGTATTTTCATCAGCTTGGTCTGTAATGCAGAAACTAGCATTGGACTGGATACAACAATTTGCTTTTGAAGTTTCACCGGCATTGCCTGTGACGCAGAAACTAAAATTTATTTGCAGAGCGTAATAACCTCAGGGGATTCAGTACACTTCGATGAATATGTGCCGTAGCGTGCACAAGGCCCCGAGCCGTAGTAGTGCTATTTCATCTTTAGTTTTCTGCACTGCTGCCTTCTCTTTTACTATCCTTTATATCTATCAAAACAGCTCTTCAACTATCGATCTATCTAGGATTAAGAATGAGTAAAGAAAACCTGATATAACAAATTTTACCGAAAGTGACAGTTTTCTTTAGACACTCCCGAAATGACAACTACCGCCGTAATTTTAATAACAAACAAAATTTTAATCATCAGTATGTACAAAATTTTCAGCAGTCGCAAACACATTTTGGTAACAATACATGTTTTTCTCCGCAACAACATCAAAGCCAGCCGGTTAGCATACCTAACCAACAATGTAATGTGCAAGGTCAACCAAGCTTTAATGTTTCGCCGGCTACACGTATAGCGTCAGCTCCACCAAATAGTAACGCACAGCAACAAGGAAATCAGTACGTACAGAAAACACACCATTTCACCTCATATCGCAGTGCACCGTATAGAAATGACTATCATGACAGACGTAAAAGTAATGAGCACAATTTTCAGCGTACGTTTAATAACAGTCGGTCTTACCTGCAGCAAAATCATCCGCAACAACAGATTATCGTGAATGAACCAGACAGTCGGTATCATCCCGAACCTAATGCGTCAGGACGAAATAACAGAACAGTACAAATAGTCGAAATGCCACAGCATCCTCCCGCAAATAATAGCACGTCAGATATAGAATTTGACTAGATACAGTACAGGTTGCATCTTCCAGCAACGCAAGCGATACTTTTGACACACAGAATCTTGTTCACGAAAATGTTATTACTTTGGACGACATCCGAGACACTCTTTTGCAGGAAAAACCAGTTATTCAAAAAACTATTTCCCACCCTGTCATTGAAGTAAAGATTGGATCATCCAAATTTTCAGCAGTAATCGATTCTGGATCACCTATGTCAGTTATCAATGAGGAAACTTTCAACGAATGTGACAAAGAGAATACATATCCTACATTACCATTAGGCAAAACTAAAGTAAAAGGTGCAGTATCTGGTAAAGGAGTAGATGTAAAATTACAGACACACTTATCATTTTGTATTGCAGGTCATACGTTTCACTCAAATTTTTGGATTGTTCCCTTATCGACAACAGACGTTATGTTAGGTACGAATTTTCTAGTACAACACGACGCAATTATTGACTTTCAAAATTCCTATTTAATGTTAAAGGATGAAAATGTACAACTGGCTTTAGAATTTCAGCACTCTTTATCTGCAGAAGAACAAACAATTAATCGGACAGAGGTCATTTCTGCATCACGTAACATTGACTGTCATTTGACATTGTTCACAGATGCGTACGTACACAACTATAATTCTCCAGACGAAGGCGATTATGACGTTATACAGATGATTACTGATAAAATTAAACAGAGCAGTGCAAATACAGACGACGAACGTTCAGAGCTACGCAAAATTCTTTTACAGCATGCTCCAGTTTTTGGCAACGTCCCTGGTACTATGTCCGGATTTATGTATGAATTTCAAGTTAAACAGCACGACACGTTTAAAGCCAAACATTATCCCATTCCGTATATTCACACAGAACAAGTTAAGAAAGAATTGCAAGCTATGCTTGACCAAGGAATTATTGAACCGGCAGTTAGTCCGTACATAAACCCGCTCCATATTGTTAAGAAAAAGGATGGTTCACTTCGCCTCGTACTTGATTCGCGTCACATCAATGACATTATTATTAATGAAACATCGCCCTCAAACACTAGAAGAACTTCTACAGAAATTTCATGGTACTGCTATTTATTCCACATTAGATTTGAAATCGGGATTTTGGCAAATTCAGCTCCATCCGAACTGCAGAAAATACACGGCTTTTCTCTGTTTTGGTGACTGTTATCAATTTTGCAAATTACCGTTCGGTTTAACTATTTCTTCAGCAGCATTTATTCGCGTTTTGAATACTATACTTCCGACAGAATTAAAAGACGGAATCACAACGTATGTAGATGGCATTCTTATTGCAGAAGCGAACTGGTCTGAACACAATTTATTCTTAAACAACTGTTACAAACTTTTCGTGCACAAGGACTCACAGTTAATCTTAGCAAATCACACTTTGGCAAAACTTCTATAAAATTTCTTGGACATGTAATTTCAGCAGAAGGCATTGCGCCTGACCCGGAAAAACTTCAAGCTTTACGTGACATTACTGTACCTATGACGAAGAAACAACTACGCAGCTTTTTGGGTTTAATTAACTTTTTTCGTAAATTTATTCATTACCCTGCTTTAGACACCCCTAGATTATGTCAATTGACGGGTAAAAACGCTATTTGGTCCTGGGATAGCCAAGCACATTCTGAATTTGTCAATCTGAAACAAGCTTTGTTGAATGCACCACTTTTATCACATCCAGATCTTACTAGAAATTTTTCCATTGCCACCGACAGTCCTAACACCGCTTTAGGCGTACACATTTTTCAGGAAATTGAAGAAGATGGTTCTACAGTAATTAAAAACATCGCCGTTGCGAGTCGCATTCTGTCACCTGCTGAACGCAATTATTCTGTCACAGAACTTGAAACATTATGTGTTGTATGGGCATTTGCGAGATTTAGGCATTTTCTTTATGGAAGACACACTACCGTTTACACGGTTCATAAAGCTATACAGTTTTTACTTTCAGCAAAATTTACACATGATAGGTTAAGCAGATGGAAACTCTATTTAATGCAATTTAATTTTACAATTGTTCATATTCCCGGTACGCAAAATATTGTAGCAGACGCACTATCCCGTTCTCTCAGCAACAATCAGCAAGACATCGCAACCAACTTCTGCCAAGCAAATTTCAGCGTCATGTATATTCAACAAGTTGCATTTGAAAATTTCATTTCGGCATCATTACGAGACATAGCACAAGAGCAGAGTAAAGACAACGTATGGAAAGAAATTGAACACCTTTGGCAAGATAGGAATAATGTTACCATCAGAAACCATTACACTGTACGCAATAATATTCTGTTTCGCCGCTCTCACCCTGACAGCAACTGGTTACTATGCATTCCTGACGAGCTTGTTAACAAATTAATCTGGTATACTCATTTAAGTTACGCACATTACGGAGCCAGAAAATGTTTTCTTATACTGAGACAGAACTGTTATTTTGCCAACATGGAGAAACGTATTCGACGAGTTTTAGCGTGATGTAAAATCTGCCAGAAAGCTAAGTCAGACACGACTTCACATATTCCCCCGTTACATCCCATTGTGCCTGTTAAATTGAGACACATGGCCGCTGTAGACATTTTTGGTCCGATTCCCAGAACTAATAGAGGTTTTTGCTACATCTTTGTTGCTGTTGAACTCACTTCAAAATTTGTAACCTTCACTTCGTTACGCAAAGCTACTGCTAAAACTGTTTCGAAAGCATTTTCTATTTCGTGTAGGGCATGTATTGAAAGTAATTCCTGACAATGGACCACAGTTTCGATCTGCTATATGGACACGTATGTTACGAACAAGAAACATTTCTCCGATCTATATATCCAGGTATCACGCTTCTTCGAACACTTGTGAACGACTAATGAAAGAAATTGGTAAACTATGTAGAATATACTGCCATAAAAAACATATTGATTGGGATACACACATACTGTCATTCCAGGATGTAATTAACTCCATACCAAATGAATCTACTATGTTATCTCCGGCTGTTATACTGAAAAATGTTGAACCACCTAACAAAATTAAAGAATTAGTATTCTTTCCTACCTCTCGTCGACTACGACACAATGAAATAATTGACATTGCACTCAACAACATCAAACGTGCCGCAGAGCGCCGGAGAAGACTGCAAAAACAGGTTTGTACACGCCGTGACTTTCACATTGGACAGAAGAACAGGGGAAAGGGTAGATGTAGTAAATTTGAGCTTTTATACGCAGGTTCACGTCGAATTCGCAGCATTCCTCACCGAATGTAGTACACGTCGAAACTTTGAGAACCAGAAAAAGCAAGGGCAATCACCATGTCTCCAATGTTGAACCCTTTATTGAATGAACATACTATATGGTTTGTCGCACTGTAATGCCATTTGCTGATATTTATATGAACACTTACTGATGATTATCGTATTTTTTCTTGGCAAGTGCCCGGCAAGATAAGGTTAGCAGGTCGCTTTTCTTGTCGTTACATATCAGACCGCGCACATTTTTTCAGAGAAACTTACATATTTTATGACCACTTATGCAATTATATTTATATGACTACTTACTGATGATTATCATATTTTTTCTTGGCAAGTGCCCGGCGAGGTAAGGTTAGCAGGTCGCTTTTCTTGTCGTTACACATTGGACCGTGCACATTTTTCCAGATAAGGTTACATATTTTATGACCAATTTATGCAATTCTATCTAGTGACAATTAATTTTATCAAATTCTTTCTCCATTAAAGTCTTCAACTCTCGCCTCTATCGACTACACAACATACAAGCTGAACACAAAGAAAGTCTTTTCTTGTCGTTATATATCAGACCGTGCACATTTTCCATTTTTACGTGTATGTATAATTGTTTTCCTGTTTTGTTTGTATGCACTACGAAATCTTTAAGATATAACAAACACCAGTTGACTTTGACATTTATGCCTTATGATATCTCAACATCGTGACTATTTTACATTTTTTACTACTACATTATGATACTCTGAATACATTTTTGCACTTAAAACTATGTTTTTTGACATAATACGTTTTCTGTCATGCTATGCTCTATGCTTAATTATATCACTAGAAACAAGTTTTTTTTAAAATGAGTATACGATTTAAATGCAAGATATTAATCCCTATTCATCATTTACAGAAAGCAATAACGTGTAAAGGAAATAAGTTAAACAAACGACAGTGGATTACTATGAAATGGGAATTTGACCTTCTGAATGAACGAAAGAAAATGGAATACCTAGTGGTGAAGAGTAAATGGATCAGAATTAACAAGCATTAACAAGAATATACTATACACATCGTATGATAGCAGTCTTAACTAATTTTTTTCTTTCAGAATACGAGGCGATTGATGCAGGCTGTCAGACAGAACTACACATCTTAGTTTTAGTGATGAAATATGCTAGAAATAAGAAACTCTATACTAGGAATAGTTATATGAAGTAAATGGTAATATGAATAATGAATAATGAAGTGTCTTTTTGCAGATGATAATGAATGATGATGAATAGTTACATGAAGAATATGCTAATATGAATAATGAAGTTTTTCTTTGCAGGTGATGATAGTGATGAATTTTGTATGGCCACTTAACGCACCACTTTTAAGTTTTTCTTTGCAGATGACAATAATGATGAAGTTTATATATTAGTTAAGAGATGCTATGTAGTTATTTAAGTATTTGTTGCAGTTCGTTTTGACAGTATGTCTTATGTCGCATGGTATAATGACTGAATGTTTCGGAAAGGACAGCTAGAGTACATACATATTGAGTACACGTTTCATTACCTGTTAATTCGAAGTTCACTACTTTTCAGCATAATATGCGATTCTTCTTTCAGCTGAATAATCTATTTTGTATGTTTTACAGGAGAAGTTATTCATGAAATTAATGTGCTATAAGCAGTTAGTTATTAAACCTATTGTAGTACTTGCATTTTTTTTTACCCATTTGTGTGTGTCATTCATGAATGTGATCACATATACTCTACTTGTTTCATAACCTTGATACAGCTGACTCATGACGAATGACGTCACTAATCCTTATTTGCAGCAATAAGTCAAAAGCAAATATATTCATGCCCCAGTAATTAATTATCGATCCCAATGCAATGCATTGCTAGCACCAAAAAAAAATAGACCTTGAATAATAGTTACAGTGTGTTACATTTTAAATATGTCTTATGTCACTGGAATGATGAGTTCTGAGTAATACTGAATGATGTTTTCTAACCACAGACCTTGAGTAATAGTTATAGTGTGTTGCATTTTAAATATGTCCTATGTCACTTGAATGATGAGTTCTGAGTAATACTGAATGATGTTTTCTAACCACAGACCTTGAGTAATAGTTACAGTGTGTTGCATTTTAAATATGTCCTATGTCTCTTGAATGATGAGTTCTGAGTAATACTGAATTATGTTTTGTAATAATGCATAAATACTATGCCAATAATTTCTGTAAATAATATTTTTGTTATACTCTATAAATGCTACGCCAATAATTAACTCTCATTTTGAATGATGACTTCTGAATTATGCATAAAAATGGTTTGTAACTGGCAAATGAGTGCCAATGATTACTATAATTAGATGAATTATGTAAATACTATGCCATTATTTAACTCCTGTTTTGAATGATGACTTCTGAATTATGCATAAAAATGGTGTGTAACTGGCCAATGAGTGCCAATATTTAGTGTAATCAGATGACTTATGAATACTGTTCTGTAATACTCCACACATAGTACAGAAATGTTTAGTAACTAGGCAATGAGTGCCAAAAATTACTCAAATTGGTTGATAGACTAGTGTAATTCTCTATGATGACTAGTATAAGATTTAATGTCCTTCACCTTCTGACCTAAATGCAATATCCGTTTGTCCTGTCCATCCTCATGATCATGGAGCACTATATTTGGGTTTTGCACTAATTCTACGTTGGTAAAATCGTATCAATTATGCAGGAGTGTGGTGTTGACACTTCATGCTGTCCACTGCCTTGAACGATGGAGATGTTATTATGGTCCCACTGTTTGGTGTACCTAATGTACTACCAAAATGATAACATTGAATATTAATACGACATTTCAGTGTCTTGGCTACACTGATTAATACTTCAGGGAAGAGAACTTCAGATTGTCTCACTTGGTGTTGTGCTTCTGTAGAAAGATATGGACTTTCAGTGCAGCTACGTGCAACCTACTGTGCTACAACCATGATGCAATCCTTCCCTTTCCTTTCCTAGTACTTGTAAAATGGTAGAGATATATACAGTGTGTGTGTACTTTATGTCATTTGTTAATATGTTTTGTACTCATTGCGTATACATTTTGTCATTTCTTGATATGTTCTGTACTCAGTGCATGTGCACTCTATTTCATTTCATGTTCTGCACTTATATATATATATATATATATATATATATATATATATATATATATATATATTTGTATATACTCTGTGACTGTCAACTTAGTTAATTAAGTAGATTTTAGAAAAATTTGTTGCTCATGGCAAGTGCAATTGACTCACCATCGCTGTCAAATTTTTGCCCCCCCCCCCCCCCCAATGGAGGGTTATGTAAGAGGTGTATTGCTCCTGCAATTTACAAGGTATAAGAAAAACTCTGACCAGAGAGCAGTGTTGACTGCAGTAGGAACTGTGTAGCTGTAGCGGTAAGTTGTTGCTAGTCTGGAGTCTGCTCTGGTCTGGTATGGTGTATCGTGTTGGCTGGCCCGGTCGCGGTGCAGCGATGTCGGAGCCTGAGTGTTAATCTAAGTCCCATGTAAATGTTTTAAAACTCTCGTAATAATAATCTTCCTCATAAAAAGTAACTTTTAACTACCATTCATTTCAATTTAAAGAATTTACTAATTTCTCCCATCCATGATCATCCCGATTATTGCAATAGAAATATCAGTTGCTTCCTTTCATAAATGACAGATAGGTCGGCCAGCATTGCACAGAGCTGTGCTGGAAAAATTTATTATAAGAGCAGATATATCCGGCGACTTCATGGAGGTAAGAATTTTTTCTTTTTTTTATTCAGAATGATCTTTCAGGGCCATGACGCAGCACTGCTGTCGTCTAAAATTTACCAGGTTAAATTCACAGTGAATTATTGAAATGTCATAAGTGAGTGACAGTTTAATTGAGAGGTTAGTTACATTGTTTTATTAGCAGGTTACTGAATTCATTTTTTATTGGGACGTTACACTGAATGTGAACGACATAATTATAATTTTTACTGTTGAGAGGTTTAGGAATTTTTCTGTTTTGATGTTACGCTAAATGTGAATGAATTTTGAGCTTAGATTAAATCAGAAAGAATTTTTGTGGGGAGGTTAAATGACAATATTATTTCATAATATTTACATAAATTTTCTGTTGGGAGGTTACACTAAATCAGAATCATACTCATATTTATTAAATGTTCTGTTGGGAGGTTACAATATAATCCTTCCACCTTTCTGCTTTCCGTTCTTTGCTTAGAACTGGGTTTCCATCTGAGCTCTTGATGTTCATACAAGTGGTTCTCTTATCTCCAAAGGTCTCTCTAATTTTCCTGTAGGCAGTATCTATCTTACCCCTAGTGAGATAAGCCTCTACATCTTTACATTTGACCTCTAGCCATCCCTGCTTAGCCATTTTGCACTTCCTGTCGATCTCATTTTTGAGACGTTTGTATTCCTTTTTGCCTGCTTCATTTACTGCATTTTTATATTTTCTCCTTTCATCTATTAAATTCAATATTTCTTCTGTTACCCAAGGATTTCTATTAGCCCTCGTCTTTTTACCTACTTGATCCTCTGCTGCCTTCACTACTTCATCCCTCAAAGCTACCCATTCTTCTTCTACTGTATTTCTTTCCCCCATTCCTGTCTATTGTTCCCTTATGCTCTCCCTGAAACTCTGTACAACCTCTGGTTCTTTCAGTTTATCCAGGTCCCATCTCCTCAAATTCCCACCTTTTTGCAGTTTCTTCAGTTTTAATCTACAGGTCATAACCAATAGATTGTGGTCAGAGTCCACATCTGCCCCTGGAAATGTCTTACAATTTAAAACCTGGTTCCTAAATCTCTGTCGTACCATGATATAATCTATCTGATACCTTTTAGTGTCTCCAGGGTTCTTCCATGTATACAACTTTCTTTCATGATTCTTAAACCAAGTGTTAGCTATGATTAAGTAGAGCTCTGTGCAAAATTCTACCAGGCGGCTTCCTCTTTCATTTCTTAGCCCCAATCCATATTCACTTACTACGTTTCCTTCTCTCCCTTTTCCTACTACCGAATTCCAGTCACCCATGACTATTAAATTTTCGTCACCCTTCACTATCTGAATAATTTCTTTTACTTCATCATACATCTCTTAAATTTCTTCGTCATCTGCAGAGCTAGTTGGCGTTTAAACTTGTACTACTGTGGTAGGCATGGGCTTCGTGTCTATCATGGCCACAATAATGCGTTCACTATGCTGTTTGTAGTAGCTTACACGCAATCCTATTTTTTATTCATTATCAAACCTACTTCTGCATAACTCCTATTTGATTTTGTATTTATAACCCTGTATTCACTTCACCAAAAGTCTTGTTCCTCCTGCCACCGAACTTCACTAATTCCCACTAGATCTAACTTTAACCTATCCATTTCCCTTTTTAAATTTTCTAACCTAACTCCCCGATTAAGTGATCTGACATTCCACGCTACGATCCGTAGAACGCCAGTTTTCTTTCTCCTGATAACGACATCCTCTTGAGTAGTCCCCGCCCGGATATCCGAATGGGGGACTATTTTACCTCCCGAATATTTTACCCAAGAGGACGCCATCATCATTTAATCATACAGTAAAGCTGCATGCCCTCGGGAAAAATTACGGCTGTAGTTTCCCCTTGCTTTCAGCCGTTCGCAGTACCAGCACAGCAAGGCCGTTTTGATTATTGTTACAAGACCAGATCAGTCAATCATCCAGACTGTTGCCCTTGCAACTACTGAAAAGGCTGCTGCCCTCTTCAGGAACCGCACGTCTGGCCTCTCAACAGATACCCCTCTGTTGTGGTTGCACCTACGGTACGGCTATCTGTATCGCTGAGGCACGCAAGCCTCCCCACCAACGGCAAGGTCCATGGCTCATGGGGGGGACCAAACCGATGGAAAACCTATTTCGCCATCTGCCTCTTTACAAACAAAGATGCATGCGAAGTACTCCATTTCCTTGACACATCTTGGGCATAAATTGAGTCTTCAGTTTCATAACAGCAGTGATTCTAAGTCAGTTACAGATGTTTGTCAGCTACTACAATCCCTGTGTATGCATATGCTCGACAGGTGTTATCTGTGGAAGAGACTGAGTTCTGTTAAGAAAGTTAGTCTAGCAAGGGAGAAACCGCTCATAAGATGTCGTTGTTTCATGCATTTTTCCGTTGTTGACTATCATTTAAAAGGACTGACGCGAACATATCATAACTTCCGAGCTCTAATGTACTGGGAAGGGTGGGGGCTGAGGTGTAGGAAATGTATTTCCTGCATTCGAGTGTTATCAGTGTTTCGTTCCATCAGACTAATATATCGAAAACTACACTGCTCTTACAGTATTGCATCTTTAAGAACAAAACTTTGCAGCCTTAGGAGTGTGTATATGATCATTTGTCTGTCTCCAGAACCTTCTCGGTATTCAATCCAGACATTGCGACAATACTACAGAATTCATAGCACAAGTGATATATGTAAAATGTTTCAAACTCCTTCCGTCTGGAGCTACATCACGCATAAACCCTATGTTTCTTGTTGTTCTTAACCGTTAGTTATGTCACCACAACACTCTCAAACGTATCAGGCTTGTATCTACTATACACCAATTAGGAGTGGTAGCCTTCTCAGCATGCATGCATCTGGTGAGATCGTGTGTAATTGGATGGCTGACGCAAAACTGATATGGAACAGTCATTGCAGAATGCCAGTTAGAGTATTGGAATGAGAATAACGGTCTACATCACTATCATCAGTCGGTTGTGCTAATCTGGAACACTTGTCATGATCTTTCCAAAAGTAAAATATCAAAGTGTGTTGATTATGTAGAACTCAGCTCACTCTGTCCGTTACTGAGACATCAAATGTAGCATGTGTAGAGCCCTAGGACTTCTGGTCAGTTCCAAATTAAATCGAAGACAACGTTGCAGGGAGGGCTGGTTAAAGACAGAGGAATAGCTACAAGATTCATAGAGAGGCGAGCTAGAGATTTGCTCAGGATCGATGAGTTTGTGCCTCCCATCCGCAAACGGAGAGATGGGTAATTGTAATAAAAGCTTACCAAATTTATAAAGTGTTTCGGATAAGGAACGTAGTTCTTGCAACTCCTCTCTGCTGATAGCTATATCCTTCTCTAAGAAACAGTATTCGTGTTATGTGTGTAGGCAGTACAACAGGGTTTGTGATATGTTCACATATTTATAGCACACGCAAACTAATGGATAGGGTTGGTTTAGCAATGATACATAAATTGAAAATCATGCTGCAATGTCATTGCCTGATTGCGTCACGAGATCGACGGCATGAGATATTTTGTTGATGTGACAAGTCGTCGATAGTCTGGTCTGTAACTCGAGTAATTAGATAAAATTACGGAAAATCTGGTGAAATTATGAAAACTAATGGAACATACGACAAAAATGTGGATAATGAGTGTACTTACATGCTCGGCTGGGTGTACTAAATTCATTCCAGTCCTCTATTGGTGCAATTGACAACTGATGGTGCATACTATGGGTGCTCTATGGGTTTAAATCCTGCTGAATACCTCCTTGTTTCACATTTGGATATGCATTGTAAGCTATAAAAATGGAAGATGCAGTGTAAAAAGATCTGGAGGTCATGATGACCAACATCTAGGGCACTGGAACAGTGATCATATATCTGGGTGCAATGGACACCGCCAATATGAGGAATCAATGCTCTTGGTCTCTTCAAATACAGAGCACCAAGACATCTGCTACCCAGTCACTGTGGAACATGAGTTTAAATGTAGAGGCTATCACCCTCAGAGATCTGTTGCGTAGGGGACTGATGACCTAAGATGTTAGGTCCCATAGTTCTCAGAGCCATTTTTTTGATCTGTTCCGAAACGCTCCATAATGCTGAAAACTCTTCCAGTTTCCATATGTTGCGATGTGTTCCACATCTCTGTCAATACTAAACACCACCTCTGTCATTTAATTCAACCATCCTGTGTGTTGTGAGAGCAACGCACCTTAAACCATGTGACGCCCAGCTTTCTGTTAGAGCCAATGTATTGAAATGAGTCTATATTGGTTTAGTGTCTGACACGGACGTCAAAGTCATGGTAGAAAAACAAAATGTATGGCACTGTACAAAACTGTAGTCATCCACTGTTTGTTGTTACAGAAAAAAAAAGTATTCAGGCTGGAACCCGCTCTTGTGATTGATAGTCTGTGGGATATGGTCTTCCAACAGTACAGAAGGGAAAACTTTACATAGGTCTGTGGAAGCGACTTCAGTCACTGGCGATCTGCTCCAAGGGACCAATAGCTGTTTATTTAATGCGATCACCACGTATGTTCGATGTCAACATGCAGAGGATATTAATTGTTTTCGATATACCAGAAGAGAGAGACGTGGTAAAACCTTATCGAGGCCTCCGCACGGGACTTTACCGACTTTTGTCTAGATTATAGTTTTACTCCATTGTGTGTTATAAAAATAACGATGAAAGAAAGGACAGACATAGAGAGACTGTGCTGTCAGTGAAGACACGGAAGCCATTACACTGCCGTTCTTCTAGCGTAGTAATCATAGAAATATGATAAAGCAGATTAAGAAATGTATAGGGGGATACTTATAGACAGTCATTCGATATCGATGAGTCGTAAGTGTTATGCTTCTAAATTTCTCAGTGCAGTCTGCGTATACTCTGCATGGTTGCGAATTTCCTCCTGTATATAATTGTGCTATTTTTCTTGTTGTGATAGCTCTCTAGCTAGTCAGTGGTAGGTGGAGAACTAGACAGCCTTCTAACTAATGGAACAGTGCTGTCAGAACGTGATGGGTTTCTGAGAGAATCTGCAGGAGTCTGTGACTTGGCGGGGGACATCTCTTACTCGTCGAAATCAGGTGGACTCAAATGCTATATATCAAAGATTGGATGATTCGTAAGAATAAGGCAGGTAAGCGATACTCTGACGAGAGGGGAGTTGAGAGGTAAGCACTATAACTCTTCTTCTAAATGTTGTGGGCAAACATATTACAACCTCTCACATACGTATTACAACCTCTCACATACTTCCCATGAGCTGACTGCAATGAGAAATTTGGGGGCTAGTACCAAGTTTGTTACCAAGAACAATCAACAGCACAAGTTTCGTGTTTTGTTTTCTCGATAAACAAGAGAGAACATTATTCTGTGAGTTTTGTGTGCCTATAAATGGATGGAGTGACATCTTAATAGGTAGATTAAATTAGCAATTCCATCTATATGCTTACTTCACAAGCCATAGTGCGGTGTGTGGCGTGGGCTAGCCAGTTCCACTACTAGTCATTTCCTTTCCTATTCCACTCGCAAATAGAGCGAGGGAAAAAGACCGTCTATATGCCTCCATATGAGCGCTAATTTCTCGTATCTTACCTTCGTGATCCTTATGCGAAAAGTATGTTGGTAGCAGTAGAAACCTTCTGCAGTCAGCTTCGGATATTAGCTCTGTAAATTTTATCATAGTGTTTCTCGAAAATAACATCGTCTTCCCCCCAGGGATTCCCATTTGAGCTACCTGGCCAGTGTAGTCCGACTCCAGGAAAAAATTACTCACCATACAAATTGTCTCTCATAATCGATTTAATTGGTTCTTGGCTCTGAGCACTATGGGACTTAACTTCTGCGGTCATCAGTCCCCTAGAACTTAGAACTAATTAAACCTAACTAACCTAAGGACATCACACACATCCATGCCCGAGGCAGGATTCGAACCTGCGACCGTAGCGGTCGCGCGATTCCATTCTGTAGCGCCTAGAACCGCTCGGCCACCCCAGCCGTCTCGATTTAATTAATCAATCAATCAATTTCATGTCAATGACGTGCCACCGGGCGAGTGAAAGTGAGGGCTTGTTTACCATGGGTATGATTCGCGAGCTGGGCTGGTAATTAGTGATAAAGTTACTGCGAGTAGTGTTCCACCATATCACCAGAAGTGTCTGGGAAGTGATCAGACTACTATTCCTGTAAAATGTTACAGTGTCCAGCTATAATAGGAGGATAGATTTGACAATGTCTAGCCATAATAGGAGGAGAGATTTGACTTGGGGAACTGTGATTTCAACACATTAACAGGTATATTCGACTCTATGGGATGATAGATTCATTTCATAAACACCTGCACAATATACCATTGTAAGGGTTCACCTCATCTGCTATAGTGTACAAACAAGGCAGGCAATATTGATGTAACGGATACGCACCTCGCGTCCGTCGGCAGTCGTAATTTAATATATTATTATTGTTATTATTATTTTTTGATTGTTGCCGACTTACGTGGTGGGCCTCAATAAAATGATACTTTATTCAATTTTGATTTACGATTAGATGCTTTTGTGAGGTTCTCCTTTTTAACAATATTAATCTTAAATTATTTGTTACGTTAATGAATGTTCGGGGCAACGGCCTTGCCGCAGTGGCTACACCGGTTCCCGTGAGATCACCGAAGTTAAGCGCTGTCGGGCGTGGCCGGCGCTTGGATGGGTCACCATCCCGCCGCCACGTGCTGTTGCCATTTTTCGGGGTGCACTCAGCCTCGTGATGCCAATTGAGGAGCTACTCGACCGATTAGTAGCGGCTTCGGTCAAAGAATACCGTCCTACCGGTCGAGAGTGCGGTGTGCTGACCACACGCCCCTCCTTATCCGCATCCTCCTCGGAAGATGACACGGCGGCCGGACGGTCCCGGAAGGGCCACTTGTGGCCTAACGACGGAGCTTTTTTTTTTTTTTTAATGAATGTTAGACTCGCTGAATCTTAAAACATGAGCATATAAGCTGAACAATGTAATAAACTTTTCATATTAATTTCCTCGGCTAGTCAGCTCACTTTAAAGCAAAAGATCTTTAGTTATTAGTTACAATTGCGGCCCACACACGCGCGAGAGTATTTTTCTTACCTCCGTTAATCATTGCCACGTAGTCGGAGACCTGGCTCTGGCTGTCGGCTATGGTAGTGAAAATAAGAATCTTAAAGCTACGTATTTTCTGCAAAGTCGGGCGGCTGTGGAGAAAAATTAATATCATGTTAATAGCGGGCGAGTTTTCCGCTTCCGCTAATTTTTCATAAATTAATATCGCCACGTAATGGCGTCGTTGGCTGCATCGGCCGCTGCGATTGTTGAACTGTAAATTACTTGAATGCAGGTTAATTCAAGGAAGGCGGACATGAAATCGGGATCACCTCTTACAAATTAAAAGTGCACAGTAATATTCAACTTATATATACATACATATATATATATATATATATATATATATATATATATATATATAATCTGCTTAACTCATACAAATATGCTCACATTTGCCAGCACTCGCAAGATGTCTGTCTATACACCATCAAGACAAGAGAAGAAGTGAAGACGACTAAAAAAATTAACAAAAGATCGTATCTTGTCGTCTCTTTAGATCACTTTGTTATATTTCTTTGCATTGCATTTGTTTGCATTTCTCGACAGAGAAATTATTGTTTTACGGCGACATGATAAAAATATATTATTCAATTTTTAAATGTCTCTTCTTTATAAATACTGTTTTTTAAGTCTTTTCGTAATATAGCACTGGGGACGCTATATTGCTCCCCGAAATGTTTATTGAAGTTATCTACATAACAATATAATATACAATTGGTTACATATACAGTCATGTACAAAATGACATAGAATACAATTAGTTTCATTTTGGCTGCTTCTTTTTAGGGTTGCAACTTTTGCAGTGTTCAAAGGTATACAAGCACGAGTTAGTCCGGAATATTTGAAGTCCCAGGGGTGTCAACTGTTCGCTCCCCATTTGGCGCGGCCGTAGGGAAACCCTGGGGAAAACCTTGGCGGAGCGACAGACTACTGCTTTGGTCACTTTCACTTAATTGTTTCTGGGATGTCACTGGAGCACAGGATGTGCATACATTACAAATATTTTTTTGTTGCACTATGCAAAGAAATGAGGTCATTATAACAACTGATTGCGGTGTCGTTGATGATCTACGCCGCGACGTTTAGCTCGCGACGGCGTCGGTTGGTGTGTTCGGTGCTCGGCGTTCGCGGCGGCTGCGGAGAGGTCAACGCCCTCTCGACGCCAGCGTGTCTCTCGCCGTCGCGGAACGTCAGAATCAGCTGATGGGCTGCACGGTTGGCGATGCCTTCTGTCTCGCCCGGGCGTGGCGGAGTGGGATGATATTCGCCCCCCGCGCTTGTTGGCAGGAGTCAGCTCTGCTACGCATCTCCGACGTAGTACATGAAACATACACACAACCAACGTAATATTTGTTTCCCGCTGCAGATGGTTACGCTAGTGGGAAAGAAGCATTTATTAGTGCGGCAGTTGTTAAGTTTTCGCCAGTTTCCGAGTGTCAAGCCAGCACTGTCCTGCAGAATACATGACATGGATCTTCTCCCGTGAATACACGTCAGTTTTTGTCTTGATAAAATTATTTATGTTTTCGCCGCACTCGTAGGCACTAGTGAGTGTCCCAGCACGAGCTTAGCACAAACATTCGCCGTTTCTGCGGTCGCTGTTTTGCAACAGTCCACGCATCGCATTCCTATCTCGCATTATTGTGATCACTGAAACTACAGTCTGTCCCAAAAATATTGGCTGTGGGTTCACTTCACGTTAACAGTTCACATTCATAAGAAAATTCACAGTTTTTCGTGCGTAATATTGGCGTTTGGCGTCCTTACCGCTGTTGAACATTCAATACTAGCACTTCACTGTCCGTATCACAGTTTCACCTTTACAGTTTTTCACACTGCTTAAAGTAACTGTTTCGATTAGTTCACAAACACTAATGTATTTCATTCAGTCTGAACTGGATTTTGGCTCGTGCTGGATTTTACCAGTCTCTCGCACTAATTATCTCTTTTCATTTTCCACTTAGAGTCGTACTTGCCTTCAGATTTTTTGACTATACAATTGTATTTCCGTCTTATCTGAGGTAAGTCCCCATGTCATGTCTGCCCACTCATTGCGTACTTGCCCTCCAGAGCCAGGTTTGACTTTACAAAACTTTGCCTCTCGCATTATTGTACACATTTTATAAAAAAAATGCTTCAAATGGCTCTGAGCACTATGGGACTTAACATCTATGGTCATCAGTCCCCTAGAACTTAGAACTACTTAAACCTAACTAACCTAAGGACATCCCACAACACCCAGTCATCACGAGGGAGAGAAAATCCCTGACCCCGCCGGGAATCGAACCCGGGAACCCGGGCGTGGGAAGCGAGAACGCTACCGCACGACCACGAGCTGCGGACACATTTTAAAATCTAGGCCTACCGTGCAAGTTCCTAGATTAATGTTAGATTTGTGACTTTTGTTTACACTACAAATTCGTGCAAATCTCTGCCTTAGCAGATGGCAATATATTTTAAACAGTACTTAGCGGTAGTCGCGTTTACTGATTTGCTTTGTACCTTGTCCACAACACATGAGGTGCCATGGGTGATGCACACCCTTCACTCATATTGTTAAGTAAATTATGATTGAGCATATTTCAGGATCGGTATAGACATAAATACATGGAACAACATACACACTATAATACTGAATTTCGTAAGTTGCATTACTACTACAGTTCAGAAATATTCATGACACACTAATGAAAAATTCTTTCATCATTACGTGCTGTTTAATTTTTTTAAATATTTTTTAAAGCATTTTTCAACGTGAAATTTGTAAAGTATTCATAAACCTACGTTCATTTTTTTTCTTCAAATTGCAATTGCTTAAAAATACTATTATTCCTTAACATCTACAAAATTGAATCGCACTAATCTTGTGTGCCTCACTGTCTTTAAATGTTACGCTAAAATCTGAACATTTACTCACAAAAAAAAAAAAAAAAAAAAAAAAAAAAACACTATAAACTTAACCTACTACTCATATATGTAAACGTTGCTCTACTGAGCGAACTTCTTTAAGTCTTTGTATGGATAGAGTCTTCCCCCATGAACCATGGACCTTGCCGTTGGTGGGGAGGCTTGCGTGCCTCAGCGATACAGATGGCCGTACCGTAGGTGCAACCACAACGGAGGGGTATCTGTTGAGAGGCCAGACAAACATGTGGTTCCTGAAGAGGGGCAGCAGCCTTTTCAGTAGTTGCAGGGGCAACAGTCTGGATGATTGACTGATCTGGCCTTGTAACATTAACCAAAACGGCCTTGCTGTGCTGGTACTGCGAACGGCTGAAAGCAAGGGGAAACTACAGCCGTAATTTTTCCCGAGGACATGCAGCTTTACTGTATGATTAAATGATGATGGCGTCCTCTTGGGTAAAATATTCCGGAGGTAAAATAGTCCCCCATTCGGATCTCCGGGCGGGGACTACTCAAGAGGACGTCGTTATCAGGAGAAAGAAAACTGGCATTCTACGGATCGGAGCGTGGAATGTCAGATCCCTTAATCGGGGAGTTAGGTTAGAAAATTTAAAAAGGGAAATGGATAGGTTAAAGTTAGATATAGTGGGAATTAGTGAAGTTCGGTGGCAGGAGGAACAAGACTTTTGGTCAGGTGATTACAGAGTTATAAATACAAAATCAAATAGGGGTAATGCAGGAGTAGGTTTAATGATGAATAAAAAAATAGGATTGCGTGTTAGCTACTACAAACAGCATAGTGAACGCATTATTGTGGCCAAGATAGACACAAAGCCCATGCCTACTACAGTAGTACAAGTTTATATGCCAACTAGCTCTGCAGATGATGAAGAAATTGATGAAATGTATGACGAGATAAAAGAAATTATTCAGGTAGTGAAGGGAGACGAAAATTTAATAGTCATGGGTGACTGGAATTCGTCAATAGGAAAAGGGATAGAAGGAAACATAGTAGGTGAATATGGATTGGGGGGAAAAAATGAAAGAGGAAGCCGCCTTGTAGAATTTTGCACAGAGCATAACTTAATCATAGCTAACACTTGGTTCAAGAATCATAAAAGAAGGTTGTATACCTGGAAGAATCCTGGAGATACTAATAGGTATCAGATAGATTATATAATGGTAAGACAGAGATTTAGGAACCAGGTTTTAAATTGTAAGACATTTCCAGGGGCAGATGTGGATTCTGACCACAATCTATTGGTTATGAACTGCAGATTGAAACTGAAGAAACTGCAAAAAGGTGGGAATTTGAGGAGATGGGACCTGGATAAACTGAAAGAACCAGAGGTTGTACAGAGTTTCAGGGAGAGCATAAGGGAACAATAGACAGGAATGGGGGAAAGAAATACAGTAGAAGAAGAATGGGTAGCTTTGAGGGATGAAGTAGTGAAGGCAGCAGAGGATCAAGTAGGTAAAAAGACGAGGGCTAATAGAAATCCTTGGGTAACAGAAGAAATATTGAATTTAATTGATGAAAGGAGAAAATATAAAAATGCAGTAAATGAAGCAGGCAAAAGGGAATACAAACGTCTCAAAAATGAGATCGACAGGAAGTGCAAAATGGCTAAGCAGGGATGGCTAGAGGACAAATGTAAGGATGTAGAGGCTTGTCTCACTAGGGGTAAGATAGATACTGCCTACAGGAAAATTAAAGAGACCTTTGGAGAGAAGAGAACCACTTGTATGAATATCAAGAGCTCAGATGGCAACCCAGTTCTAAGCAAAGAAGGGAAAGCAGAAAGGTGGAAGGAGTATATAGAAGGTTTATACAAGGGCCATGTACTTGAGGACAATATTATGGAAATGGATGAGGATGTAGATGAAGATGAAATGGGAGATAAGATACTGCGTGAAGAGTTTGACAGAGCACTGAAAGACCTGAGTCGAAACAAGGCCCCGGGAGTAGACAACATTCCATTAGAACTACTGATGGCCTTGGGAGAGCCAGTCATGACAAAACTGTACCATCTGGTGAGCAAGATGTATGAGACAGGCGAAATACCCACAGACTTCAAGAAGAATATAATAATTCCAATACCAAAGAAAGCAGGTGTTGACAGATGTGAATATTACCGAACTATCAGTTTAATAAGTCACAGCTGCAAAATACTAACGCGAATTCTTTACAGACGAATGGAAAAACTGGTAGAAGCCGACCTCGGGGAAGATCAGTTTGGATTCCGTAGAAATCTTGGAACACGTGAGGCAATACTGACCTTACGACTTATCTTAGAAGAAAGATTAAGAAATGGCAAACCTACGTTTCTAGCATTTGTAGACTTAGAGGAAGCTTTTGACAACGTCAACTGGAATACTCTCTTTCAAATTCTGAAGGTGGCAGGGGTAAAATACAGGGAGCGAAAGGCTATTTACAATTTGTACAGAAACCAGATGGCAGTTATAAGAGTCGAGGGGCATGAAAGGGAAGCAGTGGTTGGGAAAGGAGTGAGACAGGGCTGTAGCCTCTCCCCGATGTTATTCAATCTGTATATTGAGCAAGCAGTAAAGGAAACAAAAGAAAAATTCGGAGTAGGTATTAAAATTCATGGAGAAGAAGTAAAAACTTTGAGGTTCGCCGATGACATTGTTAATTCTGTCAGAGACAGCAAAGGACTTGGAAGAGCAGTTGAACGGAATGGACAGTGTCTTGAAAGGAGGATATAAGATGAACATCAACAAAAGCAAAACGAGGATAATGGAATGTAGTCAAATTAAATCGGGTGATGCTGAGGGGATTAGATTAGGAAATGAGACACTTAAAGTAGTAAAGGAGTTTTGGTATTTAGGGAGTAAAATAACTGATGACGGTCGAAGTAGAGAGGATATAAAATGTAGACTGGCAATGGCAAGGAAATCGTTTCTGAAGAAGAGAAATTCGTTAACATCGAGTATAGATTTAAGTGTCAGGAAGTCGTTTCTTAAAGTATTTGTATGGAGTGTAGCCATGTATGGAAGTGAAACATGGACGATAACCAGTTTGGACAAGAAGAGAATAGAAGCTTTCGAAATGTGGTGCTACAGAAGAATGCTGAAGATAAGGTGGGTAGATCACGTAACTAATGAGGAGGTATTGAATAGGATTGGGGAGAAGAGAAGTTTGTGGCACAACTTGACGAGAAGAAGGGATCGGTTGGTAGGACATGTTCTGAGGCATCAAGGGATCACAAATTTAGCATTGGAGGGCAGCGTGGAGGGTAAAAATCGTAGAGGGAGACCAAGAGATGAATACACTAAGCAGATTCAGAAGGATGTAGGTTGCAGTAGGTACTGGGAGATGAAGAAGCTTGCACAGGATAGAGTAGCATGGAGAGCTGCATCATACCAGTCTCAGGACTGAAGACCACAACAACAACAACAACAATGGATAGAGTCCTTTTATCTCTTCCGATTCTACATCACCCAACAAATAGCTACATCCATGTGGTATGCCTATGATTTTGTAGGGCCCGGCATACACCGGTTGCCATTTCTTATTCTTTTTCGCTAACAGAGATGACTTGGGATGAGTCCTTATTAGCACCAAGTCACCTGGTTGATACACTGTTACCTTCTTTATTTTCTTGTCATGCTTCTCCTTTCGGCACTCCGCGCACCTCGTTAAGTTATTTAAAGTCTCAGCTATAATTTGTTCGTGAGGTACAACTTGTCGTGGTACAGTTGGTAATGGTGACAGCCAGCTGTCGGTTTCATTCTTTCCAAATACGACTTCTAGTGGAGTATAAGCGGTGGCTGAATGTGGCAATCTATTGTGGAATTCCTCAAAAGTCGAAACGTATTCTGCCACTTGGTGTGACGATTCGGAATGTAAGTTCTCATGAACCTGTTCAACTCTTTAAAGGTACGCTCTACAAGACCGCCCTCCGGGTGAAATCGAGCTACAAAAATGTGTTTAATACCTTGCTCTTGTAGAAACGTTTTCCATTTGAGACCCGTAAGAAAGGTGGCTTTATCGGATAATATGATCTGTGGTTTGCCAACATTAACAAAATAATCTGTTCGTAATTTCTGAATGAGGGGTGTGGCCGTTGAAGCTTTTACAGGATACAATTTTAGAAATTTGGAAAAGGCATCATATACAGCAAATACATATTTCACATCACCTCTGCCAGTGGGTAGTGGCCCTAGAATGTCAACAGAAAGCAGTCGTAATGGTTTGTTAGGAACAACAGGGTGCAATTCACTTACAGTGGGCAGATTTGTAGGTTTCGTCCTTTGACAAACTATACATGTTCTTACAACATTCTGAATTATTCTTTTCATATTCTTAAAATGACATTGTCTTGCGGGAAGTGCTCTACAGTTTTCAATACCCACGTGTCCCCACGAAAGGTGCACGTGCCAGATCAAATCACTGATACATACTTCCGGTACACAGATACACCACAAGTCCTTGTTAACATCCTTCCGGTAATATAATACCCCATTTTTCACAGAATAATGGCTACCTATCTGATTTCCACCCGAAGATAGGAGTTCTTGTTTGACTTTTCCCAAGGCGGGGTCTTCGTCCTGTAAACTAGGCAGTTGCTTACACGCCTGCAGGAACTTTTTTCGACAAGTAGGGTCTTTCATAACTAAAATTTTGTACTCTGTTGCCTGTTCTAGTATTGTTGTTAGCTCAGGCAGACCTTGCGGCAACCGTGACAAAGCATCAGGTACTACGTTGTCGCAACCTTTTATATGCATTATTTGAAATTGATATTCCTGCAGAGCAAGCACCCACCTAGTCAACCTGTCGTGCATTAACTTGCACGTCAGCAAAAAACTTAAGGCCTGATGATCACAGAAAATTTTTACATTTTTTCCGTACACATAATATCTGAACTTCTTCATGGCCCATACTACTGCTAGTGTTTCGAGTTCGGTGACTGTATATGATCGTTCACAACTTGACAACACTCGGCTTGCGAAACCGATTATTCTTACGTTCTTGTTTCCATCTTCCTCATCGATTTGGAATAAACAAGCGCCTAGTGCGACAGTGGAAGCGTCTGTAGCAAGGCAAAATTCCTTTGACATGTCGGGATGTGACAGTGGCTTAGCATTTAGAAGGGCTTGTCGTATTTGTTCAAATGACTGCTGGCACAGTTCATTCCACATCCAGGGTGCATTCTTTCTCAACAAGTTTAACAGGGTTATTATCATTTAAAAGCTGGTCAGATATGAATCGTCTGTAAAATGACACTAGACCCAGAAATGCCTTTAACTGTTTCTTGGTTCTAGGAGGAGGGAAGTTCTCAATTGTTGCCATTTTCTTCGGATCGGGCACAATACCTGTAGGTGATATTACATGACCAAGAAATTTTATTCTCTCCCTGCCAAATTTGGATTTGGCGAGGCTTGCTGTTACGCCTACCTCAGAAAATCTTTTTAGTACGCATCTCAGCGTGTCCATGTGGCTTTCCCAATCGGGAGTAGCAATTAATAAGTCATCGACATACAACGTTACTCGGTCCAACAAATCTGGTCCTAATACTTTATCGAGCGTTGCAATGAAGACACCTGCACTAACATTTAATCCAAATGGTAAAACTTTAAATTGGGAACTTCTGCCGGCAAACACAAAGGCAGTGTACTTCCTTGATGATTCATTTAGTGGGATTTGCCAATACGACGAACGCATATCGACAGAGGTCAGATATTTAACTCCATAAAACTTCTGTATCTGTTCATCCAGGTTTTCTGGTCGCGTTCTGACAGGTACAATTATTTTGTTAATATCTCGCGCATCAAGCACGAGACGTATACTGCCGTCCGCTTTCGCTACTGCTACGAGCGGACTGCTGTACGGAGATAGAGATGGTTCAATTATCCCCCAATCGAGCATTTTTCTTAATTCCTTCGTAACTGCCTCCTTCTTTGACCACGGGATGGTGTAGTTTGCGTGACAAAAAGTATCGTGAGGTACCACTTCGATGATATAGGTGTAGCCCTCGATAACACCGGGTTTTTCCGAAAACACATTCTCATAATCTATGAGTAGTTGAGTCAGTTCGTTTTGTTGTGCTTCAGTCAAATGTTCTGACTCCCTGACTTTCATGGCTATCAGTTTCCTTTTTTCCTCTTTGTCTTCAGTAATAAATTCTTTATAATATGCTTGTCTTGTACTTAAGGCAGAATATAAATTCATGACCTGTATTCCTTCGAATCTAGACTGAAAGTTCCGGCAATATTTACCGTGCACTTCCCGTGTCCTCAACAATGGCAAAACTACACGTCTACCCTCACTCATAAGGCTTACTTCCCCGTACAAGAGGTCGATTTTTGCGTCCCTCTGGCGTAAAAATTCCATCCCCAGGATGCAAGCAACACCTAATCTCGTAACTACTAGGAACGAGCTTTTCATTGCTTCATTTCCTACCGTAAACTCGACTTGCACCTGGTGCTTTATGATATGAGATTGTGCACCTATTGCACCTGTTACACGACAATTCTTCACTGGCAATACTGGTATTCTATTATTTTGATTCAAGTACTTGTAAAAATTTGCACTCATGGCATTGGTTGACGCACCGGTATCGACTATTATCTGTATTGGTGCTCCGTACATATCTGCTTGCAATATAGCCTGCACAACACTTTTGGCGGTTCGGTTACATTTCTGCGGCATGTCTACAAGTTCCTTTTCTATTTTTATTCCCTCTTTGTATCTCAGCATACAAAGTTTATGGCTGTCATCCGTGGATGTGCCCTCACTACACCATCCTGCAGCCAACAACGGAGAGCGTATTGTGGCTGTTTTTAGTTTAACGGATGAGCATTAGTGGGTTGACAGTCGTCTGTCACTTCCACTAACCTCACATTGTGGTTCTGGTTGTTGTTGTTGCTACTGTTGGGTTGGCGGCCCTGCCTCCCCGATGGTGTATTTTGATATTGTGTATGGCTCTGGTTTTGCGGTGGTCGGTGGTAACTTCCTGACATGCCCTGTGATGGACCTGGGTTGGCGTTCCATTGTGACGCAGTGTTTTGTTGCCACTGTGGTTTCGGTTCGTTACAACCACGCCACTGGTTTCGGTTATTCCGCCATTGCGGATTGCCGTTACCATTATATCCATTACTCATGCGTCCATCATGATGTCTCTTTCGATTTTGACGATTATAACCGTTGCCGTTATAACCATTGCCACTGTTTGTGCCTCGATTCTGTTGCCGGTGCTCTTGCCTATTCCCATTACCATTTGGTACTAAGTTACTACCGTTACTGTGGCTGCTATTGTAATCGGCTTTTTGTTGATTACAGCCTGCATGGTTCGACTTGTTTTCGGGTTTCATATCTTCGATCAATAAGTCAACAGAATCCACTATTTCCATCAATTGTTCTATATTGTATTCCGGCACATTGATGAAATATCTTTTAATTTCACTGGGCAACTTCATTTTTATTAATCTGATTATGTCACGATCGGACATTGGCTCGTCCCAGTACCTGGTTTTGTTTATATACTTTTCGAAATATTTGCGTAACGTTCCCATCTTAGGATTGTACATTTCTGGACTGTACAACTCCTTTCGTAGTCTTTCTTGGACGCTATCGGACCAGAATTTTTGCAAGAATGCACCTTCAAACTGTTCCATCGTTAGACTTTTTCGGACACGTCGGTGGCCCACAGTGCCGCGTCACCTTGAATAAAGGAGACCACGAACTGTATTCTTTGTCTTTCCGTCCATGTCCTGGGAAACACACTCCTGAAGCTCTTAATAAATACAACAGGGTGGACATTTCGTTTTTCGCTATTGAAGGGTTGGAATGTCCTGTGTTTTATTACATTGCCCTCTTTTTTTTGCACATCTGATTGCTACATTCTGGGACATTCATTACTTCGTGATGTGCGCTGCACGGTATCGCATGTTGTTCGTGCTCATAATTCGCATTAGGTTGCGGTTGCGCACTCGCACCCTGCATACCGTCAGCGATATTACAGTAATCAGTACGCGGAGTCGGATTCATTATCTGTCCGCCACTGTTTACATTGCTTTCCAACACAGACAGTCTCCGCGCGACCTCCTGTTGCCAATTTGGCAACTCCGCTGTCACACGGGATTTGATCGTGTTAATTCGGCATGTAGTGCGGCAGCGCTAGCATCAATATTTACACTCGCGGCCGCAGTCGCTTGTTCTACAGCTGTTTTTACGTCGCTTTCAATCTTTGCAGATATCTCGCGATCCTTTACTTCTAGCCATTCATTTAATTCTTTTTCTACTTTTTGAGCTTGCACTTCCAAATATGCGCCAATACTTTTCCGTGCATCTATCTCCACATTATCCACGCGGTTGGTTAAAGTCTGGACATTGTCTTCAAGCCTAGCCTGCGATATCTGTAATTTTTGCATCTCGCCGGCTAAGCTTTGCACAAGATCGGGGATTTCTTTGCAAGCGCCCCGCATCTCGGCAAGTTCGCTTTGGATACTATCTAGCTTCGCTTCACTGCGCTGCTCTTGCTCAGTGAGCTTTTGCGTTAATTTTTTCTCCTGCTCATGTAGCATCTGAGCCAGTTTTTCGTCTCTTTGTTTTTCCCTCTGTTCTGACATTCTTTCTTTTTCCCTTTCTTTCTGTTCTCTTTGTTGCTCTTGCTCATAGAGCATCTGAGCCCGTTTCTGATCTCTTTCCTTATCTCTTTCTTCTAACCTGCGCAGAAATTCTGCAAATGGGTCTGCAATCGGTGAGCATACTGGTGCCCCGCTTAATCTAGCACTCGATTGGACCTCCTGCCCAGGCAGTGGAGTTGTTGTTACTCTATTCCCATTCTGCTGTGGAGCGCCATTCACCGTCCACAGATCCTCGCCCCCCGCTCCGGAAATTATGTATCCCAGGCGGTGGCTTGGGATTCGTTTGCGTGTTGCAAATGACCCTCACCTTCCATATTAACAACATTTTGTTCGTCTGGTACGAATGCTTTAGCTTGTCCTATCTTACCCATAATAAATTCACTTTAAGCCACTGACGAATCTTTAACACTGATACACACACGAATAATTATCCCCTCCAAAAATAAACATATAAATAAACAAAACGAATAATTATCCCCTCCAAAAATAAACACACAAATACACAAAACACCGAAGGTATCTCATGTGCACATGGGTTCGATATTCCGCACAGAGCTACACAGGATGCTTGCACAATAGGCCTTACCTTACTTATTTTTCTTTCTCGCAATCCTTTTTTTTTTCTACACTTTTTCTTCTCCAGCTCTCCTCAGGGTGTGGTTTTGTTGTTGTACATGTAAAAGAATTCATATAGGCATTAATATTTTACAACAATTAGACACATACATAATTACATTCATTACAATAGAGTCAGATTTAGTAAATTTTGTATGTTCTTTGATCGGGTCCCACGTTGGGCGCCAATCTCGCGTCCGTCGGCCGTCGTAAATTAATATATTATTATTGTTATTATTATTTTTTGATTGTTGCCAACTTACGTGGTGGGCCTTAATAAAAATGATACTTTATTCAATTTTGATTTACGATTAGATGCTTTTGTGAGGTTCTCCTTTTTAACAATATTAATCTTAAATTATTTGTTACGTTAATGAATGTTAGACTCGCTGAATCTTAAAACATGAGCATATAAGCTGAACAATGTAATAAACTTTTCATATTAATTTCCTCGGCTAGTCAGCTCACTTTAAAGCAAAAGATCTTTAGTTATTAGTTACAATTGCGGCCCACACACGCGCGAGAGTATTTTTCTTACCTCCGTTAATCATTGCCACGTAGTCGGAGTCCTGGCTCTGGCTGTCGGCTATGGTATTGAAAATAAGAATCTTAAAGCTACGTATTTTCTGCAAAGGCGGGCGGCTGTAGAGAAAAATTAATATTATGTTAATAGCGGGCGAGTTTTCCGCTTCCGCTAATTTTTCATAAGTTAATATCGCCACGTAATGGCGTCGTTGGCTGCATCGGCCGCTGCGATTGTTGCACTGTAAATTACTTGAATGCAGGTTAATTCAAGGAAGGCGGACATGAAATCGGGATCACCTCTTACAAATTAAAAGTGCACAGTAATATTCAATTAATATATATACAGGGTGTCCCAGCTATCTTGTCCACCCAAAATATCTCTGGAACAATAACAGCTATTGGAAAACGACTTTCACCGGTATCAATGTAGGGCTGGGGCCCATGAATGTACATATTTGGAAACATTCTAAAACGAAAGCATATGTGTTTTTTAACACAAACTTATGTTTTTTTAAATGGACCTCCTATATTTTTTCTTCAGCAATACATAGCATGACAAAGCACATACACAAGGGCGTTGATTGCATCGCAATATTCCCTTTGTATCCCGAGATACTGAGACGCGAAGTTGACGCTTGAAACACTCGACATGCGCTGCTAACGCACGTCCTGAGGCTCAGGCGTGAACCCTATGATGCCCGTAATCGCGATGTGATTGACATGTGTAACCACTCCTCCATACTTATCAAGAGGTCCGAAACGAATAATACGGTCTGCTGCGATTACGGGCAGCATGGGGTTCACGCCTGAGCCTCAGGACGTGCGCTAGCAGCGCATGTCGGGTGTCTTAATATCTCGGGATGCAATGGGAATATTGCGATGCAATCAACGCCATTGTGTATGTGCTTTGTCATGCTATGGATTGCTGAAGAAAAAATATAGGAGGTCCATTTAAAAAAACATAAGTTTGTGTCAAAAAACACATATGCTTTCGTTTTAGAATGTTTCCATATATATATATATATATATATATATATATATATATATGGAAACATTCTAAAACGAAAGCAAATATGCTTACATTTGCCAGCACTCGCAAGATGTCCGTCTATACACCATCAAGGCAAGAGAAGAAGTGAAGACGACTAAAAAAATTAACAAAAGAGCGTATCTTGTCGTCTCTTTAGATCACTTTGTTATATTTCTTTGCATTGCATTTGTTTGCATTTCTCGACAGAGAAATTATTGTTTTACGGCTACATGATAAAAATATATTATTCAATTTTTAAATGTCTCTTCTTTATAAATACTGTTTTTTAAGTCTTTTCGTAATATAGCACTGGGGACGCTATAGCAGAGAGTCCTCTCATTGGCTCCTCTAAGCAGATCCTCTCTTGTACTTTGTCGTACTATCGACTGTGATGTTTATTATAGTATACCAAACCATTCACAGAAGGGCTGTTAATTATCACATAGTGCTCGACGCCTGTGCTTTTCAGCGCTTGCTTGAAAGAGTCTTGGTGGGATGCAGCTACTTACAGAAGTGCTCATTGAAAATACCTGCAGTCTGTTCTCCTCTAATACGCTTTCTTCCCATGGCGGTCATGGTGACAGTCCGTCTGGCATCGAAGCGTCTGGAACAGCTGGTACCTGCCAGAGTGCCCAAGCACCACAGCGACCGGCGTGGTGCAACCGCGGCTTCCCGCCAGTCAGGAGACAGAGCTCGTTTCCAGATGTGATCGGAAGGGTTTTTTGCCAGATATGCTTAGCGGAAATGTTGTGGTGGAGGACAGCGCTTGTTGTCTCAAACTTTGGTGCATAGAAGGCCTTGTTGTTGTTGTGGTCTTCAGTCCTGAGACTGGTTTGATGCAGCTCTCCATGCTACTCTATCCTGTGCAAGCTTCTTCATCTCCCAGTACCTACTGCAACCTACATCCTTCTGAATCTGCTTAGTGTATTCATCTCTTGGTCTCCCTCTACGATTTTTACCCTCCACGCTGCCCTCCAATGCTAAATTTGTGATCCCTTGATGCCTCAAAACATGTCCTACCAATCGATCCCTTCTTCTAGTCAAGTTGTGCCACAAACTTCTCTTCTCCCCAATCCTATTCAATACCTCCTCATTAGTTACGTGATCTACCCACCTTATCTTCAGCATTCTTCTGTAGCACCACATTTCGAAAGCTTCTATTCTCTTCTTGTCCAAACTAGTTATCGTCCACGTCTCACTTCCATACATGGCTACACTGCATACAAATACTTTCAGAAACGACTTCCTGACACCTAAATCTATACTCGATGTTAACAAATTTCTCTTCTTGAGAAACGCGTTCCTTGCCATTGCCAGTCTACATTTTATATCCTCTCTACTTCGACCATCATCGGTTATTTTACTCCCTAAATAGCAAAACTCCTTTACTACTTTAAGTGTCTCATTTCCTAATCTAATTCCCTCAGCATCACCCGACTTAATTTGACTACATTCCATTATCCTCGTTTTGCTTTTGTTGATGTTCATCTTATATCCTCCTTTCAAGACACTGTCCATTCCGTTCAACTGCTTCCAAGTCCTTTGCTGTCTCTGACAGAATTACAATGTCATCGGCGAACCTCAAAGTTTTTACTGCTTCTCTATGAATTTTAATACCTACTCCGAATTTTTCTTTTGTTTCCTTTACTGCTTGCTCAATATACAGATTGAATAACATCGGGGAGAGGCTACAACCCTGTCTCACTCCTTTCCCAACCACTGCGTCCCTTTCATGTCCCTCGACTCTTATAACTGCCATCTGGTTTCTGTACAAATTGTAAATAGCCTTTCGCTCCCTGTATTTTACCCCTGCCACCTTCAGAATTTGAAAAAGGCCTTATACACATATATACAGGGTGTTACAAAAAGGTACGGCCAAACTTTCAGGAAACACTCCTCACACACAAATAAATCTTAGAGCTCATTTTAGTTTCGTCCACCTACGCTCAATGGAGCACGTTATCATGATTTCATACGGGATACTCTACCTGTGCTGCTAGAACATGTGCCTTTACATGTACGACACAACATGTGGTTCATGCACGATGGAGCTCCTGCACATTTCAGTCAAAGTGTTCCTACGCTTCTCAACAACAGATTCGGTGACCGATGGATTGGTAGAGGCGGACCAATTCCATGGCCTCCACGCTCTCCTGACCTCAACCCTCTTGACTTTCATTTATGGGGGCATTTGAAAGCTCTTGTCTACGCAACCCCGGTACCAAATGTAGAGACTCTTCGTGCTCGTATTGTGCACGGCTGTGATACAATACGCCATTCTCCAGGGCTGCATCAGCGCATCAGGGATTCCATGCGACGGAGGGTGGATGCATGTATCCTCGCTAACGGAGGACATTTTGAACATTTCCTGTAACAAAGTGTTTGAAGTCACGCTGGTACGTTCTGTTGCTGTGTGTTTCCATTCCCTGATTAATGTGATTTGAAGAGAAGTAATAAAATGAGCTCTAACATGGAAAGTAAGCGTTTCCGGACACATGTCCACATAAGATATTTTCTTTCTTTGTGTGTGAGGAATGTTTCCTGAAAGTTTGGCCATACCTTTTTGTAACACCCTGTATAAACACACTGTAAGACGTATGCTTTGCCGGCGATGGGCGAGGCATGACAGAATCTCTGACAAGAGAGTAGTTTATAGTTAGTTGTTGCTTGTCGCTAGTCTGCGCTTGTCTGCGCGAGTCGACTGTAGTAGTCTGGTGTAGTCTGCAGTAGTCTGCGGGAGTCGGCATGTGTTGGCTGTGTTCTCTGGTTGCGACTCTGGTCAGGACTCTGGAGGATGAGTATTGTTGTAGAAGGTAAAGAAGCAGCCTTGCGCGTATTTAATAATGTATGTTAATTGTAATTTAATTTGTTCAGAAAGAAATGCCCAAATAATAATTTTTATAGTATAAAGTAACTCTTTTAAAGAAAAGCATTCATTTCAATTTCCAATGCATTATCATTGCTTCCAAGAATAAAAAAAAATGTACGCCAGCATTGCACGAAGCTGTGTCGCAAAATGACTAATTAAGAGCAGATATAATTGCAGTTTTATTGAGGTAAGAATTTTTGCTTTTTTTATTCAGAATATAGGGCCGAAGGGCAGCGCTGCTGTCCTCATAAAATTCATCAGGTTACAAAACTTTTTTATTATTTTGGTGTTTAGGAATTTTTCTGTTTCGAACTTGACATTAAATGAAAAAAGAATTTTGTGGGAACATTAAATGTGAATGCATTTCTGCACACAGACAATAAATGGGAGCCAAATTTGTTCAGAGGTTACAATATTAGAAAAATTCATTTAATTATTATTTTGTGGGGAGTTTACGCTTGGCTCATTTTCATTTTCATTTAACATTTTTTTTGTGGGAAGGTTACACTTGGCGACATCCGGCCAGGATCGTATTTATTTGTGAATCTTCTGATAAGTAGTCATATATCTGCTCTTATTTACTTATACGTAGTTTGCATCTGGCGCAACGCATTTACTAATTTGTCAATCTTTCTTTCACAGATCATCGGCAATTTTTGCTCTTTGTTGTATTTGCGTTTGCTGCATTTTGCATTGTCTTGGTTTCATTTGTGAATAATTTTGATTTGTGAAAAATGCCGCGAAAAACTGTTAACAGTACATCGCGATGTGTAATGAACGAAATAGCCGACTCTAATAATTTGACCGATAATACACTCCTGGAAATTGAAATAAGAACACCGTGAATTCATTGTCCCAGGAAGGGGAAACTATATTGACACATTCCTGGGGTCAGATACATCACATGATCACACTGACAGAACCACAGGCACATAGACACAGGCAACAGAGCATGCACAATGTCGGCACTAGTACAGTGTATATCCACCTTTCGCAGCAATGCAGGCTGCTATTCTCCCATGGAGACGATCGTAGAGATGCTGGATGTAGTCCTGTGGAACGGCTTGCCATGCCATTTCCACCTGGCGCCTCAGTTGGACCAGCGTTCGTGCTGGACGTGCAGACCGCGTGAGACGACGCTTCATCCAGTCCCAAACATGCTCAATGGGGGACAGATCCGGAGATCTTGTTGGCCAGGGTAGTTGACTTACACCTTCTAGAGCACGTTGGGTGGCACGGGATACATGCGGACGTGCATTGTCCTGTTGGAACAGCACGTTCCCTTGCCGGTCTAGGAATGGTAGAACGATGGGTTCGATGACGGTTTGGATGTACCGTGCACTATTCAGTGTCCCCTCGACGATCACCAGTGGTGTACGGCCAGTGTAGGAGATCGCTCCCCACACCATGATGCCGGGTGTTGGCCCTGTGTGCCTCGGTCGTATGCAGTCCTGATTGTGGCGCTCACCTGCACGGCGCCAAACACGCATACGACCATCATTGGCACCAAGGCAGAAGCGACTCTCATCGCTGAAGACGACACGTCTCCATTCGTCCCTCCAATCACGCCTGTCGCGACACCACTGGAGGCGGGCTGCACGATGTTGGGGCGTGAGCGGAAGACGACCTAACGGTGTGCGGGACCGTAGCCCAGCTTCATGGAGACGGTTGCGAATGGTCCTCGCCGATACCCCAGGAGCAACAGTGTCCCTAATTTGCTGGGAAGTGGCGGTGCGGTCCCCTACGGCACTGCGTAGGATCCTACGGTCTTGGCGTGCATCCGTGCGTCGCTGCGGTCCGGTCCCAGGTCGACGGGCACGTGCACCTTCCGCCGACCACTGGCGACAACGTCGATGTACTGTGGAGACCTCACGCCCCACGTGTTGAGCAATTCGGCGGTACGTCCACCCGGCCTCCCGCATGCCCACTATACGCCCTCGCTCAAAGTCCGTCAACTGCACTACGGTTCCCGTCCACGCTGTCGCGGCATGCTACCAGTGTTAAAGACTGCGATGGAGCTCCGTATGCCACGACAAACTGGCTGACACTGACGGCGGCGGTGCACAAATGCTGCGCAGCTAGCGCCATTCGACGGCCAACACCGCGGTTCCTGGTGTGTCCGCTGTGCCGTGCGTGTGATCATTGCTTGTACAGCCCTCTCGCAGTGTCCGGAGCAAGTATGGTGGGTCTGACACACCGGTGTCAATGTGTTCTTTTTTCCATTTCCAGGAGTGTATTTGCGACACTCAGTGTAATTATGACAATCCTCCATTTACAGACAATCAGTGCGTACTGACCACTAGTAATGATTTTAATCCTATTGATGAGCAAACAAATTCGATTGCGTCCTCTGTTAATTTAACGACAATTGATGACGCGGGACGTTCTGTTATAGTGAACGCTGCCCAGCTTGAAACACCCGGTTTGCATAATTTACGTAATGAACAGACAAATTTTTCTAACGAAAATGAACAGTGTAATCAGAGTACGACAGATTTATTCGATTCCGATTTAGTGACCAACAGTGAACATTCTATTAGCAAACATTTTCAAGAAACACAGAATAACCAAATGGTTACAGAAAACGTGACAAATGCAAATACACCATCACACAGTACAGAGAATAGAGTAGGTAATATTGGCTGGGTTCAAGTTATGGCATTATTACTACAACTCAATGAAAAATATGACAGGTCGATCAAACTAATTAATGAAAGTTTCAAACAGTCAAATGAAAAACACGACAACCTTAATGAACAGAATAAACAACTTAGTGAACAGATTACAGCCGTTATCGTGCAACGCCATGATACTAAAGAACAATTATGTGAGGAAATTAAGGCTTGTGCTAGTAACAGTAGTGATGAAACTAGATCTGTTGCACAAGAATTAAGTAACACAGATGCAGCGACAACAGAATCACTTAGAGATGAAAGTAATGCAGTCACTAAACGATGTTCAGAAAACGCAACACAGATACGCGACGAGTTTAATTTAAAGTCACCAGAACTTTCACGCACTCTGGATACGGAAGTCGATAAGAAATGTGAACAACAGAACAGCCAAATTGACGAACGTTTTAAAGTGACAGAAATGAAAAATATTTCAGTTAATAACACGTCACAGCAAACGCCACATTACGAACATTTGTCACACTCACACAGCCAGTGTAACTTAGGTAATTTACAGAGACTACACGACTTAAAATCCGAAAAGATACAGACAAACAGATTCTTGTGTAATCGTGAACCTGTTCACACATTCAGTGACGATAACGTTGATTATAAGCAATTTGTATCTGTAAAAAAAAATCTAAGGTATTTGAATATGACAGAGCACAGGTACACGCTTTGAACTGTATACGACAATTTATTTTTGTACTTTCACCGCCATTACCTGTAATGCAGAAACTAGAATTAGCAAGGATACAGCAATTTGCTTCTGAATTTTTACCGCCATTGGCTGTAACGCAAAAGCTGAAATTTATTTGCAGCGCGTAATAGACCTCAAGTGATTCATTACGCTTTAATGAATATGTGCCATAGCGTGCACAGGGCCCCGAGCCGTAGTAGTGCTGTTTCATCTTTAGTTTTCTGCACTGCTGCCTTCTCTTCTACTATCCTTTATATCTATCAAAACAGCTCTTGGCCGGCCGCGGTGGTCTAGCGGTTCTAGGCGCTCATTCCGGAACCGCGCGACTGCTACGGTCGCAGGTTCGAATCCTGCCTCGGGCATGGATGTATGTGATGTCCTTAGGTTATTTAGGTTTAGCTAGTTCTAAGTTCTAGGGGACTAATGACCTCAGAAGTTGAGTCCCATAGTGCTCAGAGCCATTTGAAAACAGCTCTTCAACTATTGCTCTACCTAGGATTAAGAAACGTGTAAAGAAAACCCGATAAGACAAGTTTTACCGAAAGTGACAATTTATCATTAGACACTCCAGAAATGACAACCATGAGAACTTTAATACCAGACAAAATTTTAATCATCAGTATGTGTAAAATTATCAGTAACAGGAACCACATTTTTAGTAATAATAGAGGTTTTTCTCCGCAACAGCAACAAAACCAACCGGTTAGCATACCTAACCAACAATGCAGTCTACAAGGTCAACCAAGCTTTAATGTTTCGCCGCGGACACGTATAGCATCAGCTCCAACAAATAGTAACGCACAGCAACAAGGGAATCAGTACGTGCAGAAAACACACTATTTCAATTCCTATCGCAATGCGCCGTATAGAAATGACTATCATGACAAACGTAAAAATAATGAGCACAATTTTCAGGGTACATTTAATAACAGTCTATCTTATCAGCAGCAAGAACATCAGCAACAACATATTATCATGAATGAACCAGACAGTAGGTATCATCCAGATCGTAAGACGTCAGGAAAAAAATAATAGAACAGTACAAATAGTGGAAATGCCACAGTATCCTCCTGAACATAATAGCACGTCAGATAGAATTTGACTAGATACAGTACAGGTTGCATCTTCCAGTAACGCAAGCAATACTTTTGACACGCAGAATCTTGTTCACGAGAATGTTATTTGAAACAAGCCTTGTTGAATGCACCACTTTTATCGCACCCAGATCTTACCAGAAATTTTTCTATTGCCACCGACAGTTCTAACACTGCTTTAGGCGTACATATTTTTCAGGAAATTGAAGAAGATGGTTGTACAGTAATTAAAAACATCGCCTTTGCAAGTCGCATTCTGTCACCTGCTGAACGAAATTATTCTGTTACAGAACTTGAAACATTATGTGTTGTATGGGCTTTTACCAGATTTAGGCATTTTCTTTATGGAAGACATACTACCGTTTACACAGATCATAGAGCGATACAATTTTTACTTTCAGCTAAATTTACACACGACAGATTAAGCAGATGGAAACTTTATTTACAGGAATTTAATTTTACAATTGTTCACATTCCCGGCACACAAAATATTGTAGCAGACGCACTATCCCGTTCTCTTAACAACAATCAGCAAGACATTGCAACCAACTTCTGCAAAGCAAATTTCAGCGTCATGTACATTCAACAAGTTGCATTTGAAAATTTCATTTCGTCGTCATTACAAGACATAGCACAAGAGCAGAGTAAAGACAACGTGTGGAAAGAAACTAAACACCTTTGGCAAGATAGGAATAATGTTACCATTAGAAACCATTACACTGTACGCAATGACATTCTGTTTCGCCGCTCTCATCCTGACAGCAACAATCTGTTATTATGCATTCCTGACGAACTTGTTAACAAATTAATCTGGTATACTCATTTAAGTTACGCACATTACGGAGCCAGAAAATGTTTTCTTATACTGAGACAGAACTGTTATTTTACCAACATGGAGAAACGTATTCGACGAGTTTTAGCGTCATGTAAAATCTGCCAGAAAGCTAAATCAGACACGACTTCACATGTTCCTCCATTACATCCCATTGTACCTGTTGAATTGAGACATATGGCCGCTGTAGACATTTTTGGTCCGATTCCCAGAACTAATAGAGGTTTTTGCTACATCTTTGTCGCCGTTGAACTCACTTCAAAATTTGTTACCTTCACTCCGTTACGCAAAGCAACTGCTAAAACTGTTTCGAAAGCATTTGTAAAACATTTTCTATTTCATGTAGGTCATGTGTTGAAAGTAATTTCCGACAATGGATCACAGTTTCGATCTGCTATATGGACACGTATGTTACGTGCTAGAAACATTTTTCCGATCTACGAGGGCGGTTCAGAAAGTAACCTCCGATTGGTCACAGTGCGGGTTGTGGGGGGAGCAGCGACGCCATCTGTGCGTTCACGCTCTCAACAGGTCAGTCGGCATCAAGCCTTGGTCGAGTGAACGTCGTACCTGCGCTAGTTTAGTTTTTGTGGCAGTTTGAAATGTGTGCTGCAATAGAAAACCCTGCCAAATGTGAAGTGCGTGCTGTCATAAGGTTTTTTACAGCCAAAGGATATTCTGCAGCAGCTATTCATCGTGAGCTTTGTGCCGTGTACGGACCAAGAGTTATGAGTGAAGGAGTTGTCCGTGAATGGGTACGTTTATTTAAAAGTGGACGAGAAAACGTTCATGATGAAGAGAGCAGTGGTAGACCATCATTGGTGACTGACGAACTCGTTCAGACAGTTGATGCAAAAGTTCGTGAAAATCGACGTTTCTCAATGTCGGAGTTGTCTACTGGTTTTCCACAGATTTCTAAGACTCTCTTGTACGAGATAGTGACAGCAAGATTGGGTTACCGTAAGTTCTCTGCACGGTGGGTGCCCAAAATTCTTACCGACCACCACAAAACTCAAAGAATGGCCTCTGCATTAGACTTTCTGTCACGTTATGAGGACGAAGGAGAACCATTGTTAAACAGAATCGTGACCGGTGACGAAACCTGGATTAAGTACGTGAACCCTGAGACAAAAGAACAATCAAAGATGTGGGCACATTCTAATTCGCCTACCAAACCAAGAAAAGCCTCGCAAGATTTTTCTGCCAGAAAACTGATGGCAACGGTGTTTTGGGATGCCAAAGGGGTGTTGTTGGTTGAATTCATGGAACGTGGTACGACCATTAATCAAGACGTGTTCTGTGAAACAATAAAAAAGTTACGACGGGCTATACAGAACAAACGCCGTGGTATGCTGACTTCCGGTATCGTTTTTTTGCACGATAACGCCCGTCCTCACTCTGCTCGCAGAACAACGGCCCTTCTTGAGTCCTTCAAGTGGGACGTTATCAACCATCCACCTTACAGCCCAGACCTGGCGCCAAGTGATTATCACCTCATCATGCATTTGAAGAAATGGCTCGGGTCACAGCGGTTTGATGACGACGAAGAGCTCAAAGATGCGGTCACAGGCTGGCTCCAGGCACAAGCGGGTGATTTTTATGCAGAAGGAATTTCAAAGCTTGTGAAGAGATACGATAAGTGCCTCAATCGCTATGGAGACTATGTAGAAAAATAGTGCAAAGATGTAGTTGTAAGATGTATATATTAAAATATTTTTATTTAACTTGGTGTATTTTTTTAAATCAACCGGAGGTTACTTTCTGAACGGCCCTCGTATATATCCAGATACCATGCTTCTTCGAACCCTTGTGAACGATTAATGAAAGAAATTGGTAAACTGTGTAGAATATACTGCCATAAAAAACATATTGATTGGGACACATACATACACTCATTCCAGGATGTAATTAATTCTATACGAAATGAATCTACTATGCTATCTCCGTCTGTTATACTGAAAAATGTTGAACCACCTAACAAAATTAAAGAATTAGTAACCTTTCCTACATCTCGTCGACTACTACACCATGAAATAATTGACATTGCGCTGAACAACATCAAACGTGCCGCAGAGCGCCAGAGAAGACAGCAAAAACAGGTTTGTACACGCCGTGACTTTCATATTGGACAGAAGATATTAGTACGTACACACTATTTATCCAACAGAAGAAAGAGTAGATGCAGACATTTGAGCTTCTATACGCAGGTCCATATGGATTCGCAGCATTCCTCACCCCAATGTAGTACACGTTGAAACTTTGAGAACCAGAAAAACCAAAGGGAACCACCACATGTCGAACATCAAACCTTTTATTGAATGAACATACTTTATGATTTATCACACTGTAATGCCATTTCCTAATTTTTTATGACCACGTATGCAATTATATCCACATGAACACTTACTGATGATTATCGTATTTTTTCTTGGCAAGTGCCCGACAAGGTAAGGTTAGCAGGTCGCTTTTCTTGTCGTTACACATCAGACCGTGTATATTTTCCATTTTTTATGTATGTATGATTGTTTTACTGTTTTGTTTGTATGCACTATGAAATATTTAAGATATAACAAACACCAGTTGACTTTGACATTTTTGCCTTATGATATCTCAACATCGTGACTATTTTACATTTTTTTTTTTTTTTGCTGCTACATTGTGATACTCTGTGTAAATTTTTTGCACCTGCACACTGTCTATTTGTTTTTAACATATTACGTTTTCTGTCATGCTATGCTGTATGCTCAATTATGTTACTATAAACCAGTTTTTATTTAATGGGTATATGAATTAAATGTAAGACATTAATCTTTGTTCATCATTTTCAGAAAGAAATAACGTGTAAACGAAATAAATTAAACAGAAATGGGAATTTCACCTTCGGAATGAACGAAAGAAGATGCAATACCTCGTGACGAAGAGTAAATGGATCAGAATTAACAAGCATTAACAAGAATATACTATATACATCGTATGATAGCAGTCTTACCTAATTTTTTTCTTTCAGAATACGAGGCGATTGATGCAGGCTGTCAGACAGAACTACATATCTTAGTTTTAGTGATGAAATATGCTAGAAATAAGGAATAGTTGTATAATGAATAATGAAGTGACTTTTTTGCAGATGATAATGAATGGTGATGAATAATGATGAAGAATATGCTACTATGGATAATGAAGTTTTTCTTTACAGGTGATGATAATAATGGAGTTATGATAATATGGATAATGAAGTTTTTTCTTTGCAGATGAAAATAATGATGAAGTTTATATATTTACTGTTAGTTAAGAGATGCTATGTAGTTATTTAAGTATTTGTTGCAGTTCGTTTTAACAGCATGTCTTATATCGCATGGTATGATGACTGAAGGTTTTGGAAAGGACAGCTAGAGAACATATATATTTTTTATACACATTTCACTACCTGTTAATTCGAAGTTCACTACTTTTCAGCATAATATGCGTTTCTTCTTTCAGTTTAATAATCCATTTTGTATATTTTTCAGGAGAAATTATTCATGTAATTAATGTGCTATAAGCAGTTGTTCATTAAACCTATGTCGTTTACGAATGTGATCACATATACTCTACTTGTTTCATAACCTTGCTACAGCTGACTCATGACGAATGACGTTACACATCTTCATTTGCAGCAATAACTCAAAAGCAAATATTGTTATCCCCCAGTAATTAATGATCGATCGCAACGCAATGCATTGCTAGCACAAAAAAAATGCTTTGTAACTGGCCAATGAATGCCACTGATTACTGTAATAAGATGACCTATGATGCCAATGATTACTATAATTAGAGGAATTATGTATAAATGCTATGCCAATAATTAACTCATTTTGAATGATGACTTCTGAATAATGCATAAAAAAACTTTGTAACTGGCCAATGAGTGTCAATGACTACTATAACTAAGTGAATTATGTTAATACTATGCCATTCATTAGCTCCTATTTTGAATGATGACTTCTGACTAATGCATAAAACAATGCTTTGTATCTGGCCAATGAGTGCCAATAATTATTATATTCAGATAATTTATGAACATTATTCTGTAATACTACATACATGGTACAGAAATGTTCAGTAACTGGGCGATGAGTGCCACCAATTACCCAAATCAGTTGTTAGACTAGTGTAATTCTCAATGAAGACTACTATGTGACTTAATGTCCTTCACCTTCTGACCTAATTACCAGAAATTACTGCAATATCCGTTTGTCCTGTCTATTCTCATGATCATGGAGCACTATATTTGGTTTTTGCACTAATTCTACGTTGGTGTACTTTACAAGAACGTGGTGTTGATACGACATGCTGTCCACCACCTGGAGTGATGGAGATGTTATTATGGTCCCACTGTTTGGTGTACCTAGTGTACTACCAAAATGATAGCATGGAATATTATTACGACATTTCAGTGTCTTGGCTACACTGATTAATACTTCAAGGAAAAGAACTTCAGATTGTCTCACTTGGTGTTGTGCTTCTATAGAAAGATACGTACTTTCAGTGCAACTGCGTGCAACCTAAAGTGCTACAACCATGACGCAATCCTTCCCATTCCTTTCCTAGTTCTTGTAAAATGCTAAACACTTATACAATGCGTTTAAATTCTTGTAAAATGATAAAGACTTATACAGTGTGTGTGCACTTTATTTCATTCCATGATATGTTATGTAAGAATGCTAAAGACTTCTACAGTGCGTGTAAACTTTATTTTACTCCATGATATGTAAAAATGCTAAAGACTTCTACAGTGCGTGTGCACTTTATTTCACTCCTTGATATGTTTATTTGTTGTAAAAATGCTAGAGAGTTTTACAGTGCGTGTGCACTTTATGCCATTTGTACTCATTACGTATACATTTTGTGATTCCCAGATATGTTCTGTACTACAGTGCGTGTGCACTTTCGTCATTTTGTTAACATGATTTGTATTCATTGCATATACATTTTTGTGATTTGCTGGTATGTTCTGAGCTACAGTGCGTGTGCACTTTTGTCATTTCTCAATATGATTTGTACTCATTATGTTTATTTGTTGTAAAAATGCTAAAGAGTTTTACAGTGTGTGTGCACTTTTGCCATTTGTTAATATGTTTTGTACTCATTGTGTATACATTTTGTCATTACCTGATATGTTCTGTACTCAGTGCATGTGCACTATATTTTATTTCATGTTCTGCACTTATATATATGTACATATTCTGTGATTGTAAAGTTAGTTAATTAAGAAAAATTTGTTGCTCATGGCAAGTCCAATTGACTCACCATTGCTGCCAAATTTTTGCCCCCCCCCCCCCCCAGTGGAGGGTTGTGTAAGACGTATGCTTTGCCGGTGATGGGCGAGGCATGACAGAATCTCTGACCAGAGAGTAGTTCATCATTAGTTGTTGCTTGTCGCTAGTCTGCGCTTGTCTGCGCGAGTCGACTGTAGTAGTCTGGTGTAGTCTGCAGTAGTCTGCGGAAGTCGGCATGTGTTGGCTGTGTGCTCTGCTCGCGACTCTGGTCAGGACTCTGGAGGATGAGTATTGTTGTAGAAGGTAAAGAAGCAGCCTTGCGCATATTTAATAATGTATGTTAATTGTAATTTAATTTGTTCAGAAAGAAATGCCCAAATAATAATTTTTATAGTATAAAGTAACTCTTTTAAAGAAAAGCATTCATTTCAATTTCCAATGCATTATCATTGCTTCCAAGAATAAAAAAAAATGTACGCCAGCATTGCACGAAGCTGTGTCGCAAAATGACTAATTAAGAGCAGATATAATTGCAGTTTTATTGAGGTAAGAATTTTTGCTTTTTTTATTCAGAATATAGGGCCGAAGGGCAGCGCTGCTGTCCTCATAAAATTCATCAGGTTACAAAACTTTTTTATTATTTTGGTGTTTAGGAATTTTTCTGTTTCGAACTTGACATTAAATGAAAAAAGAATTTTGTGGGAACATTAAATGCGAATGCATTTCTGCACACAGACAATAAATGGGAGCCAGATTTGTTCAGATGTTACAATATTAGAAAAATTCATTTAATTATTATTTTGTGGGGAGTTTACGCTTGGCTCATTTTCATTTTCATTTAACATTTTTTTTGTGGGAAGGTTACAACACCAACAAAGTTTTGCATCCTCTCGGTTCCGAGAGTTCTGGAACCTGTACAGAAGATTGGAATAGAGATCAACATAAACATCATTTCCGCCCTTTTTATTGCTTATGAAAACCACACATTTCATGTTGTACCAACATACAGTGAGACCTTAAGATGTGGTGGTCCAGATTGCTGTACACACCGGTACCTCTAATACGCAGTAGCACGTCATCTTGCTTTGATGCATGCCTGTATTCGTCGTGGCATACTGTCCACAAGTCCATCAAGGCACTGTTGGTCCAGATTGTCCCACTCCTCAACGGCGATTCGGCGTAGATCCCTCGGACTGGTTGGTGGGTCGTCGATAAACAGCCCTTTTCGATCTATCCCAGGCATGTTCGATAGGGTTCATGTCTGGAGAACATGCTAGCCACTCTAGTCGAGCGATGTCGTTATCCTGAAGGAAGTCACTCACAAGATGTGCACGATGGGAGCGCGAATTGTCATCCATGAAGACGAATGCCTCGCCAATATGGTTGCACTATCTGTCGGAGGATGGCATTTATGTATCGTACAGCCGTTACAGCGCCTTCCATGACCACCAGCGGCGTACGTCGGCCCCACGTAAGGCCATCCCAAAACAGCAGGGAACCCCCACCTTGCTGCACTCACTGGACAGTGTGTCTAAGGCGTTCAGACTGACCGGGTTGCCTCCAAACACGTCTCCGACGGTTGTCTGGTTGAAGGCATATGTGACACTCATTGGTGAAGAGAACGTGATTCCAATCCTGAGCGGTCCATTCAGCATGTTGTTGCGCCCATCTGTACCGCGCTGCACGGTGTTGTGGCTGCAAAGGTAGATCTCGCCATGGACCTCGGGAGTGAAGTTGCGCATCATGCAGCCTATTGCGCACAGTTTGAGTCGTAACACTACGTCCTGTGCTGCACGAAAAGCATTAATCAACACGGTGGCGTTGTTGTCACGGTTCCTCCGAGCCATAATTCATAGGTAGCGGTCATCCTCTGCAGTAGTAGCCCTTGGGCGGCCTGAGCGAGGCATGTCATCGACAGTTCCTCTCTCTCTGTATCTCCTCCATGTCTGAACAACATCGCTTTGGTTCACTCCTAGACACCTGGAGACTTCCCTTGCTGAGAGCCCTTGCTGGCACAAAGTAACAATGCGGATGCGATCGAACCGCGGTATTGACCGTCTAGGCATGGTTGAACTACAGACAACACAAGCCATGTATTTCCTTCCTGGTGGAATGACTGGAACTGGTCGGCTGTCAGACCCCCTTCGTCTAATATGAGCTGCTCATGCATGGTTGTTTATATCTTTGGGCAGGTTTACTGACATCTCTGAACAATCAAAGGGACTATTGTGTCTGTGACACAATATCCGCTGTCAACGTCTATCTTCAGGAGTTCTGGGAACCGAGGTGATGCAAAACTTTTTACATATATAGCGATTGAAAATATGTTGTGAAGAAGAATCATCGTAAGGTGGTGGAGAGTGTTTGAAGTGATCTATTTCACTTCTGTAAATTGTCAAACAATTAATTTGATAGTGTAGTGCAACTGGACTCTTTCTCGCTATTTTTGATATCACAGTTGTGCCAGCTCTTCCTTTGTCTGCAGCATTAGCCAATAGCAACACAGTATTTTGAGGAGTGATGAAAACCTTTGTCTGTGTGTTTGGACATGTTGGTTCGGATAGAAAGAGAAAGTAGACACTTGAGAGAGAGACAAAGACAGAAAGCGAGTCTGAAATTTCCTGATCGACAGAATGCCATCAACTGTTTGGGGCAGCAAGATCGAAGGAGACCAACATCTGGTGCGTGGTCAGTGTTGTTTAGTATCGCAATTTGTAATTAGGACATTGGGCAGTTTTTGATCTCTGTGGCGGTGCCCGGATAAGAGACACACGTGCGTGTGACCCCAAATGGCATCTAATAAGCTGTACTTCATTCCATTTCTTGGTGCTTATAGTTATTACATCATGGGAAGTGGGGCCAGACGTGAGCTCTACCCAAGTGGGGGAGTCCTGTCTCCCACAAACCAATTAAATACAAACTATGCATCAGTGTATTATAATTATTATCAATATTAATTTGAATTTCGTGTTTGAGATACTTCCTCCTCAGCACAAGCTGAGTTTTTTTTCCCTCCAGTTTTCAGATAGGTAAGGGGAGGGAATAGGGGGGAGGGAGGAGAGGGCTGGAGGATTTCCCAAAGGGGAGGGGTTAATTAATTGATCAATTTAGTTAATTAGTCAATTATTTTGATGTCAAAAGTGTGCCTGTTTCAGGGAGGGGGTTGGGGATTTTCCAGAAGGGTGGGGGATGAGGAGGAGGGCTGGGGAGTTTCTCAGAAGGACGGATTATCCCCAGGATGTTATAAATCAACCCCCAGTAAATCATAAATCAGTTAACAGAACAATAGGTTTGGCCCTAAATGTATACTTGTCTCTGAATGTATGCAATGTGCACAAACAAAATGCGTCAGGATCGGCTTTATCCTATTACTAGGGTCTGTTTGCCAGTAGAGTTCTTACCTGCCAGCGCATCCGTAAGTGGTGCCTGCATCTCTGCTGCACCGCATAAATGGCATCTGTAAAAGTTGATGATCCTCTGCAACCTCCTTAACTGATGACAATTTGTCAGCTTGTGAATGTTTTTAATAGTCTCCAGTTTTTCTCTGAGAGGACTGATACGTGCTGCTGACACTTCACGCCCTGAGAATGGGACTTGGTTCTTCCATAGGAAGATTTTCTCGAGCACTGTCTTAGGGTGGTCTTCGTATAATTCGCCTGCGAAAATATCAGTATATCATTCAGGTACCCAAAGCAGAACTCTAGTCCCCTGAGTCCTTCATCAGTGAATCTCTGCCAAGATTGGACCGCGTTTTTCAGCCTGAATGGGATGCGGAGAAACTCAAAACAGGCCGAAAAGGATTATGACAGCGACCTTGGGAACATCTGCTTTTGCCACTGGAAGTTGGTTGTAGGTCTTTCTGCAATCTTCTACGCTGAGAATCGTGGCTCTGGACCAATCCTGCAGGTTGGGAACAGGGTAGCGGTCAGGGGTTGTCCTTGCATTTAGTGCATGATAATCCTCACAGTGTCTCAAGGTCTCGAAGTACCATCCTTCTTCCTAACTAGGTGCTACATGATCACCACACAAAGCTCGCTTACAAGATACTGTCAAACTCGACTTTTGCTTTTGCAAACTGGTCGGCTGCCAGTCTTCTCAGCATTTGAAAAATCGATTGACTCGCAGTGGTTTTAATGTGATGCACTGTGTTGTGAAATACCTTTTGAGCCCATTCCGGCGTAATTGTATTATTGTATAAAGCGACAGTGTAGCTTGCAACTCTTCTTACAGTGACCACAGTCAACTCACTGTTCCGTCTAATTTGTGCTGTGCCGAGCTGTAGCCAACGGCATAAAGTCTGCTTCCACTACTGGCTGGAGCGCTTCTGCTAGTACAAACTTCCATCTGTATCTCTTTCTGAACCCAGCGTCCACTGTTACTTCTCGATTACCATATGTCTTACAAGGGGAGGCCGCCAATTGTGAAATTCAGATTCGATTCATACGGCGCATAATAAAAGCTCATGGCCAGAGGTGTAATGTGGCAAAGCACCACGATGCACTTCTCAGCCGTTGTCGAGAAAATCGACAGTTAAAAGAAACCGTTGCGGTGAAATACTCTCTACGATTAACAATTTTCCACAGCGTCGTGGCGCAGCGGTAAGCGCTCGGGTTTGTAATCCGAAGGTCGCCGGATCGAGTTTCGCACCATGCAACTTTTTTTTTTAGTATTTGTTTTTGTAATTCAAATGTGTGTACACAGACACACAGACACACACACACACACACACACACACACACACACACACACACACACACACATATATATATATATATATATATATATATATATATATATATATATATATATATAATTCCCGGCAATCAGTTGCAACAATTATGCATATAATAAGTTGTTGAAAGTCGTATTTCGTGGAAAAACTGGCGACTTCGAACATCATTATGTTTTCCGCAAACAAAGTTGTATTTCACAAATGTTATTAATTGTCTTCATAATGTTAACCACGTATAGTTAACGGAAGACGTAGAAACGATAATCCGAAACGAATACGTATAGCGTAAGTCAAACGTTCGAATTACAATAGAGACCCCACGAACACAAATTCGCTGTGGCAGGTATGAAATATAAACTCCGTTACTCGCTCGTTACACTTGAAGGACAGATGTTGAATGGGCCGAAACGAGCCGCTGCATAACAGCGTAGTTGCCTGCTAACTTCGAAAGAAGGTAGATGCGGTCCCTAGCGCAACTTATAACATCGTCGAAAATCAGTGCGGACGGGAGAGCTTTGGTACACCCTGTTAAAAAAACGGAAAAATGGAGGCGGTACAATTGGAGAGCGATCCGCCTTCACCAACATGCGTAAGCAATCCATTAATAGTATATATACAAAAAACTAATAATAATAAAAAATTGCATGTCGCAAGATTCGATCCGGGGACCTTCGGAGTACGAACCAGAGCGCTTACCGCTGCGCCACGACGCTGTACAAAACTATTAATCGTAGAGAGTATTTCACCGCAACGGTTTCTTTTAACTGTTGATTTTCTCGACAACGGCTGAGAAGTGCATCTTGGTGCTTTGCCACATTACACCTCTGGCCATGAGCTTTTATTATGCCCAGTATGAATCGAATCTGAATTTCACAATTGGCGGCCTCCCCTTGTTAGTCGGCGAGTCATTGGCGGCCGTTAGATGAAGTGCTGTCCCCACTATTTCCTCTTCATTCTGTCTATATGGCGCCACATTTGTGTCTGATATCGTATTGATTAGGTAACGTCGGTTTGTTTGTCCGTCTATACAGACGACGGGATGACATGAATGGACAAACATTTACCTCTGTTTGTTCAGTCCCGGCTAAGCTCTTTCACCTCTCACGGCTGCAGAACCACTGTGGTGGCGGTCATCTCACTTGGGTCTTGGCGAGTTTCGGGAAACATGCGGCCCGTTGCACCTGTTGCAGATCGCTGAGTTCGACTGGGAACGAGCAGGGCGAAGTGCGCCTTGCAGCTCATGTGTCGAACCGTTCGTGGTACCAGTTAATGTCATTCCATCGGTGCGTGCCTCTGACATCCCGGGGGAGCCCTGTTGCTCCACCACCAGTGTTGAAGCTGCATCTGTATTGCGTTACTCGTAGCATCAGATCACGGAGTTACGCGTCAACGGTCACTCCCGGCCCTTCCGCCTTGCTGTCTTCGTTCCACGGCTCGTGTTGTCGCTGCTGTGCCCGTTTGTCCCAGTACTGCTGCTAGCGGCAGCACAGGGTCGACGTCATCAGAGCTGCGTGCAGTTATCGTCGTTTTTAACGTCAGTGGCAGCTGTGTAAACCATACGTGCCCTGGCGGTAAAAAAAAAAAAAATGGTTCAAATGGCTCTGAGCACTATGGGACTTAACTTCTGAGTGAGCCGTGGTAAAATTTGCTGTTTTGAAGAGCGCGCCGCAGCGCGTAGTGTAAAGCAGTCGCCTTCCGTTTCTGGCGGTGGCGCCGCTGTGGCAATCGCAGCTTTAGTGCCTTCCTCTGGTGCTTTAAAAAAAATTGCACTTTCGGTGGCAAATAATTTGAGTGTTATACCATTTCCATCCCTCTTACGGGGTTATAGTTTACTTGTTTGTGTGAGTTGTTAAAATTTTTTTAGTTTAAAGTAATCTGGTGTGTTGCAGATTTGCACCAGTGTACTCTTTCAGAGGTTGTTGTGAGCGGTCGTGACTACGGCCGTGTTGAAAGGGAGCAGGCAAGCTTCTCAGCCCGAAGGCTCATACTGTTAACATTGTTCCTTCTGCCTGTAAATAAAATTGTAACTCGATATTTCGAGGGTGCTTTTCTGCTTATAATTTTAAATCTGTTTTGAAATAGCTTTTAGGAATAAAATTCACATTTGTTAAAATTAATTTCATTTCCATCAGTTATTTCCTGGCAACTACTTCCACGCTCAGCTAGTGTGATTAAATGTGTTGATGTTCTTGATCAATCGCTAGTAAATAAAGTAAATTCTTTAAGAAAAGATTTTGAAAGTAAGTTCACGGTTCACTGGCGTCATCAGTCCCCTAGAACTTTTAAACCTAGCTAACCTAAGGACATCACACACATCCATGCCCGAGGCAGAATTCGAACCTGCGACCGTAGCTGTCGCCCGGTTCCATACTGTGCATGGGGGCTTAATTAAAATATAATGCAATTAATTTTAATTTTTTGCTTTAGTAGCTGTCTGTCCGATTACAAAGTCTCGTAAACGGTAGGCGCTGACTAGTTTTTGTTACGCAATCTGACTGCATAGAACAACAACAAAGAATGAAATGGAAATTTTCATTAACACAATTAATTAATTAATTAAGTCCCCAGCAACTATAAAACCTACGAAACCAAAACACAAGTGTCACTGTTCTGTGTGTGGAAGTATGACTCAACGTACACATCTGGCACGGTTCTTCTTCAACAAGACAAGAAATTTCAAATACCATTTATACTGAAATAATTAAAGAAAATAGAAATACTATAATTACGCAAGAAACCCAGAATTACACTCTAATACAAGAACACAAGCCAGATGCTTTGTTGACTGAACCTGTAATGACGCATTATTTACAACATTAAAATAATGAAAAATAAATCAAGTTTTGTTACCTTCATGTATTGATGGAAACCTCTCAAATCATTACAATATCTCCATTAGAACAACATCTGCTATCTATTCCATCAAACAACTGCATAAGACATGGAACAAACACTTTTCACTACGACATCTCAGCGAGCACACTCCTCCGCTACCTCTCAATAACCACTGCCTACCACGAGTTCTCGACACGCACTGCCTACCATGACATCTCAAGAATCACTGCCAGTGGAGGCGGCGGAACAATACTCTCTAGCGCGATCTCTGGCGCTGTGGCTCAGTGTAGCCACCTTTCATATGCCCCTTCCCCCACGGGCTAGAATTTGATGGTATTTTTGCCAGCATTGGTGGTGAAAATACCACCAAATTCGTCAAAAAAATACAGACAAAAATAAAAGATAATATTAATGCGTAAATATCATATAACTAGATAAAATTTTGGCTTTGCACTGACCTTTCAATAACCTAATATATAAAATACAGTAAGCAATACAAATTCTTTCATACATGTGACTTTACATAATAGTTTACACAAGTATTATGTGGTTAAACAGTTCAATCAATAGCGTCAGCAATGACGAATATGTGCAGGTAAGAGTCTCATAACTTTTCACAAACAGTAATACACAAAAAATCAGTTTATACAAATATTCACATAAACGCTTTCCATAGCTCAAGAATAAGCAGTTGACAGTTCCAACAGTAGCACCCAGCAATGGACAACAGGTGCAAATACCAACAAGTAACATTATTTCAATAGAAGCAGTCCATCAGTGGCACCCAGCAATGTTGAACAGGCGCAGACACCAACAAGTAACATCTTTTCAGTAGAAGCAGTTCCATTAGTGACACCCAGCAATGTTGAACAGGTGCAGACACCAACAAGTGACATCATTTCAATAGAAGCAGTCCATCAGTGGCACCCAGTAATGTTGAGCAGGTGCAGACAGCAACAAGTGACATCATTTCAGTAGAAGCAGTCCATCAGTGGCACCCAGCAATGTTGAGTAGGTGCCGACACCAACAAGTAACACCATTTCAGTATAAGCAGTTCCATTAGTGGCACCAGCAATGTTGAGCAGGTGCACACAGCAACAGGTGACATCTTCTCAGTAGAAGCAGTTCATCAGTGGCACCCAGCAATGTTGAGCAGGTGCAGACACCATTTCAGTATAAGCAGTTCCATTAGTGGCACCAGCAATGTTGAATAGGTGCAGACATCAACAAGTAACACCATTTCAGTATAAGCAGTTCCATTAGTGGCACCAGCAATGTTGAACAGGTGCAGACACCCACAAGTAACATCTTTTCAGTAGAAGCAGTCCATCAGTGGCACCCAGCAATGTTGAATAGGTGCAGACACCAACAAGTAACACCATTTCAGTATAAGCAGTTCCATTAGTGGCACCAGCAATGTTGAACAGGCGCAGATATCAACAGGTGACATCTTTTCAGTAGAAACAGTCCATCAGTGGCACCCAGCAATGTTGAGCAGGTGCAGACAGCAACAAGTGACATCATTTCAGTAGAAGCAGTCCACCAGTGGCACCCAGCAATGTTGAACAGGTGCTGACCGCAGTCCATAATATTCACTTTCACTAATCACACTGTTCATCAGCAGAAATTAAACATGTCCTAGTGGCACCAATCATGTAGAAAAAGTGCAGTAACAGTCCATAATATTCACTATCACTAATTAGACAGTTCATCATACAAATAATAATAAACACACAAATGATATCAGATAATTGTCATATTAACTATTACAATACACAAATAGCAGTAAACCTATAATATTTATGGGTGTCAGTGCAAGCCACAACAAAAAAGTAAAATAATATTTAGGAGATAGGTTGGGATCACTTCTCTGGGATTATAAAAGGAAAACACACAAAACACACTCACTCATCTTTCATCCACATTTAGTGCTCCTGTGTAGTTGAATAGTGTTAACTGTGTAAATGCAATTCTGTCAAAATTTTATGTTCATCATGTGTATCAAGTAGTAGTGGCAGCAATGTATAACAGTCAATAATAGTTAGTCAACGTCATAGTCATCATGTCAAGACCAATGTTTGCCAAGCCAGATCAAAATGTACGGTTGCTGAACAACTGTCAGTGAGCCAAGATATGCAAATGCTTCTTCTCTCAAAAAAAAGTATATACTGCTTAGTGATTTAACAAAGTGTGTGTGTAGACAATCTTCCTTCTACTTGAGTGTTCTAGTCTGCTATCTTCATCCTCCTTGTTCCATATAGACCAACAAAAAAAATATGCTCCTCACTTACTTCACCTCTTATCCACAAAACTTCAATAATCATCATCATCACTTAATCTTAATACTTCAATAATACCTCTTCAATACGTCGATACATAAAACCTTATCATCAATATCATTTACATTACCTCTTGTCCACTAAAACTCCAATAATCATCACTTAATCTTAATACTTCAATAATACCTCTTCAATACGTCGATACATATAAACCTCAGCACCAATATCATTTCACTTCCATAACAACTCTTTCCTCTAGTCAGTCTCCTCGAACAAGTACAGACAAAATCCTAGTGCAACTTCAATTCATCATCCCATACAATCCGAAGACACAGTGTCCACACACAACCTCTGTGTAATCCATCTGACACAAATTTTCTACTCATTATAAATTATAAGATACATTTTGGTTCCTTGTCCATCCTTAAATAAAAGAAATGCATACATGACCTCTAACAGCCTTTAGTTCCAAGAACTTTCAGTAATTAAGTACGATTACGGAGTGTTAATGATCATAATATTTCACAGTGTGTACACCACTTCAAGAATCATGGCAAACAGAAGCAAACATGTGGAGTATTTCTTGTGTCAAGTGTCACTTCCTATTTCAATTACTTACGAAAATGCAGTGTAATAACTGTCAATGGTCTAACCTAGTGTTGGTATGTCATGTCGTTAGCTTCCTTCCTATTAGCATAAATTTATATAGCTTCCATAAAACCTCCAGCTCATGTGACTTCTATGAAGTTTCTCGTACTAATGTCGTTCTTCGAATTACTGCAGTTCATTTTCTTATCTTAAAATATAAGGCACTGAGCATAAGCAAAAACATGCAATAGCGAGTAAATATACCAGTAGCGAACAGAATGTCAACAAGTGGATGCAGCACAATCCCTACAACGAGGTTCTGCCAAGCGAACAATCTATAATTAATACCACAGTGTAACCTAAACTCTATGTTCGTACACTGTACATCAGCATTGCTACATTCTAAATTGAAGGGTAGTTATGACAACAAAACAGAAATGTGTAAATATGCAATCCATACGCAAAGCAGCAAACATATGTCTTACGTAATAAACAAGTCATTAGCATCATATCAGCATAAGCAAATAAATGTTCATATGTAATCTTAATAAGTAAACATGAAGGCGCAAGCACATAAATCACAAAGAATAACCTACATACATAACAGCACAACTAATCAGGTGACAATTATAACTTAAATAAATAAGCACAGGAGGCACACAATTAAAAAAAATGACATCAGTGAAAAAGCAGTGCAGCCAAGCGATGCATAATATATACAAATAACAAGCCTGTTCATTAATCAATCATTGTCAAAATCAGTTAATGTGCGCAAGCACGTGGCTTCACAAGTAAATTCATAGAACATGAAATTAGCACAAAGTATGAGTCACGTAATCGGGAGCAGCAAATTACGTCTAAAGTACGTACCTAAGTGGAAATATGTTACCTGAAAAATAAACTCAAATAATCGTTACCTTTTTGGTTTTTTACTTATTTTTTTCGAAATTACATTCTTCCTGAAATTTTCTCGATAACAAGACGTCTTAACGTCGGACAAGCACAGAATTTACCTGAAGTTCTTAAATATTTTATACAACCGTATCCTGAAAAATACTGAACGTTAATAACATAATTCATCAAGTCACTATAGCTTTATACAGAATTTAGTCAGAGAAATTAGACTGTGTATTTGTTTACGTCTGTCAGTGCATTCGCACTGAGCGCTCGATCAGCTGTAGACGCGTGACGTAGAAAGTGATTGTTTGCGGTCAACGACAGCCTTGTGCGGCGCGCAGACTTCACTGTTGCTTTGAGTATGTGCCGCCGCCGGAACACGGCGCGGTATCCTTGCATTCTCTGCATGTTTACATGTAGCTGTTGGTTTCTCAAAAGTATGTCATTCCACAAAATTTTTTACGTTCGATATATGATGTATTCCCTTAGAACGCCGAGATTTAAGAGTTTCTACTTCAACAGTGTTATCATGAATAATTTTGCGAATTCTATATGGACCGTTATAAAGCAGAAAAAATTTGCGACATAAGCCTTTTCCTTTATGAGACAAACGATGAGACTTAATTAATACCTTTTGACCAACTGACAAGATTTTTAAACGACCAGGACGTTTAGCTGATTTCTCTCTTTTTGCAGCCGCAGACGCAATATTTCGTAGAGCCAGGTTGACAACTTCAGAATGCCGCAGTTTCCGTGAAGGCGGAAAAGGAACGATGAAAGGTGGCTACACTGAGCCACAGCGCCAGAGATCGCGCTAGAGAGTATTGTTCCGCCGCCTCCACTGGCAGTGATTATTGAGAACTCGTAGTGGGCAGTGCTTTGGGAGAACTCGTGGTAGTCAGTGCTGAGATGTCGTAGTGAGGAGTGTTTGTTGAGATGAGCTAGTAGGCAGTGCTTGCTGAGATGTGATACTGAAAAGTTCTTGTTGAGATGTGATAGTAGCGAGTCGGTGTGGAGAGATTGTAATGTCTAGAGTGCTTTTCATCAATATAAATTAAGGTAACAAACTACTTTTCTTTTCTTTCTCATTATTTCAATGTCCTGAATAATGCGTCATTACAGGTTCAGTCAACAAAGCATCTGGCTTGTGTTCTTGTATTAGAGTGTAATTCTGGTTTTCTTGAGTAATTATGGTATTACCATTTTCTTTAATTAATTCAGTATAAATGATATTTAAAATTTCTTGTGTTGTTGAAGAAGAACCGTGCCAGATGCGTACGTTGAGTCATACTTCCACACACAGAACAGTTACACTTGTGCTTTGGTTTCGTAGGTTTTATAGTTGCTGGGGACTTAATTAATTAATTGTGTTAATGAAAATTTCCATTTCATTCTTTGTTGTTGTTCTATGCAGTCAGATTGCGTAATAATACTAGTCAGGGCCAACCGTTACGAGACTTCGTAATCGGACAGACAGCTACTAAAACTAAAACAAAAAATTAAAATTATTTGCATTTCATAATAATTAAGCCCCCATGCACGTGGCGACCGCTGCTTCGGATCGTCCCTTGGAATTCTTCTGATTGTAAAAATAGTAGACAGTAGTATTGTTGTAGTAATTTGTAGTTTAGTAATTGTAGTCTATATTGCATGTGTAGATTTGGTAATTGTCATTCTTCTGATGGTATTTTTTTTGCAAAATTTCATTTCTGTTGTCTTGTCTACGGGTTTGACAATGAGTGCAATTATTTCAATTGTTCGATTAATCGTGTTTGAGGGAAACATTTCGTGTGAATGGTATTGTTGGAGATAAAGTGTCATTGTGTGTAATTTCATATAGTGACGAGTTTTGTATGTTTTGTAAATGATTACGCGGTCGATGAAAAAGGCAAAAATGATGGACAGTGAGAATGACGAAATTGTTGACATGGCGAACTGGCCAACACAGGACAACAGTATGATGAATAATGGAGTGGAAAACAATTTAATAAGTCGGGAAAATAGTTCGGAACCATTTCAAAATTTTTCTCAATCAGGAAATTCACAGAATACGAGATTAACGATAGAAGAGTCTGAAATAGTATCGAACACAGATAGCTTTACAGCTATGACGAAGGAAACTGGTTTTGCGGGAAATGTTAGGGGCGAAAGGAGTTTCGAATCAGTTACTATGGAGCAGTTGATGAGTGCTATATTAAAAATGGAAACACGGTTTGGATCTGAATTAAAAACACAGAGGGGAACAATGGAATCACTGGGATCACAAATAGGAACAATTAAAACAGAGATGGGAACTTTACGATCTGAATTAAAAACTGATATGGGAACAATGGAAACACGGCTAGACTCACGAATAGGGACATGTTTCAAAAACATGAAAGATGAATTAAAGAAAGAAATCAGAGAAGAAGTACAACCGATTTTGAATGCTCACAATAATAGATTAATTGCAGTAGAGATTAGACAAAGTGAACAGGATAGAGAACAGGAGGAAAGAGATCGCGTGATAGTACAAAAATTTTCAGAGTTAAATTTACAACATGCACATGATAAGGAAGAAATATTTGAGAGAATCGAGGAATCCGTACCAAATGACAGAATAAGTAATCTAACACAACAATATGAACAGTTAACTACCAAATGTGTCAATACTGAAACCCGAGTCGCGACACTTACGGAAGACGTAAGTAAACAGAAAGAAAAAATAGGTGACTTATCGGAAAGAGTTGAGGAGATTTCAGATAAATTGACAATTCTTAGTTTAAATGGGGATAGAGATTCAGATGATACAGTTCCATTACCATTTGCAGAAACCGAAGAGTACCAGAACATAAGTAAGCATGTTGAAAATCAGGGAAAATTAAATGAACGCGTCAAAAGGGAATTTGAGGCATTACGAATGCAAGTCAAACAAACTGAAGGCGAAATCGTAGGAAAAGACAGTAGAAGAAATTTAGAATCACAAATAGCAGAGGGCTTTGAAGAAAAAAATTTGTTTCATTTACGTGATGCAACAAGAGAGCGCCAGGCGCGCGAACTTGACAATAATCGACATTGGGACTGGGACAGACGCGGTAGGTCTTTGTCGCCACGAGGCGAAAACTTTGACTATAAACACTTTTTGACGGTTTGGAAATTTAAGATCTTCCGTAATTCTAAGAATGACATACATCCATGTTAATGGCTATATCAATTTACGTACGCACTTCCGCCAAATTTGCCACTAAGTCACAAACTGAAATTTATGTGCAGCTATTAAAGTCCTCAGGGGATTCACTACACTAAGTGAATATGTGCCGTAGCGTTCACAGGGCCCCGAGCTGTAGTGGTACTATTTCCCTTTTAGTTTACTGCACCGCTGCCTACTCTTTCACTATTCTTTGCATCTATAAAAACAACTCTTCTACTATCCATCTATCTATACAGTAGGTAAAGAATAACCGAATTTGACGATTTTACTAAAAAGTGACTTTGGAAATTACCGTTTGGACTTACTGTATCTTCTGCAGCATTCATTCGTAGTTTAAATGAAATTTTACCTGTTTATCTTCGTGACAATATTACTTCATATGTTGACGATATTCTTATTGCTAAACATTCTTGGAGTGAGCATAACAAAATTTTGGATTCATTATTACGTATTTTTGCAAGAGTTGGCATTACAGTGAACTTGGAAAAATCTGAATTTGGTCGTTCACAGGTGAAATTTCTCGGTCACATTATTTCTACAGAAGGTATTCTTCCTGATCCAGAAAAGCTAGACGCAATTCGTAATTATGCTGTTCCTACTACAAAACGTGATGTTCGTAGTTTCCTTGGTGTCTGTAATTTTCTTAGACGCTTTGTTAGATTGGACAATTTGGCCACACCTCGTTTATGTGAACTATCTGGAAAAAATTCTAATTGGTCTTGGGATGAGGAAGCTCAGTCAGAATTTGAACAACTCCGTGATGCTTTAGTTGCTGCTCCACTTCTTTCACATCCGGATTTATCTAAAGATTTTTGTTTGGCGACGGACTCATCATACAAAGGCCTAGGTGCACATTTATTTCAAGAGATAGAAGAAAACGGCGTTGTAGTACAGAAGACTATTGCATTTGGAAGTCGTGTTCTCTCTAAATCCGAAAAGAATTATTCGATTACAGAACTTGAAGCTTTGGCTTTTGTTTGGGCTTTCACAAAATTTCTCACATTTTTGTATGGCAGACATACTAAGATTTACACCGATCATCGAGCTTTGGAATTTCTTATGTCGACAAAATTAACTCATGGCAGATTGTCACGATGGGCGTTGTACCTACAGGAATTTGATTTTAGTATTGTTTACATACAGGGATCTTCAAATATTGTTGCTGATGCTTTATCACGTGCACCTATGGGTTTGAAACAAAGTGCTGAAGAGGACTGCAAAGAAAACCATTATTGTTTGATGTACATTCAAGGTGTTGCGTTTGAGAACTTTATTTCGTCTTCGCTCCAGGACATCGCTAAGGAGCAAAATAAGGATCCAATCTGGAAGGACATTAAGGAGAAGTGGAGGAGAAAGGAAAGTGTAGCGATTAGACAGCATTATTTAGTTCGCAATGACATTCTTTTCAAACGAAAATCGGTCGACAACTCTGTTTGGTTAGTTTGTATTCCTGATGAGTGGGTCAATAAATTGATTTGGTACACACATTTTAGTTATGCGCACTTTGGACCCAGAAAATGCTTTCATAAATTACGAGAAAATTGCTACTTCAGTAATATGGAAAAACGTATTCGATCTGTTCTTGCCAAATGCAAATTATGTCAAAAGGCTAAGCCGCCAACAATTTCTCACAGAGCACCGTTGTTTCCTATCATTCCAGCAAAATTAAAGGAGATGGCTGCAGTTGATTTGTTCGGTCCAGTGGTTCGATCTACTAATGGTTTTGCGTACATTTTTGTAGCAGTGGAATTGACATCAAAATATGTGTGTTTTACACCGTTACGCAAAGCAACAGCTCGTTCAGTATCTAATGCTTTCATCAAAAATTTTCTTAAAGAAGTGGGTCATGTTGATAAGGTTATATCAGATAATGGATCACAGTTTCGCTCTAAAATTTGGCTTCGTACTCTATGGCGTCGTAAAATTAAACCAATCTTCATTTCACTTTTTCACCCTCAATCTAACGCTTCAGAAAGATGGATGAAGGAAATCAATAAATTGTGCCGTCTTTATTGTCATCAGAATCACAGAACTTGGGATCAGTATCTTCATATTTTTCAAAACATACTGAATGAACTTCCTAATGACTCAACTTCTTTACCGCCTCTATTGATATTAAAAAATTAAGTACCAACAAATCGCATTTCTGAAATCGTTCCATTTCCGCCTTCACGGAAACTGCGGCATTCTGAAGTTGTCAACCTGGCTCTACAAAATATTGCATCTGCGGCTGCTAGAAGAGAGAAATCAGCTAAACATCCTGGTCGTTTAAAAATCTTGTCAGTTGGTCAGAAGGTGTTAATTAAGTCTCATCGTTTGTCTCATAAAGGAAAAGGCTTGTGTCGCAAATTTTTTCTGCTTTATAACGGTCCATATAGGATTCGCAAAATTATACATGATAATACTGTGGAAGTAGAAACTCTTAAATCTCGGCGCTCTAAGGGAATACATCATATATCGAACGTAAAAATTTTTGTGGAATGACATACTTTTGAGAAACCAACAGTTATACGTAAACAGGTGGAGAATGCAAGGATACCGCGCCGTGTTCCGGCGGCGGCAGATACTCAAAGCAACAGTGAAGTCTGCGCGCCGCAAAAGGTAGTCGTTGACCGCAAACAATTACTTCATACGTCACGCGCCTACAGCTGAACGAGCGCACAGTGTGAATGCACTGACAGCCGTAAACAAATACACAGTCTAATTTTTCCGACTAAATTCTGTATAAAGCTATGGTGACTTTATAAATTATGTTATTAACGTTCAGTATTTTTCAGGATACGGTTGTGTAAAAAATTTAAGACCTTTAGGTAAATTCTGTGCGTGTCCGACGTTAAGACGACTTGCTATTGAGAAAATTTCAGGAAGAATGTCATTTCGAAGAAGAAAGTAATAAACAAAAAAGGTAACGATTAATTGAGTTTATTTTTCAGGTAACATATTTCCACTTAGGTACGTACTTTAGACGTAATTTGCTGCTTGCGATTACGTGACTCATACTTTGTGCTAAATTTCATGTTCTATGAATTTACTTGTGAAGCGACGTGCTTGTGTACATTTACTGATTTTGACAATGTTTTATTAATGAACAGTGTTATTACTTGCGTATATTATGCATCGCTTGGCTGCTATGCTTTTTCACTGATGTCATATTTTTTTATTATGTGCCTGTTGTGTTTATTTATTTAAGTTATAATTGCCACCTGATTAATTGTGCTGACAGTGGTTATGTATGTAGGTTACACTTTGTGATTTATCTGCTTGCGCCTTCGTGTTTACTTTTTAAAGATTACGTATGAACATTTATTTGCTTATGCTGATATGATGCTAATCACTTATTTATTACGTAAGATATATGTTTGCTACTGTGCGTATGGATTGCATATTTACACATTTCTGTTTTGTTGTCATAACTACTCTTCAATTTAGAATATAGCAATGCTGATGTACAGTGTACAAACATGAAGATTAGGTTACACTATTGTATTAATTGTAGATTGTTCGCTTGGCAGAGCCTCGTTATAGGGATTGTGCTGCATCCACTTGTTGACATTCTGTTCGCTACTGGTATATTGTCGCGATATTGCATGTATTGCTTACGCTCAGTGCCTGATATTTTTAAGATAAGAAAATGAACTGCTATAATGCTACGAACGACATTAGTACAAGAAATTTCATAGAAGTCACATGAGATGGAGGTTTTATGGAAGCTGTATAAATTTATGCTAATAGGAAGGAAGCTAACGACATGACATACCAACACTAGGTTAGACCATTGACAGTTATTACACTGCATTTTTCGTGAGTAATTGAAATAGGAAGTGACACGACACAAGAAATACTCCACATGTTTGCTTCTGTTTGCCATAATTCTTGAAGTGGTGTACACACTGTGTAATATTATGATCATTAACACTCCGTAATCGTACTTACTTACTGAAAGTTATTCAAACTAAAGGCTGTTAGAGGTCATGTATGCATTTCTTTTATTTAAGGATGGACAAGGAACCAAAATGTATCTTATAATTTATAATGAGTAGAAAATTTGTGTCAGATGGATTACACAGAGGTTGTGTGTGGACACTGTCTCTTCGGATTGTATGGGACGCTGAATTGAAGTTGCACTAGGATTTTGTCTGTACTTGTTCGAGGAGACTGACTAGAGGAAAGAGTTGTTATGGAAGTGAAATGATATTGGTGCTGAGGTTTATATTTATCGACGTATTATTGAGGTATTGAGATTATGTGAAGTTGATGATTATTGGAGTTTCGTGGACAAGAGGTAAGGTAAATGAGGTATTATTGAAGTATTGAGATTATGTGATGCTGATGATTATTGGAGTTTTGGTGGATAAGAGGTGAAGTAAGTGAGGAGCATATTTTTTTTTGTTGGTCTATATGGAACAAGGAGGATAAAGATGGCAGACTAGAACACTCAAGTAGAAGGAAGATTGTCTACACACACACTTTGTTAAATCACTAAGCAGTATATACTTTTTTTGAAGAGAGGAAGTATTTGCATATCTTGGCTCACTGACAGTTGTTCAGCAACCGTACATTTTGATCTGGCTTGGCAAACATTGGTCTTGACATGATGACTATGACGTTGACTAACTATTATTGACTGTTATACATTGCTGCCACTACCACTTGATACAAATGATGAACATAAAATTTTGACAGAATTGCATTTACACAGTTAACACTATTCAACTACACAGTAGCACTAAATGTGGATGAAAGATGAGTGAGTGTGTTTTGTGTGTTTTCCTTTTATAATCCCAGAGAAGTGATCACAACCTATCTCCTAAATATTATTTTACTTGTTTGTTGTGGCTTGCACTGACACCCATAAATATTATTGGTTTACTGGTATTTGTGTATTGTAATAGTTAATAGGACAATTATCTGATATCATTTGTGTGTTTGTTATGATTTGTATGTTTAGTGTAAAAGCATTGTATGTGTATTCAAACTATTGTTCATGCCTGAACTGTCTGATTAGTGATGGTGCTGTACTTTTCAACATGGTGGATGCCACCTGGACATGTTTAATTTCTGCTGATGAACTGTGTGATTAGTGATAGGGAATATTATGAACTGTTATTTGCACTTTTTCTACATGATTGGTGCCACTAGGACATGTTTAATTTCTGCTGATGAACACTGTGATTAGTGATAGTGAATTTTATGGACTGCGGTCAGCACCTGGTCAACATTACTGGGTGCCACTGATGGACTGCTTCTACCGAAATGGTGTTACTTGTTGATGTCTGCACCTGCTCAACATTGCTGGGTGCCACTGATGGACTGCTTCTACTGAAATGGTGTTACTTGTTGGTGTCTGCACCTGCTCAACATTGCTGGTGCCAGTAATGGAACTGCTTATACTGAAATGGTGTTACTTGTTGATGTCTGCACCTGCTCAACATTGCTGGGTGCCACTGATGGACTGCTTCTACTGAAAAGATGTCACCTGTTGATGTCTGCACCTGCTCAACATTGCTGGGTGCCACTGATGGACTGCTTCTACTGAAAAGATGTCACCTGTTGGTGTCTGCACCTGCTCAACATTGCTGGGTGCCACTGATGGACTGCTTCTACTGAAAAGATGTCACCTGTTGGTGACTGCACCTATTCAACATTACTGTGTGCCACTGATGGACTGTTTCTACTGAAAAATGTCGCTTGTTGGTATTTGCACCTGTTGACCATTGCTGGGTGCTACTGCTGGAACTGTCAACTGCTTATTCTTGAGCTATGGAAAGCGTTTATGTGAATATTTGTATAAACTGATTTTTTTGTGTATTACTGTTTGTGAAAAGTTATGAGACTCTTACCTGCACATATTCGTCATTGCTGACGCTATTGATTGAACTGTTTAACCACATAATACTTGTGTAAACTCTTATGTAAAGTCACATGTATGAAAGAATTTGTATTGCTTACTGTATTTTATATATTAGATTATTGAAAGGTCAGTGCAAAGCCAAAATTTTATCTAGTTATCTGATATTTATGCATGAGTATTATCTTTTATTTTTGTCTGTATTTTTTTGACGAATTTGGTGGTATTTTCACCAACAATGCTGGCAAAAATACCATCAAACTCTAGCCTGTGGAGGAAGGGCATATGAAAGGTGGCTACACTGAGCCACAGCGCCAGAGATCGCGCTAGAGAGTATTGTTCCGCCGCCTCCACTGGCAGTGATTATTGAGAACTCGTAGTGGGCAGTGCTTTGGGAGAACTCGTGGTAGTCAGTGCTGAGATGTCGTAGTGAGGAGTGTTTGTTGAGATGAGCTAGTAGGCAGTGCTTGCTGAGATGTGATACTGAAAAGTTCTTGTTGAGATGTGATAGTAGCGAGTCGGTGTGGAGAGATTGTAATGTCTAGAGTGCTTTTCATCAATATAAATTAAGGTAACAAACTACTTTCTTTTCTTTCTCATTATTTCAATGTCCTGAATAATGCGTCATTACAGGTTCAGTCAACAAAGCATCTGGCTTGTGTTCTTGTATTAGAGTGTAATTCTGGTTTTCTTGAGTAATTATGGTATTTCTATTTTCTTTAATTAATTCAGTATAAATGATATTTAAAATTTCTTGTGTTGTTGAAGAAGAACCATGCCAGATGCGTACGTTGAGTCATACTTCCACACACAGAACAGTTACACTTGTGCTTTGGTTTCGTAGGTTTTATAGTTGCTGGGGACTTAATTAATTAATTGTGTTAATGAAAATTTCCATTTCATTCTTTGTTGTTGTTCTATGCAGTCAGATTGCGTAATAATACTAGTCAGGGCCAACCGTTACGAGACCTCGTAATCGGACAAACTACTAAATCAAAAAATTAAAATTATTTGCATTCTATTTTAATTAAGCCCCCATGCAACGATTTCAGAAATGCGATTTGTTGGTACTTTATTTTTTAATATCAATAGAGGCGGTAAAGAAGTTGAGTCATTAGGAAGTTCATTCAGAATGTTTTGAAAAATATGAAGATACTGATCCCAAGTTCTGTGATTCTGATGACAATAAAGACGGCACAATTTATTGATTTCCTTCATCCATCTCTCTGAAGCATTAGATTGAGGGTGAAAAAGTGAAATGAAAATTGATTTAATCTTCCGACGCCGTAGAGTACGAAGCCAATTTTTAGAGCGAAACTGTGATCCATTATCTGATATAACCTTATCAACATGACCAACTTCTTTAAGAAAATGTTTGATGAAAGCGTTAGATACTGAACGAGCTGTTGCTTTGCGTAAAGGTGTAAAACACACATATTTTGATGTCAATTCCACTGCTACGAAAATGTACGCAAAACCATTAGTAGAACGAACCACTGGACCAAACAAATCGACTGCAGCCATGTCCTTTAATTTCGCTGGAATGATAGGAAACAACGGTGCTCTGTGAGAAAGAGTTGGCGGCTTAGCCTTTTGACATAATTTGCATTTGGCAATAACAGATCGAATACGTTTTTCCATATTACTGAAGTAGCAATTTTCTCGTAATTTATGAAAGCATTTTCTGGGACCAAAGTGTGCATAACTGAAATGTGTAAACGAGGTGTGGCCAAATCATCCAATCTAACAAAGCGTCTGAGAAAATTACAGACACCAAGGAAACTACGAACATCACGTTTTGTGGTAGGAACAGCATAATTACGAATAGCGTCTAGCTTCTCTGGATCGGGAAGAATACCTTCTGTAGAAATAATGTGACCGAGAAATTTCACCTGTGAACGACCAAATTCAGATTTTTCTAAGTTCACTGTAATGCCAACTCTTGCAAAAATACGTAATAATGAATCCAAAATTTTGTTATGCTCACTCCAGGAATGCTTAGCGATACGAATATCGTCAACATGTGAAGTAATATTATCACGAAGATAATCAAGTAAAATTTCATTTAAACTACGAATAAATGCTGCAGAAAATATAGTAAGTCCAAACAGTAATTTCCAAAGTCACTTTTGGGTAAAATCGTCATATCCGGTTAATCTTTATCTACTGTCTAGATAGATGGATAGTAGAAGAGTTGTTTTTATAGATGCAAAGAATAGTGAAAGAGTAGGCAGCGGTGCAGTAAACTAAAAGGGAAATAGCACCACTACAGCTCGGGGCCCTGTGAACGCTACGGCACATATTCACTTAGTGTAGTGAATCCCCTGAGGACTTTAATAGCTGCACATAAATTTCAGTTTGTGACTTAGTGGCAAATTTGGCGGAAGTGCGTATGTAAATTGATATAGCCATTAACATGGATGTATGTCATTCTTAGAATTACGGAAGATCTTAAATTTCCAAACCGTCAAAAAGTGTTTATAGTCAAAGTTTTCGCCTCGTGGCGACAAAGACCTACCGCGTCTGTCCCAGTCCCAATGTCGATTATTGTCAAGTTCGCGCGCCTGGCGCTCTCTTGTTGCATCACGTAAATGAAACAAATTTTTTTCTTCAAAGCCCTCTGCTATCTGTGATTCTAAATTTCTTCTACTGTCTTTTCCTACGATTTCGCCTTCAGTTTGTTTGACTTGCATTCGTAATGCCTCAAATTCCCTTTTGACACATTCATTTAATTTTCCCTGATTTTCAACATCCTTATTTATGTTCTGGTACTCTTCGGTTTCTGCAAATGGTAATGGAGCTGTATCATCCGAATCTCTGTCCCCATGTAAACTAAGATTTGTCAATTTATCTGAAATCTCCTCAACTCTTTCCGATAAGTCACCTATTTTTTCTTTCTGTTCACTTACATCTCCCGTAAGTGTCACGACTCGGGTTTCAGTGTTGACACATTTGGTAGTTAACTGTTCATATTGTTGTGTTAGGTTATTTAATCTGTCATTTGGTACGGATTCCTCGATTCTCTCAAATATTTCTTCCTTATCGTGTGCACGTTGTAAATTTAACTCTGAAAATTTTTGTAGTATCACGCGATCTCTTTCTTCCTGTTCTCTATCCTGTTCCCTTTGTCTAATCTCTACTGCAATTAATCTATTATTGTGAGAATTCAAAATCGGTTGTACTTCTTCTCTAATTTCTTTCTTTAACTCATCTTTCATGTTTTTGAAACATGTCCCTATTCGCGAATCTAACCGTGTTTCCATTGTTTTTAGTTCAGATCCTAACTGTGATCCCAGTGAGTCTAACCGTGTTTCCATTGTTCCCATCTCAGTTCTAACTGTTCCTATTTGTGAGTCTAACTGTGTTTCAATTGTTCCCATCTCAGTTTTAATTGTTCCTATCTCAATTTTAAATTCAGATCGTAAAGTTCCCATCTGTGATCCCAGTGATTCCATTGTTCCCATCTGTGTTTTAAATTCAGATGCCAAATTTAATATTACACCCATCAACTGCTCCGTATTAACTTGTTCAAAATTCCTTTCGCCCCTAACATTTCCCGCAAAACCAGTTTCATTCGTCATAGCTGTAAAGCTATCTGTGTTCGATACTATTCCAGAATTTTCTATCGTTAATCTCGTATTCTGTGAATTTTCTGATTGAGAAAACTTTTGAAATGGTTCCTGACTACTTTCCCGACTTATTAAATTGTTTTCCACTTCATTATTCAACATACTGTTCTCCTGTGTTGGCGAGTTCGCCATGTGAACAATTTCGTTATTCTGACTATTCATCATTTTTGCCTTTTTCATCGATCGCGTAATCATTTAAAAAATGTACAAAACTCGTCACAATACGAAAATTACAGAGAATATAACACGTTATCACCAACAATATCATTCACACGAAATGCTTCCCTCAACCACGATTAACGAACAATTGAGTCTTCCTAACTGCACAACATTGTCAAACCCGTATACAAGACAACAAAAAAATAAATTTTGCAAAATACCATTAGAAGAATGCCAATTACCAAATCTACACATGCAATATAGACTACAATTACTAAACTACAAATTACTACAACAATACTACTGTCTACTATTTTTACAATCAGAAGAATTCCAAGGGACGATCCGAAGCAGCGCTCGCCACGTGCATGGGGGCTTAATTAAAATAAAATGCAATTAATTTTAATTTTTTGCTTTAGTAGCTGTCTGTCCGATTACGAAGTCTCGTAAACGGTAGGCCCTGACTAGTTTTTGTTACGCAATCTGACTGCACAGAACAACAACAAAGAATGAAATGGAAATTTTCATTAACACAATTAATTAATTAATTAAGTCCCCAGCAACTATAAAACCTACGAAACCAAAACACAAGTGTCACTGTTCTGTGTGTGGAAGTATGACTCAACGTACACATCTGGCACGGTTCTTCTTCAACAAGACAAGAAATTTCAAATACCATTTATACTGAAATAATTAAAGAAAATAGAAATATTATAATTACTCAAGAAAACCAGAATTACACTCTAATACAAGAACACAAGCCAGATGCTTTGTTGACTGAACCTGTAATGACGCATTATTTACAACATTAAAATAATGAAAAATAAATCAAGTTTTGTTACCTTCATGTATTGATGAAAACCTCTCAAATCATTACAATATCTCCATTAGAACAACATCTGCTATCTATTCCATCAAACAACTGCATAAGACATGGAACAATCATTTTTCACTACGACATCTCAGCGAGCACACTCCTCCGCTACCTCTCAATAACCACTGCCTACCACGAGTTCTCGACACGCACTGCCTACCATGACATCTCAAGAATCACTGCCAGTGGAGGCGGCGGAACAATACTCTCTAGCGCGATCTCTGGCGCTATGGCTCAGTGTAGCCACCTTTCAACTGTAGCGCCTAGAACCGCTCGGCCACCATGGCCGGTGGCCCTGGTGTATCATTAAACATTGCCTTCTACAGTACTTCGGAAGTGCCGCCAAAACTCGGAATGTGCCCTATCGAAAATACGTTCCGAGTGCAGGACCCGCTGCATCCTTTGTTTCATGCATTTGCTTTGATGTTGTATTACCGTATCTCCAAAGTGTCGGTGCCGGTTTTGTGTGTGTGTGTGTGGGGGTGGGTGGGGGGGGAGGGTGTTTCACTGTAACCGCTCGTGCGTCCAGACTATTGACATCCGCCGCGAATATAGTGCAATCCTTTGTACACTGTGCTGCGTGGATGCTAGATTCAACACGGCAAGCCATAGCTCCGGCTTCTCTAATAGGAACTTTGGTACTTGTAGCTTCGTTCGTAGGCCAGCGACCGTCTAATGTGCCCTGTTCCGCTGGCTGCTGCCGTCGCCGTCTCTAGGTGTGAACTCTTGTCGTCCTCTACTGCAAAAATACTTTTCATTTGCGGGTCTTTGATCTCTTGCTCAAAATCTCCTTGTAGCCGTGAAATTTGCAGTTGTATCAGTCTGCGTTCGGCTTCATAACGCGAAGTTTCTCTGTTCGTGACATGCTCGAATACACCGCTTCCTCTTGCTTTTCTGGGGTGATCATCTTATAGCTCATTGCGCTGTCTCTACTGCATGTAAAGGCGATAGTAAGCACGATAATTATTCATTTCTCCCCACAACTGCCTTCAAAAACTTGACGACGGACTCAATGACAGAGAACTGTCAAAACTAAAACTAGCAAAGAATAACTACGTTACAACTCGGCCAAAGAATAATTAAAAATGTCTTTCTATTGGTCGTCGTTCGTAGTAGATAGTTCCCATAAACTAATAAAGTTAATACTGACGGTACTTTTACTACTACTGCTGCTCCAACTGCTGATGATACAGTAACAATAACAAAACTAATTTTAATATAATAATGGCAATAACAACAACAATAATAGCAGAAGATATAAAAAGAATTTATACATTGAGGCGCCAAAGAACCTGGTATAGGCATGCGTATTCAAATACAGGCAGAATACTGCGCTGCGGTCGGCAACTCGTATATATGGCAACAAGTGTATGGCGCAGTTGTTAGATCGATTACTGTTGCTACAATGGCAGGTTATCAAGATTTAAGTGAGTTTGAAAGTGGTGTTATAGTCGGCGAACTAGCGACGGGACACAGCATCTCCCAGGTAGCTATGAAGTGGGGATTTTCCCGTACGGCCATTTCACGAGTGTACCGTGAATATCTGGGATCCGGTAAAATATCAAATCTCCGACATCGCTGCGGCCGAAAAAGATCCTGCCTGCAACAACGGGACTAACGACGACTGAAGATAATCGTTCAACGTCACAGAAGTGCAACCCTTCCGCAAATTGGTGCAAATTTCAATGCTGGGCCATCAACAAGTGTCAGCGTGCGAACCAGTCAATGATACATCATCGATATGGGCTTTCCGCGCCGAAGGTCCACCTGTTTGCCCTTGATGACTGCACGACACGAAGGTTTACACCTCTCCGGGGCCCGTCAGTACCGACATTGGACTAGTGATGACTGGAAACATGTTCCCTGGTCGGACGAGTCTCGTTTCAAATTGTTGGGGGTTGGTTGGGTTGTTTGGGGAAGGAGACCAGACAGCGAGTTCATCGGTCTCATTGGATTAGGGAAGGACGGGGAAGGAAGTCGGCCGTTCCCTTTCAAAGGAACCATCCCGGCATTTGCCTGGAGCGATTTAGGGAAACCACGGAAAACCTAAATCAGGATGGCCGGGCGCGGGATTGAACCGTCGTCCTCTCGAATGCGAGTCCAGTGTCTAACCACTGCGCCACCTCGCTCGGTGTTTCAAATTGTATTGAGTAGATGGACGTGTACAGGTATGGAGAGAACCTCATGAATCCATGCTTTGCAATGTGCTGTTCACAAGAGATCTCCACCCCCTCGTACTCTTATGGATTTATGGACAGCCCTGCAGGATTCATGGTGTCATTTCCCTCCAGCACTACTGTAGACATCAGTCGAGTCCATGCCAAGTCGTGTTTCGGCACTTCTGCGTGCTCGTGGAGGCCCTACACGATATTAGGCAGGGTAGATGTACGATACAGACATTTTCAAATAAGCGAGTTCTGTGGAAAGTAAATTTGAGGAGAGTGCACCAGCTAAGAATACTGGGAAATGAGGAAGATCTGGTTGGAAAGAGGATGTACAAGGGTAGCGAGTGTGTACAGGGATAGTGGTAATCCTTATTGTTGCTTTAGTAGAGATGTCATTAACTGTCTTCCGAAACTGGGAATGTTATTCAGTTCTCTAATACAGGGTGATTCAAAAAGAATACCACAACTTTAGGAATTTAAAACTCTGCAACGACAAAAGGCAGAGCTAAGCACTATCTGTCGGCGAATTAAGGGAGCTATAAAGTTTCATTTAGTTGTACATTTGTTCGCTTGAGGCGCTGTTGACTAGGCGTCAGCGTCAGTTGATGCTAAGATGGCGACCGCTCAATAGAAAGCTTTTTGTGTCATTGAGTACGGCAGAAGTGAATCGACGACAGTTGTTCAGCGTGCATTTCGAACGAAGTATGGTGTTAAACCTCCTGATAGGTGGTGTATTAAACGTTGGTATAAATAGTTTACAGAGAATGGGTGTTTGTGCAAAGGGAAAAGCTCTGGACGGCCGAGAACGAGTGATGAAAATGTAGCACACATCCAGCAAGCATTTGTTCGCAGCCCAGGAAAATCGACTCGCAGAGCTAGTAGAGAGCTGCAAATTCCACAATCAACTGTATCTGTCCGTAGCTACCTGAACGTCAACTACCCGAGGCGATGGATCGGCCGCCAGGCAGCCCGTGACAGAGCACTTCATCACTGGCCTCCAAGAAGCCCTGATCTTACCCCCTGCGATTTTTTCTTATGGGGGTATGTTAAGGATATGGTGTTTCGGCCACCTCTCCCAGCCACCATTGATGATTTGAAACGAGAAATAACAGCAGTTATCCAAACTCTTACGCATGATATGCTACAGAGAGTGTGGAACGAGTTGGAGTATCGGGTTGATATTGCTCGTGTGTCTGGAGGGGGCCATATTGAACATCTCTGAACTTGTTTTTGAGTGAAAAAAAACCTTTTTTAAATACTCTTTGTAATGATGTATAACAGAAGGTTATACGAGGGCTATTCCGAAAGTAAGGTCCGATCGGTCACGAAATGGAAACGACTATGAAAATCCGATAAAGCTTTGCACAGATGTGTTGGGTAGTGTCTCTAGTATAACCCCAGTTAGCATCACGTCGCTCTTCTCATTTCTGAGCTCGCAGTGAGTGCGTAAAGATGTCTAGAAAATAGTGTCTGCCGCCAAGTACGGGGGCCTGGTGAGAAATTTCCCCTGAAGCTATGCAGCTAACATTACATAACTGTCGTGCTGTTTCGTCTTCAAGACAATTCTCAGCCGCATTCTGCAGGGGCAATGAAGATGCTCCTGCATCGTTTTCAAATGGAAATGTGAGATTACCCACAATACAGCCCGTAATTGTCTCCCTCTGAGTTTCAGCTCAGGTCACATGAACCGCTGGTTATGAAGACAACATTTCGGCACAAGACAACGAGCCGTAGGCCAGCGTAGAGAATTGGCGGAGAGCACTGGCGGCTGCCTTCTATAGCGAGGGTATGGGAAAGTTGGTACAACGCTACGATACACGTCTAAGTCGGGTCGGCGACTATGGAGATAAGTAGCTGCAAGGTGTATCTAACTGTTGCAAATAAAACATTTTTGATTTTTACCGTGGTTTCCATTTCGCGACCTATCGGACCTTACTTTCGGAATAGCCCTCGTATTATGTTTCTTTCATTAAATACACATTTTTAAAGTTGTGGTATTCTTTTTGAATCACCCTGTATAATATGAGAAGTTATGTCAGAGTCGGGTTCCTGCTATTGAGAATGACTTCGAGAAAATGCCTGAAATATAGAGCAGGACAGAAAGGATGGGAACAGGTGTTTGTTCAGATAAGAGCGTTAAGGCCGAGGAGAGATAAGAGGGACAGTGACGTTGATAAGACAGTAGAGAAGACAGAGGATACAGAAATATCGGCACTTCTATGCCCGCAGCCAGGATAGTTGCGCATATGATGGTGAACTGTGATCAGAGGGTCGAAAATCACAGATATAACGAACACAGGCATTCATAATCCGTTCCAGGTGCCGTCAGCTTTCTTGAGAATGGCCTTGCAGGATAACATCGCTGTAACTGAGAGTATAAGTGTTTATACAGGTTTCTTTTTCAAGTCAACAGGGAATAGCTTTTTAAATTTTTGTAGGCCATGGAGATGCGTTCTTGCACACAGCAGTTATGTGCTCAGTCTAATTTAGATTTTCATCTATTGTTACTTTTAGGCTCTTTGCTTTAACAGTGAACTTCATATTTGTCTGATTTAGCATTAAAGATGGTAGTGATTTCTGATATTTCGAGCTAACGAGCCTAGAGTGATCAGCCAGTACCGCTTGGGTTTTGGATGAGTTGAGCTTTAATCCTATATACTGCGTCAATTTCGATAGTGCGCACAGGTCAGTATTGAGATTCTCCATAGCTGTCTTTAGGTTTTTTGGTTTTCCGCTTAGATACATCCGGAGGTCATCAGCGTACATGTGGTGTGTGCAATAGGAAAAAACTGTTGACACATCATTTACTTGCAATGAAAAGAGTATAGGACGTAAAACTGAGCCCTGGGGGATGCCTGTTACTACCTGCTTCCATTGTGACCGTACTGTGCCGGACAAGACGCATTACTGGCGAGACGTCAAGTAGAGTGGAACCGCTGCATTGCGCTTGGCGAGAAATTTATGCTGCTACGTTTGGCAAGTAAAATTTCCAAGTCGATAGTGCCAAAGTCTTTGCTGAAGTCTCAGACGCACGTGGCAGTCGCCTCTTGCGCATCCATGGCAAGCTTCAGGTCATCTGTTGCCTTTATTAAGGAGGAAACCACATTAGGTGGCTGTTTGACATTGATTCTTTGGGAATTTTTTGGGTGGGAAGCATTACTTAGAATTTAATCAAATTTTGACATCATTTCATTCATATTTCGGACAGTTTTTGTGAATTTTTTTGAATAGTTTCAGCCAAAAACAACAAAGTTACGCTGTGATGTCCACTGTGAGTATAGTTCTCCAACTGCGTGCAGTGTAGTCATTCCGATTTTCATCTGAAATCAAAAAGGTTTTGATTTTACGTTAATGACTTATTTCCTAAGTATATGAATCTCAATGCAAGTGAAGATAATGAAAATCAAAAATTTTGCAGGCGTTGGAACAATTTACTTCGATTTTCACCATTTTTCTCTAATTATGCAAAGAGAAACACCCTTAAAAATCATGATATCATCTCACAAGCTGGTTCACAGAATTCGTAATTATATAAAGAATCATACTATCAATTTTCATAGTTATCGGTTCTATACTTTTTGAGTTAGACTACACGCAAATGTGAAAAAAGTCATCTCGAGATAAACGCGTTTGAAAAATAAATTCTCGGAAACTAGAAATTCGAGGAAGTTAACAATAATGTAAAATGCTCACCGATTAATCTGCGATTCCAGCGCCAAATAGTAATGCTTCTTCTTCCTCATAGGCTTCGTTTTGCGCTTGCAGCAATGCTTTCCGAGCTTTCTGACCTTCCTTCGATTCCAATGAACTACGTCGATTATGCCGGCTCACGCGCTGGTTATCCATTTGTTCGGCATAATGGAAGCTTTGCGTGCCCACTACAATTCCTGCCTCGTTCATGACCATCAGAAGGGATGAATTTCCTTCACTGCATAAGCCAGCTGTTAAATACGATGCCAATTCAACGACTCTAGTCCGGAATGCAAGTGTTTAGGAGCTAATCGCCAAATAGTGGAATCAAAACTTTCATTCGCATTTTGTGTGTGTGGCCACCTAAACATCTCTCCAGTAAGTATACCTGAGGTAGTGCTCCCCTCTATCTCCCTATCTGCGCTCGAGCCTGTACCCGATGTGCACTGGGTTCTATGCTCATAACATCTAAACGAATGCGAATTTCACTTTGAAATTTTGACAGCGTATTCTGGGATAGTTAAGCTAACGAATTATGCAATAAAAATCGGATTTTTTTGAACCTCCTAATGTGGTTTCCCCCTTAAGGAAGACGGTGTGCCGTAATGTTTACGTATTGTTTGTAGATAGGTAGCATGTTGGCTGGTCGTGGACTACATATTCCAAGGCCATGGAGAATGCAGGAAGACTGCAAATAGGTCGGTAATCAGAGGGAGCTGTGACACGTCCTTTATAGGTAGTGGCTTAACTAGTCCCTGTTTCCACGCCTCAGGGAAAACACTAGGGGTTTAGGAGTGGTTGGCCGCACGGGATTAGCCGAGCGGTGTCAGGCGCTGCAGTCATGGACTGTGCGGCTGGTCCCGGCGGAGGTTCGAGTCCTCCCTCGGGCATGGGTGTGTATGTGTGTTTGTCCTTAGGATAATTTAGGTTAAGTAGTGTGTAAGCTTAGGTTCAAATGGCTCTGACCACTATGCGACTTAACTTCTGAGGTCATCAGTCGCCTAGAACTTAGAACTAATTAAACCTAACTAACCTAAGGACATCACACACGTCCATGCCCGAGGCAGGATTCGAACCTGTGACTGGAGTGTAAGCTTAGGGACAGATGACCTAAGCAGTTAAGTCCCATAAGATTTCACACACATTTGAACATTTTTTGTTTCAGGGAAATCGATTTCAAAAGGTTTTTCCTTGTGTAACTTCAGCCGCTGCATCTTCAGCCGGTTGATTTTGTCACCGTCCATACACATCTTCTTCTTAACAGTTATATCTTTCAAAGGCTTGATGCTTTTAAAATCGTTCTTCCTGTAGATGAATTACTTGAAATCTGTTTTCTTTCTTCTTTGCCACCCAATAATTCTAATAAGACTTTCAGCATCAAACACATATTATTCTTTCTTCATCCCATTATCTATACATGAGAAATCCTGGTCACAGGCTATGAAAGAGTGTCCTGATACAAAAAATTTCAACCAAATTGTCTCAACACTAATCTCTTGATTCGAGACAATATACAGCAACATAAGAGACAGATTGACATTTCAATTTTGTCTCCCACAAGTATCACTATAGCAGACCAATTTCTTTACATGCAAGGGAAGGTTTTTCATACATGAAGCAACTTCTTGCGATCCTCTACCTGCTTGTGCCTCTGTCCAGAAATACATGGAAGCTTTGTCTTCCACTAGATTGTGGCTACAGAAATTGAAGCTGCTTAACTGCCGTTGATAGTATAACTCAGAAACTGGGAGTTTAGGTAATGAAAGGTGGCTACAATGAGCCACAGCGCCAGAGATAGCGCTAGAGAGTATTGTTCCGCCGCCTCCACTGGCAGTGATTATTGAGAACTCGTAGTGGGCAGTGCTTTGGGAGAACTCGTGGTAGTCAGTGCTGAGATGTCGTAGTGAGGAGTGTTTGTTGAGATGAGCTAGTAGGCAGTGCTTGCTGAGATGTGATACTGAAAAGTTCTTGTTGAGATGTGATAGTAGCGAGTCGGTGTGGAGAGATTGTAATGTCTAGAGTGCTTTTCATCAATATAAATTAAGGTAACAAACTACTTTTCTTTTCTTTCTCATTATTTCAATGTCCTGAATAATGCGTCATTACAGGTTCAGTCAACAAAGCATCTGGCTTGTGTTCTTGTATTAGAGTGTAATTCTGGTTTTCTTGAGTAATTATGGTATTTCTATTTTCTTTAATTAATTCAGTATAAATGATATTTAAAATTTCTTGTGTTGTTGAAGAAGAACCGTGCCAGATGCGTACGTTGAGTCATACTTCCACACACAGAACAGTTACACTTGTGCTTTGGTTTCGTAGGTTTTATAGTTGCTGGGGACTTAATTAATTAATTGTGTTAATGAAAATTTCCATTTCATTCTTTGTTGTTGTTCTATGCAGTCAGATTGCGTAATAATACTAGTCAGGGCCAACCGTTACGAGACTTCGTAATCGGACAGACAGCTACTAAAGCAAAAATTAAAATTATTTGCATTATATTTTAATTAAGCCCCCATGCACGATTAACGAACAATTGAAATCTTCCTAACTGCACAAAATTGTCAAACCCGTATACAAGATAAAATTAAATTCTGCAAAAAAAAATACCATTAGAAGAGTGACAATTACCAAATCTACACATGCAAAATAGACTACAATTACTAAACTACAAAGTACTACAACAATAGTACTGTCTACTATTTTTACAATCAGAAGAATTCCAAGGGACGATCCGAAGCAGCGCTCGCCATGTGCATGGGGGCTTAATTATTATGAAATGCAAATATTTTAATTTTTTGTTTTAGTTTTAGTAGCTGTCTGTCCGATTACGAAGTCTCGTAACGGTTGGCCCTGACTAGTATTATTACGCAATCTGACTGCATAGAACAACAACAAAGAATGAAATGGAAATTTTCATTAACACAATTAATTAATTAAGTCCCCAGCAACTATAAAACCTACGAAACCAAAGCACAAGTGTAACTGTTCTGTGTGTGGAAGTATGACTCAATGTACGCATCTGGCACGGTTCTTCTTCAACAACACAAGAAATTTTAAATATCATTTATACTGAATTAATTAAAGAAAATAGAAATACCATAATTACTCAAGAAAACCAGAATTACACTCTAATACAAGAACACAAGCCAGATGCTTTGTTGACTGAACCTGTAATGACGCATTATTTACAACATTAAAATAATGAAAAATAAATCAAGTTTTGTTACCTTCATATATTGATGAAAACCTCTCAAATCATTACAATATCTCCATTAGAACAACATCTGCTATCTATTCCATCAAACAACTGCATAAGACATGGAACAATCATTTTTCACTACGACATTTCAGCGAGCACACTCCTCCGCTACCTCTCAATAACCACTGCCTACCACGAGTTCTCGACACGCACTGCCTACCATGACATCTCAAGAATCACTGCCAGTGGAGGCGGCGGAACAATACTCTCTAGCGCGATCTCTGGCGCTGTGGCTCAGTGTAGCCACCTTTCAACTGTAGCGCCTAGAACCGCTCCGCCACCATGGCCGGTGGCCCTGGTGTATCATTAAACATTGCCTTCTACAGTACTTCGGAAGTGCCGCCAAAACTTGGAATGTGCCCTATCGAAAATACGTTCCGAGTGCAGGACCCGCTGCATCCTTTGTTTCATGCATTTGCTTTGACGTTGTATTACCGTATCTCCAAAGTGTCGGTGCCGGTTTTGTGTGTGTGTGTGTGGGGGTGGGTGGGGGGGGGAGGGTGTTTCACTGTAACCGCTCGTGCGTCCAGACTATTGACATCCGCCGCGAATATAGTGCAATCCTTTGTACATTGTGCTGCGTGGATGCTAGATTCAACACGGCAAGCCATAGCTCCGGCTTCTCTAGTAGGAACTTTGGTACTTGTAGCTTCGTTCGTAGGCCAGCGACCGCCTAATGTGCCCTGTTCCGCTGGCTGCTGCCGTCGCCGTCTCTAGGTGTGAACTCTTGTCGTCCTCTACTGCAAAAATACTTTTCATTTGCGGGTCTTTGATCTCTTGCTCAAAATCTCCTTGTAGCCGTGAAATTTGCAGTTGTATCAGTTTGCGTTCGGCTTCATAACGCGAAGTTTCTCTGTTCGTGACACGCTCGAATACACCGCTTCCTCTTGCTTTTCTGGGGTGATCATCTTATAGCTCATTGCGCTGTCTCTACTGCATGTAAAGGCGATAGTAAGCACGATAATTATTCATTTCTCCCCACAACTGCCTTCAAAAACTTGACGACGGACTCAATGACAGAGAACTGTCAAAACTAAAACTAGCAAAGAATAACTACGTTACAACTCGGCCAAAGAATAATTAAAAATGTCTTTCTATTGGTCGTCGTTCGTAGTAGATAGTTCCCATAAACTAATAAAGTTAATACTGACGGTACTTTTACTACTACTGCTGCTCCAACTGCTGATGATACAGTAACAATAACAAAACTAATTTTAATATAATAATGGCAATAACAACAACAATAATAGCAGCAGATATAAAAAGAATTTATACATTGAGGCGCCAAAGAACCTGGTATAGGCATGCGTATTCAAATACAGGCAGAATACTCCGCTGCGGTCGGCAACTCGTATATATGGCAACAAGTGTATGGCGCAGTTGTTAGATCGATTACTGTTGCTACAATGGCAGGTTATCAAGATTTAAGTGAGTTTGAAAGTGGTGTTATAGTCGGCGAACTAGCGACGGGACACAGCATCTCCCAGGTAGCTATGAAGTGGGGATTTCCCCGTACGGCCATTTCACGAGTGTACCGTGAATATCTGGGATCCGGTAAAATATCAAATCTCCGACATCGCTGCGGCCGAAAAAGATCCTGCCTGCAACAACGGGACTAACGACGACTGAAGATAATCGTTCAACGTCACAGAAGTGCAACCCTTCCGCAAATTGGTGCAAATTTCAATGCTGGGCCATCAACAAGTGTCAGCGTGCGAACCAGTCAATGATACATCATCGATATGGGCTTTCCGCGCCGAAGGTCCACCTGTGTGCCCTTGATGACTGCACGACACGAAGGTTTACACCTCTCCGGGGCCCGTCAGTACCGACATTGGACTAGTGATGACTGGAAACATGTTCCCTGGTCGGACGAGTCTCGTTTCAAATTGTTGGGGGTTGGTTGGGTTGTTTGGGGAAGGAGACCAGACAGCGAGGTCATCGGTCTCATTGGATTAGGGAAGGACGGGGAAGGAAGTCGGCCGTTCCCTTTCAAAGGAACCATCCCGGCATTTGCCTGGAGCGATTTAGGGAAACCACGGAAAACCTAAATCAGGATGGCCGGGCGCGGGATTGAACCGTCGTCCTCTCGAATGCGAGTCCAGTGTCTAACCACTGCGCCACCTCGCTCGGTGTTTCAAATTGTATTGAGTAGATGGACGTGTACAGGTATGGAGAGAACCTCATGAATCCATGCTTTGCAATGTGCTGTTCACAAGAGATCTCCACCCCCTCGTACTCTTATGGATTTATGGACAGCCCTGCAGGATTCATGGTGTCATTTCCCTCCAGCACTACTGTAGACATCAGTCGAGTCCATGCCAAGTCGTGTTTCGGCACTTCTGCGTGCTCGTGGAGGCCCTACACGATATTAGGCAGGGTAGATGTACGATACAGACATTTTCAAATAAGCGAGTTCTGTGGAAAGTAAATTTGAGGAGAGTGCACCAGCTAAGAATACTGGGAAATGAGGAAGATCTGGTTGGAAAGAGGATGTACAAGGGTAGCGAGTGTGTACAGGGATAGTGGTAATCCTTATTGTTGCTTTAGTAGAGATGTCATTAACTGTCTTCCGAAACTGGGAATGTTATTCAGTTCTCTAATACAGGGTGATTCAAAAAGAATACCACAACTTTAGGAATTTAAAACTCTGCAACGACAAAAGGCAGAGCTAAGCACTATCTGTCGGCGAATTAAGGGAGCTATAAAGTTTCATTTAGTTGTACATTTGTTCGCTTGAGGCGCTGTTGACTAGGCGTCAGCGTCAGTTGATGCTAAGATGGCGACCGCTCAATAGAAAGCTTTTTGTGTCATTGAGTACGGCAGAAGTGAATCGACGACAGTTGTTCAGCGTGCATTTCGAACGAAGTATGGTGTTAAACCTCCTGATAGGTGGTGTATTAAACGTTGGTATAAATAGTTTACAGAGAATGGGTGTTTGTGCAAAGGGAAAAGCTCTGGACGGCCGAGAACGAGTGATGAAAATGTAGCACACATCCAGCAAGCATTTGTTCGCAGCCCAGGAAAATCGACTCGCAGAGCTAGTAGAGAGCTGCAAATTCCACAATCAACTGTATCTGTCCGTAGCTACCTGAACGTCAACTACCCGAGGCGATGGATCGGCCGCCAGGCAGCCCGTGACAGAGCACTTCATCACTGGCCTCCAAGAAGCCCTGATCTTACCCCCTGCGATTTTTTCTTATGGGGGTATGTTAAGGATATGGTGTTTCGGCCACCTCTCCCAGCCACCATTGATGATTTGAAACGAGAAATAACAGCAGTTATCCAAACTCTTACGCATGATATGCTACAGAGAGTGTGGAACGAGTTGGAGTATCGGGTTGATATTGCTCGTGTGTCTGGAGGGGGCCATATTGAACATCAATGAACTTGTTTTTGAGTGAAAAAAAACCTTTTTTAAATACTCTTTGTAATGATGTATAACAGAAGGTTATACGAGGGCTATTCCGAAAGTAAGGTCCGATCGGTCACGAAATGGAAACGACTATGAAAATCCGATAAAGCTTTGCACAGATGTGTTGGGTAGTGTCTCTAGTATAACCCCAGTTAGCATCACGTCGCTCTTCTCATTTCTGAGCTCGCAGTGAGTGCGTAAAGATGTCTAGAAAATAGTGTCTGCCGCCAAGTACGGGGGCCTGGTGAGAAATTTCCCCTGAAGCTATGCAGCTAACATTACATAACTGTCGTGCTGTTTCGTCTTCAAGACAATTCTCAGCCGCATTCTGCAGGGGCAATGAAGATGCTCCTGCATCGTTTTCAAATGGAAATGTGAGATTACCCACAATACAGCCCGTAATTGTCTCCCTCTGAGTTTCAGCTCAGGTCACATGAACCGCTGGTTATGAAGACAACATTTTGGCACAAGACAACGAGCCGTAGGCCAGCGTAGAGAATTGGCGGAGAGCACTGGCGGCTGCCTTCTATAGCGAGGGTATGGGAAAGTTGGTACAACGCTACGATACACGTCTAAGTCGGGTCGGCGACTATGGAGATAAGTAGCTGCAAGGTGTATCTAACTGTTGCAAATAAAACATTTTTGATTTTTACCGTGGTTTCCATTTCGCGACCTATCGGACCTTACTTTCGGAATAGCCCTCGTATTATGTTTCTTTCATTAAATACACATTTTTAAAGTTGTGGTATTCTTTTTGAATCACCCTGTATAATATGAGAAGTTATGTCAGAGTCGGGTTCCTGCTACTGAGAATGACTTCGAGAAAATGCCTGAAATATAGAGCAGGACAGAAAGGATGGGAACAGGTGTTTGTTCAGATAAGAGCGTTAAGGCCGAGGAGAGATAAGAGGGACAGTGACGTTGATAAGACAGTAGAGAAGACAGAGGATACAGAAATATCGGCACTTCTATGCCCGCAGCCAGGATAGTTGCGCATATGATGGTGAACTGTGATCAGAGGGTCGAAAATCACAGATATAACGAACACAGGCATTCATAATCCGTTCCAGGTGCCGTCAGCTTTCTTGAGAATGGCCTTGCAGGATAACATCGCTGTAACTGAGAGTATAAGTGTTTATACAGGTTTCTTTTTCAAGTCAACAGGGAATAGCTTTTTAAATTTTTGTAGGCCATGGAGATGCGTTCTTGCACACTGTAGTTACGTGCTCAGTCTAATTTAGATTTTCATCTATTGTTACTTTTAGGCTCTTTGCTTTAACAGTGAACTTCATATTTGTCTGATTTAGCATTAAAGATGGTAGTGATTTCTGATATTTCGAGCTAACGAGCCTAGAGTGATCAGCCAGTACCGCTTGGGTTTTGGATGAGTTGAGCTTTAATCCTATATACTGCGTCAATTTCGATAGTGCGCACAGGTCAGTATTGAGATTCTCCATAGCTGTCTTTAGGTTTTTTGGTTTTCCGCTTAGATACATCCGGAGGTCATCAGCGTACATGTGGTGTGTGCAATAGGAAAAAACTGTTGACACATCATTTACTTACAATGAAAAGAGTATAGGACGTAAAACTGAGCCCTGGGGGATGCCTGTTACTACCTGCTTCCATTGTGACCGTACTGTGCCGGACAAGACGCATTACTGGCGAGACGTCAAGTAGAGTGGAACCGCTGCATTGCGCTTGGCGAGAAATTTATGCTGCTACATTTGGCAAGTAAAATTTCCAAGTCGATAGTGCCAAAGTCTTTGCTGAAGTCTCAGACGCACGTGGCAGTCGCCTCTTGCGCATCCATGGCAAGCTTCAGGTCATCTGTTGCCTTTATTAAGGAGGAAACCACATTAGGTGGCTGTTTGACATTGATTCTATGGGAATTTTTTGGGTGGGAAGCATTACTTAGAATTTAATCAAATTTTGACATCATTTCATTCATATTTCGGACAGTTTTTGTGAATTTTTTTGAATAGTTTCAGCCAAAAACAACAAAGTTACGCTGTGATGTCCACTGTGAGTATAGTTCTCCAACTGCGTGCAGTGTAGTCATTCCGATTTTCATCTGAAATCAAAAAGGTTTTGATTTTACGTTAATGACTTATTTCCTAAGTATATGAATCTCAATGCAAGTGAAGATAATGAAAATCAAAAATTTTGCAGGCGTTGGAACAATTTACTTCGATTTTCACCATTTTTCTCTAATTATGCAAAGAGAAACACCCTTAAAAATCATGATATCATCTCACAAGCTGGTTCACAGAATTCGTAATTATATAAAGAATCATACTATCAATTTTCATAGTTATCGGTTCTATACTTTTTGAGTTAGACTACACGCAAATGTGAAAAAAGTCATCTCGAGATAAACGCGTTTGAAAAATAAATTCTCGGAAACTAGAAATTCGAGGAAGTTAACAATAATGTAAAATGCTCACCGATTAATCTGCGATTCCAGCGCCAAATAGTAATGCTTCTTCTTCCTCATAGGCTTCGTTTTGCGCTTGCAGCAATGCTTTCCGAGCTTTCTGACCTTCCTTCGATTCCAATGAACTACGTCGATTATGCCGGCTCACGCGCTGGTTATCCATTTGTTCGGCATAATGGAAGCTTTGCGTGCCCACTACAATTCCTGCCTCGTTCATGACCATCAGAAGGGATGAATTTCCTTCACTGCATAAGCCAGCTGTTAAATACGATGCCAATTCAACGACTCTAGTCCGGAATGCAAGTGTTTAGGAGCTAATCGCCAAATAGTGGAATCAAAACTTTCATTCGCATTTTGTGTGTGTGGCCACCTAAACATCTCTCCAGTAAGTATACCTGAGGTAGTGCTCCCCTCTATCTCCCTATCTGCGCTCGAGCCTGTACCCGATGTGCACTGGGTTCTATGCTCATAACATCTAAACGAATGCGAATTTCACTTTGAAATTTTGACAGCGTATTCTGGGATAGTTAAGCTAACGAATTATGCAATAAAAATCGGATTTTTTTGAACCTCCTAATGTGGTTTCCCCCTTAAGGAAGACGGTGTGCCGTAATGTTTACGTATTGTTTGTAGATAGGTAGCATGTTGGCTGGTCGTGGACTACATATTCCAAGGCCATGGAGAATGCAGGAAGACTGCAAATAGGTCGGTAATCAGAGGGAGCTGTGACACGTCCTTTATAGGTAGTGGCTTAACTAGTCCCTGTTTCCACGCCTCAGGGAAAACACTAGGGGTTTAGGAGTGGTTGGCCGCACGGGATTAGCCGAGCGGTGTCAGGCGCTGCAGTCATGGACTGTGCGGCTGGTCCCGGCGGAGGTTCGAGTCCTCCCTCGGGCATGGGTGTGTATGTGTGTTTGTCCTTAGGATAATTTAGGTTAAGTAGTGTGTAAGCTTAGGTTCAAATGGCTCTGACCACTATGCGACTTAACTTCTGAGGTCATCAGTCGCCTAGAACTTAGAACTAATTAAACCTAACTAACCTAAGGACATCACACACGTCCATGCCCGAGGCAGGATTCGAACCTGTGACTGGAGTGTAAGCTTAGGGACAGATGACCTAAGCAGTTAAGTCCCATAAGATTTCACACACATTTGAACATTTTTTGTTTCAGGGAAATCGATTTCAAAAGGTTTTTCCTTGTGTAATTTCAGCCGCTGCATCTTCAGCCGGTTGATTTTGTCACCGTCCATACACATCTTCTTCTTAACAGTTATATCTTTCAAAGGCTTGATGCTTTTAAAATCGTTCTTCCTGTAGATGAATTACTTGAAATCTGTTTTCTTTCTTCTTTGCCACCCAATAATTCTAATAAGACTTTCAGCATCAAAAACATATTATTCTTTCTTCATCCCATTATCTATACATGAGAAATCCTGGTCACAGGCTATGAAAGAGTGTCCTGATACAAAAAATTTCAGCCAAATTGTCTCAACACTAATCTCTTGATTCGTGACAATATACAGCAACATAAGAGACAGATTGACATTTCAATTTTGTCTCCCACAAGTATCACTATAGCAGACCAATTTCTTTACATGCAAGGGAAGGTTTTTCATACATGAAGCAACTTCTTGCGATCCTCTACCTGCTTGTGCCTCTGTCCAGAAATACATGGAAGCTTTGTCTTCCACTAGATTGTGGCTACAGAAATTGAAGCTGCTTAACTGCCGTTGATAGTATAACTCAGAAACTGGGAGTTTAGGTAATGAAAGGTGGCTACAATGAGCCACAGCGCCAGAGATCGCGCTAGAGAGTATTGTTCCGCCGCCTCCACTGCAGTGATTATTGAGAACTCGTAGTGGGCAGTGCTTTGGGAGAACTCGTGGTAGTCAGTGCTGAGATGTCGTAGTGAGGAGTGTTTGTTGAGATGAGCTAGTAGGCAGTGCTTGCTGAGATGTGATACTGAAAAGTTCTTGTTGAGATGTGATAGTAGCGAGTCGGTGTGGAGAGATTGTAATGTCTAGAGTGCTTTTCATCAATATAAATTAAGGTAACAAACTACTTTTCTTTTCTTTCTCATTATTTCAATGTCCTGAATAATGCGTCATTACAGGTTCAGTCAACAAAGCATCTGGCTTGTGTTCTTGTATTAGAGTGTAATTCTGGTTTTCTTGAGTAATTATGGTATTTCTATTTTCTTTAATTAATTCAGTATAAATGATATTTAAAATTTCTTGTGTTGTTGAAGAAGAACCGTGCCAGATGCGTACGTTGAGTCATACTTCCACACACAGAACAGTTACACTTGTGCTTTGGTTTCGTAGGTTTTATAGTTGCTGGGGACTTAATTAATTAATTGTGTTAATGAAAATTTCCATTTCATTCTTTGTTGTTGTTCTATGCAGTCAGATTGCGTAATAATACTAGTCAGGGCCAACCGTTACGAGACTTCGTAATCGGACAGACAGCTACTAAAGCAAAAATTAAAATTATTTGCATTATATTTTAATTAAGCCCCCATGCACGATTAACGAACAATTGAAATCTTCCTAACTGCACAAAATTGTCAAACCCGTATACAAGATAAAATTAAATTCTGCAAAAAAAAAATACCATTAGAAGAGTGACAATTACCAAATCTACACATGCGAAATAGACTACAATTACTAAACTACAAAGTACTACAACAATAGTACTGTCTACTATTTTTACAATCAGAAGAATTCCAAGGGACGATCCGAAGCAGCGCTCGCCATGTGCATGGGGGCTTAATTATTATGAAATGCAAATATTTTAATTTTTTGTTTTAGTTTTAGTAGCTGTCTGTCCGATTACGAAGTCTCGTAACGGTTGGCCCTGACTAGTATTATTACGCAATCTGACTGCATAGAACAACAACAAAGAATGAAATGGAAATTTTCATTAACACAATTAATTAATTAAGTCCCCAGCAACTATAAAACCTACGAAACCAAAGCACAAGTGTAACTGTTCTGTGTGTGGAAGTATGACTCAACGTACGCATCTGGCACGGTTCTTCTTCAACAACACAAGAAATTTTAAATATCATTTATACTGAATTAATTAAAGAAAATAGAAATACCATAATTACTCAAGAAAACCAGAATTACACTCTAATACAAGAACACAAGCCAGATGCTTTGTTGACTGAACCTGTAATGACGCATTATTCAGGACATTGAAATAATGAGAAAGAAAAGAAAAGCAGTTTGTTACCTTAATTTATATTGATGAAAAGCACTCTAGACATTACAATCTCTCCACACCGACTCGCTACTATCACATCTCAACAAGAACTTTTCAGTATCACATCTCAGCAAGCACTGCCTACTAGCTCATCTCAACAAACACTCCTCACTACGACATCTCAGCACTACCACGAGTTCTCCCAAAGCACTGCCCACAACGAGTTCTCAATAATCACTGCCAGTGGAGGCGGCGGAACAATACTCTCTAGCGCGATCTCTGGCGCTGTGGCTCAGTGTAGCCACCTTTCAGTAATGAAAGAACACTCTGCAAATCAAATGCTATAGCACACGTCTCAGCATCAGATTTGGCCAGTTCTACATCTTCCTTCATTTGGGACCTCGCCAGTTCAGCTCTTCGGAGGTGTAGCTGATGTGACAGTTCCAGCATTTTCTTTTCATTTGCATCAGTTGAAGCTGCAATTTCTGATTTCTTAATTTCACAACTTTTACACGTATCAGAATGTGGGCGATGGAATGAAAGATTGAAATCTCAAGTAAATACCGGACGGTAAAGAGATTCATTTACTGGCGTGCTATTTCGTTCTTTACACCGATACGAATACAAACGATGCATTTTGACAATGTTCAGTTCGGGATTAAGGTATTCTCGATTTGGATTGTCCTTTCTGGAATAGTGTGAGTGGAACCTTGGGAATGATTCTATGTGTTCTCTAACTATGACGTTTCACTTCTGCAGGAGTTTTGTTTGCCATTTCACATTTACCACGATTATCTGAAGCGACTTCTCCTTTTTGTTTGTAAGGAGTAACAGCACGATCTAGCCAACCAGACGAAATTTGAAAGGTGTTTTGGAAAGCAAGCCTGCACACAGTAACATTAGTATCACTCTGCTTCTTTAAGGTGTATGTACGAGTGAATGCACGACGTGATTCTGTTGTACTATATAACCGCTTCTTCATTGTTTGTTGCACTAATACACGATAAACTTTTTTCAGCTAATTCACCCTCTTTGCCAAGGGAACAGAACCTTTCAAAATTGCACTGCCTGTCTTCTTCAGGAACATTAACCTCACAGTTTTTAGGACAATTGCAATGATAGAAAGTAAACTTCTTGTACTTGCCAGTAACACGTTCCAACTACTTTACATTTCGTTTCCACAAATCAGTATTTCTTGTTATCTTTCTACACTTTTTTTTTTGAATGGCAGGAGGATCATCTTCAACATAAATAAAGTTTCCACTCGCATCCAGATCAGCAACTCCATCTCCTTCAACGACAGTAACTGTTTAGTTCAGGTATTTGGCATTTGCCCATCATTTCCAGGATCTATGAGAGTAGGGTTACCTCTTTTACTTTGTGGGTCATCTATAGGTGCTGACACAGCAGATGCTTGTAGTCTTGCTGTTTCAGCACTGGTTTGTCTTTTCACATTTCTCTTTTTAAGCTTCCTTTTGGGGTTTTCATAATCAGAGTCATCTTCGCATGAAGAAGCATGTGGAACATATTCTTGATCAAAACCATTATCACTCAGATTTTCTTCACTAAATGAATCCATAGTGGGCTATAACAGTTTTTCACTCAATTAAATTCAAAATAGTTGTCTACAAGCTACACCACTAATGTTTGACTCCTGAGTGGCACCTGAAAGAAGTAAAAAAAATTATAGGCTATAAAACAATGTAATGAAGTAACAACAAACACAAAAATATAAAAAATGGGTATTTATGGGTTACACCGTTTCTGCACAAACCCCTCAATTATTCCTTTACTTTTTTGATTTCTATTTTCTAATGTTGCCTGGCATAAGTAAAGTTGAACAAAAAGCGCTTTGTAAGCTACATGCTTTGGATTTATCGGATAAAGTGTAGCTCAGGGACAATATATGACTAGATGAAGAAGGCAAGACTCCCAAACCAATCCTCAAATTGGCCTGCCCCCAATTCTTCAATTTGTCACAGTTCTCTGCGGCCATCTAAATCTGCATCTACATGGATACTCTGCAATCACACTCAAGTGCCTGGCAGAAGCTCCATCGAACCACCTTCACAATAATTCTCTATTATTGCAATCTCAGACAGCGCGCAGAAGAAACGAGCACCTATATCTTTCCGTCCGAGCTCTGACTTCCCTTATTTTATCATGATGATAGTTTCTCCCTATGTAGGTCGGCATCAACAAAATATTTTCCCATTCGGAGCAGAATGTTGGTGACTGAAATTCCGTGAGAAGATTCCGCCGCAACGAAAAGTGGTTTTCTTTTAATGATGTCCACCCCAAATCCTGTATCATGTCAGTGCCACTCTCTCCCCTATTTTGCGACAGTAAAAATCGTGCTGCTCTTATTTGAACTTTCTCGATGGACTCCGTTCATTCTATCAATGACCTCTCTGACAGGAAAACACGAATCCAGTCACATAGCTGAACATCTTTTCCTATGAACAGTGACACAAAAAGAAAAAAATCAATCTTGCTAAAGTCACAATATTTCCTGTCGCACTCAACAGCGTTAAATCAGCAGTTTACTAGAGCTGCAGAAAATTATTGCTAGAAATAAGCCCGCAATTTCACTACAAATCTAGAAATACGGAATGAATTTAAAATCACTTGTCAATAGCGCTCAACACTTCGTGTGAGTAAAAAGCTAGTTGTGTTTCACAAGAACGATGTTTTCTAAACCCCTGTTGACTGTGTGCCAGTACACCGTTCTCTTCTAGTTAATTCATAATATTCGAATACAATATATATGTTCCACAATACTGCTGCATATCTATGTTAATCATATGGGCCAAAATCTTAGTGGGTTACTGCTACTGTCTATCTTGAATATTGGTGTGACCTGTGTAATTTTCCAGTCTTTGGGTACGGATCTTTAGTCGAGCGAGCGGTTGTATATGATTGTTAAGTATGGAGCAATTGCATCAGCATACTCTGAAAGGAACCTAATTGGTATACAGTCTGGACCAGAAGACTTGCTTTTATTAAGTGATTTAAGTTGCTTCACTGCTCCGAGGATTCTACTTCTAAGTTACTCATGTTGTCAGCTGTTTTTGATTCTAATTCTGGAATATTTACTTCGTCTTCTTTGGTGGAGGAATCTCGCAAGGCCGTGTTTAGCAACTCTGGGTTAGCAGCACTGCCTCGATAGCATATCCATTGCTATCGCGCAGAGAAGCTATTTATTGTGTCTTGCCGCTAGAATCTCTTTGTGTTCTCTGCCAGGTTTCGGGACAAAGTTTCGTTGTGGAAACTTTTATAAGCATCTTGCATTGAAGTTCGCACTAAATTTCGAGCTTCTGTAAAAGATCGCCAAATTTGGAGATTTCACGTTCCTCTAAATTTACCACGCTCTTTTCGTTCTTTCTGCAACTGTGTTCTGTCCCTTTTTGTGTACCAAGCGAGATAAGCTTCGTCCTTTGCAAATTTATTCGGTATAAATCTCTTTGTTGATGTCGATACTACTTCTTTGAATTCAAGCCACGTGTGATCTACATTTATGTTGCTAATTTGGAAGGACTGGAGATTGTCGCTCAGGAAGGTGTCGAGTTGTAAGAAGGCTGTTTAGGTTTTTATGTTGGTAACACCACGTAGCGCTCTGTATGAAAATCACTGACTGTGCTGTGTGCAGTCTGTGGCTGGTTGGCATTGTTGGAATATTCGCTATTGTAGTGTTGGGCAGTTGGATGTGAACAGCGCGCAGCGTTGCACAGTTGGAGGTGAGCCGCCAGCAGTGGTGGATGTGGGAAGAGAGATGGCAGAGTTTTGAGAGCGGACGATCTGGACGTGTGTCCGTCAGAAAAACGAAATTTGTAAGACTGGATGTCATGAACTGATATATATATTATGACTTTTGAACACTATTAAGGTAAATACATTGTTTGGTCTCCATCAAAATCTTTCATTTGATAACTATGCCTATCAGTAGTTAGTGCCTACAGTAGTTAGAATCTTTTATTTAGCTGACAGTAGTGGCGCTCGCTGTATTGCAGTAGTTCGAGTAACGAAGATTTTTGTGAAGTAAGTGATTCTGAAAGGTATAGCTTATTTTAGTCAGGGCCATTCTTTTGTAGGGATTATTAAAAGTCAGATTGCGTTGCGCTAAAAAAAATATTGTGTGTCAGTTTACTGTTGATCAGAATAAGTAAAGAGAGAAATGTCTGAGTACGTTCAGTTTTGCTCAGCTGTTTGAAAATCAAATAACGTAGAGGTTTTCCAGCACTGTCATTCTTAATTTTACTAAGGGATGTTTCAAAGTGAATTTTTATTAAATGCCATCAGAAGTGCAGAATACATAGCCATGTGAGTGCATGTGCCGCCCGTTCCACACCGTAGAGTTTTAGAAGGCTTCGATTCCTGAGTGGACATGTTTCCGACCTTGGAAATTTCATACTTCTTTTCTTTTCTTTTCTCCAAAAGATTGGGGTTACCATAAAGACACAAATGCGCAGCCACGACACGCAATCAACATCATTTCCTATGAACAGTGACACAAAAAGAAAATAATCAAACTTACTAAAGTCACAATATTTCCTGTCGCACTCGACAGTGTTAAATCTGCAGTTTACTAGAGTTGCAGAAAGTTATTGCTAGTATTTCGTGAGATTTCTGTAATGAACAAAAAAGTCTATGCCCAGATTCCAGGAGGGGGCCAATGTCACTACCTGCTCCCACTCCTATGGCTGCCTTTTGTGGAGAGATGCACATCCAACTCTTCACTACGACGAGCGTTAAAAAACATAAGAAATTGTTATCAGTGTGTTTCAGTAATTTGTATTTCAGTTAATGTACTTCGCCTACACAGCACACTAATCATACGTAGTGGTTCGTTTCTTAAAAACCATAGCCTAAAACGTGAAAATAAACTCTCTTAAACAAATCTGGAGATTACTAGAACATGCATGTTGTTTGATGTTCCTGGTGCAATTATTTGTTTGTATAAATTTATGTGCTGGCGCCACACTGACACGTTCTTCATCATGATGTATGTTGTAGTTATGAAAACGTAATCAACAACTATAAAGCTGAGATAAATCATTTTAGTTACTGACAATATTTTCTCAGCAGGTGACAAATGTATCGTACACTGAAGCGCCAAAGAAACTGGTATAGGCATGCGTATTCAAATACAGGGAGGCGGCCGATGTGACCGAGCGGATCTAGGCGCTTCTGTCTGGAACCGCGTGACCGCTACTGTCACAGGTTCGAATCCTGCCTCGGGCATGGATGTGTTTGATGTCCTTAGGTTAGTTAGGTTTAAGTAGTTCTGAGTTCTAAGGGACTGATGACCTCAGATGTTAAGTCCCATAGTGCTCAGAGCCATTTGAACCAGTTTTGAAATACGGAGATATGTAAACAGGCAGAATACGGCGCTGCGGTCGGCAACACCTATATAAGACAACAAGTGTCCGGAGCACTGGGAAACTACGATCACAACCACAGGTGGAAACACAAGCGGCCAAAGACACTGCTAGCTAGGGCATAACCACCTATGGTAAACTGTTGTTGTTGTTGTGGTCTTCAGTCCTGAGACTGGTTTGATGCAGCTCTCCATGCTACTCTATCCTGTGCAAGGTTCTTCATCTCCGAGTACCTACTGCAACCTACATCCTTCTGAATCTGCTTAGTGTATTCATCTCTTGGTCTCCCCCTACGATTTTTACCCTCCACGCTGCCCTCCAATACTAAATTGGTGATCCCTTGATGCCTCAGAACATGTCCTACCAACCGATCCCTTCTTCTGGTCAAGTTGTGCCACAAACTCCTCTTCTCCCCAATCCTATTCAGTACCTCCTCATTAGTTATGTGATCTACCCATCTAATCTTCAGCATTCTTCTGTAGCACCACATTTCGAAAGCATCTATTCTCTTCGTGGCCAAACTATTTACCGTCCATGTTTCACTTCCATAAATGGCTACACTCCATACAAATACTTTCAGAAACGACTTCCTGACACTTAAATCTATACTCGATGTTAACAAATTTCTCTTCTTCAGAAACGCTTTCCTTGCCATTGCCAGTCTACATTTTATATCCTCTCTACTAACATACGCAAACAGTGACAAACGTCGGTAAGCCCTGCATATCAGCAACACTGACTGGCAACTACCAGCTGCTATTAGAGCCGATCAACAGGCCACAGCAGGGACATCGACGAGCTCGCCCACAGACGCACAAACAATCTGCCAACATTCCCTCACACTGTGCTTCCGGTATATGACCTATCGGACACAAGATCGATAACAAACCTAACTGTTGCAGGTTGCAGGACGCTGAACGAGGACTCTGTACCAGCACCCAGCACCAGCTGCCGAGCAGCACAACCGCACAACGTCAAGGTATCGACATGCAGGATACCCACTACTAACAAAGCCTATCCTTGCACAACCTATCGCAGGCAGCAAGACAACCGCTACTGCTCTTACCACCCGACCTAACTATCGCAGAGGTTTTTTTCCCTTGGCTCTTGCCTTGGCACTTTTTCTCCTCTGCCCTTAAAAACCGCTACCCTTCGTCAGATTTCGACCAATCTATCTCCAGATGAGTGCGTATTAATGGTTAATCTTAACCAGACGTACGCAAACATCGCAGTACCCACATCCTGCGACACCTCACTTTAGTGAATACTAACCCTTATGCAGAGATGGCAGTAGACCTTTTGTGTTGGCCATCATGCCGGTGTGGGCGTGGAGGGGCTCCACCTCTTTTTTTTTAAAAAAAAAAAAAAAAAAAAAGGCGCAGTTGTTAGATCGGCTACCGCTGCTAAAATGGCAACTTATCAAGATTTAAGTGAGTCTGAACGTTTTGTTATAGTCAGCGCACGAGCCATAGGATACAGCATCTCCGAGGTAGCGATAAAGTGGGGATTTTCCTGTACGGCCATTGCACAGCTCTACCGTGAAAATCAGGAATCAGGCAAAACATCAAATCTACAACAACGCTTCAGCTGGAAGAAGGTCCTGAAAGAGCGGGACCAACGACGACTGAAGAGATCGTTCAAGATGACAAAAGTGTAACTATTCCGCCAGTTGTGCAGATTTAAATGCTGGGCCATCAACAAGTGTCAGCGTACGAACCATTCAACGAAACATCATCGATATCGGCTTTCGGAGCTGAAGGTCCACTCTTGTACACTTGATGACTGCTCGACACATAGCTTTATGCCTCGCCTGGGCCCATCAACATCGACATTGGACTATTGATGATTGGAAACGTGCTGTCTGGTCGGACGAGTCTCGTTTCAAATTGTATCGCGCGGATGGGCGTGTACGGGTATGGAGACAATGAATCCGTGGACCCTGCATGTTAGCAAGGGACTGTTCAAACTGGTGGAGGCTCTGTAATGGTGTGGGGCGTGCTCAGTTGGAGTGATATGGGACCCCTGATACGTCTAGATACGACTCTGATAGGTGACACGTACGTAAGCATTCTGTCTGACCACCTGCATCCATTCACATCCATTGTGCATTCTGACGGACTTGGGCAATTATAGCAAGACAATGCGACATCGCATACGTCCAGAATTTCTACAGAATGGCGCCAGGAACACTCTTCTGAGTTTAAACACTTCCACTGGCCACTAAACTCACCAGACATGAACATTATTGAGCATATCTGGGACGCCTTGCAAAGCGCTGTTCAGAAGGGATCTACACCCTCTCATACTCTTACGGATTTATGGCCAGCCCTGCAGGATTCATGGTGTCAGTTCCCTCCGGCACTACTTCAGACGTTAGTCGAGTCCATGCCACGTCGGGATGCGGCACTTCTGCGTGCTCGCGGAGGCCCTACACAATATTAGGCAGGTGCACCAGTTTCTTTGGCTCTTCAATGTATATCCATTGGCAGTCCCTCGCAGTGTATGTTTGTGAGAAATGGAAAACCACCCTTACTACTACAATTTTACTATGCTAACAACATCCACGTTTTTCGACAAACCAGATCGGAACTGGCACCAGTGCCCTCTAGCACCTTTCTTTGGCAAATAACTCATACTGAATCTACGCACCAGAAGAAACCGAAATAACAGGAACAGCCATTCCAAACGCAAGGTACGACAGTATCCACAAACAACACAGGCGAAAATATAAGACTGTCATTGTTCTTTGCAATTGCTTTCACGGCAGGGAAGGGAGTTTATGTATTAGGTTATCAGATTTTGTGTAGTCATCTTCCTGTTCTCTTGAAGAGCTCTGGATGTACTGTGGCCAGTCACACTGATGTGACCACCTGTCAAAAGAGTGAAAAGCCACATTTTTAGGGGGGGAATTCTGCGAAGCGTACGGGAAGAGATTCAGCGACGTTCTGGAAGGTCCCAACTGTAATTTGGAGCCGCGCTAGGTTTCTCAGTTGAGGAACCGTGGCGCGAACAGCCCGAACGAGGTGGTCCCACAGATTCTCAATTGGGTTTAAAGCCAGGGAGTTTGGTGGCCATGGGAGTATAGTAAACTCATTCTAGTCCTGTTTGGAACACGCACGTAGACTGCGAGCCATGTGACACGTTGTGTTGTGCTGACGGTAGATGTCATCGTGCCGAGGAGAAAACAAACAGCATATAGGAGTAGACATGATCCCCAAGGATAGATGCACTCTTATGTTGATCCACTGTGCCTTCCACAATGACGAGATCACCCAGGGAATGCTACGAAAAAATACTGCAGACGATAACACTCCAGTGATAGTTGCAGAGCTTTTGCTTTCATATGTTTCACGCCGCACAAGCCAACGGTCATTTGTCCGATGGAGCATAAAACGTGATCCATCTGTCGCCATTCAGTGAAAGTCCAGCTGTGGTACTGGGATGCAAAGTCCAGCATTCGTTGCTAATGAACAGCAGTCAGCATGCGTGCACGAACCAGGTCCCTGCTGCAGAGGCCCATTGGCAGCAACATTCACTGAACGGTCGTTGAGAAGACACTGTTGGTAGCCCCTTGGTTCATGTGGGCGGTCAGTTGCTCAACAGTTGCACGTCTGTTGGCCTGTACATATATCCGCAGCCGTCGTTCACCTCCTGTCATCTATGGCCTGTGATGCACCAGAGTTGTTTTGGCACTCATTTTGCATAACGCCATTTTGCTGTACATGGTATACGTTTAGCAAGACAGTAGTTTGCAAACTTAGTCGTTTCGGAAAAGTTTCCAACCCTGGTCCGAAAGCCAATGAACATGCCCGTTTGGGCATCACACAAAAACCGCTCTGTTTCTGCATTACGACAACTGCACTGTTTTCCACCCCTCTCCTCTACCCCCCCCCCCCCCCCCATCCACCACATACACACAGCACGCTTCATATGCCCTCCACTGCTAGAGCTGATACCCGCCGTCTGTGGGCAGTTGTTACACATTGACGTCGAACATAGACGGTTGTCACGTTAATGCCACTGGAGGGTGTAATTGTCTTCCACTCGTATATTCTGGTTCCCCCCCCCCCCCCCCCCAGCTGACCAGATTTCAAAGAGAAAAAACCGGGACGCTTGTGTTTCTGCTTTATATCTCACATATTACTACACTTTCGCTTACCTTTCTTATTAGTTATAGCGATTTTTTTGAAATCGATAAGCCGCCTATGACGATGCAGCAACTGAAAAACTCATAGCAAGAATGTATCTTCATTTTGTGAACTGGAAAGGAACATGTAGGTACATTGCTCATAAATAAAATTCTTCTCTTCAGACATAAAAAAGACTGATATATACCTTTTCATTATTACAGTACGGATATATTTTCCGCAATGTTCAATCTCTTACTAAGTACTTCGATTCAGTTCGTTAATCTTTAAAACTGTCAAACATTATTAATCAGCAATTAGGTACATATTACACATTTCATACTAAAATTTAAGATTGAAGCGGGAACGTGTTGTGTCTCTGCTTACAGTCACTCATGTGCAGTGAACCGGCTTTATCGCCGCGCCCACGCACTATGCTCAAGGGAGAGGCTTTGTGGCAATAAACGACTAAAGCTGTTTCTGGACAGGACACATTTATTTTTCCTACCGTTACAATAAATGACAAATAATATACTTCGCTAATGTCCGTCTATACAGGCGCGTTGCACTGGCGGCACGGCTCGGTCACCGATCCCGGAGGGTGTACACTCCAGTGACGAGCCGTGGCGCGACCGCGTGGACCGAGCGAGACAGAGACAAAAGGCCGCGTCAGGCTAGGCGCAAATTGAGACGCGTATAGAGCGTGTGGCGCGACGCAGCGCAGCGCGTGTTTTTGTAACTTCACAGGTTCAAATGGGACCGCGCAAATTGCGACGCGACGCGACTGGGACGCGACACGCGCCTGCGCCAGGTCGCGCGGCGTTGTGGTTGAGGCACAGTTTCTCGCGCCGCGCGTCGGGCTTGCCTCGGCTAGCACCGTGGGAAATTTGAGGCGGGGAGCGGAAAAGTAGCCCGGCCATATGCTCACATCGGAACGGCGCATATGAGCGGTGGTAATATTGCCCATACAATAAATTTTTCCTTACTGTGTACTGAATTTTATTGCCTTTGGGTAGTATTTCGTTTTTCGCCATTTAAACGCTCCAGCTTTCTTCGTTAGCACGTTATACTTTTCTGTTACTTATATGTGCATAGTTTTGTTTTGTTTTTCTTCTGTCAAGAAAAATGTATAGTTCAGTAACTGATGAGCCATTGGCCACTGGAATTGACCATATGCCCCCCCCCCTCCCCCCCCTCCCCCGATGTTTTCAGATCGCAGTAAGGGACAGAGGTTAGTGAATAAGGAATATTATAAAATCATGTGATTAAGAATCAAGGCAGGAAAGAAAAGCACGGTTATGTTCTCGCTGCCTAGTAAGCTAGCGTATCTGTACGATCTGTTACAAAAATTTAGAAATGGATAATCTCCACAGGTGTGATCCCTTTGTGCATCTGGTAAAAAGCGTCCAAGATCTGAAGTATAGATCTGAAGTGATTACTCTGATATGGATGTAATAATGTAATACGACACACTGTACTACATGCATGTGAGCAACATATTTCCACTGCAAGCTAGAAACAGTCGAAAAGCAGTCACAAATAACAATGTTTTAATTGGTTCGCCGTGATGAGAAAAAGCATTTTAATTGTTGCATGGGCATTATCAGCATTAATAAACTAATTATACAACAACAGGCTACACAAATGAAGAAAATGGTCGGTATTATTACGAAAGTAGGAATATCCTAAAAAGTGTTATGATTAGATATATTTAATTTGTTGAAATGTGCTGCTGACAAAGGCAGATCTACTTTCATGACAATGTTTTTCGAACTCCATCTCACAAGGCACACGTGGCTAACTTGTGCATTCCTGTCGCGCGCATTATCCTTCGCTGCTGACAATACACTCACCATTGTGTTGTGCGACATATCAATTGTTTATTTTTCTCAATAACAACTATTTTATTCGCGATCACGCATTGTCAGTTTGGTAAGCCCTAGGTGAGTAAGCAGAATCTGGCATGTGCCTATCATTCCGCCTGAAGGAACGCTCGTCATTATTTTAATACTGCTCAGATCAAGAGAAGGAATAAAATCCTTTGGTAAGTTTCCATTCCAGTCGCTCAGTGTTAAAAATACGATGGGTTACGGGGATTCCACCAAAATTCCAACAGAATTGCCAATCTGTTTTTGTGTGAGTTGTTAACATTTTCTCATTCGAAGAAGCATCACCATTTATGAGTAAAGGCCACATTTCTCTTGGTGACTGGTTTAATTGTACTTCCTTTGTCACAATGTAATTTGTCAAACTCATCTCACATCAGCTATTGAGACAGAATTCCGAAACGGAGGGCCTCATTAAACAAGTAATTGGCAATCACAGAGCTCAATAGCTTACGAAAAACCTCGTAGTATCGGTTTGCAGTAACATAAAAGAAGACATTTCATGTTTATTTTCATACTAGGAAGCTCTTGTTTCCCTAGCTGTCGATAACTCTTAAAAAATTACAGTCACTGGAGTGAAATAAATAAAAAAAGAAGTATAAGTAGTGATATATCGCCATAGATAAGAAAGTTTCGTGTGTTTAATAATTGGCAAAACACTCTCCTCCTTGTGTGCTATCATTCGCCAAACTTTCGTTTCGATGTGTCGAGCGGTTTAGGAGATACGAGAGATGTTGCGAGTATTTCATTCTCGCGGGCGTGAGATCGGAAGTGAGCGCGCTACATGGGATCCATTTTCTCGAGATCGGAGGCAGATAGAGATCTCCTCCCAAGTCTGAACAAAAATTCAGCATGTTAGCTGAATTTCATACGCAGCAACATATGGTGTAACACGCACCAAACGCAAAATCATAGCGACCCCTAATTTTCGTTGCAAACTTTTTGAGTTTTGCGTAGTGTCTTACTAAAATGTGTACATCACAATAAGAATGGTCATTAGCGAGGTGATGGGCACTTCGTCACGAAGCTGACATATGACGCTACAAGTAAGGCAAAAATCATATATTTTCAGAGAATAGTTTCTGTAAAATCGTTTGAGGAAGATAAGAGGTTGCGCGCGCTTCGGTTCAGTCAGCGCAGAACGTCGCCAGTCGGCTCGTGCGAAGTATGGTGTACGCGTCGCAATATGCGCTGCACCCGCGTGACCCGTGCGGCACGTGCGTGTCGCGCTGTAGTCTGGTGTCACGTCACACGTGCTATATGCTTCTCAATTCGCGCCTAGCCTCACAGAATGTTCTGCTCCTGGCGCGACCGGAGGCGCCGTAAAGTCCGCGAAGGAGCGAAAGACACTTTAACGGCGACTGCGTTTACGACCGCGCGTACGCATTTACGGCGGACTCACGTTGACTCGACGCACGTGGTCCGCGGCGGAACAACTGGGAGACGTGTGTCGCGTCGCGTCGACTAGCTCGCACTGGCCGCCTGCTTTGTTCCCGTGCGGTCCGGTGTGCGACGCACCGTTGCCGAAATTCCGCGTAACGGTACAGCTGCCCCTACTCGTGTCGGCAGTGCCGTAGCTCAGCCCTTCGTACGTTGGACGGTGCTGCCGCCACAAGATTTCGTTTGATTACAAGCTGTTAACGCCAGCGTTCATACACTGCAAACAGTATTCAATAAGCACTTCAAACACACACCACATGGCCCACATTCTTCACAACATTTGCGGTCCTGTTAGGAGAAACGGTTTATATCTCATTCCATTTTGGTCTACTTGTCTCGAGGGCCATACCTTCCACTGGAAGGTCAGCAAGTTATAGGCGGGGGTAGATAATGCGCTTTTCTTTTCAACGTATCTCTTACTCTTTCAAAGGCATAAGGCGAGTTAAAACAACTAAAGGAAATATATATTTCTATTATTATTATTAACTTGGTTGCCCACATTGGACCGCTTGAGTCATTCCATGTTCACTTTCTGTTTGAAGATTGGACTACTTGCTTCTTGCGCTCAGCCCAGTACTTTTTCATTCGTTCAGAACGCAATTTTCTTAACTCGTCTGAAATCTCTACCGGCCTTCTGTGCGTCATTTCTGCTGAAAATTTATGATTCGTAAGGAGAGTGTTAATTTTGTATTTGTTCTCTGCATCAGTAATTCTGAGTCCGACTGCTTCCAGATCTTGCTAAATTTCTTTGACACACTGTCCTCCTGTCTTCTTTCCGAGACTTATCATCAGTAGTTGTTTTAAAATCCTGTTTTCAGGCAGTCGTAAGACATGAAAGAAATATGAGCTTTTCTTCTTCATTGTGCTGGTGATTGGGTCAATCTCCTAATAGACAGTTTCATTAGGGAGTATTCTCCAGATTCCATCAACCTGGTATTTTTTATTGATGCATATTCTGATGATTCCTTGTTCACTCTTGAGGAGTAAATCGGTTCTTCTTTCATTGTTAATTTGGGACAGAGTTTCACAAGCGGAAGTTACTTCCGGGAGAGTTACAGATTTGTAATGTTGGATCTTAGTGTCTATTGACAGGCATTTCATATTATATGTTGACCAGGTTAGAAATTGCGCTTCTTTCATTTTGTTGGTTCTATTTATCCATGTTGCTTTCTCACCCAAGTTGTACAAAATAATTTCTCCAAGATATTTAAATTGTAGAATTATGTTAATTGCTTGATCATTTATGAAGATTTTATCTATGCAAAGAGGTTTCATGGCCATGATTTCAGTTTTCTCAAAGGATATTTGTAATCCTATTTTTGAAGCAATTTTCTGGAGACTTGTGATCTGAGCACGAACTTCTTCCATATCAAAGGCTAAGAGAGCTAATTTGTCAGCAGACCCAAGGCAGTTTCCTTTTATTGCTGGTTTTCCTCCAATTTTGATTTTACATGGATTTTCTTTTTGCCAGATTGTCATGATGTAATCGAGGGCCACAGTGAAAAAGAAAACGGGCAACCAATCACAATGTCTGAGTCCTGTTTTTATTGTGAAAGCTTTTGACATTTCTCCTCTAAACTTGACCTTTGAATTTGTGTTAGTTAAAGTTAACTGAATGAGTGTTGCCAGTTTGGGATGGAGGCCATACGATCTAAGGATTTTTAGAAGTGTAGGTGTGTGTGCACTATCATATGCCTTTTTAAAATCTATGAATGAGATGAATAACTGTTTTTTCTATACTTGTAATACTCCATTATTAGTTTCAGGCTAAGAATTCGGCCTGAGTAGCATCTGTATGGTCGAAATCCTTCTTGATGTTCTTAAAGTTGTGGTTCCAGAATGTTTTTGATGCTATTGTAAATTATGCTGGAGAAAATTTTGTATGTGGAGTCCAGAAGGGTTATTCCTCTGTCATTATCTGGTCTTGGTGCTATCTCCTTTTTTAAATAATGGATGGATTATTCCTTAGTTCCAGTGCACTAGAATTTTCTGTGTGATACACATTTCAGTTGGATGTTGGTGCAGATCTATGATCTCTGGTTTTCCAGCATTCTTCCAGATTTCTGCAAATACATGGTCTTCACCATTTGCCTTGTAATTTTTTTATTTCCTGAATTGCGATCTCTACCTCATTGATAGTTGGAGGTTCTATTAGGTCTGGGGTGGTTAAAATAGGTGCTTCAGTGTCTACTTGAAATGTTTCCAGTGGGTCATCACAATTTAAAAGTTTGTTGAAAGTCTCTGCTAGGTTCTCTGCATTTTCTTGATTCCTATGCGCCAACTTTCCTGACTTATCTCTCAGCATTAACGTTGGGGACTCATACTTTTTAAGATATCTCCCAAAGGTTTTGATTGTTTCTTCTGGAAATTGTCTTCTATCTTTTCTAGGGTATTTTTAAGATGTTTGCATTTTGTCTGTCTGATGATTTTATGGGTTGACTTTCTTTGCTTAATTAGTTCTAGATGTGATTCTTCAGACTTTTGGGCTTGATGCTTTAACCAAGTTTGGTGTATTCTTTCTAGTGCCTGACCACATTCTTCATTCCACCGCTCATGTTTCTTCTGGGGTTTATTGGAGCCAACTCTTCTGCTATGGATTTTAATTTGGTGGTTAAGTCTTCTAGTGTATTATAGTTGATACACGTTTCACCTGATTTCCTAGTGTATTCCTCATTTTTTGTTTAGATGGTTGGGCTAATTTTCTTCTAGTTTTTTCTGAGAGCTTTTCTTTACCACTGGTGTTAATTTTATTTTAATTTTCACAATATAGTGGTCTGGCCCTGAGTCTTCAACCCCTAAAACTTTGACATTGTAGATTTCATGATGGTGAAATTTTTCTATGCATACATGGTCCAGTTGTCATTCGCCCTTTCGGAAATCAGAGTGTTTCCATGTTTTTAATTTGTAAGGTTTCCTTTTAAAACATGTTGATTTTGAGACCAGGCTATGGTTTCTACAAGTTTCAATTAACCTTTGACCAATTTTGTTGGTCCATTTATATGCTGGCCATTTTCCAATGATATCTCTGTACCTTCTTTCTTGCCCCACTTGAGCATTGAAGTCGCCAAGGAGAATTTTTATGTTTGATTCAAAAATTACCGTGTTTCTTCTTTGTCCTTCAGAGTATTATTTTTCTGGCTGGTGGGAGCATGTACATTGATAATTGTGTATGCCTTATTTGCAGATTTCAAAGTTAGAGTTGCAAAAGATTTGAATTCTATAACGGAGTCAATAATTTCGAGGTCTATAAGAAATCCATCGCCAAATTGAGGACAGTTTTACATGACTCTTCTTCCAGGGATTCCTTTATAAAGTCGGCATCCCTGTGATTCCATAGGGTCTTGATCACTGTTTCTGATTTCTTGAAGAGCCATGATTACAATTTTGTTTCTTCATGATATCAGTGACGATTTTTAAATTTCCAACTTGGCACAAGGTGTTTACATTGTGCGTCGAAAAGAATGAGATTTGTTTAATCCTTTGATATTTTTGTACCGACTGTTGAGTTTCTAGTTTCTCCGATCCGTCATTACCTTCTGAATGACAGCCCACCGAATCCGAATGCTGTCTTTCCTGCAATTTATGGTTGCAGTCGGTGGAATTATTCTTCAAAAGATTGTTCATGGTCGACTGTCTAAGGTGACACCTTGGTGTGAGGATAAATCCTCGAATTACAATTCTGAATGTTATTCAGAAAGGTGATGATGAACAGTGAAAGATGACAAAATGAAATTGTGAAGACGGAAAAGACAGAAGACAAGGGCCATTAAAGGACGTGAAAACGCAAGACACCCTAGGCCTCCACACGTAATACCGTCGGAGTCAGAAAAGAACAAGAGTTGACCAAGAGAGGTCAGATAGGATAGATGAAAGTGAGGGGCCTGGCACAAGTAAGTGGAAGCAATTCCAGACCCAGCTTGGGGATGCGTGCTCGCCACGCACGTCCCGCAAGATGCATGCCCCTGAGCCATTATAATTAGGTTCTTCTAGAAATCTTGTTTTCCACTAATATTTAATTAAAAGAGAAACGTTATGGTATGGATCTTGTTGCTCGATTAAAAATCGCGACAGTTATGTGTCTCGGATGATTTTCTCGGAACACCAGGACGTTTGTGTGAAAACAGAGACTGTCCCGGGAAGACCATGACATACGGTAAGCCATCATACACCTCCAGCCTCTGCAGATTCTCAAATGTAGTAGTTCGCTTGTTACTACTGTGCAAAAACCATTCCAATGTGTTTGCAGGTAGACCATTACACGCTGAGAAAAAACTAGTAACTCAGTGAAGTGAGTACATATTAAGCTACCAATTATCATAATATCTATACATATTCCCGTAACGCCCTGTATATTTCAAGCAGTGCTACATAGCTAGTTCAGATCATTGCATTTCTTGGCTATTTATGTATTGCATGTGAGGTCAGTAGAGAAACCTCGACAACTAAATTCATCACGGCGCAACCCGTTCGCAAACTATAGCATGAAGTTTTTGCTGGTATATTCAGATGTCGTTCCTTCGTTTTTAAAAGGATATGTTTCAGCACACTATTATTTGTCCTGTTTATTGTCTCATGTGTTCCTTTCTGTTCCATATTCTGGCTTTTATCCCAGTTAGTTAACGTAAAACGCAGTGACAAGTCAGCGAGTTGGCTGCCCTGCCAATGGTAGATACCCGAACTATTAAGTATGGCAGCACGTGAAGTAACAGACTCGTAGTCGTAGGTATAAATAAGGTGTATCGGCTGCGGGGTTTCGTCTGTTTGAACAGGTGGCTGTAATTATCGCTGTGAAAAATGGATAAGGCTGCACAGGATAATCGCACTAATCAGTGCAACCCGACCCACGACAAAACCGGTCCTGGTGAGTTATAAAAACTGACTTGCTCTATCTGCAAGGTGATAAGCGTTTATCTTAATAGCTCAGTACGCGTGATGCCATGTTATGTGTTAATTTCCAAAATTCAAACAAATAAAACGACGAAATTTTTCGTGTAATTTCACCTCTGTGATATACGGTAATTTTTTTTAATATTTACTTCGACGATAAGTGCTGTTTTATTGATAGGATTGACGATAATGTGGTATTGCCTTTGTTCGGAAGTCGTGCATAATTATGTAGTTGCTTTAATTGATCAGTGCTTTAACTGACGGTAGTAGTACATGAAAAAGCGTGATTTTTTTTTCTTCAATTGTTTCCGTACGTATAGATTACCATTTCTCTATGTTGTTAGCCAGCGATTCTGTTCACGGGAAAGATGGTAATTTCCGTTTAGTTTTCGGCTATTTTGTACAAACTCGGTTTCCACATTGTCAGTAACAGACTATGAACCATAGCTTTCTTTAAGTTACACATCTAGGTTGAAGTACAATGGAATGAGAATTGCTGATATGTAGGACGCGGTACGTAGTCCAACATTCTTTTGTTTGCGGAGGATAAAGCAGAGCAAAATGTACGTACTGTACGCACTCTTCCATTGTTCGTAGTTTATGTACAATATATGTAAATAATATGCATCAGAATAATCGCTAGAGTTGTCCTTAGGTTTTCTGAATTAACCTTTACCTATTTTTGTGACAATAGTAAATGTGGCAAAGTGCGTTAAATATGGCGCAACCGTAAACAATCAAGATTTTGGTGGAGGATGGGGAAGGGATTGTGGCGTAAAGCTACGGCCGTGGCAGCAGAACTTTTAAACATTCCAGGAAAAAATGTATGATGACAGAGCTATAATATACCAGTAGTGAAAATGTTTGTTTTGTTTATTCATCCAAGTATCATCTAACAGTGATGTACGAATTATCATCGTAATACCCCAGTATTCCTCTGAAGTGCTCTAGGGTAGCCGGACATAGCAAACTCCATCCTCTCAGATTTGCGGTCAGTGCCTCATTTGGATGGACCGTATTGTACACTCCTCTTTGCTGCATGGAATTTGCTTCAGACATTTTATAATATAAAACATAGTTTTGCTCTTCATGACGCACGCTAACGGCTTCGGATGATGACTTCTAGATCGTGAAGATGCAGCTGTGCCCCTTATACTAAATCCAATATGTTTGGGAAGTTGACTCCAGGCCTGTAAACATGCAGCTATGCCCCCTGTTTATTCCAGCCCTTTCCTTAGTCTGCCAGAAAAACTGAGTCAGCACATTTTATAATATTAAACATAGTTTTGCTCTTATCTCACACACATGACTTCTAGACTGTGAAGATGCAGCTGTGCCCCTTACATAAAATCCAGTCTGGTTGGGCAGGCCTGTCAACATGCATCTGTGCTCTGTATTATTCCTCCCTTTCCTCTGTCTGCCACAGGCAGCCCCTCTCCCCCCCCCCCCCCCTCCAAGTTGACTCGTGAGAACAACAAAGACATTACTATGATGGACTTACGATCTTGACACATGATTTTCTTGTTAAAGCAGTAAACCATGTTCATGTATTCAGAAGCGACAGGGTGTTGTAGAAGTTATCCCCTTGCATTTCTCTAAGTAATCTTTAATTCTACAGTTACATCCCACACTGTCTTTTGTTTCAGTAAGCAGTACGCTCCTGTATACTTTTTTTATACCTGTGACAGTAATCTAGGAACTCTAAAAGAACTGAGATTTTTAAGTGCCTGAGAGAATTTTCTGATCACCACAGTTATCCATTTATTTTCCTTAGCTGCTGCCGTGGAGATGGTTGCTTTAGGAAATGTCTCCACAAAAATAAATTAAAACAATGTGCAAAATCTTGAGAACATAGCATCAGCATTGTTCTCAATATACACACCATCCCAGGTTTGATTTGCCAATACCGTAGAAGTAGTGTGTACAATATTTTACATTACGAGAGGATCCTTGTGTAGGCCTGCAGTTTTATGGGTTTTACCAAGCTACTCTGTAGCTTTGTTAGCTAACAATAATATCAGGAAGGTCAAGGTCTCTTACAAATACTTTACTGTTTTCCCTATCAGTATCTGTAACTGCATAGTATAAGGTTGATACTGTATTTTTTGATACCTTAATAGCAGTGATTACCATTTGAGCCATGCTTAAAGTGCTCAACATGTTTAGGAAGTATTGCTAATTTCACCCTGAACACCCATCTTTAATATTCTTGTCCCAACTTACTATTAGCCTACATTAGTTTTTGGGGTTGAGACTTTCTCCATGACATCAGTTAATATGTTAATGAAATTGTCCTCATAACCATTGCCATTGTGGAACAATTTGGGCTGCTGTGTCACTTTAGTATCCTTTGTATTAAATAATTTATTTGTTCACATGTAATGGATTGCAACTTTTAGCAGAAATGAAAGTATTATGTTACAATTTTCTCATCAAAAACATATTTTTTGTGACAAAACATACCAACTGGTTGACTTGATGTTTGTTGAATGCCAATTCTAAATAATTGTTTAGGAAAGCGTTCTCTTTCGTGGTAGTTTTGAAAAAATCAGTTACAAGATTTATAGATCAAAATGTGACTTGCCATTGAAGAAAATCGTAAATGCCAATATGTTCTCATTTTATAGGTCGTGATGCTGGTTACAAGGGAACAGGAACAAAATCAGATTTGGACAACCATGCCAATCAGTTGAATCCGAACAATGCTCGTTACCAAGGAGGCAATAAATAAGGAAGAGTGGATGGTTTCTTCTGTATGCCAGCACTTAACATAAAGTGATAAAACATAAAAAAATTAAAAATTTCCAGAATTACTGTTTAATACTTCTTGTGACACAAAATTATGTACTGTTTCTTTGCCTAGATCCTTCAAAAGTAATTCTACTTGTAAGACAATTGCAGATGCAATTAATTTGTGATCACAGTTTTATCTGCTTGTATTGTGTGCATGACAAAGGTGGTTGACAACGTGAAGTTTCTGCTATATATGACTGATGAAAATGCTCAGGTGGTAGACAACATCTGAAGTTTCTGCTATATATGACTGAAGAAACTGATCTGATTGTTCCTTGAGAGCATTCACCAATGTACTTATACTGACAAGTGTAGGCATTCTTGAACATGCACTTATTAGGAAAGTGTGATCAATGAAGTTTTCTTATTTCTGTACATTGAAATCAGTAATAGCATATTGTACAGCTTCTTAGAAATGTAAAGTGCATGGCAGAAGTACGCCTTGTTCCAATATTGGGCATGCAGGGACCTGTGTATACTCTTTATTTCAGAATGTAGCTGTGTGTGGCACCAACAGTTTGTTTAGTCTTACAGAGGTATGCAATTTAAGGTACCTTCACACCGAAAACCAAAGTTCTCCAACAAACTAAAATGTACAACAGTTCTGAGTTTGGTAAACTTACAACTGTTGAAAAATATTGACAACAGTTTCAGTCTCTACATGTTTGGTGTTTTAACTTTTTTGCTACAGAAAAGCAATGTAAATGGATTCTGACTGAAGATTTCCCATTTGTTATGGTGGAAGATGGTGCTTTTGCTCTTTCAGAGTACATGATGAAACAGTACACAGGATGGCAAGAGGAAGGCAGCCAAGGAGGAACGTTTAATCACCAAATATTTCACGCTAGAAGAATTGTGGAGAATTTTTTGGAATATTGTAAACAATTTTTCGGTGTCTTAGAACAACTACACATGTAATTCCTGAAAAAGCAATATTATTAACTTTTGTAACTGTGTCAGTTGTACAGTTTTCTTGGAAGAAATAAAGTTAACTCCTCACCTGGCAAAAATGTGGAAGATCCAGAAACAGGCAGGGCTTCGGATGTCAGTTGGAGGATATCTCCGCAAAGTAAATGTCTACAGAGAAAGGGAGGCAACGCAGGAAGAACCACAAAGAATATATGGGATGAATTTGCAATCTACTTTGTATCAGATGTTGGTAAAATGAAATGGCAAGTGGAATAAATATCGAGTGAAAAGACAAATGTAATTAAAAACTAATGAACAAAACCCTTATAGCTTTAGTTATTAACAATGTAATCCATTAATATGCAAATTACTTTGTATCAAATTTTGACAAAATGATATGACAAGAGAAATCGATAAATTTTCGTGAAAATACAGTTGCAATTACAAAATTTCTGACCTACAGTCTTCCAGTTTGAGTTACACGAGTAAATGACATTTTACTTACGATTGTAAATATTTTTCTCCCTTGCTTGTTCACACCTCCCAGATACTTCCTATGCTCATAAAATATCCGTTTTGGAATCTCAGTTGTTCCAGACCATTTTTCAATGCTCATGGTTGTACTGTTTTTTCCTATTTATCCGTTTCCTTTCACACTCCTCTGGTGGTACACCAATTTTATCCAAAACTTCTTTCAAGAAATCTTTCCTTTTATATCTGTCTGTATGCAGGATCAGAAGAATCCTACAGAGGTTTCCACATTACAATTTCTGACAAAACTGAATTGCTATATCAGTTGATGACTTGTGAGTTGCCATTGTCGAAAGAAACAGCAGACGAACGAAACGCAGCAGATGACATGGCAAATGCGCATGCGCAAGTCACACAACTCTGCCATGTTTTTTCTCACTGACCATAAGGTACAAACTCGAGACAAAACTTCCCTTGGCTAGTTGTTCAGAGAGATGTCAACCAAGTGTGTTGGAGTTGGTTTTCAGTGTAAAGATACCATTACAGGTGGCAACATATTCCCATTCCACTTAGAATTTCCTCACCAGTGTAGACAACATGCTGTCTTTGTGAAAAAGTATAGAAATAAGTTAAGATTTATGGCCTTACAATGCATTTTCTTACAAATGTTTCCTAACTGTTACAGAGTCTTCTTCACCCTTTAGATTTGGGGAATTAATGAGAACATGGTGGTAAGTCTACTGACCCATTTTGACTGCAGTTGGGAGCTGCCCTTCTTTATGTCACTGTGTGTAATTGTTGGGTTTAATAACCTGATTGCCCTATGATGATCACAACACTGCAAATACTATATGATGTTCACAACACTGCTGATGCTATATGGTGATCACAACACTGCAGAAATTTAAGTCATACCTTTCCACATTTATTGAGACCCATGACATTACAATTATGAGCTTTTACTTATTATCAATTTACATAGTTCACTCGTGACAGATCTAAACAATGGTGGCATATTTACTCCGCGACTTCATATTTAAATTTGGTAACATGGTCAAAACACTTAATAAATGTTTACACCAACAATTTATGTGATGTTTGCACAATGATAACTGCATAGTGAATCACTGCATGTTTGGCTATAATCATTTAGTGAATCGACAATGAATTTTTGATTTGGGGCAACTGGGGAATTATAGCTGTAGGGCACTGACTGACTCAAAGAAGTTCACAAAACATATTTTCAATTTATATTTAGTTGTTCACTTATTGGAAACTAACTCCAGACTTGTTGAGAGTTGCAGAGCAATTGTTCACAGAAATATTGACAAAATTAATGGCTGAAGTATTGTTCAGCACAACTACATGTAGAAGTCAAGACATGGTATTGTATTGAATTTGTGTGCCTGCATGGTTATTTGTGTCATGAAAGCCGTCAGTTAATTGTCTTCCTGCATCACTCAATTGGCTACCATGTCATTCTGTACTAAAGGTTTGCTGAAGGTTTGTGGAAAATCACTGGACCTGTATTGCTGAGATTCTTCCCTGACAAGGTAGGCAGGTTGCAGTCGCTCTAGTAATATTTTTCATGCCTGCCATTTTGATCAGTGGTGAAGTTGTTCCTTCCTTGTGCCAGCAGTTTGTATGAGCCAGTATACGGTGCGCATAATGGCGGTCGTACGGTGTTGTCTCAGAGCCAGACGTGATGTACACCCTGGTCTTTGTGTATAGAGATTGTCCTTTCACCATGCCTGGCGGGTGGAGCCATATGCAGTCATGATGTGTGAACTCAGCTGCTGTATGAACTTAATCATTACTTCTGTTGATATCGGTTGAAGTGTTGCCAGTACAGTGACATCTCATGGAACCTGTAACTCCTCTCCACAGACCAGTTGTGCAGCTGTTAGCAGGTCCAGCAATACAAGCAGTGGAGCATCTGTTCTTGTTGACAAGTAGCACATCAGTGCTGCCTCTAGTGTGAGGTGTAGCCTGTCCACCATCCTATTACCGGCAGAGCAGTAGAGTGCACATGGCTGGTAGATGCACAGTTGGCAGTGTACACATGGGGAGAGTGGCAGAGGTGGGGAATGCAGGCAGGTGCTGTAGGGGAAATGCTGACCAGTGGAGGGGATGTGCCATTATAAACTGAAGTCTACGCTCACATTTTTTGCAAATATGAAATGGAGCCCCTCCACACCTACACTTGCATGGTGATGATTTAAAAAGATCTGTCACCTGTGCTTTGGTTAGTATCGAAAAAGAATTCTGCTGCAAGTGCAACAAAAGCAGCAATTTATGTTCGACTCACTTGGTTATCATTTGTAATTTGCAGAGAAGCATCGCAGAGGTGAATTTTGAGTGAAACCTACATTTCTATTGCCAAAACACAGTGGAGTTTACACAGTGTCACCTCCCAAATGTGCCAATGCGATTCGTCACTCTAGTCCAGGAGTGTTTTGCCAGTAGTAACTGACCATCCATAAAAATCTGCGGGGCCTTTTGTAGGTTGTTGGCAAAGATATATCTTGTACTGCTGCGACCCAACCCCGAATTGGTGAGACGCCTGCTGCCGAGACTAAATGCCCTAAAAGTTGGACCTATGTCTTGCCAAAAACTCACTTTACTGCATTATTAACTATACCATACTCTTGTAGGCATTGAAAAAAATGCCTTAGGTGTTTTCTGCACATCTGGTACTACCACAACTTGTAAATTTAGCTTTTTTCAATGAACTACACTAAATACCTGAACTTTAGTGATGGCATAGTTAAAGTCCGCCATGACAGGTACGGCGTATGGATCTGGAATTCTGCAGGTGTTAACTGCCCTGCAATCCTTGCACAATCACCAGGATCCCTGCTTTCACCATCTCTTTGAAACCTGCTTGTGAGGCAGGAGCCTCCCATTGTAATGTGGATGTGGTGCTCTGTTGGTTGCTTCTCTTTCCATCAGTGGTGGTCTGACAGGTAAGCAACAGAAATTCCTGTTGCAGCTGACAGAAGAGATTACTGCCCTGAACTGCTGTGACCATTTCCATCAGCTGAAAAATGTTTCCATCCCATAACTTGATCAGATGACATTTTACCAAGTTTGTTGATGGACAAAAATGCATAAAAAAATTGCTTTGAGTATAGGGTCGGTAACATTGGCAACAATAAACATACATGTAAACTAGGGAGGAAGTGTCCGCAGCCCGTGGTCTTGCGGTAGCGTTCTCGCTTCCCACGCACGGGGTCCCGGGTTCGATTCCCGGTGGGGCCAGGGATTTTCTCTGCCTCATGATGACTGGGTGTTGTGTGTCTTTCATCATCATTTCATCTCCATCGACACGCAAGTCGCCGAGGTGGCGTCAACTCGAAAGACTTGCACCAGGCGAACGGTGTACCCGACAGGAGGCCCTAGCCACACAGCATTTCCATTTCCAGTGAGGAATTCCCAGATCCATTGCCATTGTCCATTCAGCAAGAGTGTTAGTGCACAAGTTGTTAGGTGCAGTGAGAATATGGTGTGTCGATCTGTTCGTAGTAGTGCACAGTTGTTTGGGGTAGACGCTTGCTTCCAGTCCAAAATTGACGAGAAAATTTCGACCAGATATGTGATCATAGGTGAAAAATTCCAGCAACCGGTGCACTGCCGACAGTGTTGCATTAGCGTAGCACCTCTCAACCTTGCTTTGTGGTTGCACACATTGTTGGCGACGAATGTCAGCATCTTCTAATGTTCGACAACAACCATTGGGTAGGTGCAGGAATTGGTGCACTGCCGAGCTGCCTCCCAAAATGCCTGTTGTACCAGCACCGTTGTGATGAAGTTGCATCAAATCTCTGACAATTATCATTTCATACCCTTATCCAGTGTTCAGGAGAAAGGTCAAGAGACAGCAGAATGTGTTCCGTTGTTCTGACAGCTTCAAATTTAACTGCACAACCTGATCTTCCAACAGCTCCACTCTTTTTTCTTACGTTGGCTTTGTGTTAACGTTTGCTGCTGTAACACTTGTTATGTGACTTCTGTCAGGTACACTTTCTGTTTTAACACTCACTGGGATTTTTGACAGGATAGTTGCAGAAGCTGTCAGCACATTCGACACACTTAATGCCTCATGCTCACTTGTAACTAGGACTGCAACCACACCAACAGCCAAGAACCATTCTACTAGATCCAGAAACTCATCAGCTGCTCTGCAGACATCTCAAAGGAAGAGCCTCAGGATAAGAAGAGCTGCTGTGCGTAGTGACTATTTTTTATGGGATCTTCACAATTCGAAGAAGAAGAAAAGGCAGAATCTTTACAGTGTCAGCAACAAGAAAGTACAAAGGTAAATAGTGCAGCAAATCCATTACACGAAACTTTAACAGTTGTATACCAAAATGTGCAGGGACTAGAAAGTAAATTAGCTGAAATAGAAGTTCTATTAACTGACTATCTAAAAGACATTAACATACTATGCATAAGTGAGCACTGGGTAAAAGAAATGCAAGCATCTAGCATAATTATTCCAGATTTTGAAATGATTAGCAAATTTTGTAGAATCAACTATAAAGGGGGTGGGACATGTATTTATGTTAGGACAGGGGTAGAATCAAAAGAAATTAAATGTAAACGAAAATGCATAGAAAAAGATTTTGAATACAGTATATGTGAGCTAACCAAATTAAAAATTACTATTGTGTGTTTGTACCGATCAGCATTGGGCAACTTTGCCATTTTTATGGAAAACCTTGAGGGACTACTGAATGAACTTAAACATAAAGTAATTGTTCTTGGTGATTTTAATGTTAACTTTAAGAATGATTGTAGTAAACAACAGCAACTGTGCAATCTGTTTTTGTGTCATAATATGATGACAACTGTAAATGAAGTTACTAGATGCAGAAATATGTCTGAAACTATAATAGATCAAGTATTTATAAACAATGACAAGTGTGAATATAACACTGAAGTAATTGACACTGGTTTCTCAGATCACAAGGGTATCAAATTGAGTTTAAATGTCACATCTTACAAGGACCGTGTTATCAATAACAATTACAGAGAAAGGAGATTTATAAATGATGACAGCATAAGAATTTTTAATTGCATTCTGGAAAATAACAACTGGGGTAGTGAATCAAGTGGTGATGTCAACACAAAGTTTGACTCATTCCTTGAAAGTTACAAACACTGCTTCGATGTTGCCTTTCCTATAAAAAGAGTCAAAACTAAACATAAAACCAAAACATGGGTTACACAGGAGATTAGAAAGTCATCAGACACTCTCAGAAAGTTAAATAAATCAGCCAGGAAGAATGTAGCACTGAAAGCACATGTGAAATGTTATAGAAGCCTGTACAAGAAAGTAATAATTGCAGCTAAGAAGTTTGATAATGATTCATATATTGAGAAAGGTAACAACAAAATGAAGTCAACTTGGGAGGTAATAAATAAAAATATAGGTAGACACAAAAGAAAAGATAACAGCTTTGTCATTAAAAGTGGCGGTAAAACTGTTAAGGACCCACTTCAGATTGCCAACATATTTAACAAACATTTCACAAATATAGCCATAAATTTAATAAAAACTAAATGCAATTCCAATAGCAAGGTAAAAATCCCCATGAATGACATGACAATGTTCCTTTATCCAGTAACTGAATAAGAGGTACTAAATGCTATAAATAAATTAAAAAGTAAAATGTCATGTGGGTGTGATGGGATTCCTGACAAAGTCATTAAGCAAAGTGCAAGAAACATAGCCTCACATCTCACTGAAATTATAAATGAATCTTTTAAGACAGGGTGTTTCCATCAAAACTTAAAATGTCCACTATAAAGCCACTTTACAAGAACAGTGATAAATACGATGTTAGTAACTTTAGGCCTTTATCACTGTTATCAGGTTTCTCAAAAATAATGGAAAGGATAATGTATCATAGACTATACAAATTTCTTATTAAGAATAGAATATTGGTTAATGCGCAAAATGGTTTCCGTAAAAATAAATCAACTGAAACAGCTATCTTCAATTTTTTGCAACTTGTTCTAAATTCCATAAATAGAAAGGAATTAAATTGTGGATTGTTTTTAGACTTATCAAAGTCCTTTGATGTCATCGACCATAAGTTACTGCTTAGGAAGTTATATGCCAATTGGATACGTGGAGTTGCCCACAAATAGTTCGAATCATATCTGTCCAACAGGTATCAGAAGGTGGAGATAAGCCATGCAGATAGGCATATTCATCAAGATTCGAGAGAGTTTTGTACGGAGTACCCCAGGGATCTGTATTAGGATCATTACTGTTTTTAACATTTATCAATGACCTACGAAGTGAACTGTCTGAAGCAGAGGCAGTACTGTTTGCTGACGATACAAGTTTGTTTGTTAAAGCAAATAGTGAAGCTGACTTACAGGAAAAAGTCACATTAGCAACAGACGAAGCAGACAGATGGTTTAATGAAAACAGACTCATTGTGAATGCCAAAAAAACAACGTGGATCAACTTCAGACATATTACAAATAAAATAAAAACTAACCTTACAGTAGAACTGGGTAAGTGTAAGATTGAACAAGCATCATACACTAAATTCTTGGGAGTATGGTTTGATGAACACTTAAGATGGGAAAAGCATGTAATATCATTGAACAAAAAATTAAGTCAAACATGTTATATACTTAGAATGCTTAAAAGCTCATGTAATATTAAAACAGTGTTATTTGTTTATTTCTCATTCATGCACAGTTTATAAAGATATGGTGTACAGCTTTTGGGGAACAACAGTCTAACAAAACATTCATTTAGACTACAAAAGAAGGAAGTCAGAATAATAAAAGGTATAGGATGTAGAGAGTCATGTAGGCATGCTTTGAAAGAATTAAAAATCATGACACTACCATCCTTATACATATATGAAAGCATATGTTTCTTAAAAGAACACGAGGAATTTTCTACATTAAACAGAGAATTTCACAACTACAAAACAAGGAATAGGAATGATTTCCACAGAGAAATTCATAAAACAGCTATGTATCACAAAAGTGTACTATACCAGCCCAAAATCCTCTACAGTACTCTCCCCAAAGAACTAAAAATAATAACAAAACTGCACATATTTAAAAGAGAATTAAAAAACATGTTATTGAGCAATAGTTTTTACAGTATTGAAGAGTTTATGAATCATTGACAATAAAAGCGCAGTTAAAATTTCCCTGACATAATAAATATGTGTAATTGCTCAAATTTAAATACTTGCTGTTTCTATGAAAGTGTGAAACAGTGTTAATATAAGAATGGAAATAATCTGTGATGTGAGAATCACTAGCTTTCTTTTTTTTTTGTACGTTGTTATCCTACTTGTATATTTTTATGTTAATGTTCTTCTAGTTCTATTAAAATTGTAATGTCTAAGTGACAAGCAAATGCAATTATAAATTTTCATGTACATGTATTTTAAATTTTAATGTTTATTGACAAGTCCTATGTCATTTTGATGATGTACTACAAGGACGCTAATTAATTGAATTGAATTGAATTGCATCAGCTTTCTTCACTAATTCCTACAGTGGCAGATCTTGATGAGCTGCCACAACAGAGCAAATGTTGACCAGTAATTTACAGAACAACAGTACGTGCAGTGACTGTTCTGATAGTAATTCTGGATCAGTGAGTGTTCTGATAGTAATTCTCGAGCAGTGAGAGCATTTAGGGCTTCCGTCATCTGCAATGGCAATCTGCTCCTTGTTAAAAGCTTTTTGCAGCTGAATCTCCAGTACCGAAGTATAATGTTGCACCACCGTCTCCTATATAGATGAGTAGGAATGTTGCTGTAGAATATCTTCAGTTTCCTCTACAACTGTACCTTCTAAATGCACTACAGGTATTATGTTTTTCTCATCATCTACACACACACTATGTTGCTGCAAGATACACTCTATATGCGAGAACCACATCCGTCAACGATTATGCCAGAATGATGGGAGCTTGATGTGACAATCAGTTTACACTATACTTGTTTTGCTGGTTTCTGTCGGCTACTGCTCGTTGCAGTGTATTTGGAGTCGTGTTTGACTCTGCCTCAACTTCTGTCTACATCAATGGTGATAGCATGCTAGTCAATATCATTTATGATTTTTTTTTTCATTTCTGATTCTCTTCCTTATCAAACCACATTGGGGTGACCACTGTGGGTAATTATGCTGCAAGTGGTATAATTACCACATAACCTCACATAGGCAAGTAATCCACAAGTCTCTTTATTGAAATTTGTAACTACTAATCATCCAAAGCATAATGACATAATTTCTACATCGCTAATAAAGATTCTTTGCTGCACCAAAGCTCCTTTTCCAACTCTTGCACTGTCTTTGTGCACAGTAGCTAACGTTTCCTCGTGTTTACTACATACATGTGGTTTTGTTATGCAGGTAAGAGAATTATTTAATTGCTTAATCTGGCACACCACGTAGCCCAAATGAACATTTGTTTTTTATTGACATTATTAGCTTCATCTCTATCTGTGTGACTTCTTGAAGGAACATAGACTTAAGAGTATCATTTAAATAATGTGGTGGGTACATACATTTGCTGCATACTGATTTTGTATTAACTGATTTACTATATTACTAAAATACACATTAAACTTATCAGCTACCTGATATGAGTGTCTGTTACTTTTTATTAATAGAGAGATTACTATTCGTCCGTCTCACACTACTTTTCCCAGGCAATTGTAGAAGGGAGAGAGGAGACTACAATCTAATGCAATATGTGAGAAGCATTGTCTTCTCATTTATGGATGCGGAACCTCTACGAGTATATTTGCAATGAAATTGTGGGAAAGGAAGAGCAACTGGATAGTATTTTTTTTTTCATTATAGTGATACGCTTTACTATTTTAGACTGTTATCAATGACAAAATGTAATAGATTCATTAAATTACACATTATTTTCTGTTGATGAAAGAGAATGCACATGCAAAGTACTCACATTTTTGTGTTACCCTATAACTCACTTCAGCAAATGAGAATGCATGTGCAAAGTACTCACATTTTAGTGTTTCCCTATGTCCAGCTTCAGTAATGCAATTTTGTCATATGATGACATGGTTGGAGACCTTGGCTGTTATTTGAAAACAAATGTTGATAACATTACAACTTCAGTAAGTTTTGTAATGCATAGCAAAAGCTAGTCTGCCTATCTAAAATTTTTCTTGTTAAAAAAGATCCACTATAGTTTGTCATTCATCAGCATTCCAGTAAATTTGTGTTACATACAGGCACAATGAAAAAGAATGCTAGAAGTCCTTGGTCCATAAGTGCGCAAGTTGTGCTTATGTGAGTGTGTGTGTGGGTGTGTGTTCTACTTCTCAAATCGAAATTAATCCAAAAGCTGAAATATTTCTAGTATTCTTATTCATGGTGCAGTCTGTGATTCAGCACTTACTCTATGTGCTGAGTAGCAATCTATGTTTTCCTTATTGTTGTTATTTCATCTTGGAATTTCCATTGTTTGGTCATTCCAATAAATTTTCTAGTTATATCTCAGTTTAAAAAGATATTTTACGTCATGCCATTATCAATTATTGTAGTACCTTTGTGATGAGCGAAAATTTATACATGCAGGATTTGTATTCATTCAGCAATAGTTTTCCTTTTAAGCAGTTTATCAACTTGTGGTTTGTATTAGGAATTATGATCCTTAGGTCACAAACAGGGTGATTTGAGAAAAATACATTGGTATATTGACAAAGATTATTGATATGGCATTTTTCTCTGCTTCTGAAGGGTTGACTGGTAGAGGAATCAAACAGTGAAGAATGCCTTGCATAATTAATTGCTCCTCTTGACTAATCTTTCATCGTTTTTGAGGAGGTTACAATACATTTTGATTTGGCTGAGAGATTATTATCAGACTGTTACAATTTTCTCTAATTCTGTGCTGCAGCAGGTTCTTTGAAGCCTGGTTGGTAAGATTATGGCCTGTTTAGAGTCATACCACTTTTGTTGCCTTCAAAATTTTGTAGAAGTCATCTGGTATTAAATAAATGTGTTGGGGATAAATATGTGAACTATATACCGAACTGGCTAAGCAGCCACCATCATTCTCCATGCAAGTCAAACTGAGGGGTAGCTGTGTTTGAAAAAATGAGCTGGTAGCTTATTGTAGCTGCTTTCTCATAGGGAATGTTTTCATCCACATTCCAGTCATGTCCCTCATTATGGGATATGCCCCTCATATGAGAAAGATATGTGTGAATAAAAATTAATGAGTGAATGAACTTAGTGGATTCATACATACATTTGACTGAGTGGAACATACAATTCTTCTTGAAAAATTAAAATTTTATGCTGTGATCATATACAACTTACGAATACCTAACAGCAATATTCTTTTTAAATGAGCATCAGCTGCACAGCCCATCTTCACGAGCTTACCATGGAGCTATAAGCCGCTGCTGAATTTTCCACATCAGGGCATGAAAGTTCTTAAAATAAGCCATTACCATATTTCAACACAACAGACTGGTACTTGATGCAAAATGTGCTAAACTGAGCTTGTTAATAAGTTTTCCATGTGCTGATCCTGCCTCCAAAACATTTTACATGTATTGTTTCGTTCAGTTCAAATTGCATGTGATTATTCTTTACAAGCTTAAGACTTGTACTGCTTGCTATGAACCGATGCTAAACCAATTCACCTATTGGCGAGGGTGTGTCTAGTAAGACTGAGTTTCTACATTTTGTTAGAATGCTGGTGTCATTAGCAACCTCTATTGCTTTTGAGCAGTATTGCAATTATTGGAAGATCATTTATTTAGCTTAGGAACAAGAGTACACCAGGTACAGAAAACGGTGAGTTTCTGCAGTTTATGTTCCCCCATTCTGAATTTACTTTATTCCTGTTTTTCTTTCGGCAATGTGACCCTCTGCTTGCTATTATGAAGGTAAATGCTGTCATGAAGGTAAAGGTCCATACAAGAGAGAAGCTGTTAACGTCTGTTTCCCAACTAGAATTTTTTAGACCACCCTATAAGTTATGTTAGCAAGATCATGGGTTATCCCAATAGAGGTGCCAGGTCTTCATTTCTATTGCATTGTACCTTTATTGATTGTTTTAATCATTTATTGTGCCTAATGTACAATATGATCCTGTGTAAGTCAATTTCTATAATTATGGACAGTGTAGTATGATGAGAAACATAATGTGAATTGATGGGGTGACTTATTATAAAATGATAAGATGATAATGTGATAATGTACACACTCAAACCAGACTTTTTTTCCTCACAGTCAAATCATATAAGTTTTTCTGGTAACATGAAAAAGTTGTCACATAACATCTGAAATTTAGTGAAACAATCAATTAATTTCTGTGTAGTAGCACAATTTACATCAGTTCTTAAAAGATACGACTGCAACTATACAGGGTGGTCCCGAATTCATGGTACAAACTTTAATGGTAGGTACAGGACATTGTAACAAGGATTTATTGTATAGGAATGTATAGTCGCAGGTGACGCGGTGAGGCGTAAACAGGGGAAAGAGAAATGGAGTGATCGGTTGGTGTCACTGCCGGTAGAGGGCAGTAGATGAACATGATGTATCGCAGTAGGGACAAGCGCCATTCACAATTGTGCTGCCGTAGACGATGGGTGACTTTACGTATGCAGAAAAAGCAGACATGCATTACATGTACGGCCGTGCAAATGGTAACGCCAGAGCTGCGTTACGAATGTATCGCGCGGAGTATCCTAATCGACGAATGCCGGATCATAGACTTTTTCAACGGTTACATCGTCAACTTTGTGAAACAGGTACGTTCGACGTCAACAGACATGACGCTGGTCGATTAAGAGCTGTACGCACTCCAAGACTGGAAGAACGCATCTTGAACATAGTGGCTGATAGACCCGAGTCAAGCACAAGAACTGTTGCGCGTGACGTACATGTGAGTCATCAGACTGTATGCAGAGTGTTAAATGAAAATCGCTTACACCCCTTCCATTTTCAAAAAGTACAAGCATTGAATCCGGCAGATTATCCTCTTCGCGTGAACTTCTGCCAGTGGTTGTTGCAGCAATGTGCGTTGCAGCCGGATTTCGTAGGTCATGTGCTATTTACAGATGAAGCGACATTTTCACGCGAGGGTGTCTTTAATGCGCACAATTCCCATGTGTGGGCAACAGATAATCCACATGCAACGCGTCCACATGCGTATCAACAACGTTTCGGTATTAATGTGTGGGCTGGTATTGTGAACGACTTTTTGATTGGGCCATACTTACTACCCACGCGACTCTGTGGCGAAAGCTATCTTATTTTTCTGCAAGAAGTGTTACCAGAACTGCTGCAAGATGTTCCGCTCGCCATTCGTAACCGCATGTGGTTTCAGCACGATGGAGCGCCAGCACACTTCAGCACTGCTGTACGGAATTACCTGAATGCCACGCTTGGTGCTAGATGGATTGGGCGTGGTGGACCAGTCCCTTGGCCACCCCGATCTCCTGATTTCTCTTGCCTCGATTACTTTTTATGGGGACATCTTAAGAGCCTTGTTTATGAGACTCCAGTTGACTCAGATGAGGATCTCGTTGCTCGCATATCTGTAGCTGCTGCAGGTGTGCGTGAAATACCAGGCATCTTTGAACGTGTACGCCAATCGCTGCACCGACGCTGTCAAGCATGTATCGCTCATGGTGGACGCAATTTTGAACACTTACTGTAAACATGACACTTGTCAACAACGATTTCAATAAAATCTTTCGTTTTCCTTTCGGCCGTTATTTCCCCTGTTTACGCCTCACCGCGTCACCTGGGACTATACATTCCTATACAATATATCCTTGTTACAATGTCCTGCACCTACCATTAAAGTTTGTACCATGAATTCGGGACCACCCTGTATATATAAACCTTACATCAAAAATAACTAATGATTAGAATATTAGTAATAAACATCATATGTGTTTTTTCCTCATCCAGCCAATGTGCCATTAAGCACCAAAATGAGGTATTTTTTAATTTGCTTTCTAGGAGAATTATAATTTCACTTACTTTACTGGACAACAACTGTACTTTATAAGTTAATCGAAGAAACCCAAGTTAGCGTTTAACTTTGAGTTCTGCAAATTACTTGTATTTGCACTTATCTCAGATCTTGCCTTAGCTTTGCACGTTATCTGTGAATTCTTGTAGTGTGCCCCACAGAAAATCCTGCTGCAGGCTAGAGGTTTGTGTTCTCTTGCAACTGTTCTTGTGGTCATTTTGCTGCCCGAAGCTACACTGTCAGATGCAGCGAGTATTTCCGTGGTTGAGTGCTGTTCTTGTGCTATCACTGTTACTGATCAGTTGAAGACATGACTTCCATAAATGAGTCTGTGATCATGTTCAGCTCTATATTCGCAGATGTTTGTCTTGATCACACGTTACTAGACAACTGAAAATGACTGGTTTCAGCTTACTGTCCATCATCAGACCATATTTTGATACAAGTATCAATGTCACATAATTTGTACGTGCAGGTACATAAGCAAGTGCAGTGGAAAACTCAATAATTGGACTTCAAACTCAGTGGGAAGCCCCACAGATCTTCTACTATTGATGGCCAGCTTGCCAAGCATTGTGGTAGGTGAATATGCAGTCCAGTTTGACAAGCATCTGTCCACACAAATTGTGTCAGTATCACATTCAAAGAAACTGCAAAAATTCAGACAAGCTTTTTAAAGCCTATTTCGATAATCAGATTCTATGATCTCGGTGGTACAGCTCTTCTGAAGCTGTTGGAGATAATGAAAAGAAGCAGCAGATTTCCAACTGTAGGCATTGCATGTACAACCAACCATACCATCAAAAATCCATATCTCAGATCAAGGAATAGCTCCCTCTAGAGAAACAAATCTATTGATTTTGCACCAGAGGCCAGAAGTATTCATCTTAGCAAAAAGTTTTACCCAGAAGATCCAGAATTCACCACTCCAGAAAAAATAGCAGGTGGACACAACTTACTACATGCCACTTGGAAAATTCTCATTAAGCTGACAACTGAGGTTTTAGATGTAGAAGTGACATGGTGAAATGGGGTTACACGAAGGATGATGATTGTAACTATGGACAAACACAGACTGTGGAACATCATCTCCTCTGCCCAAATGTAGACGAAGCTGTGAGTCACCAAGACCTGTGCTAAACACGGATGGTGCCAAAAAAGCTACAGAATATTGGAAAGCTAAGATTTATAGTACACTGACCTCAGAAAGAGAATATAATTTTGGGTACCATTTAAGTTTTTACGAAAACAACAAAAGAAAATGTTTGTAAATAAATCATTCTGTTGTTTCTTGAAACTTTCCAAACTCATGATTATAGTAATTAAGAAAAAAATATATTCCTCCTTTTCCTATATTTTTCAGCTGCTGCCTCAGGGTGTTTTCGAATCAACCGATCCCTTCTTTTAATCAAGTTATGTCAGAAATTTCTTTTCCCCCTAATTCAAATCAGCACTTCCTCATTATTTATTTGAGCTATCATCTACCCTACAGCATTCTTCTGAAGAACGATCATTCAATAGTTTCTATTCTCTTCCTGTCTGAATTGGTTAGTGTTCAAGTATAACTTCTGTACAAGGCTACACTCCAGAAAAATACCCCCAGGAAAAAAAAAAATCCTAGAAATTCAGTTTATGTTTCGTGTTAAAAAATTTCTCTTTTTCAGAATGCTCCTAGTGTTATTGCCAGCCTGCATTTTATATCCTCTCAACTCCAACCATTGTTACAATCACTTCCATGACATTTGTTTTATATTTGTTGAAGTTTGTCTTATAATGTCCATTTAAAACGTTATCGTTACATTCAACTGTTCTACTAAGTTGTTTGCTATCTCTGACACAGTTAGAATGTCATCGACACATCTTAAAAGTTTTTATTTCTTCTCCTTGAACTTTAATTCATTTTCCACATTTCTCTTTGGTTTCCTTTGCTGCTTGCTCAATGTACAAACTGAACAACATCAGGGAGAGGATACAACTTCATCTCACCTCTTTCTGATCTACAACTTCCCTTTCATGTCCATAATCTCTTATAGCTGTAACCTGGCTTCTGTACAAGATGTAGATAGAATTTTAACTCCCTGTATATTATCCCCACTACTTTCAGAATTTCATAATGTGTTATCCATCCAACATTGTCAAAAACTTCCTCTAAAACTGTAACTGCTTTAAATATAGGTTTGCTTTTCTTCAGCCTATCTTCTAAGATGAGTCGAAGGACCAGTATTTTCTCTTGTATTCCTACATTTGTTGAAAACCCAAACTGATCTTCCCCAAGGTCTGCTGGTACAAACTTTTCCATTCTGGAAAATTCATGTCAGTATTTTGCAACCATGTCCTATTATACTGTTGGTTCGGTAATATTTACACATATCAGCACCTGTCTTCTTTAGAATTGGAATTATTACATGTGGTGGTATTTCGCCTGTCTCATATATCTTGCATACTAAGTGGAGTAATTTTCTCATAGTTAGCCTCTCCCAAGGATTCTGAGGGAATGTCTTTTTCTCCTGGTACCTTCCTCTGTCAAATTTTTCTCTCAGTTTTACATGCTCTATCTCACTTCAACTACATCCTTTTCTCTTTCTATAATACTGTATTTTAAGTTCACTTTACTCATATAAAACAACCTGTGTTTATTCTTTCAAACTTTTATTCTTTCCTTCTGTGCTTAGATCTGGCTTTCCATCTAAGTTCTGAAAATTCATGTAGGTTCTTTTCTTTTCTGCAAAGGTCCCTTTAATTTTCCCGTAATCATGCATGCTTCTACAGCCTTGCATGTCTTCTCAAGCCATTATTGCTTTTGCATTTTGCAGTTTCTGTCTAGAGTGATGCACTGACCCAGAGGTGGTCAACTGTAACTGTCTCCTCGTGCCAGTTCCAAAAAAAATTTTAAAGTGTATGATCCTCTTTGTGTCATCACTTACAGTGCAGCGTATGTTGGCATTAAAGGTTGGTGGACAGAATCATCTTGCAGCCAAATGTGAATAGAATTGGACAGATCCCTGTCAGTGAACACCAGTTTGTCACCATGAGGCTTAGGTGTGGTCAGCCACAGCAGAGACATTGTCTTGTGGAATAGCTTCCGAAAAATATGTGTTGCCAGTGGAATCTGTGTGGGTTTGTCCACAATAAGCTCAGCGCACTGTCTCAAGTTTTCCCCATAGACCACCTCGGCCACTTTGTGTTCTCTGTCTTCTTTCAGAGCCGTCCTTAAACCCAGCAGGACTAAAGGCAAGGTGTTCATCCACTTTTTACTGCTGCACACCAATGCTGCCTTCCAGGTGTGGTGCAGTCATTCAACCATCCCGTTACTTGCAAGATGGTAACAGGTGGTGTGAATGTGTAAGTAACCCCACAGTGAAAGCAACTCCTGAAACAAAGGTGCTTCACATTGCCTGATCAATGGTAATCATTTGTGAACACCTGAATCCTTAAATATGACCATTAACCAGCATCTTTGCCTCTATAAAGGTGGTAATGACTGCTATGGGATATGTCTCAGGCCATATAGTGAAATGATCTACAAGTATGAGCAACTAACAGTAATTGTGTAAATGTGGCAACAGCCATACCAAGTCCACATGAATAAGGGAGAATCATGCTTTAGGTGTAATAATGGTGCCACTAGGCACCAGCACATGCCTGCCTACCTTACATTGCTGGCAAAGTTGACATTGTTGAGCCCACCTTCTGCAAGCCTTTATTCCAGGTCAAATCTTTTTCTTTGTCAGTACAGCACTGTGGCACACACTCCCAGATGACACAAGTTATGAAATGCATTGAAAATTGTTTGAGAGCGAAGACTCAAAGCATATTATTAGATTTGTTACACCACTCCGGGACACGCACCTACGGTAGTTTCAGGCTGCATTGCCTTTATACCCACAGGAAACAAAGCTCAGTGTCCAATGCTTGGGCATTAGCAATGCTGTCTCACTGTATTGGCTTTATATTTATGCAGCACCTGGATAGAAAGTCCATGACCACATTTCTGCTTCCACTAATGTGATGCTTGTTTGTTATAAACTGCGACATGAACTTTGCATGTCTGCATTGTCTAGGAGGCCAGTTGGAAGTTCCTTTTGTGAATAGTGTTGTTAGAATAGTGTGGTCAGGGTAGCTGGAGAAATGTTTCCCCATCAAGTGAGTCTCTAAAACGCCAGATGGCGGCATACACAGCATACAACTCTTTGTCAGTGGTTCTCCAGTTCTTCTGAGCATCAGTGAGAACCTGTGAGAAAAATGTTAATGACTGTCATGTATTATCTATGAACAGCTGTAAGAGTGACCCCAGTGGCACCTGACTAGCATCTACCACGAGTGCTATAGGCATGTTATGGCATTGATGTGCAAGCTGTACAGCCCGCACTACATAGTCCCTGACTCTGGCAAAAGCCATCAGTCATTCAGTATGCCATTTTATCTTCTTTGTCCCATCCATATACGAGGTGTGGCTAGAAAAAAACTGAACTAGTACTGGTGAAACCATAAAACGAATGCAATAAGGCTGAAAGTCGCGTGGCCTGTCACGTGACTCTCGCTCCACCTACTGCTCGAGTTTCATCTGCCTCCTGCACTCAGTCTGCCCGTGGCGTCTGTTTTAAGTAGTTGACGTTTTGTCTGTGCGTCGGAAAATGTTGAGTGTACAGAAAGAACAGTGTGTTAACATCAAATTTTGTTTCAAACTAGGAAAATCTGCAAGTGAAACGTTTGTAATGTTACAACAAGTGTACGGCGATGATTGTTTATCGCGAACACAAGTGTTTGAGTGGTTTAAACAATTTAAAGATGGCCGCGAAGACACCAGTGATGACACTCGCACTGGCAGACCATTGTCAGCAAAACTGATGCAAACATTGAAAAAATCGGTAAACTTGTTCGACAAGATCGCCGTTTAACAATCAGAGCAGTGTCTGAGTTAACAGGAGTTGACAAGGAAAGTGTTAGGCAGATTCTTCATGAAAGTTTCAACATGAACAAAGTGTGTTAAAAAATGGTTCCAAAGTGTCTCACAATTGAACAGAAGAAACGCCGAAGAATGATTTGTTCTGACATCCTGGAAAACATTGAAAGTGATCCCACCTTCTTACAAAATGTTATTACTTGCGATGAATCGTGGTTTTTTACTTATGATCCCGAAACTAAACGCCAATCGATGCATTGGAAAACTCCTGGTTCTCCACGACAAAAAAAAGCACGAATGTCAAAATCGAAATTCAAGGCAATGATGATTGTTTTTTTTTTTTTTTGACATCAAAGGGATTGTGCACATTGATTGGGTACCAGAGGGACAAACAGTGAATCAGCATTACTACATTAGCGTCCTGGCTACCCTACGTGAGCGAGTACGGAAAAAACGGAACGATTTGTGGAGAAAAAAGTCATGGATCCTTCACCAAGACAATGCCCCAGCTCACAGTGCGTTGTCAGTGAAGACGTTTTTGGCAAAACACAACATTCCCATCTTAGATCATCCACCCTACTCAGCTGATTTGGCCCCCTGTGACTTTTTTCTTTTCCCTAAAGTCAAGTCAGCTTTGAAAGGTACTAGATTTGAGACTGTTGAAGCAGTAAAAGAAAAAGCGACGGAAGTAATGTATGGACTTACCGAAAATGATCTGCAGCATTGCTATGAACAGTGGAAAATTCGTATGGAGCGGTGTAGAGAACGAGGAGGAGAGTACATTGAAGGAGATAACATGAAATTGTAAATAATTGTAAATAAATGTTTTTTCCAGTATCAGTCCGGTTTTTTTCTAGCCGCACCTCGTATTTTCCTTTTAGTAGTGAAGTTAGTGGTGCTAGCAACGCAGCAGCATGGTTTCACATGCCAACTGTCTGAGGTCCATGACCAATTTAAAATGGTGTGAAAAAACCACCCCCTCAAAATGGGGTCATTGACATCCACTACCAAAATATTCCACTCAACTTGTTTGTTTAAGCCAGTATCTAATTTCATGGTCTTCTTACCATATGCCTTGCTAACTGAATTGTTCGCCACTGTAAGATGTAGAGAAGCCACCACACTGTTCTGCTGCTGGAGATGACTGATCAGTAGCAATCTTAGGTCTGAATCTGTGTCCACCAGAAACTGTGTATGTCCACCACAAAGAGACATTGAGATATGCTAAGTGCAATCATAAAAACAATTCTTTAAGGATTCTGGCCAGGCACATTAGGAGTACTGGTTGTGTCATGGAAATAAACTTGTAACTCCTCGAAGGTGAGAGTCTCGCAGCCAGATGTGGAAGTAATGCAATGATGCCATGTGTGGATTAATTCAGTGCTGAGAACTGGCTCAAATTTATGATGTTGCATGCCCACATTTTGCTGCACAGGAAAAACAGTCTGTTGTGCTGTTTTTCTGTACACTAGGACTGAAAACGTCTCCTATTTCAGAAAACAGAGCCTCTGGAATTAGACCAATTCACTCATTTAGTGGTGTGTGCAGGAAAATGCTGTGATTTCCTGTGTGTTCCTGTTGTGTGTGTGACTGCACACCATGGAATTTATCAGTTACAGGTATCACTAGCATAACTGACATGGTAGTAGCAGCAAGAGAAGGGGGCCAGGATGACTGAAAAATCTGGCATGATGGCTTGCAGTGCCTCTTAAAGCTGTCAAAAGAGTTTGCGTGTTTGCAAGGGATGCCGAGCACTTGCATGACATGTCTCCAAAATGTTGACGAAACCAACATTAATAACCAGTGAGATGTTGAGTTGCAGATCCTTCTCACCAACACAAGTTTTTCTGAAATGTGCAGGTGGGAACTCTCCCAGCAATAGATCCTACGTTTCCATAACCCTTCTGGCCTCAACCTACATTAGTCTTTGTCCTTACCCATCTAGCCTCTTCCTTGTTCCCATTCCAGCACCAACACACACTCAGTGTTTCTACCTCTCTCCTTTTCCACTAACCCCCCTTCCCTCCATCTTCCATGTAAACTCCTGACTGCACTTAGCCCCGTCTCCATTTTGTCCCTGTATGCCCCCATAAGCAGCACTTTACCATTCCCCACTTCTACCCTGCTATCCCCCCCCCCTCCCCCCACCAGTCTCCTCCTTGTCCCCACCACCTGGTTGCCTCTCCCATCATGCACGACTGGTCACAGTCTGGTTCCAGCAGCCAGAGACTGTGGTCATTAGTGTGTGTGACTTGCATTTGCATGAGTATGCGCGTGTATGTTTTCTATTTTTGACGAAGGTCTTGTTGGCCAAAATCTCACTTTCTGACAGTTTTTTTGTTGTGCCTATCTGTGACTCAGCACCTCCACTGTATGGTGAGTAGCAGCTGTCCTTTTCATAATATTGTTACCTTCCAGCCTGCATTTTCCGTTGTTTGATTTTGCCTGATGGCTTTTTGCCATCACATAACCCAGTGCTATTTTCCTTTCTTACTATTTTCTAATTCATTATTATAATCAGTGTCCTTCTCTTTCTCTTCTTTCCTGTGTTTCTCTTGTTGCCTTACAATCTGCACTGTACGTCCTACTTAATGCACAACAGACTGCTACAAGATCACACTGATTCTTGGTGCAGCATTTCTTGTCCCACATTACTGCAGTCAATATTATTAATCCTATACCTTGAAATTGATCACTCTTCCTGCATTACTCTCACATATTGTCGCATGTTATTTCCTGTACCTTTCCTGTGCCAAATGTACTTGTATCTCATGCTACCAATCCCCCCCTCCCCCCCACTCCTCCTCCTATTCTAGTTCGCAACTACTAACTTCAGCTAGTCACATCTGCCATCCCCCTTCTTCACACTTAGCTTCACACAGCTTAGATATAGTGATCCTTGAGCGAAAAGACACTGAATGATATACTTACAAAATATTTATTACCATCATTTAAGGTACATACATTGGTACTTTTAACATTCAACAGGGTTACTTACATCTTGGTTGGAAATCATGACCTTTTTTAATCAAATAAAAAAACAGTTAACATTACTGATTGGTGGCATTAAGCCACTTAGAAGGTTCTTAATAACTAGCAAGATTTATTTACTTACTTCCAGGCACTAGCCACACATACTTAAAAAAAATAAAGGTAATAACAACATACAGTGACATCTTGACTAAAGCCAATAAGTACAGCTTCAGATTTGCAAAGTGCCCACACACTGTATTATCTTCAACCTATGACAAAATGAACAGCCATTAGGGTACGCAACTAGATAATAAGTATGCACTGCAATGGTTGCACAATGCCAAAAAGTGGCTCCTCTAAAATGTGTTACTTAACTGAGTAAAATCTGTGGACCACAAAACATGGGCATTAACCCCTTCAGCAAAGCATACATCATTTAAAGACAATTTGCTTATGACAAACAAAATTTTTACACCAAAATTGCATGAATACGGACACTAATCCTTGGAAATTCACGATCTAAAATTTAAATCTCAAATTCAGTAAGTTTTCCAAAATGACTTGGGATTTAACACCTTTAAAATTACAAGACATATGACCAATACTGAATCAAGACAAATTACAACACATATTTTTAGATAGGGGCTGTAAATGACTTACTATAGGTTAATAGGACACTTTTCCTTAAGCACTATTACGTAAGTAACAATAGTAAAGATAATTTCAGTTTGAAATCAACAACCACATTGAGAAACACAACAACTGTTGGTTCCCTTAAAATTTAACATTTAAATTGGTACTTTGAGGTTTTGTCATTAAACAGAACCAATCATCTGTTCCTTTTAAAATTTAACCTCTTAAGTTTGAGCTTTATATCCTTGTCATCCAAGAGAATAGCTCACAAGTTTACTCTTGGAAATGATGAAACAAGAATCCATGATCACTTACAACACCTTGAGCCAACCGCCACCTTTTCAGCATTCAGGACTCAAAATTATATTATATTACCCATTCCATCGCAGACTGCTTACCAGCACGTTCTGCTGTCAGCATAGAAACTGGCCACTGGTAAACACAAGCTATCAGCTGATAACGTTAACCAAGCATCACACTCAGGTTTTGTTGCTTACATATAAACCTCCTTACTTCTACAACAGATAACAGAAGGAAATGTTAATCTACACTGGAGCCTGACAGACAGCACCTGCCATACTTCTCAAAGCATGAGCAATAAATTTTCAACATGCAGTTAATGTGGTGGATCAAAGTAGAACACAGTAATTAATCATTGGTGTACTCCCAGTTAAATGCAGGCACCTAGCTGACACACTTTTGCTGCTCTCCAGAGATCAAAACGACTGCCAAATACCAACTACCGAGACATGGTCACGTCCGCTGCATGTGATTCCATCAGACCCCTTTACAGGGAACCTCTGTGGTTGATTGTGCACAGCACACGGACACTCCAAGCATATGGGCAGAGAGGTTTTGTATGGTTTGAACAAGTACGACCTCTGACTTTAGCTGCATCAATACACTTACATGGGCGATTGACAGGTTCATATTCTGGTATAAAGTCAAGTGCCAGCATGCCAGTCAGGAATGAGAGAGCTGTGAAGAAGATGTCAGTCAATTGCACACTGACAGACCCCTCTCCACAATGACAACATGACAGCAGCGGCTTCTATGTGAAGAGAACATAAGCACCGAGCCCGACTGGCTGCAGCCCATTTCTACAGAAGCTTCAAGACTAGCGACCTGAATAGAAGAGTCAAAGCTCATTACTTTGCTCATACATTCTATGTAGCTCAAACTTGGAATTGTTATACTGAAGAGATCTTATTTTGTCTGTCACCCTTTGCTTGATACACATCTGTTTAACATAAAGTTAAGTATTGTAATATTTTCCATTTTGTAATAAAACTCATTAATCTGATTTGTCTAAATGTTGTCTAGCAGTCCAAGAAAGTAGATTTCCTAGATGCCCCATATTCGATAACTAGGCAAGGTTCAACACAAGTGATCATTGTTATTTATTTTTTCTGTATCTCATTGTGTCTTCACACCAATTTTTCATCTTTCACTATCGGCCTACTCCCTCAGATTTCACCTTGTTTCCCCCTACTTCATCTGTTTTATCCTGTTTGTAATTTTTCCCATGTGTTTGGGTGTAGTTTTGCAAATTTTTTCAGATGTAATTGTACATTATTTACATATTTTTATGCGTTTTTATCCACCCTCATAGGTCCTTCCTCCTTTCATCTATGTCAATACAAAAAAGTTGCCTTAACCCTAGCCAGAACCCAGCCCCCTGCACTTTTTGTGCATCGTTGCTTAGCTCATGGAATCGCCCAAATGGCCTTACCATCAAGTTACCCATCTCTGGCTGCCATCCTTCCTTTCTCAGTGACCTCCATCTGTTCAGATCATGCCAATCTTTAACCCTCACCAACACAGTCCTGCAAAACCATATCAAACAGGCCCAAACCATCTAGCAAATCCTTCTCTCCACCCACAAAATTATCCTGTTATGCAATCAAAAATACCTGTATCCCATATTACACACTGAAACTCTTGCCCGCCAGGAACCAGAGCAACATGCACAATGCTGCCCCAAAAAACTCTTCACACTGTTCACTTCCTACACCCGCCTTGGTCTACCACTATTCATCACCTCTACAACCACCTCCAAACCTCCTCCACATCCCCTTGTAGCTGACAAACCCTGTCTCACAGACCTACTACATTTACCCCACCTTCCAAAACTCCCTCGCACCACTGTACAGAATTCAGAACCTAAACAAACCCAAAATATAGTCATGAACATACCCTCCAAAAGCCTTAGCCCTGCAGAAGTTATCAGTCCTTTCCAAAAGCCTCACCTTTTGCCTAACTCCCAAATTCAATCATGCAGGACTTTTTAAAGGCCTTCTCTCCTTCTCGCAATCCCTACAGTGGAAACAATTTTTCACCACCAAACCTATCAATCAGACTCAACCAAAGACCAATGTTTAATGAAGCCTTACCCAGTTCACTCCTCCATCCACCTTGGCCCACCCTCACCGCCCCCAAATCACTTCCTCTTAACTTTCCAGAATTTAACCTCAAATCTTGTCTCACCATCATTCCCCAAATCGCTAAACATGCAAACTAACCTTACATCTGCGGAAAGAACTGCAATCCGCCACTTAAAAATTGATGCCAGTCTTATAATACTACCTGCTGACAAAGGCTCTGCCACTATTGTTTTGCACTGCAAGGATTACCTGGAGTAAGGACTCCACCAGCTGTCAGATTTGTCCACCTACAAACCCTGACACGGTGATCCCATTTCAGAAATCCAGCAAGATCTTCAAGCTCTCCTCAAATCGTTAGGCCCACCCCAGAACCTTTCCCCGGAATCCATCGCTCTCCTCACACCTACTACTCCCTGCACTCCTTCCTTCTACATGCTTCATAAAGTCCATAAACCCAACTACCCAAGATACCCCATTGTGACCAGTTACTGTGCCCCCTCTGAGAGAATCTCTGTTCTCAGAGACCAACACTTCAGCCTATTACCCACAACTTCCACTCCTATATGAAAGATACCAATACCTTCCTCCACAGTTCCTGTTTGTTCACCACATGGTGCACTCCTCATCACTATTGATGCCACCTTTCTTTACACTAACATGCCTAATGCCCATGACCTTACCACTATTGAACACTACCTTTCCCAACACCCGACAGATTCCAAACCAACAAGTGTCTTCCTAGTTGCCATGACCATCTACATCCTCACCCACAATTACTTCTCCTTTGAAGGCATTACCTACTAACAAATCCAGGTTATGTCTATGGGCACCCGCATGGCACCATCCTGTGCCAACCTACTCATGGACCATCCAGAGGAATCCTTCCTAAATACCGAGAATTCTAAGCTCCTCACCTGGTTGAGATTCATTAATGACATCTTCGTGATCTGGATCGAGGGTGAGGACATCCTATCCACATTCCTCCAGAACCTCAACACCTTCTCCCCCATTCATTTCACCTGAACCTACTTAACTAAACAAGCCACCTTCCTCGATGTTGAACTCCACCTCAGAGATGGCTCCATCAATACCTTTGTCCACATCAAACCTCCAGCAATACCTACACTTTGACAGCTGCCACCCATTCCATACCAAGAATTCTTTTCCATACAGTTTAGCCACCTGTGGCCATTGCATCTGTAGTGAAGAGCAGTCCCTCTCAAAATATACTTGAGGGTCTCACTGAGGCCTTCACATACACGGGTTGTGCAGAAAGTGTCGCTGCTTCTTTCGCAAACCTGGTCACAGGTGATGCTCCAAAAATGAACAGTCTGCCAGTAGAGTAACATAATGCATTAGGATAATACCATCACAGTTGTGAAACCATTACTTTAGACCGCTCGCTCACAAGTGACTGTGTTTCTCTCGATTGTGCGCTTGCTGGTGACGTGGGACGGGCGAGTCCATTTGCTCAGAGGTAAGGTACGTATGACAACAATGTGTGCTATTAGTGACAATAGTAGATTCTATTGCATAGTGTCTCCACAGCAGTGTTGCCACTATTTAAGTTCGACCCTCATACGTGGATAGTATCACTGTGAGGAAGGGCATAAACGAGAGGCTGTCACATCTGACAATGAAAACAGGAAACAAAATCTATGCAATAGTAAATGCACATGCATCAACAAATGATAAGAACAGAAAAGACAAAGCAGGAACTGAACAGTTTTGCTCCACTTTGGATAAGGTAGTGACAGATGTGGACGAAAGAGGTGTTACTATTCTGCTAGGAGATTTTAATGTGCAAATAGGCATGGAAAGGAAGTTTACAGGTGCTGTGGGAGATTATCCAACCCACAAGAGAACAAACAAGAATGGTGAGAGATTAGTGAACATGTGTAGGAGACACAAAATGAGAATAATGACCACCCAATACAAAGCTAAGGCAAGCAAGAAAACAACTTGGGCAGCCCTGGAAACAGGATTGGGGAAAAACAGCTACACCATGTAGCAATCCATGACAAGAATCACAGAGATATTATGAACATGAAAGTGGGGAAAAACAGCAGCATGAATCAGATCACTACCCCCCATAAACATTCACACAATCGGGCTAGATCTTCTGAAAAAAAAAAAAAAAAAAAAAAAAAAAAACACAGAGCAGAGTATGCAAAGAGAATGGTAGTTCAGAGGGTTTGGAAAGAATGAGAGATATGATGGAAGAAGAGGCAGTGCTACTGGCTACTAACAACAAGAAAAGGAAGCATGAGTGGTGGGTGGATGAATGTGAGAATGCAGTTGAGACCAAGAGGAAAGCATGGATGAAATGACAATCCTGTAAAAAGCAAGAAGACTGGTTGAACTTCCAGAATGTGAGAAAAATTTCAAGCAAAAGATCAGAAATGCCAAGGGAAGTTGATGGAATGAGAAACTTGAAGAAGCAAACACAGCCTTCAAGAAACACAAATCACGAGTCTTTTTCAGATAAATGAAGAGCAGAATTAAAGGCCGCAGGGAAAAAGAATCCTTCTTAATAGGACAAGATGGCACAATAAAAACTGATGAGAAAGAGGTGTGCGAGGAAATGGCTAGGTATTTTAGGGATTTGCTGAATGCAAAAGCACCGACAGTAAAGTGGACGCACTTATGCTCTAAGGACAAAAGTCAGGATAGTCTAGACAATGCACCCACCAGGGCAGAACTAGCAGAGGCAACTAAAAACCTCAAAAACAACAAGACATCAGGCAATGATGATATATATGCTGAAGAGATCAAGTGGGGTGGGCCTGAAATAGAAAGAAGTATGTAAAGTATAATAATGGATATCTGGAGGAATAAGAAAATACCCAAAGACTGGAAAGAAGCCATAATAATACCACTACACAAGAAAGGGGACAAGAAAGTACTGGATAACTACAGAGGCATCTCTCTCTTAACATGGGGAACAAGGTTTTGTAGAGAATCTTGCTGAACAGAGTTGAAGAACAACTGGGGCTGACAATAGCAGAGTACCAGTGTGGCTTTAAAAAAGGGAGGAACTGTACAGGACAGATATTTGGAATAAAAAGGGTAACAGACACAGAAAAGGAAGCAAGATAATCGTGACATTTGTGGACTTCCAAAAGGACTATGATTCAGTTGATAGAAGTACTGTGCTTGATGTGTTACAAGATAGAGGACTGGATGCTACAACACATGCAATAATAAATGAAATGTTAAGCGACACTGCTGCCAGGATCAGGCATCGTAGTACGCTGTCAGACAGCTTTGAAATAAAAACAGGAGTCCGGCAAGGGGATGGACTGTTACCAATTTTATTTAACCTGGTTTTGGACGAAATAGTGAGACAGTGGAGACAACTAAATAGTAACATGAATATCAAAGGTGTGCAAATAGGGTACAAGGTCAAATTTAATGCAACAGTGGACTGCCTGACATTCGCAGGTGACTTGAGACAGAACAGTAGGCAAAGACAGCACTAAAAAATCTAGCCAAAACAGCAGAAAAGGTCGGACTGAAGATTGCATATAAGAAGACCAAGACACTGAACACTGAGTCTGACTGGAAGATAGATGGCCAAGTGGTTGAGAAAGTCAACAGTAGCGCAGTAGACAAGGCACAGCTTTTACAAAAGCTTCGGTATGCAGTGAAAACAACATATGGCAAGAAACATCTGTCACCAAATTGTGACATTACACAGCAACTGTGAGAAATGCTGCTCTGTATGCATCAGAAACGATCACATTCGGGAAGAGAGATTGTATACAGTTGGAGAAGGAAGAGCAGAAAATTTTGAGAGACATGGAGTACCAAAAAATGTAGGGATATCTGGATACACAGAACACGACAGGAACTGTATGAAAATATTGGACCCATATCAAGCGAGATATGGAAAAGGAGGTTACGATTTGTTGGCCACATCATTAAGATGGATGAGGAGAGGTTGACTAAGAAGATATGGAATGCAACAGGTCATACGGGAAACAACGGGAGATGACTGGAAGGCTGTAGGAATAAAAGAAAGGAATCTGCAGCAGCAGTACAGGACAGCAAGAAGTATAAAGGGTTGGTGGATGGTTACAGGTAGCCGGACACCAAAATCAAAGTTGTCTTAACAGAAGAAGAAAGAAACAGAAGAAGTGAGAGAATGAAGAGGTATTGGGAAGAAAGAAGACATGCAAAACAAGCCACACGTGATCCTGAAGAGTCCTAACAAAGCAGAAGAAGAAGTATCCCACCGTCAGCCGAATCTACACAACATCATCATGCATCGCTACACAACCCCTGCTCCCACACCTAGATCCAAGACCTGTCCTCTACTCCACTCCGGTCACAAGTATCACCTATCTTGTCAAACAAAGGGCTACATGTGGAACCAGGCATGTGATTTACAAGCTAAGCTGCAATCACTGTGCTGCATTCTACATGGGCATGACAACTAACAAGCTGTCTGTCCATTTGAGTAGCCACCAACAAACTATAGCTGAGAAACAGCTGGACCACCACGGTGCTGAGCATGCTGCCCAGCATGACATTCTTCATTTCAATGACTGCTTAACAGCCTGCGCTATCTGGATCCTTTCCGCCAACACTAGTTTTTTTGAACTGTGCAGATGGGAACTCTCCCTGCAATATATCTTATGTTCCCATAATCCTCATGGCCTCAACCATTGTTAGTCTTTGTCCTTACCCATCTAGCCCCTTCCCTGTTTCCATTCCAACAACACAATCATTTTACTTCTCTCCTTTTCTGCTATCTCCCCCCCCCCCCCCCCCTGCCCGCACCCTATTCACCGTCTAACCTGCCGACTGCACCTCGCTGCCCTATTCCCTCCACCTCATCCCTGTACATTCCCACAAGGAGAACTTTACCATCCCCCCACCCCCCACCCTACTATCCCTTCCCCTCGCAACCCCAGCTTTCTCTTTACCCTCCCCATTCAATTGCCTCTCCCATCATGTGCTGCTGCTTGCAATCTGGCTTCAGCACACAGAGACTATGGTCATGTGTGTTTAAGTTGTGTTTGTGTGACTGTGTATGTATGCGTGTATGTTTTCTAATTTTGACGAAGGCCTTTTTGGCCAAAAGCTCACTTTCTGTTGTGCCTATCAAAATAAAGAAAGAAACCATGAATAATTAAAAATATCATTTCACATTCCAGGCCCATTTTTAGATACTGACTCAATGGTGAACTTATTATCACATTGTCAATTTTATTCCCAGGTTCCTTAAAATTAAATTCAAATTAACCCCTTATTACCAAATTCTTTCTCGGGGAGGTGCAGTGATACAATAACAAGCGCATTTCAGCAGTCAGAGTTGAGGCTGTGAGGCTGAATGTGAAACCTCTGTGGGTAGAAAACATTGTCAGTTCTTCAAGTGGAAGCAGAAAGTCCTTGGCCACTGCCCCTACCAGCAGTCAATACTAGATCAATTTTTGGAGGTCAGAAGCTCACCAAAGTGCAGCCACTACAAACTCATAAAACCTCAGAGTGCAGACACCCCAGTTTCAGTCTGCCAGCTTTTCTTCAAACCAGCAGTAGCAGCAAGACAACTCTGATGTGAATGCAATATGCTCTTGTCACTTGCTGCCTTGGGTCAGATTACAGTTTAGTTGTTCACTGCTTTTAGCAGAAGATAGTAATGTTGCTCACACACAGACATCCCACTTCGAATTTTTTAGATATTTTGTAGTTCCTCACTTTAGGGCTCTAGATAATGAAGGAATGCAGCAGAAAGTACAACAGATTCAAGAAACAGTAAAGCAGAACTATCAAGTAAAATTCATTGAGGTGAGTGAAACTTTAGGATGCTGAATAGATGGAACAACCATAATGATTCAGAAAGATCCTATGAGCGTATGCCATACTATGATTGACAGCATGAATATTGTGTGAATTTCTGAGGAATGATTATCAAGTAAGTACATGACAGATCATTACAATGTATGAGAGAGGACAATGATGATGTACATCACTATTCGCAGGAAAACTAGTAATGGTTTTGGATGTAATCCACCCACAAACAAGAGCTATGGAATTTGAACAAGTGTACCATTTCAACCACGCATACAGTATGTTCAAACCAATGGCTGAAGCTGAAATATAGAGGACTGACAAAGACATCCTTTTGGACTTTGGTACTGGTACTGCAAACTTGCTGAATTACTGCCTCCCATGGCGTTTTTTCTGTCTGTACGTGGAGGCTGCTGCTAGGGAAGTACTGTACGTGTTGCTCGCTGTATAGCTGCGCAGTCGCCGACTCTTCGATGCATGGCTCGCATTGATAACGGGTTGCGGTAGGGCAGGCCGCTCATCCCCAGTACACCAGACAGAGGCGCGCACTGCTTTCATCGTTTAGTTTATAAGAAGTTCATGATATTCAGTTTGCTAACGCTGTTCTCTGATTTTTAATCACAGCTCTACACAGTGCCCCGTAAACAAAATTACCATTACGTCAGACAAGTTGCTGGCTGTAGATACCCATGCCAAGCTGCTAGTAACTTATAACTAAATACCGAATACTGTCTAAAAAAAATAGAAAAAGACATGACAGCTGGAAAACAGCTCTGTTTACCATCACACGATGTTCTTAAGTGGGCCTCCATGGTCAAGAACTGGCCATAGAAAAAGCAACGTGTGATTATCTTCATTAGCCAGAAATTCAGAGAATTATCAAGCATGGCATTAGCTTGATAGGAGTCATTTTGAGCGGGAAAACTTGTTGGACAGAGCAGCAGGGGTATATGTTCCACAGTGTGAGCTCATAAAACTGAGATATTCTTAGCTAATACCGAAAACGTCGGGGCAGATTCGTGATCTTAGTTTATGAAACCAAATTCCTGAGGCGGTGTGTACTGTTTTTGGTACTGGTACTACACAGTTACACAAAAACTGTTTAAAGGAGTGAATGGCGAAATAGTCTAGCTTATTTTTCTGACTAGCAGACTACAAATAACAAGCTGATTAAGGAACAAGTTCTGTTACAGTCCAAGATTCAGTCTGAAGATTTTGTACAGTCAGTTTTTGTTGTCCCATGCTAGAGTTGTTATCGGGGCCTGCTTCATATTTAAATGAAAATGACCACAATATGAAGATAATGGTTAATGATAATGAAGCTACTGTGAAGATTCAGATTGAACTTGATAAATTAACAGAACTTGCACAGTATCAAAGGAAGTGTTAAAGGAAGCCTTGGGTCAAGAAACATTTCATCTCAACCATGATGGATGAAAATGTGAAATGAAAGTTATTCCCCCAATCTGTGCAGAAGAAAGTCATATTCAGTTCCATCTTTGAAGAGAAAAGACATGGATCATGGAATTATAGTGTGGCTGGCCAATGAGTACAGCAGTTCTATCCATAAAATCACAAGTTACTGTGGGCCAATGAAAATTATTTTAGATGTAATAGAGTCAAACACTTAAACAGTCAAAACCTTGCAAGCAAGTACACTGCTAAAAGGATTCAGGGGACCACGAAATTGGGCATCTGCCATACTCCATTGAGCAATAATTGAGGACTGGGTATGTTACCAAATTATACCTTTACCTTTCACAAATTAAGCACACAACAAAACATCATTATATCCTCATTCATGTACATAACAGGAACTGAAATGTCCAACAGGTGTCGAAAAAAAGTGGAAATAATAATTCCTTCTATCATTCTGGGTGGTTTCCATTGGACTTTGAGAGCTTCAATAACATACATGCCCTCGGTGGGCATTCGTCACCACCTGACACCTATGTGGCATGCTCCATATAAGTCCACAGAGATCAGCCTGTGATGTCTGTTCCCATTCCTCAATGCGAGCCCTTGAGAATTCTTGGAGAGTCTGTAGTGGAACAGGATGATTATGAATACATCTGTCAAGCATGTTCCCACATGCTTGATGGAGTTTAGGTTAAGAGTCACTGTTGGCCATTCCATTACTCCACTCTCCAAGCTTCGCAAGAAATTGCTGGAATGCCCACCACATGGGCCCTGGCATTATCATGCATGAGAAAGAATTCAGGGGAACCACCCTATGCAGCAGCCACCACATAGCCCAACAGGATCTGTTTGATGTATGACCTGGCAGTAATATGCCCACGGACAATGACAGGATCCATACGGCTGTCAACACTGATGCCTCCCAACACCATCACAAAACCTTGGCCGAATCTGGCAGCTGCAAGATGGTGGTGGTAGAAGCGTGCATAGGGCAAGTTCTACAATGCGGACAGTCACAAGAGTAGGAGTCGTAGGGTAGAGAAATAGGTGCAGAAGGAGCGTGGGGCCTGACAAGGACATTGTGGAGATTGGGAGGGTGAGGAAATGCTATTCTAGGTGTGGTGGGCAAAATCTCAGACAGAATGGATTTCATTTCATGGCATGATTTTAGGAAGTCGGCCTTATCAAAGTAGCTGATTAATACATTCAGAACCAGAACAATACTGAGTGAAAAGTGATGTGCTCCAAAATTTTTTTTGGAGGGATCAGCAGTACCTAGATTGGATGTGATGAACTGTGAAATCGTTTCTGAACCAAGCTGGTGGGGTAATCACATCCAGTGAAGGCTGAGTTGAGAATGGTGATGTATTACTGTAAAGACTCTGCATCTGAGAAAATATGTTTGCCTCAAATGCCATGGCTGTGTGGGAGGGAACGTTTGACATTGAAAGGCTGGCACCTGTCAAAATGTAAGTACCATTGTTTGTTAGTAGGCAAAATGTGAACAGACGTGTGTGCCTCACCTTCGGTGAGGATGAGATCAACATCAAGGATAGTGGCATGGGATTTGGAATAAGATCATGCGAAATTTAATTGGGAGAATGTATTTAGAGATTCCAATAATTTTAACAGGTCAGCCTCACCATGAGTCAATACAGACAAGATGTCATCAACGCACCTTAACCAGACTAGGGGCTAAAGACTTATGGATACTGGGAAAGCTCCCTCCAAGTTTCCACCTTTAAGCTCTCAGGTTTTCAAATCTCATCCAGTGCAGTCCTCAACAATCAGTCTTTCCTTCTCATCCCATCCGTTTAGTCTCCTCTGACCCTGGTTTCTGGGTGACTTTTACAAACTCTTCCCTTTTCCTAAACCTCACCAATTCTTCTCCTTTGATCGTGTTCCTTTCCTTCTGCTAGGAGGAGGAGATACTGACTCCGAAAGCTTGCAGACTGTAATACCTTTATATGAGCGTTCTCCTGCTGCCACTCTCTGAGTAGTTTTTTTTATCTATTATACTATATTTTACATACTTTGGTTTCTATCATGTGGAAAAACCTAAAATTTTATTATTGCTGTGATGAACTGCACAATGATTGAATCTGTTTTGTGTGCTCATCACATATTCCCCATTTTACTATGATTCTATATTACTCGTGCTGTAAATGAACAATGATTGACATGTTCAACAATGTAGGGAAATTTTGGAAAAAAATGACATTTTGTCTATGGAGTAAGTGATCAATTATTTTGTAAAATTTTTTGTTTATTTACAGACGCAATCACATTCTTATGACACAGTCATAACTGGTTTCGGCCATATAATGACCATCTTCAGATTCTAAAACAATACAAAAGAAAATTTATATTAAAACCTAAAAATAAGTGCAATATTTAACCAGGCTTATTAGTAATCTGAATTTATGCGAAATACATATAGTTCATGCCTAAAGGCGGCATACACTGAACACAGGTTCATGCATTGTCAAACTAGCTATAAAATGTAAAACACCGATCTCATATAGATATAAAAATTTGTTAGATTTTGTTCCCCTCTTTGCGCTAGATGCACGCGTCCTCTATAAGATAGTCTTTATTTTTCAAAAGTCTAAAATATGACAAATTTACTATTAATATTTAGGTCAAATGTATATAAAATTTAAAAGTACAGAACAGATTGTTAAATCAGTGAAATAACATTTCAGAGCAAGAAGAAAACATTGCTATAGATGAAAATAGTAGTAGCACTTGTAGAGTGTATTTCTGACACCCGATGGCACTGTATTTCTGGCTATTGTCTGTTTATGCCATTGTCCATTAGTACGGCAGGGACGACACGGGCAGGACAATGAGTGCAGTGCTCCGCTGCAGGTGGATGGCATGCTCCTCCACCTTAAAGGTTGTTAACATCCGCTGCGGCCTGCACTAGACAGTGCAATACTCGACCACTGCAAGGCTTTTTCAGAAAGGCCCTAACTTCTCCATAAGCCTGCCTAGGCAATGATTTTGAAAAAAATGACATTTTGTCTATAGAGTGCGTGACTGATTATTTTGTAAAATTTTTTGTTTATTTATAGACACAGACACATTCTTATGACACAGTCATAACTGGTTTCAGCCATACAATGACCATCTGCAGATGGTCAACAACCTTTAAGGTGGAGGAGCGTGCCATCTACCTGCAGCGGAGCACTGCACTCATGGTCCTGCCCGTTTCGCCCCTGCCGTACTAATGGACAATGGCACAAACAGGTAATAGCCCGAAATACAGCACCATCGGGTGTCAGAAATATACTCTACAAGTGCTACTACTATTTTCATCTACAGCAATGTTTTCTCCTTGTTCTGAAATGTTATTTCACTGATTAAATGGTCTGTTCTATAATTTAAAATTTTATATACATTTAACCTAAATATTAATAGTAAATTTGTCATATTTTAGGCTTTTGAAAAATAAAGACTATCTTATAGAGAATGTGCACATCTAGCGCAAAGAGGGGAACAAAATCTAACAAATTTTTATATCTATATGAGACCGGTGTTTTACATTTTATAGCTAGTTTGACAACGCATGAACCAGTGTTCAGTGTATGCTGCCTTTAGGTATGAACTATATGTATTTCGCATAAATTCAGTTAGATTATTAATAAGCCTGGTTAAATGTTGCACTTGTTTTTGGGTTTTAAGATAAATTTTCTTTTGTATTGTTATAGAATCTGAAAATGGTCACTGTATGGCCGAAACTGATTATGACTGTGTCATAAGAATGTGATAGCGTCTATAAATAAACAAAAAATTTTACAATGTAGGGAAAGACAGATTACCACTTACCATAAAGAAGACACATCAAGTTGCAGACAGACACAATTAAAAGAAACTCACATATAGCTTTCAGCCACAGCCTTTATCAGTTATCAGTAAAACACACACACACACACACACACAAAAGCAAGCAGATCTCATGCACACACGCTGCCAATTCCAGCTTCTTGGGCCGGAATGCAATATTATGTGGGATGCAAGCAGCAATCTGGAAGGGGTGGGAGAGCGGAACGGGAAGGGACAGTAGCGTATGGGTGGGGAGAGAGACAAACGCTGTCTGGTGGAGTGTGTAGGCACTAGACTGCCAACAGGTGCAGCGTTGGGAGCTTGTGGGGCAGGCCAATGGGGAAAAAAAGAACAAAAAAGGAGATGAGTGGGAAAAGAAGGGCAGATGTGTTGGCAGAGGGCTGCAAATAAACAAGGTGGGAGATGAGAATGGGGAAGAGATGATAGTAGAGATGGGGTGGAAATTGTTGGATGAAGGGTATGGGGAAAGTAAGTTATGGTAGGTTGAGGCCGGGATAATTACAGAGGTGTGCACACCACATAAGAGTTTATATTACATGATATTGCTGTGTATCCTGTGTCTTTTCCACTGGTTGGTGGGGACATGCCAAGTGAACATTATTATGTACTACACACTGGTGGTGGTGGTAAACAGATACTGCAGTCTTTCAGTGTATAGGTATATATGTGAATATTAGCTGCGATGGATAGTAGAATGTAAACAAATCCTGGACAACATGCTCAGTTTTGTTAACCTGGGAGCTTAAAGGTGGAAGCTTGGAGGGGGCTTCCTGGTATCCGTAAGCCTTCAGCCCCTGGTTTGGTTTAAATACCATTCCCTCAGAAGTAAGAATGCACGCTTGTGCTTTGAGGCTGCTTTCTGCTGTCAGCTAACTCTAGTGCCAGGCTGTCACCACATTTTGTGTAAAAGGATACATACTTCTATAGTTGTGCCACACCCAACCCCTGAGCAAATGCCCTCAACACACAGGAAGTGAAAGTGATGAATAAAATGGCATAGAGAGATCAATGTGTCAAATTGTGCATTGATATCTCATGTGTATTAATCTTTGAAAAAGTTATTTCAAAAGTATGTACCAATAATTCTCAGGTTTCCTCCCTTCTTTCCATACTCTTGAGATGTTTTCTCAAATTAAGTTACCTTTGTTTTTACTGTTGTTTTGTGGTAATTATATTAAGTTAGTGCACCCTGATAGCTGAGTGGTCAGTGCGACAGAATGCCATGCAAAGGGCTTGAGTTCGATTGCCGGCTGGGTCGGAGAATTTCTCCGCTCAGGGACTGGATTTTGTGTTGTCCTCATCATGATCACATCATCCCCATCGATGCGAAAGACGCTGAAGTGGCATCAACTCAAAAGACTTGCACCAGGCGACCGGTCTACCCAACAGGAGGTGCTAGCCACATGACATTTCATTTTGGATAAACTTAATCTGATACAATGCCGTTTCTGAAAAGACATGTATACATTGCTATTAGTTATAGTGTAAAAGATTAAAACAAAGTATTTCCTATGTCTGAGCAGTGTTAGTTACAAATGATTTTTAGGTCAAATGGTGAAGCTTAAGTAATGCACTTTGTATGTCAATAATACACAAGTTTGATTGTCAGATTACTGTGATAATGATGGAAGCTCCATAAGTCTATTTGAGGATGATGCTGTTGTACACAGAGAAATCGCAATGCTAGAAAATAGTGGTGAAATGCTTGAAGACCTGCAGATGATCAACACTTGGTACAAGGTTTGCCAGTTGATTCTCAACACAAACAAGTGTCACTTAGTGCCTAAACAGGCAAAACAACCCATTACTGCTGATCTTTGTTTTATGGGCATATGGCCATAGTTCAAGGCATAATTCTCTGCCGAAAGTTCCTCTTCCAATGGTGGAGACATCATCAGCGGCTTTAATGACTCAGAAAGCAGTTACAGTCTCAAACAAGCTGAACTGTTTATGTGTATCCATGGAACAGTTAGTTTAAGATATTATTAGCCTGCTCCCTAACACCACGAACCATGCAAATGTATGTTAATCACACTCAAATTTTCATCTCCCATAACAGCTCAATTATTTTCTTTCATCTCATTGTACATTCTTTCAATTTCTTCATCTGCTGAGCTGATGGGCATATAAACTTGTGCTACTGTGGTTTGTGTTCAGCCTTGTATCTATCTTGGCTATGATAATACTTTCTCTTTGTTGATCATAGCAGCTTACTCCCATTCGTATTTTCTCACTCTGTATTAGACCTGATCCTCCATTATCCCAAACTGATTTTATGTTAGTAACTTTGTATTTATCTGACCAGGAGTCTTGTTCTTCTTGCCACTACATTTCATGAATTCCCGCAATGTCTAACTTCAACCTATCCATTTCTCTTTTTAAATTCTGTAACCTAGCTAAATGATTAAGGAATTTAACATTGCACACTCTGGCATGTAGAATGCAGGTTTGTTTCTCTTGATGACATTCTTAGTAGTCCCCCCCCCCCCCCCCTCTTGGAGATGTGAATGGGGGACTAGATTACCTCTGGAATATTTTACCCAAGACAATGCCATCATCAAGCCATAGAGCTGCTTGTCCTCAGAAAATACATCATCTGTAGTTTCCCCTCACTTCCAGCTGTTAAGAGTTATGTGAGCTTTTAGTGTTGTCATTATTAGTTTCACAACCACCACACCAGAAAGATAACTCAAAGCTGTACATCTTTTCTTTATCTCTGTGTATCCTATTCTTCTATCACTGTATCAACATCCACCAATCTTTGTGTCAAATGAAAAATACATGCTATCTCCACTTTTAAAAAAAAAAAAAAAAGAGAGAGAGAGAGAGAGAGAGAGAGAGAGAGAGAGAGAGATTGCTAGTATGAATAGCCCAAGTTCTATAAACTATTTCAGGATGCATGCAGGCAAAGAATGTGCTAATGTCTCTCACTACAGGGAATAAATGTGTTTGTCCACTGTTGTGTATTAAGTTTTATATTCCTTGTGGGTTGGCAAATAATGCTGAAGCAAGAAATAGAATTTTCCTTCTTAAGCTTTGTTGATACTAGTGTAAACCATTTCCTTATTTTGAGACATTCTGTTTAGTAATGCAGGTATTGTAAGTTATTCATTTCAGTTTCAATAGTTTGTTATTTATATTGAATGACGAGTACTTTATCTGGGGGTGAAACACAGATACCTTCAGATTCTAACAGTGTTAGGGAAAGGCAAGTACGAGGGCAAATAAGTACAGTCGTTAAGATATTACACGTTCAGTCCCATGATCCAAGAGTAGACTGCAACTGTAACTGGTTTGAGATAGTAAGTGCTAAAGAAATGTCAAATATTGTATAAATATTTAGTGATATAGTAGACTGGAATGAACAATCATTGTAGCTTATAGGCCTCATTACAACACTTCAATTCCACAGAAGGTGATCAAGAAAGAATGAAGATGAAGCACAGCTTTGAGAAGTGTGAAAGCTGATGACATTGTACATGAGATTCCTATATGCAGAAAAACTTTCATGGCAGTATGGAGTAACAAGACGATGATTAAATGATTAACGACTGTTCAGAAATTTTTGAAGCTGAGCAAGTGTCTTCGTGCTAGAATGGGTAAACATCAAAGTACGACATGGAAAATTAACAAAGAAGTAGGAATGGCAGTTTATGATCACAATTATTTACTAAAGGGTAGATCAAGTCTTTACAGCAAATACAAGGCCAAGAAATTGCATCTCCCAGAGGAACATTTGCTGGAAAAAGTTGTATGAACTGATCCAGGACAAATACCTGAATTTTGACATTTGATATGCAATGCATATAACAGTATTCTACACCAAATTCAATATAGCTTTTGGGTATCCAGGGAATGATACATGCTCAACCTGTGATACAGACACTGCTGAGATGAAAGTGCTGAATGCAATGTTATCTGAAAATTTGGATGATGACGTGAAGAATAAGTCTTGAAAAAAATTAATAAGATCACCATTCACTAGAAAATCAAAGCTGAAACATTTTATTCCACAAAGAGAAATTCTCATCTAAGAAGCCATGAAGAAAGCAGTCTGCATCGACTACAAAAAAAAAATGTATGCTTACCAAACATAAGTACTAATGACGCCTATTACAAAAGGCAGTTGTCTGTTTACTCTTACAATATTCATCAGCTTTCAAATGCAACTGCAGTGTTCTATACTTACACTGAAGATTTCGGAAGAAGGGGGGGGGGGGGCAATGAAGCTGTTTTCTTTGTAAATCGCTTTTTGGCGGAACCAATGCACAAGAAAGTCAAACATCTTTAAGTTTTTTGTGAGTCATGCTCAGGCCAGAACAAGAATTACACTGTATCAAAGTATCTAAATTATCTTGTGAGTGAACTGAAACTTTTGGATATGGTGAAAGTAACTTCCCCAATTAGAAGACACTGTAATGGAGTGTGATAAGGAGATGAAACTGGTTAACACATAAACAGTAACAGAAGTTAAAATGGATTGGGTGTGGATCATGGTTGAAGCTTGATGTAAACCTAAGCCTCTTAATGTTGCAGCGGCTGATCAAGATATCACACAATGTTGGGAGTCATTTCTGAAGAATGTCCTTTCCTATCAAGCCCCTACAGAGAGGTAGTCTTCAAGAGAGACATCCCCACTTCATTCAACTTTGGGTAACTTTTAATAGATCGAATTTTATCAGTGGCGACAGTTTCATTGCGATGACAAGAACAGCACTCTGGAGAATATCCATCCCCTGCTTACAGAAGTTAAATACAAAAATATAATAAAATCAAACAATGGAAAATCCAGGATGGAATGTAACAATATTTTTGTTGTGCCTACCTGCAACTCAGCGTCTCCACTATAAGGTGAGTAGGAACTTCTCTTTTATAAAATATTTTTAGAATAATTTTAAATAATGTTTATAATAATAATAATGGTAATTTGTCTTTATGATCCTCTGGCAACATCAAAAGCTAAGTATCAGTGCTTCCATGTTTTGAAGTAGTATTGCAGACAAGAAGCTGGAGTGTTTTACATAAACTTGTTACATTAGGCTGACAAGTGCACATTGGGACAAAGTTACCTTTTATTCTTTTTTTACTACTTTATTGCATGAAGTCAAAATAGCAAAGAGAAACTGCTTTCCAAGAAGTATCTTTATTGTTTCAAACATTGTTTTTCATTAAAAAAATAATCTGATACATGATGGTTAACAAAAAATAGTTTTATCTGCAATACCTTCTATTCTGCCATATACAAGTAGCACGTTTTTTTCCTTGTAACACGACATTACTTTCAATAAAACCACAATTTAAAGCCCGCATCTCGTGGTCGTGCGGTAGCGTTCTCGCTTCCCACGCCCGGGTTCGATTCCCGGCGGGGTCAGGGATTTTCTCTGCCTCGTGATGGCTGGGTGTTGTGTGCTGTCCTTAGGTTAGTTAGGTTTAAGTAGTTCTAAGTTCTAGGGGACTTATGACCACAGCAGTTGAGTCCCATAGTGCTCAGAGCCATTTGAACCACAATTTAAATATTTAAGGAATCAATTTATATGAAATTTAATGTACATAACATGTCTTTCCAAATGACTTTCGTATTATTAATTTTGTCCATAAGTATCCACAAAATTCGGTTTCTAATTTTAAAATAGCTTTCCTGAACATTTTGATAATCTAGACAAAGCACATTCTTTTCCTGTGCTCTTCAAATACTACTTCAACACTGCAGCAGACAGAGCACTGATAGTGAACCTCCATTTTTAAATTAGTACTCTGTTTGCAGTTATACTTATATTCCAGCACGTCTTGTCACAGTGAAGTGAAGTGTTTGTTTTAATGGAATTTCCAGAGAGATTGTGTTAATTTGTGGTGGGCATGGAACTGAATATTGCACCTGGTAGCCCTGGATCCTGCTAGATCTACATCCATACCGTACAAGCTGCTTCATGGTTTTTGGTGGAGGGTACTTTGTGTACCTTTGTCAGCCCCCCCCCCCTTTTTCCTTTCCTCTACTCTACAGATGGTGCTCAGGAAGAGGCTGCTTGTGAGCTTGAATCTAATTTTACCTTCATTGTCTTCTGATTACAGTCTCTTCTAGTAATGACCGCTCTTGGAAATTTAACAGTAAATGGCACAGTGACATGCAATGCCTAACTTGACCTTTCTGCCATGAGAGTTGGACAAACATTTCTTTGACAATTTTGTATGTCATAAATGAACCCATGACAAAACTCACTGCTCTTTGTATGTTCTGTTTTTTTCTCTCAATCCTACCTGGTAAGTGTCACAGACTGAGAAACAATACTGAAGTAGCAACTGAAAGAAGGTTTTCTGAACTACCTCTTTATGGATAGACTACACTTTTTAAAGATTCTTCGACTTATCTGATTGGCATTTACCTTTACTATGATTGGTCATATGTTGTAGTTCCAGTTTAAATTGCTCTATACACACACTCTCAGATATTTGATGGCTGTTACTGTTCCCAGCAGTTGTTCGTCAGCCATCTAAGCAAACAGTAATGAGTCTTTTTCATAGTGTGCTGGCTTACATGGTGAGTATTTCCATTAGTGCTGATATTTGTTTTTGGGCATAAAGCTTGTGGTCAAAGGCATAATTCTCTGGCTAACATTATTTCTTCCAATGCTGGAGATGTTATCAGAGGATTTAACAACTCAGAAAGCAAATAGTCTCAAACAAGCTCAGCATGCCAAAATGTTTATATGTATCCATTCATCAGTCTGTCTGTGACATCATCAGATCGTGGAGTTACACCAGTGTCGTTGTGGAGCTTGTAGTGGGGAAGAGTTGATGCTGTTGGGGATACGTGAACAAACATTTTCCAGTGTGCATAGTGGCACACAAGATATGATGTGCAGAATGCATTATACTCTGGGGAAAATACATGCTCCGTGTTTGTGTTTGTTGATGGGGCAATATAATATAATATATGTTTGGTAGTCAAAATGTATTAATATGAGTTGTGCGAATAAAGAATAAGTTTATTTTGTCCCTTAAATAGTTGTTACCTGTCATTCAGCTGTGTTAATCTGCATAAACTACAAGAGGGAATGGCTAGGGGAGAAATCCAAATATGTAGAAGCATTCTTGACAAGGGGAAAGACAGATGTGACCAATAAGAAAATTAAAGAATCTTTGGCAAAAACAGAAGCACATTTATGAGCATCAAGAGCTCAGATGGCTAACTTTTACTAAACAAGGGAGAGAAACCTGAAAGGTAGAAGTATTCTACCTTGTTTCCAAAATACTTTTACAAACTTTGGGGACAGGCTCCCTACATCAAAAATGTGAAAAATCTTTTGTTTTCGAGTTGTTAATGAAAGTTGATGCTCAACAGCTTTCCAGATACAACTCAACTTAACTTATTTATGCACCCATTTGATTTGTTGCTCCTAGACAGCATTGTGTTGCCTGTGAGACTAGTTTACATTTGTCATTGATCTCTCTTCACTATGTCCATTGTGTACTTGTGCTAGATGTAGTGAGTCTACTGAAAGTGCCCCACTCAAACATGGCAGGCTATTCATTTCGTAAGCACACATACACGATTTTTACGTGAGGCTACACAAATCATAGTGGACACGAAGCTGCACTGCTGCATATCCAGATCGAAGACAAGTCTTCCATCCTTCTGTGCTGTGCATTATCGGATTGCTGAGACTGGAGTGGTAGTACCACATACTACAGATCAAGGAAAATCACATGTTGCTCACACTCCTGACCAGGAGAAGCACATTCTATGGGTTGTCAAAGAAGAGGCAGGTATCAGTGCATAAGTAATCCTGGCATGTGGTACATCTCCAATTTCAGCATGGAGGATGCTTCACGAGAAACTTGTGTACTGGTATCCTCTTCAACACATGCAGGACCTTGCACTAATCACTCACCACAGGAAAACTGTTGCTGATGTTTTGTTGCACCACCTGCCAATCCATTGTTTCTCTCTTCAGTTTTGCTTACCGATGAGGTAATGTTTGAAAGAGATGGAATAAATTTCTACAACCAACATATATGGTCTGACTGCAATCCTCACACAAGAGTACAGGCTATACATCAGCATCAGCTTAAGATTAATGTGCATTTAGATGGCTAACTGGTGGGGCATACATTTTTTCAGCACACCTTACAGGTGCCGTCTACAGGAACATTATTCAGAAAATCCTCCAAGAACTAATAGAAGATGTTCTCCAGCAATAAGCACATTTCAGTCTCAGTGTTCCAGATCCACTGGCTGGTAACTACCAAGGCACATGGATAGGTAGAGCAGGACCAATTCCATGACCTGCACATTACTCCAACCTCAGTGCTTTGGATTATTCTCTCTTGGGGCACCTTAAGAAAAGTGGCCCATGTAACAGACCACCCGGATGCATAAACTCTTCATCGACATGTCATGAAAGCCTGTGAAACCTTTCGAAACTCTCAGAGAGTAGTTGAAAGAGTGCAGCAGTTCGTATCTAGCAGCAAGAACTAATATACCTTTTATGAGATTCGCATCATAATTGAAGAAGGTGAGGGAACTTTAAGGATCAGCAATACCTGAAAAATTATCACGACATACTAGGGAGGAAGTGAGAAGGGTCACAGTTAGATGGCAATATGAATAACAAATAAATAGCAAGTGAAACAGATCAGCCTGGCACAGCGTACGATCTGGGGGACAGGTGTGAGGGTAAGATGCTGGCGAGGGTTTCCTCTTTGGAAGGGAATATGGGGTGTGCTTGAAGCTTTCTTTATGGGCAGGGGTATCACAATGTAGGAGTCTGAAGTTAGTACGATGGATAGGTTTTTAAGATGGAAATTAGAATAGTGCTCAGGTTGTGGGCTGCAAGAGTTTTTATGTGAAAGATGAACATACAGAAAATCAAGCTCACAAAAGGGCTATTTTACAAATGATATACAGGTGGTTCAGGATTCTTAAGCCATAAAACTCACTTTGGTGAGATGTGACAATTAAGAGAATCCAAGAGCTTTGACATCTTTGTGGAAAAAAATTGACATCCAGATATGAGGATTTGCATGGTCAAGCCACGGGCTGGATAGTTATTCAACGTGTTATGCAGGGAGTTCTTTCACAAATGTTTTGTGGAACTGGGTTCCAGCCAGGATAAGTACAATTTTTTTTGGTGTGTCTGCCTACTGTAACTGTCATATTTCAGTATAACAGAGGAACACAGTAAAGGTATATATGAGGTGTTGTGCTATCTACAATTGCACAAACAACACTGAAAACGTTGAGTTTCTGGAAAATGCCCTTCTTCATATCTAAATAAGGGAAACACACATGAATGGCTACATTGTCCCAGTTCATTGTGTGTGTGTGTGTGTGGGGGGGGGGGGGCGCTTATTTATTCAGCACCACTTAGACAGAGTAAGCAGCTGTCTTGATTCTCTCCAATGCTTATCATCATCAACAGGTAAAGTTACCTAATTAGTATGTCTCTCATGATGTGACAAAAGAAAAGCAGTAACCAGACATTTCACTATAAAAGCTGCACAGCTTATTTCTGAAAAGAGATTTGTGCTACAAAATGGCTTATACCAAAATTTAATTTTCTCCTAAGAAAAGCAATTGCCACTCTTTAAAAGGATGTATACATAAAGAAGTTGTAATATGAACTAAACATCATTTACAAATATAAACTTAAGAATCTTTATTCAAATGTCACAATAAAAAACATGAAACTTCGAAAGTTTTCACTGTGTCAGTTTTTTTCTGAATATGCAACATGTTATTTACAATAAAGTATTACAAAAATGAGTGTGTATTTTTAACACACGCAAGGAACAGATGCTTGACTATTCCAGTCAAGTCAAATACACATGAAACTGTATCATCCTTTGGTTCTACAAAAGACTGAGACAATACACACTTTTTGTAAGAAAAGTCACTCACAAGTTTCCTAAAAATGATCATTTTGATTTATTAAGAATCATAAATACGTCTAAATGTGGTGAGTGTTCAGATTATTTGATGTGTTGTTTCAATGTTGCTAGGAGCTTATCTGCATCTTCAGCTGTCTTAACTCTTAGGAGGACCGGTATTGGAGGTGGTTCTGCTTCAGGTGTAGGTACACACACTAACATCACATTATTGGTCCCCATTCTCTGCAGAGGCATAGACTGGAAGAGGAGAGTGTTGAGCAGCACATTGCCCAGGCTGGTATCTGCACGTACTAGCAGTTGTGTCTTGGCACCACCAGACACTGGTTTCAGGAACAAAGTGCCAACACCGCGGTCCTGGAAAGACCCTCCTTTTTTTACAAACACCTTGCACCTGAAGAAAGAAAATACATTAACACTTATGAAATTAATAATGTAATAAAACATTTAAAAATACTTTAAATGGAAAAGATTAAATGGCTGTTACATGATCAGTTTTATTCTTTGGAACTCCATTCACAAATTCTAGAGTACCTTAACACTCCTACCTTTTCCATCCATCACTGCAAGTGCTGTTTCCTCATGTTTTCATGCCATTTATCAACCTTCCTTTGGACTATCCAGGTCTTTTCTTATTTCTTGAAATCTGGCAAAATACTTCCTTGGCCCAGCTACTATCGATTCATCAGGCTTTATGCCCCACCCACCCGATTTTATTTTTCCTTGCAGTCTTGATAAAATCAGCCACTCCAGTCTGCTCCCTATTCCATTTCTTTGTCACTCCCACCTCCACCCAGTTATTCATAACATACTTCTGTCTATTACTCACTGAGCAAATGTGTGTATTTGGAATGGTTTTCAACATTGAAACTCACAGTCACGCTTCAAAACTGGTAATAAAATTTATGGTAAACTGTTGTTTTCATACCCAATAAAACTCAAATTTTCAAAAGCCTCAAAACTTTGTCAAAAACACTCCACAGGCCGCTTTCCTTTTAAGTTTATTTAGTTTTCTGTCTGTCCAGTCCTCAACTTCAACTACCCTAATAATATAAAAAAATTTCACTGCTAATTGTGAGTGAGCACATACATGCATCAATCGTACAATGTTCTCAGTAGTGCTAAAAATGGTGATGTGGAGGTTTCAAAATAAGAGCAAAGGGATTTAATGCATTCCTGACAGTGGAAGGAGTGCAGGGAATGGAAATTATTAAACAATGGCACAGCTGTACATAGAGAAGTGCGTATGCATTGCAAGGGTCAAAGTGGATGTCACTGGCCAACGACACAGGATCTGTAACGCCACATCCCATTCCTGATACTATTGTCCAGCATGTAGACGCGAGTTATAGAGGCACTCATTACCCCAGAGGTCAAACTGAGCAATGGAATTGCAATGAACGTGCAGTGCTCTCTGTACACACATGCCATTCTTCAAAGAATTTCCATTCCCCATACTCCTTCCGCTGTATGGAAATGCACTACACTTCTTGGCCCTTCTTTTGAAGCCTCCAGTTCACCACTTCCACCATGACAGGGTGCAGTGGGTTCCTAATGCATTTAAGTTTCCGCTTTGTTGTCACATGGGTTTATGCTCATGTTCCTCCAGTGGCAAGTTTGGGGCTTCAGTTCTCTTACACAGAACACACCTTCCTTAGGCATTGCCATGATGATACCTGCAGCAGTTTTCATTTTACATCCTCTGACTTGTTTTCTTTTTGAATGCTCCTTATATATTCCGTCAAAATATATTACGCTTGACTGAAAGTTATTTCAAGTTCTGAATTTCTCACTATGGTGGTGGTGGTGGTGGTGATGGACACTACAACAATCCTCATTTTGCTTACACTACATCTCACATGAGTGTCCTCTCTGCTCTGATTCTGTGTGACAAATCTTCTGTCCTGATTTTCATTCAATTTTGTCTTCCATTTTTCCTGTGCTTCTGATAACCCTACTATATCCCATGTGAACTTATCTAATGCCCCCACTATACTATCTTATCTTACATCTGAACTGGATACAAGAAACAAGAACACAAAAAACTGAATATCTAGATGAAAATTACAGGAAAATTAGTAATCACTTATTACTTTCACTGGTGACAATCCTTCCCACTATATGATAATCAGTGGGAATAGCAGGAATGTACAGCACATCCAGGTTACCATTTACAATACTTGTTTTGTACTGTCCAACTACTTATTAAAATACTGTTGTGTGATGCAACTATGAGCATGTAATGGTTCAGATGTTTATTCTGTTAGTAACATGAAAAAGGCTTCTGTCATAAAGTGAGCATTAGAGATGAGTTAATACTTTAAAGACGTAAAATTAACTGACAATTGCACAAAACAATAGCTCAAGATGCTATACATGAAAATAACAACAGATAATGCAAATGCAGAAGCAAACAACTTTTTAAAGAAGGAGAAGAAAATGGAAATACAACAGAAGTAAGTTAATAACAGGAAAATGAAATGGAAATAAGGTAAAAATAGTCAAACTGCTAAGTGAGAAAGTAAGTAATAATAAAAACATATACTACTTCCACGAATTAGTCAACAAAAAATGCTAGAACGATTATGAAAAGTGGTAAAAAGAGGCACTGATTCAGATGAAGACACATTCATTCCATATGAAATAACCCCCCTGAACCAATTGTTCCACATGAATGAAGTTTCATTCACATATTAGATGGGGTGCAAATTGTTTATGGTCATAATCATATGGTAATATGCATGTAGACTGATTATACTGTCTACCCTCCCAAGCTACACTGATCTGCAATAATGCAGAGATGACCACGGTGATGGTTGATGCCATTTTGGGATACTGTTCCAAGCTATCAACACCTGTTGTAACAAGTGGTCAAGAGTTGTTGCTTGTATTGCTGACGAGAATAGATGGCTTCCCACGATGCTGAATGGAGGACTGCTCTAGCGATTAGGTTGCCGCTGTAGTTGCCAAATAGTAAGGAACACCAACTAGACGTTCCAAGAAATAAGCGCATTGCTTTCCTGTTGGAACAACACATTTCCCTGTTGAAGAAAAGGTAACATAATTGACAATGTTATGAATATAAGCTGCACCAGTCAGCGTTCTCTCAATGAATTCCACATGTGTGTGGTAATTGTAAGGCTGTGGTTCCCCACAGCATTACACTTAAAGTTGATCCTCAATGTTCTTGACAGATAAACTGCAAGAGTTGCCTATCTTGTGATAGATACCGTACTAGCAGACGATCATCACTGACCTCAAGATAGCATCTGCACATCACTTAACACAACTTCCTCTTTAAGCCCTCTAGTTGCATCTTTTGGTACACCATCAGAGGTGCCTGCACAGTGATAAAGTGCAATAGGTAGTTTGGCAAGCGGCATCAACTTCCACCAAATGGTTTCTCATGTTCCTGAATGGCACACTGGATGCAACATTGGTCCTAATTTATGAGATTGTGACATGATCAGCAATAGGGTCTCGTCTGGCACAGCAACTGAGGCATGAATCTGTATGCTGCTATCACCTGGAGCCTTGTGCACATTTCAAGGACTGTTGTACCACTGATACACTGTAACATGTTACATCCTAAACATTAGGCAATTCAATAAGTAGGAAAAGACAGATTGCTACTTACTGTAAAGAAGACATGTTAAGTTGCAGACGAGCACAATTAAAGGGCACATCCACAAAGCTTTCGGGCACAGCCTTCATCGGCAAAAGAGAAACACACATCATTCACACAAAGAGGCACACCTCACCCACACGTCCGCCAACTCCAGCAGCTGAGGCCACAATGCCATTGCCTGTTTGTATGAACGGCTCATGTTTCTATGTTTCTCTTTTGCTGATGAAGGCTGTGGCCAAAAGCTTTGTGTAAGTGTCTTAACTGTGCCTGTCTGCAACTTAATATGTCTTCTTTACAGTAAGCAGCAATCTATCTTTTTTACACTGTCGATATTCCTATGTGGATTTTACATTAGGCAATTCCTCAGATGAACAATCCAACCAGCAAAAGGCTAACAATAATATCTCACTGAAATCCAGTTAATTGCAGTACTCATTGCCATCATCCTGCAATGTCTACTATCCTTACTAACTTAGTAGATACTCTGAATAACTAATAACTCTTTCTGCTGTTATGGTCTCAAGTACTTTGAAGCTCAACACACTTGGTTCTTACTCTGTCCAACATAAAGCATAGAATCACTGAATTTACAAGCCCCATCGATTTCTACACCAGATTTGTTAGCTGCCACGCATGCAAGCAGCCACCTGCAAGCAGTGGGGAACCTGTGGGCATGAGTGGGGAGAGCTGGGGGCAGTCAGGCAGCTAGCACATGGTCTATGTGACTGTACGGCTCCAGTTGAGTGGTGGTGAGCCAAGTTTGCAAAGTGGTTTGTGTCTGCACAGAACATGTCCAGTAGGGCTACTGGTGCGTAGCTTACTCCACCTCCAGCTCTCCTCGAGTGAGCTGACAGGCAGGTGTCGGCACCTCTGCCCCTTGGGCAGCATTGGAACAGCTTGTTCTACACAATTCACTAGAGATTTTTATTTTGCACTAGTCTATATTAGTAGTAAGAGAAGACATTCTGAAGAATGCACTGAAGACATTAACAATGCAAAACTTGTAAGTTTGAACAGTTCAATGTGGACCCCTAAACTCACAACTGGAGATGTTACTATTTCAGAGCCCTATTTAATCTCTGAGAACCGATGATAAAGAATAGCAGCGGAGTCAAATTTATGCCTGTCAGTACTCTAAGTTCAGAAACTTGGCCTCTAACAGGACAAAGGTATCAAATTGCACCCTACTTAAGACCACATTCCGGAACAAAAGAAAAAAATCGCAGGACAAACTGCATGGAAACCTTTGAGGGCATTACGAAATATCTAAGGATCGAAGTGGTGAAGACTGCTGGTCTCACTTGCGGCATCAAAGCAGAGCTCACAACTTGCAGCATCGTACCTAGAATTGATTGAGGTCCTTTGGTTTGTAGCCGAGTGGAGGGTCTCAGCAACAGGCTCTGTCGATTCTGTGACTGTCATAGCTGCAGATTTCTGGACTTGTATTATAGGGTGCAGAGTTGTAGGGCTCTGCCATGATATGTCAGAGGTGCACTACACAAACGAAGCTGCGGACACCAGCAGGTGATACACAGAGAATGAAATCACATCTCATACAAAGCAGACACACTTCGACTGTCAACATTTTAACAGTAAATCACCACAGTATTTGTAAGAAAGTTACCAAATTTACTGCCCTCTAGGTTATTGTTTCCAGTGAAGTTGAATTTGAGTGTGACAGTGAAGTTATCTGGAAGCGTATAACATGTCTATGTTAAATCAAGTTAATTGCTGGATGTTCTTACAGACACCTGATTCCACTGTGACAGTTTTAGAACCAGTCAAGGGAAGTCTACGGTCAGTATCACAGAAACACCCAGATCATGCAATATTAGTTGGAGTTGGTTTTAACCTACTGAGTATAGGTTGGGTCATCTACGGATTCACTACAAGTGGTACGGACAGACAAGCTTGTGAAGTGCTCCTGAATAGGTTTTCCGAAACCTAACTTGAACAACTAGTTACGACAAGCCACATGCACTGGAGATATTTTAGGCCTTGTATCAGCAAACAGGCCATATCTTATCAACAATGCCAATATACAGACAAGGATTAGTGGATCATGAGGGTTACTTAAGTTGATAAACCTGTCAAGAGGCTCACGGGAGAGTGTTAATGCCAGAAAATGACAATGAGTGGAAATAATTTAGCTCCACTACTAAAGACCCAGAGGGATTGTTGGGAAGATTTAAACTGACTGTAAATAGCACTCTGGAAATGTATGTGCCAAGTCGATTAAGGATGGAAAGGACCCTCCGTAGTTTAATAACAAAATTCGGAAAACACTGAGGAAATGCAGATTGTTGCACTCTCGATTCAAAATAAGAGCGCACAAATGTGGACATGCAAAAGTTAGTAGAAATTTGTGTGTGTCTGTAAGAAGAGCAATCCATGAAGCATACCACAACTCCCACTGTCATACCACAGTGAAGGATCTTGCAAAGAAACAGTGAAAATTCTGATCATACATAAAACCTAAGTCATCTGCCCAGTCAGTCATCAACCAGGCTGGGGTGGCAATAGAACACAGCAACAGGAAAGCTGAAGTTTTAAATTTCATATTTAAGAAATCATAAACACAAGAGGATCGTACAATCATACTGTCATTTTACTCATACAGACTCTGCCAGGACGACATAGAAATTGACAACTGTGGCATAGAGAAGCAACTAGAAGAGTTGAAAAGAATTAAGTCACCAGGTCAAAATGGACTCCCAGTTTGGTTTTACAGAGGTATTGGCCCCTTACTTAGCCTCCATTTATCGTGAATCTCTTGCCCAGTGAAGAGCCCCAAGTGAATGGAAAAAAAGCGCAGATGACTCTTGTATACAAGAGAGGTAAGAGAACTGACTAATAATTACAGGCCAATATCCTTAACACTTGTTTGCTGCAGAATTCTTGAAACATTCCGAGATCGCATTTAATAAATTTCCTCAAGACAGAAAAGCTCCTGTCCACAAATCAGCACAGATTTAGAGAGCAATGCTTGTGCTAAACTCTGCTTGCCCTTTTCTCATATGATATCATACAAACCATGGATGTAGGGCAACAAGCAGACTTAATATTCCTAATTTCTGGAAAGTATATCATATTCCTAGATTTCCGGAAAGCATTTGACACAGTGCCCCACAGCAGAGTGTTGACGATGGTTTATGTTCCCAGATGTGTGAGAGGCTCTGAGACTCGGTCCTCGATTGTGAGTGTTCAACAGAGGCAAAAGGCATGCCCCAGGGACAAAAACAGAACAGCGGAATTTTTGAGCAATGTTATGCCATCAAGATTTGTGTTAAACTTGGGCGATCTGCAAGTGTGGCCTCTGAAAAGCTGCAACAGACCTATAGGGAACATTCCTTATCAAGGTTTGCACATGAAAAAGGTTTGTGACAAAACTGTGCTAAAAGCCCCACACCCCACAACTGAGCAGAAGGGCAATCTAAGAAATGTGTGTGCTGACGATCTTGAGAGGACTGACAATGACCACCATGTGATCACAGGTGATTTTTTAGTACAATCATGAAAAGGGGGCAAAGTGAGGAGCGACACAGTGAGACATCTCCTCAACCGAAAGAAGTTCGAATAAGCAAATCAAAGAGCAAAACTATGTAAATTTGCTTTTTTGACAGTAGGTGTATAGTGCTTAAAGAATTTGTTCCTCTAGGACCAACTGTCAAAGTGTTTTACAAAGATGACCTTGGAAAGCTCAGGAAAAGGGTGAATTGAATGAAGCCGGACACTGCAGACAAGGGGATGCTGTATAATGACAATACCACATGTCACAAAGCCAGTTCCATCACAAAACTTTTGGTCTCAAAAGGCATTAAGGCATTCCTGTTATTCCTAAGCACCCCTATTCACCTGACGTGAATCCTTGTAACTTTTCTTTTCCCAAAATTGAAAAATGTCTTAGGGACGTCATTTTGGGTCTCTCAAAAGAACATGACTGAGTTGCCAAAGGGACCTACTTTGAAGGGGATAATATTGTTGTTAGAAAGTAAATAAATAAATAAAAACTTCTCACCATATAGCGAAGACGCTGAGTCGCAGATGATGTGCCTATCTGCAACTCAGCACCTCCACTATGTGAAATGGGATGGAATGAACACATCAGGTTGGCAGTAGGGAAGGTGAATGCTCAACTTCATTTTATTGGGAGAATTTTGGGAACATTTAGCTCGTCCATAAAGGAGACTGTGCACAGAATGCTAGTGTGAGCATTCGAGCATTTGGAGCTTCCACCAGGTCGGACTAAAGGAAGAAATCAAAGCAATTCAGATGTAGGCTGCTAGATTTGTTGTTCATTGATAAACCTTCATAGAAGTATTACAGAGTTGCTTACTGAACTCAAAAAGGAATTCCTGGAGGGAAGACTATGCTTTCTGCAGGGCACTATTGCAAAAATTTGGAGGACTGGTAGTTGAGGCTGACCGCCAATGTACATTTCGATTAAGGGCCATGAAGATAAGATGCGAGAAATTAGGCCTTGTATGGATGCTTTTAGGCAGTCTTTTTCCCTTATTCTATATGCATGTGGAATAGGAGAAAAAAATGAATACAAGTGTTACAAGGTACCCTCCGCCATGCACCATACGGTGGTTTGCAGAGTATATGTATAGATGTAGAAGACCAGGGATAAAAAATCAAAGTGGAACTTAGTGAATGAATTAAGGAGGAAGATGAAGGAATAGGTTTACAAGGAAATAAAGAGACACAAATGACAAGAGAAAATCCAAAACATGCAAAAAGCACCACTTGATTATAGGTGATTAATCTTGCACTAAGCTTAAAATCAAGTAAAAGTAATGGTTACAAAAACTCTAATCATATTTAACATCATTTTTTGTGAAATAAATATAGAACTACCTTTTTGAAGCAATGATTAAGGTCTTAATAATAAGATTATCTGATCAGGTGTTTGTAACAATTCTAACTTTAGGGGGTCATACTGTGTATGTTTCAGTGGACTTCAACTAGCCTTACTTAATCTCGTTGCATAACATTTAGATGAACACATAACTGTATTATACTATACATTACAGTATTGATAATTGTATACCTTTGAGAGTATACTGCATCCTTCTCAACAACAGGGGTAAATTCTGCTTTGGGTGGCTCTTCATTGTCATCTTTACCATCTTTGTCATTCTCACCAGATCCTCCCTCTGGCTTTGAAACATTTGCAAATGTAAATGGCTTCTGGCTGTGAATTCAAAGAATACAGAGACATTTGAATTCGCACAAAAATAATCTTCCAGTCATCACTGCTCTTACAATACTTTTATTAAAATTCAAGTGTAAAAACATCAGAATAATAAAATAGTAACAGTACCTATGTTTTGATATTAGTTAACATCATAGAAGATTACTTAGCTACACAAATCTGGCATTATAAGTATGTGTCTGCAAAATGTATTTTCTTTCCAACATATTCTACCACACAATATGCTAGCATATATAATGTGTCTACATTCATTAAAGTATGTTTCATGTTAATTTCCAATTAAAAAGTTAGGTCTTATTAAAATTCAATGGACAAAACCAGTACTGCCTTAGTAAAATTGGTTCGGTTCTTGCACTAAATGTACTACCACAGCTACAGATGCACTGAGCACAGAGTCATTTGTAACTTGGGATGTGTCTCATTTTAAGCCCCAGATGAAAAGAGAATTCACTGTGGTGTCACCGCCAGACACCACACTTGCTAGGTGGTAGCCTTTAAATCGGCCGCGGTCCGCTAGTATACGTCGGACCCGCGTGTCGCCACTATCAGTGATTGCAGACCGAGCGCCGCCACACGGCAGGTCTAGAGAGACTTCCTAGCACTCGCCCCAGTTGTACAGCCGATTTTGCTAGCGATGGTTCACTGACAAATTACGCTCTCATTTGCCGAGACGATAGTTAGCATAGCCTTCAGCTACGTCATTTGCTACGACCTAGCAAGGCGCCATTATCCTTTGCTATTTATCTTGTGATGCATGTACCGTCAGACCGATGTTCACCAATTATGGATTAAAGTTAAGTATTCCAGAAGCTCCATACTTTTTTTACTAGACTCAACTCCTTTAACTGTTACAGACCTCACGCCAGCCTGCGTGAGCTTAAACGCGTGCCTTTCGGTTACCTCATAGTGACTTGGCGGTCTTGCCAAGTCACAACATTCACCATCCACTCCAACATGTTTCCTGATGAGAGCAACATGACAGTCACTCAACCCTGTTTGGATTTTCACATATTTTACAGAGGAAATTAAAATAACGTCTCCACATGGATCAGGAAATTGTTATGTCATTCAGATGTAATCAAAGAAATATTTCTTTACTACTCCCTAAGATGTGATCAATGAAATATTTCTTTACTACTCCCTGCAAAGTGTTGCAACATATGGTAAGTGGTTGTGTCATGCCACGAGCAGCAGACATTTCAAAATACAATTCTCACTTGGATAAACTTACAACTAAGCTTCATTACTGCTGAAATCAAAATTATCCCTTTTCCAGTGACCACAGAGGCACCACAAAACTGGATCCCAACTGGTGGTTGCAGCAACTCTGACAAAATGATACACCAATATCAAGGCTGACAGACTCGTCCAGAGACTTCAACGTCACTCTGAAGCAGAAACAGAGTACCTCCCTCCTTTTGCCACTCCTTGGCATCCTCTGAATCGTCTCACACACAATTTTATTCATAGCGGAATAGTTTACAGAGCTTCATCATGATCTCTCTTTCTATTCTTATCTGTGACATTTCACACTTGCTACTCTGAATGCTGAGAAGTCATCTGCAGCTGGCCAGAAACAGAACTTATGCAAAGCTAATGAGCTGCTGCTTATGACAAAGTGGCACCCTTCTGCCCCGACGGAAGCTGCCTTTGTAGCTAGCAGGGGCTGACGCTTCAATGACACGGTGAATCACATTGATAACACTGATGGTGAAGGCATTTGAGTGAATCTGGTTGTGAATGCATGAGCCTCGAATGGGGTCACTGTTTTGTTGGGTAATGTCTACAGCATTCAGAGCGAGCAGTATCAGGAAAGTAAGGAGGTGTATCAACAGCTGGCTGTAAATACACAGTGAGAAATACCAAAAAGAATATAAGGGTTGCCACAAGTTTCCCCTGACAAATTTTGAGATCTCAAGAGTAAGTAAAGGCGTAAGTTCACAAAAACATGTAAGGACTTTTGTGTTTCTAATCGTGTTATTAACCCTGTAGTTTTGAACGAACAGAAAGTCGTTTTCTTTACAGGATTTATGATCTGGAGGGTTAGTAAACAGTAAATTACATAAAAGAAAGACTTTAGGTGAAGAATTTCTACTTTTATTAATGAGTTAACTCTAACTTTGAATTAACAGCAATCCCTTAATTGCTGACATTAAATCAGAAAAAAATGAAGAAAAAAAGAAGAAACATTCTATTCAAGAACTTTTCTTCTTTTACTGTTACCTTACTTTTTTAGTTGCTTTATTCAATTTTTAAATATACATATGGCGAATGTTACATTGCAAAACACTCAAGTAAAAATGCTACAAAAATATCATTCTTCTCCAATGCAGAACAAGTATTGACACACACCTGTATGTCTATGATGTATTCTTAAAAACACAAATTTAACAAAGTAAAGAATTGAAGTGTGTACAGAAAATTTTACTTGGCTAAAATTGTTTTGCACCTAATAGCTATGGCAGTGACATATTATGACGACATAATTTAAGAGAAACTTTTATGGCAGGACCCAATATTTAAATACAATTTATCATTCCAAAATTTCATACATCATACTGAACACTAATTTTAAGCATCTGTCACTGCCTTTGGAGATAAAACATTTTCCATGGAATCAAAACTTTCAAAACATATCTGATGGCATCAAATCGTCATACAAATCAGAGTTCAAGAATTTAATATGAACAGAAACTGTTCATCAGATTAAAATCAATACCAAATTTTGTCAAAACTGCTTTCATATTTAAAGTGCTGAAATATTTCGATTCAATGAAAACTAAACACAAGTTTTGCCTTTCCATTAGGTGTTACAACATGTGAAAATTCAGTAATTTTCAGCAAATTAGGTGACACAGCCCTTTCATGTAAAATTCAAACAAATTTTAAACTGTTAGGAAACACACCACATGTATGAAATGAGCAGTCAAATGGTCCAGGCATTATATTCAGTCTTAAATGATCGAGTGTGTATTTTTACATAGCTGCAGTCCCAATAATTACCATATGGGACTGGAGCATTAAGCAAATGGAACAACTATACACAAGTGCTAAAGTAATATATCAAGACATACATATAATGGTTATCACATATTTTACTAGGTGCAGGCATAGGAAATTTAAAATTTGTGCTTGAAGTTAACTTTAAGCAAATACTGAATGTTTAACTGCCCTACATAATACACAATGTATCTGGAAAGTCGCTACAGAAGAAAATAAGAATTTTTTTAACAATAATTCAAATCATAATAATAATAATAATAATAATACACAACCTTGAAACACATGGCAATTCGCCTGAGAATTGACAATACTGACTTGCCACTATATATTGCAGCAGAGATGAGCCCAAAAACTGTTTTTCAGACTACATCTTTCTTTCCACAGAGGATTATCAGTTGCCATGCACCTACCTGATAGATGAGAAGAGTCTATTGGATTAGGACACAAACCTACACACATGGACAGGACCCCTATTGAACTTTGAAATCTGAGATAGGTACTGACAGACGGAAGCAGTGATGTATGTAACAACACATGCCTCAAAAGGCTGTGCCGTAAGAGGTTCGTCCACAAAATGGTTACGAGCCTCCTTCACAATTGGAGGAAATGGATTAACAAATGTTTTAAGACATGGCTTTAAATACTTTTTGACATCAGTTTGTGTCACACATTTTGTAACTAATTTCTTTATGAATTTTCTTTTCTTTGTGCGCAGTCTACATCTCTCACATAAACTGCCTGGCCATTATTTCCCTAAATTAAGATTGATTGTTAAGGGATGTTTGCTATGGTAGAGATTCTGGCACTAAATATTACAAAAGGGTTTGGAAAAAATGGGACACAAACTAGAGTTATAAAACATGTATTCATATCATGACAAGCCTGGCAAACTGAGCATCAAAATGTAGACAGAGGACTTCTCGGTAATCTTTTTCATTAAGTTTCATACCCTGGTAACACCTTCATAGGTTTTATGAACTTTCCAGGCAAGATAATGCATCAGACGACACAAACATACAGGGTGACAATTATTGAACTACATGAAATAAAATCATCATAACTTCTGAACACTTTGCATTAGGACATTCAAACCGCTGAGTTGGCCCCGGGGCATGATGGGAATTTGTATGTGCATTGTGACAAAACAAGCTGGGATCTCTCTACTTCCTCTCATTTTGCCATCTGCCTCCTTAAATTCATTTTATTTTCATTTTTGCCTAATTACCTTTAACATGAGTATAATCTGCATTTCATTAAAAGAAAAAGGTTGGCCCTCAGTCTTAAATAACACACCACCAGGTCTAATTTTGTGCTTAGTTTTATGCATGTAATTAATTTCCTTATTTATTTTAACTATTCCTAGTTAATATCTTTTGTTATAGGGTGAAATCAGTAATTGTTTCGTGATTTAGATGCTATTGTTGACTTATAAACAAATATAAACTCTTTATTAATTATTAATATTTGGAAGAAGAACTACTAGAATTCTTAAAGTATTTATTTGGCTCCATTCGAAACCATATTAGCAAAGCCAGCCCATAATTAATTCCAAAATAATTACCAGGTTTGTCAAAAGTATTGTTAATTTCATTATTCAAACAAATACTTCAGCCTAGCCTTTGTGGTAGAATAAACTATTAAAAAGGAGGAATTTTTAAGTATTCAGTTAATTGCATGAGTTGCATCTTAATTGTAATTTCTGTAACTTAAACATCAAACAGTGTACAGTTTTGGTGCATATTATTGTGAGGATATATAAAGGACCGAGTTTTGGTCTCAAGACAGTCAGTCCACGGCCGATTTTCAGAGGGAAATTATGTACTGTTTCAAGTAACAATTTAACAGTGGAATTAGTGTAACACAAATAGGCCGTGTGCTAAAACAATGACAGTGCCTGTTCAATTGACAGTGTCACACATACCTTATTATACTCCAAGAACAGTGAACTGTGTGGTTAGGTATTTATTGCTCATAGATGTTCAACAGCAAACTATTGTAGCAGTACGCTGATGTTTGCCTGTGATCTATTAATGGAACTTATCAAAGTTATCAATAGTGAACTGGCCATATAACTATGTAATATTGGCAGTTGTGAACAGTGAAAATAAAGGTCTGTGAAACGCAACTGTGCAAATGTTGGTTAAATCATTTATAGTCATCAGTGTTCAACTTCCAACCCCCATATTTCAGCCAGTATAACAATGCAGTATGTTGACACTAAGGACTATCAACGAAGAAACAAATCAGTTGAATGTCACAGCATGCTCACGCACCTTGTTGTTGTCAGCCTTTTGCATCTGAAAATGTCATGGTACAGTGTGGCCAAGCGTATGGTGCTTGTGAAGGCCTACTATGCGAGCAATAACAGCCCAACTGTGGCTCAAAGTAAGTTTGCAACTGAGTTCAAGCTGAAGACAACTAGTCCAAGTGTGCTAATAGTCAAGAATTTGATTCAAAAGCTTGAGAGAATGGGTAGTGTTCACGATGACTGTGTTGACAATGTCGGTTGCCCGAAACTGGTGAAAACACCTAAAAACATCGAGAAGACGTGCCGTGTTTCAAACCAATCCCAGGTAATCGATCAAATGAGCTGCACAACAGGTGGGAATCAACCGGGAGACACTGCGACAAATTGTTGTTGAAGACCTGCATCAAGTCCCATACCAAATTCAAACCCATCAGCCATTAAGCCCCAGGGCCATGGAATAGCAGTTGTGCTCTGCCAACACTTGTCCACAGAATTGACAAACAGGATTTTGATGTGAATATGGTTTAGTTTAGCGACGAAACCCATTTGGATGGGTTAGTCATGAAAATTTGTGCATTTGGGGGACTGAGGAATCGCATTTCGCGATCAAGAAATCTCTTCACTCTCAACGGGTGACTGCATGCTGTGCAATGTCCAGTCACAGAATAATCAATGCAATATTCATTAATAGCACGGTGACTACCGAGCGGTACGTGAATGTTTTGGAAGATGATTTCATCCCCATTATCCAAAGTGACCCTGATTTTGACAAGATAATGTTCATTCAAGATGGAGCTTGACCCCATCGAAACAGGACAGTGTTTTAAGTCCTGGAGGAGCACTTTGGGAACTGCATTCTGGCACTGGGTTACCCTGAGGCCACTGGCATGGGCCTCGATTGGCCGCCATATTCTCCGGATATGAACACATGAGACTCATTTTTGTTGGGCTATGTTAGAAACAATGTGTACAGAAATAATACCAAAACCATTGCTGAGCTGGAAACAGCCTTTCAGGAGGTCACTGACAGCATCAACGTTCCACCGCTTCGTGGGTCAAATTTCGCTATTTGTCGGCATCATATCATTGCCAATGATGGCAGGTTATCGAACATGCCATAACCTAAATCCGAATATCTGTAGTGACTTTTACATGTTGAATAAAATGTGTGCATGCTATTGTTTGTAACTAATTTACATTGTTTTTTCCATATAGTTCAATAATTGTCACCCTGTAAAAGAAATATGTTGTATAAGATTAAAATTTTAAAAAATAAGAACAGCAATGGGATATGTTCAGTAACTTTTCTCTGCCAAATAATAATACTCTGTATTTTGTCAAACAAAGAATTAAAATCAATCAACGAAAACCAGTCAAAACTTCTTTGTGAGAGAAGCAAACTCTTCATTTCCACTCAGTACAGTGGCACTTTTGGACAGTATCTGTGACTTTTTGGCCTCCAGTTCTTTAACTTGCTAGATGATGGACCTCTTTCATCTAGCTCTCCCAGCTGCTTCATCTTTTTCACATTATTTAATCTTTAAAGCTTCACCATCTCCATCTCTAGCCTTGCGATAGTCCAGAAGCATTCTCTTGTTAACGTCAATCTTTACTATGACATCGCCATCTGATTTTAGGCCATCATATACTTGACATATAGCTACCAATGACTTGTTTTCTTGGTTGACTATCATTCACTCTTTATTAATGGGAAAACCTTGCTCTCCAAAGGCTAGTCCGTGGCGCAAAACAAGAACCTTTCGAAGAAAGCTACACAAATGCCGACACATGATATCACCATTCAATAAACCTCTCCAAGAGTGATCGATACTCGTCTCAGTCTTCCTGTAGTTTGCACAGAGATCGAAATCCAAAAATATCTCATTGCCAAGAACTAGAATGAATTATTTCTCAACTTTGTCAAAGTCCTTAGTACTTGTCCAATTTTCTGAAGATAATTTCTGCAAGGCGTCCAAGATTCTAGCCCTGCTAGTTCTTGGGCTGTTGTATATCACAATTGGATCACAAAAGCTTATTATCTGCAAACACTGTACTTCAAAGGTGACTTGAGGAGGTCTGAGTACGTTTCGATCAGAAGTCCCTGCACTCAGTCCTGAAAGGTAAAATATCTTTGGTAGGTACTTTTACTTTTCTGAGATCAGACAATTCATGTCTGCTGCAGGAATAAGACCAGCTTTATAATTAAGTTTTACATCATATGCTGATTTCGTGCTTCAGCCTGAACAACTGAGACATTACATCATCAAGCAGAGTTGACAAAGCATTGTACATGATAGGTGCACCAAAACAAAGCTAAAAAAAAGATATTTTAGACAGCAGCAGAGGATCTTCGAGATATTTCAACATCACTGTCCAGCTGTAAGTATCTATTTTAATCTCTTACTCCTTTACTCTCCTCGCAGAAGTCTTTAGAAAGGGGATGAATTTTACACCCTGGTCAACTGCATCCTCATCTTCCATCCAGCACATAGAGCAAAATTTTTTAGGGAAGGGTGGATTTTTACATTTATTAAACCTTTTGTAATCATTTCTTCTTGCAGGTACAGTCTTCAACACATTATAAAGCAAAGTCAGAAAAGGTACAACACCCCAGCCTTTCAGGCTGCGTTCTTGAAAAATCTGATGAATTGCATGAAGACCACAAGATCCCATAACAATAAAAGCTGATGCACTATCCCCATGAATACTCTTCAGATAAAGACAAAAATCCTTCAACAATGCCTGATTGACACTAGGTCCAATCACTGATAAGTGAAGCACGTTGGTAAGATTCTGATCAGAAGTCTCTCTCTTAAAACCATCCAACATATCAGCAGCAGTGGTATGAAACGCAGATGAAAAATAGTCCATTTCAAATTGTTTGCTAACTTTGTGCAAATATCTGAGAGCAAAATTCATTTGCCACAACTCAGCCACCTTGTTAAGTCTCTCATCAAATAAGATTACAAAAAGAACGTCCCCATCAAGATGTTCAAGAATATTTTTCCTAAAATGCGGAGCTAAACCATGAACAATACTGTATAATGTCTTGGTCCGCCCAAGCCGCATCTTACTAGCTACGTTATTGTTAGGGATCATGACTGGAAACAAAGCAGTCTGCTTTCCTGTAGTAGAAGAGAACACATGATTTTTGACAGCCTGCAAAGTCCATAATATTTCCACACTGGTAACATCACCCTGAATCAGGTAGTTTGAAATACGGCTGCTAGCCCATGCACTGTTAAAGCAGTGCGTCAACTGCTAGTTGACACAGCATTGGTGGTAGTGGTGGAGGTGATGCTGCACTGCAATAGCTAGGAGGTTGACAAACCGACCGCGAACTGCGAGCTTCCAGATTCACCAGTCACTGATCTTATCAAATCTCAAGGCAGCATCTTCATTATGCCCAGTTATCTTGTCAGATGACAAGGAGCATTATCTGGAAGTATCAGCACCCTGAAAACAATCAAATATCCACAAATAAGAATAATGACATGATCCTTGTGATACTACACATCTTCCAACCTTTAAAATTCAGAAGTCAGGAGATACAGTTTTAAAAAAATCAGGGGGCACAAATGATAGAAAATTGCGGCTCATTTTCAGTCTAGCACTGAGACAACTAATGTGAGTCTTTTCATGTGAATTCAAAAAGTTGTATAATTGCTATAAAAATACAAATAAAAACACTGGAACTAACCAAAGCGTCAATTCCATATCCGTTATCTGTAGCGTAGTTCAACTGCAGTAACACGTTGGGATGTTTCTTTGAGCATTTCTCCTATGATTGTAACAGTTCTTGTTCCTGCAAAGCTGTACAACATTGCTATTTGGTAAATAATCCTAACACCGAATTCCAATTTTTTTTTTATTTATTTTTATTATTAGTCATAAACTTAACATTTTCTCTGTGGTTTGGAACACTGCTTTTACCACCATGTGATATAGAAATGTCACATCAGCAAAGACAAGATATCTGCATGGTAAATAAAGAAAAGCGTGAGGTCATCCACGGAGTACTAAAAGAAATCCATCGATTTCAGTTACAAGATAAATCACATGAACCTCAAGGCCGTCAATTCAATTAAATACCTATGAATTACAATTATGAACAACTTTAATTGGAAAGACCATATAGATAACGTTGTGGGGAAGGCGAACCAAAGACAGTACTTTGTTGGCAGGACACTTAGAAGATGCAGCAAATCAACTTGTCTGCCCTCTGCTAGAGTACTGCTGGGATCCTTACCACATAGGATTGATGGAGATCATCAAAGAAGTCCACAAGAGAGTAGCTCGTTCTGTATTATCGCAGGATAAGGGAGAGAGCGTCACAAAAATGATACACAAGCTGGGGTGGTAATCATTAAAACAAAAGTGTTTTTTGTTGTAATGAGAACTATTTATGAAATTTCAATCACCAGTATCATCATAACAAAATAAATCAGAGTGTGAATGGGAAGATTTAGGTGTTCGTTTTTCCTGTGCGATAATCGAGGCAGAATGGTAAAGAAATAATCTAAAATGCTACGATGAACCCTATGTCAGGCACTTAAGTGTGAATTGCAAGCTAGTCACGTAGACAAAGATTATAAAATGCAAACAAGGATCTTTCCTCGACATAATAATGCACGGAAACTGTTGTAATATTGCTCCCAGAAAACAAAATGAAAATGTTTAAGATTGATGGAGTTAAAAAATTGTTGAAATGAGTGCATTGGTTGCAGCAAAGTAATATATTGCTGTCATCCCTACAAATTTGTTCACGCTGATGACTGTTGATTCCTTAATTACAATGTTGTACATGCTGTCACCGATATCCTGTAGCATATTTTCCACAAAACAGGGCCTTAGTACATGTTTCATAACGGCACTACACTTTGTTCTATGTATCTGAAGTTTTCTGGAAACATCATTGTTTGAATTTACTCACATACAACTCACATTACATAGACAAAAAATGGAATGGAACCCTCAGCTTGATTCAATTTTACAGATTCTTTCATGGTTTTGGAAGATATTTTTGTTTAAGGTGCTGGAGCTGTCTTCTGTTTTTTGTGCCACTATGGCTTATATGTCAGCATAAGATGCTAACAAAGTACTATGACATAATTTAGAAGATGCTCTTGTGTCATCGCCAAAAATTCTTTCTGACCAGTTTGCAAATTTACTATCGCAAAGCCATTCAGTACGACATTTCTGGGCTTACTGTGCCTTTACAATACCCATGTTTAATGCTAAAACAATATCCATTTATCTAAAAAAAAAACACCACATTAATGCAGGTGCTATAGGTATGCACAATGTATGCAGGTGCAGATTTATCAATACTAGAACACATGACAATACTGGAACTAAGATAGAATACCATTTATTATAAATACATAAATAAATAAATGTCATGTGACTAGGGCTTCCTGTTGGGTAGAACGCTCACCAGGTACAAGTCTTTCGATTTGACGCCACTTCGGCAACTTGTGCATCGATGGGGATGAGAAGATGATGATTAGGACAACACAACACCCAGTCCCTGAGTGGAGAAAATCTCCGACCCAGCTGGGAATTGAACCCTGGTCCTTAGGATTGACGTTTTGCTGCGCTGACCACTCAGCTACCGGGGGGGAGGGGGGGGGCACGACATTACAAATATTTAAGTTATATAAATTCAAGAGCTAGTAGACATTTATAAATTAAATAGTGTTGTTTTCTATATATTCAATGGATCAAGACATTTTAGAAGTAATTTTACTGTAAGACCATCCTAATATGTTTAAAATCTGCCGTAATTCCCATTAGCCACTAGACAGGTACTCACGAGATTTAGTGGGAAAACCACTAACTTGGCAGCGCTGGAATAGTGGCAACACACAAACGCAAGTCCACATGGAGCACAAAACTGAGCAATATGAGCATGCATTCTACAAAATGCACAGAAAAGAGGAAAAAGTACAATCTATTACATGTCATATGCGACTTTCTGATTTGTACGAACTCCGAGGAGTACATGAATTAAAAGACTAATTAGCAAAGGATTTTCTACAACAGGCCAAAAACCGAAACAATGGATATTTAAAACAACTGTCTTGGCCATCATTACCTAAAAATTGGGAGAAATAGTGGAATAATTGGGAGATGGGAGAAAAGCTGAAAATCTGGAGTCTCCCACCTAAATCAGGAGAGTTGGCAGGTATGTACTATCAGAGAAAGAACAGTGGTTGTCAATAGATGGTTGTGTCCAGCTTCAGAATGCACGCATGATGAAGACAACATTAATCACCCCCTTATCTAAAGAGGAGGCAAGAGGAGCAGAAACAGTGGGAAAGCAAGGCGGCAAAGTGTACCTTGCTGGTCCTCCCTCTTCAATGGAAAGCTAGTGGCAAGTTTCCATAATGAATGCCAAAACTTGATATTAGAAAAGGATAGGTCACATCAAGCTGCACAAGGGTATGTCGAAAATGCCTAAGTGAGTCTGTCGCTTTTGAGTGCCACTCCGTTGGCAAGGTTTCCCATCTCACCTGATGGTCCCATTCTCTTCACTTACATTTTAAAATATTGTTGGAATACCCTTTTAATGGCCTAACACAGCACCAAAACAGCAGCGGGGAAAAAAGAAATGCAGTCGTTGAAGATAAAATCCCATTAAGGTCAGTGAGATGCTGTGCAGCCTTTACGAGTCTACACATCATTTAATAGTCTTAGCACTTTACTTACCAAAGATTGACGAGTATCCACTGTCTTCTTGACCGCCATGACTGCCTTGAAGTGCTTAGCTCCTTCCACATGGCTGATCACATTCATCTTCCCCGTGTTGCTGAGAGCACAAGACTCGCTGCATACAGCGCGATACACCTGGAATACTGACGTCTTGTGTGTCTTGATGCCCTCAAACTTCCAATCATTCGGCCATTCAGCACTGAATTTCACCTTACTTGGTTTCACCATGATACACTACTAGAACACTGTGGGAGCTGCCACATGACTGAGGACAGAAAGTTGTTTGTTTGTAACACTCCTGCAACAGTCAAAAGCTGGTGTGCCTTTGAAGGTGAGGTGCCACACAAAAAACGAATTTTCCTGAGGAGCCACAGATATTTCCAGCAGATTCTTTGATAGCTGCAGCCAATGCCTGAGTGTTTGTCGAGGACCGGTTTTGAGACTCTACCTGCAGAATGTGAGAATAAAATACTCACAGCATCCCTCAAACAGTCTGATTTATCGAAACGAGATTTTGGCAAATGACAGCACGGAAATATCTGAGCATTCTTATATATCTAAAAAGAAAGATGATGAGACTTACCAAACAAAAGCGCTGGCAGGTCGATAGACACACAAACAAACAAACACAAATATACACACAAAATTCAAGCTTTCGCAACAAACTGTTGCCTCATCAGGAAAGAGGGGAAGGAGAGGGAAAGACGAAAGGATGTGGGTTTTAAGGGAGAGGATAAGGAGTCATTCCAATCCCGGGAGCGGAAAGACTTACCTTAGGGGGAAAAAAGGACAGGTATACACTCGCACACACACCCATATCCATCCACACATACAGACACAAGCAGTCATATTTAAAGACAAAGAGTTTGGGCAGAGAGTCTTTAAATATGACTGCTTGTGTCTGTATGTGTGGATGGATATGGGTGTGTGTGCGAGTGTATACCTGTCCTTTTTTCCCCCTAAGGTAAGTCTTTCCGCTCCCGGGATTGGAATGACTCCTTATCCTCTCCCTTAAAACCCACATCCTTTCGTCTTTCCCTCTCCTTCCCCTCTTTCCTGATGAGGCAACAGTTTGTTGCGAAAGCTTGAATTTTGTGTGTATATTTGTGTTTGTTTGTGTGTCTATCGACCTGCCAGCACTTTTGTTTGGTAAGTCTCATCATCTTTCTTTTTAGATATATTTTTCCACGTGGAATGTTTCCCTCTGTTATATTCATATCATAATCTGAGCATTCTTAAAGAAAGAAAGACATACTAAGACGTGACTGACAATTTTCTAGACAGTATTCCAACTGTTGACCACAGTGCTGTTATAAAAACTATGTTACAAAAATATGAAATGAAGTTTCAGAAAAAAAAATTCGTTTGTGTGACCATAGCTGCTTTATAATAACTGAAGATATTTTAAATCTGTCTTTGCAGCTAGGGTACAAGAAGCAATAATGCCAAACAAGGAAATATTTAAAGAAAAACTTGCAAGCAGGCGGTGTTTTCTAATGTGTGCAAACATCTGAAGTACTAACATAAACATCTTTTGTAAATGAATTGTTTTAGATGGTGAAAGCAAGCCAAATGGTATGTGTGTTTCATTACGATGACTGATGTCATTTTATTTCAATAAAAATGAAACACATTTGGTGATAAAATATGCATTTCCTTGGAGTCGCAAGACATTTAAAATAGATTCACTGATTTCACAATTAACCTCAAGACAAAAGTAGGCCTCTTGAAAAAGTGTATAATGCGGAGAACAGTTGTATAACCAACACAATAAGTGGCCACCAATAAAATGACGGTTCTGCTTTATTCTTTATTGTAGGTTATTACCCACAGTGTTATGTCTATTATTTTACAGGTACTGTGCAGTTTTTCTTTCAGAAATATATGAATACACAGCATACAAACCAACTGTGACTTCCACAATTTTCTTCTTCCTATCGTCCATACTTTCTAATATAAAAAAACTACTTTTGAAAGTGCCAAAATCTACTAGAATAAATAAAATGTCTATAAAACATCGCAGTGTACAACATACTTGTGGCCAGCCAGTTGCAATTCCTGAAATCCATCGCCCTTGGCCTCTGGCCTGTTGAGAAGCACCGCTATCCCGGGCCTGTGGATAAACCACAAATATCCGCCACATTACGCCACAAACAAACATACCCAGCTTGCGGGCAGTTCGATGAGACTAGATCCAGCAGGCAGGGCCTGCACATTAGTGGGAAACGCTGGGCTTCTGGCTGGAAGACCTGATCCATTAAACACCCACAGAAATGGCATGTGGTTTTGGACCATTGGGGAAATCCACTCATATGGCCAGCTATTCACGAGTCACAGATAGCATGTTGATGAAGTGAGACAGCAGCGGTCAATCCATGCAACACATAACTTGCGCGAATACTCCGAGAATCAATAATAATAATAATAATAATAATAATATAGTCAAGGGAAAACACACTAAACAAGAAGATTACATATTGCATAACCACAGCGACTGCATAGAAGCAATGGAAGAAACAGATGCCTATAAATATATAGGATACTGAGAAAAAATAGGAATAGATAACACAAATTCTAAAGATGAACTAAAAGAAAAATATAGACAAAGACTAACAAAAATACTGAAAACAGAATTGACAGCAAGAAACAAGACAACAGCTATAAATACATATGCTATACCAATATTGACCTACTCATTTGGAGTAGTGAAATGGAGTAACACAGACCTAGAAGCACTCAATACACTTACACGGTCACAATGCCACAAATATAGAATACATCACATACATTCAGCAACAAAAAGATTCACATTAAGCAGAAAGGAAGGAGGAAGGGGATTTATCGACATAAAAAACCTACATTATGGACAGGTAGACAATGTAAGAAAATTCTTTATATAGAACGAGCAGAAACTAGCAAAATACACAAAGCAATCACTCATAAATACATCGGCTACACCATTGCAATTTCATAACCACTTCTACAACCCTTTAGATCACATAACATCAACAGATACGAAGAAAGTAAATTGGAAAAAGAAAACACTACATGGCAAGCCCCCGTATCATCTAACACAGCCACACATCGATCAAGACGCATCCAACACATGGCTAAGAAAAGGCAATATATACAGTGAGACGGAAGGATTCATGATTGCAATACAGGATCAAACAATAAACACCAGATATTACAGCAAGCATATTATTAAAGATCCCAATACCACAACATATAAGTGCAGACTTTGCAAACAACAAATAGAAACAGTAGATCACATCACCAGCGGATGTACAATACTAGCAAATACAGATTACCCCAGAAGACATGACAACGTAGCAAAAATAATACATCAACAACTTGCCATACAACATAAACTAATAAAACAACACGTTCCCACATACAAGTATGCACCACAAAATGTACTGGGGAATGATTAATAGAAATTATACTGGAACAGAACCATTATAACAGATAAAACAACACCACATAACAAAGCTGACATCATACTCACCAATAAAAAGAAGAAATTAACACAACTAATCGAAATATCCATACCCAATACAAGAAATATACAGAAGAAAACAGGAGAAAAAAATTGAAAAAATACATCCAACTGGCTGAGGAAGTCAAAGACATGTGGCATCAGGATAAAGTTGACATCATACCACTTATACTATCAACTACAGGAGTCATACCACACAATATCCACCAGTACATCAACGCAATACAGCTACATCCAGACGTATATATACAACTACAGTAATCTGTAATTATCGATACATGTTCAATCACCCGAAAGTTCCTAAATACAATGTAACATATAACGTACAGTTAAAAGGAAGTCACGCTTGATCAAGGTCTGCGTCACTTTCCATTTTTAACCAGACATAATGTCTGAGACAGGAAAGAAAAATAATAATAATAATAATAATAATAACAATAATGTTGATGATTTTGGGTAGCAACTCACCGTAAAGATGACCGCTGAGCCGCAGACAGGCATATAGATAAGACAATCACACTGTCACAACTAAATTTACAGCAATAGACTTTGTCAGAAAACAAGGGCGCGTGTGCACACACTGCTGCGTCTACTGTCTCCAAGAATCACATCCAAACCAATCACTGCTCACACCTCCTTGCCTCTTGTTGGCAGCTGCTAGGCTAGTGGCCAGAAGTGGTGGCAGTGCTGACTGCAAGCTGAGGGTAGTGGTAGGAAGGGGAGAAACAGTAGGAATGAGTGAGTAGGGAAGCAGTGCATGTACTCAGCAGCACCCAGCCAGCACTGATGCTTGACATCTCAGTAAAACAGATCATTCTATCTACTGACACGAGACAAAAATGAGATTTTCCAGTTTTCTTTTCACATTTCCCTGAGTCATTTGAAATTCACTGATATTCCATAATTTCCAGAACTTGTGGCAACCCTGAATAAAGATATTTTGTGGTACATGATATAAAGCTGAAATAACTGCTTTAAATGTTCAAAAAGTAACCGATTTTTTTCTGAACACGTCATACCCACTGGCTTTGCCAGTCAGTCTAGATCAGGCCCAGTGGCGTATTTACATGTTTCGTACAGCAGTATTGTCAATGCTCACCAAGGGGTATGATGGGATGGAACAATGAGGGTGTGTTAGCTGCTGTTCTATTCAGCCAATAAGAGAGCAGCTGACAGATGACATGTTTCGAAGCAAGAGACAAAGGTATAATACAACACCGCCAACACATGCTGGCCCTGATCTAGACTTTAGACTCTTTCCTTATTTTGTTTATTCTTACAATAAAATTACAAATAATCGTCATGATCATCATTCATAAATTTGCGAATAAGAATCATACCTGCCAAAGGAAAACTGCAATGGTGGCTTATTCTTCTCTTCAGAAGAAGACAATGTTGAAGCCTGTGTAGGGGACACAAGTTTCTGGTTAAATGGAGACAGAACAGAGCTGCTTGGAGTCTTAGAGGGCTCTTCCTGGACATTTTTGTTGTCTAATGTCTTTGTTACAGGAGGCGTCGAAAAATAACCACTTGAACTGAATTTGTCTCCAGAACTTTTTAATCCAAAAGAAAAATTAAATGATTCTTGTGCAACACTTTTAATGTCTTTAGGTGCTGCAGGTATACTCCACATGTCTTTCTTGGATGGTTCTGTATCAACATTTTTTGATGTTTTATACTTGTCTTCTAGATCACTGAGATGTCTTTCATAGTCTTTGAACACTGGTGTAAGTATACAACATGAATTTCTTTCCACATGCATTTTTATCCACTTTGACACACATTCATTAAGTGCCCTCAGATCTGCATAAAATTCCTTTGGCTTCTTTGTGTATCTGTCCATATCATTTTTACCTTCAGCGTCCTTTCTAGTAGACATTTCATTTGAACTTCCTTTCAAAACTCCATTTTTTTGCTGTATAGGAGCACTGGAAGATTCTTTTGATGATGAACTTCCGTCAGCTGCTGCTGTTCCGCCACTGCCGAAATTGAAGGTGACTGTACTTGTACTGGTAGGCATTTTAAATCCACTGAAGTTTGCAAACACACTTTTTGTCTCACCCTGAAACAGAAGTGATGGCTTGATATAAAAGTTTTCCGAGCATCGTAAGAATTGATAGCTATTGACATGATTTTGACAAATCACATTAGAGTAAAAATCTCTCTCTCTCTACCTCTAACTCAAATGGTAGAAAGCATGACTATATCCCAAGTACTACATCCAAAAGGCTAAAATACCGACAAGCAGCAATACACACCACTACAGAACTTGTTGCGAAAGCATTTGATACATGCTGTAGATGGGAAATGTGGATCCAGCAACACCACTACCATGAGTACAAACTAACCTATACACCTGCACTAAAGATGGAAGACTTTGATGTACATTTAAGTATGTGGAAGATGGCTAATATAATCTGCACAAAAGACGAAGCATGCAAGGATTTAATATGGAACAAATAATCCAGTCAAATAGCAGATTTTACTTGCAAAAGGTGGGGTAGAATACTTTGTTTTTTTTTAACTCGTCCATATGGTTGGAAAAATTGGAAAACCAAGTTTTGCAAACAAATTTATGTCGGCCGCTGAACTTTCTGTAGGGGGGGGGGGGGACTTGGAAAATTTCACACTTTTTTCACACTAGCAATTTGGTACATATTTCCTTTTTAAAAGAAAACAAATTACATTACATACTGGAATTGAACATCTCACTCTGCAGTATTCAATTACTCCATGGGCAATCTGGTGGTTCCTGATCACCCATTTATTGTGATTCTGTAAGCTTATCACGCTCAAATTATACTGGGGACTGAGAGCTTGCTGGAACCCGAAGTAGAAAGCTCCAAGATATTTAGCGATTCACGGAATGTATATCAAAAAGACAGATTAGGCACCAAAGGAGGGTGTGTGTACATTGAAGTTGACAAAAATGTTATATCTACTAACGTCAAATTTGAGGTGACAGTGAAGTCATAGCGTATAACAGGTCTATGTGAGACCAAGTTAACAGTTTGTCAAGTAAGGTTGTGGTTGGGTTTATCAGTAGAAAGATACATTTGACAACAAACTAAAATATATACATATATCATATATGAACAAAAGAAAAATGAATTATATAATTCATACTACATCCAGTCAACTACAGTGTTGATAACTGTTTGGCATCTCCGAGGCACACCTGAAACTAAGTTTTCAACATACTCACATGGAAGAGACCTCCAAATGTGTCTAATCTGGGTTGTCCTAAACCAGTCGTACACAAGGTCAAAAACTTCTCCCACTTTGACCACACTTCCTCAATCATCAGTTCTTGAAATGGCAGATATTACAACCATAATGTCAGCATCATCTTGTGCTGAGTCCACCTCAATGCTAAACTCTTGAGATTCCTTTTTAAGATGTGTGGTCAAGTGATTCTTTCATTCGTTGTACAAAACTTGTCTCAGGGACTTAGTTTACCATCTATGATTCAACTACAACTTAACTGAAGAATGTTTTCTACATCTATGCATCCACTCAACAAACTGTGCTACATTGCTCTCCCTCGCATGGTTACCCATCAAATACAATAGCAAATGAAGATAAAAAATGTCACTGCAGGTAATAAATGTAACTTTGGACTACTGATTTGAAGGAAACATTTTGAGGCCAAGTTACTTTGTGTACAAGGTACCGTCCACCAGTGATAAAAAATTTATTCAATGCCAAAGTCCACATCCTTCACTGGGACCAAAATGTAATAAATGAAGATTTTGTTGCTTTTCACACGCCTTTTTCAAGTAGCTAGTTCATATTTCAGAAGTGATTTTAATTCTCTTTCCATTAAACAAATCTTTTGGACAAACCAGAGTAACTTAAGTGTTCTCAACTTTTATAATATTGACGACAGGAAGGAGAGTCACAACTTTTTATTTTCTATGGAACTTTACATGCTGGTAACTGCCATCAACAATGCTTTTCATCCTTTCCTTCCCTATTTATGGTGCATGTAACAATTTGGATTCTCCACTCTGATGACGGAAATTATAAAATCACTTTCAGTGAAGGGAAGCAGTAGTGAAAACCAATCATGCAAGTTTTTCTAAGTTCATATCATATCGATCAATGTGACAACAACTTCAGTTTAGGTTTTGTTCTAAGTTACACCGCTCACTTCACAGTATGATTCAATTTCTGCACTAATGTCCTGCATGTTACTCACAACTTGTGTTCTGTAGAATGCCTGTCAGTCAAATTTTTCGGCTTCACTATCAACTTGAGCTGAGGGAGGACATTTCAACTTTTCAATACTTTTCTCAGGAAGAAATGTATTATGGGGAGTAACACACATTATGTCTATCAGTGCACAGAAAGTACCAGGTCCATCTTGAGTGTTTACATTGAAATCTGCATTGTCATACATAAATTGGCAAAACATGTCACTGTTTCTTTCGTTGTTAACCTGAAGGATGAAAGATACTTATAATAGAGCTGATTCAGTGTAAAATGCTGCGAAGCCAAGGGCGGACAAAACCAGAATGAAATGTTCTGAGCCAAGCTTCCTGTGCAAGTGTGTGCTAATTGCAGTCAAGAGGGATGAAATAAATTAACATGGCCATGAAAACACACAAGCAATAGAAGTGCACATTTTCTCCCTTTTTTTGGGGGGGGGGGGGGGAGATTGTGATAAGTGAGATATTCGATTCCAATGTATAACATAACATATAATGCATTTCTACTATATAAATGGAAACTGAAGTAAAAGACCTCAGAAACATGGTCTCTTGGCATTTTGCATGAAGTTTGAAAAATTGATTTTTTTGACAGACTGTAGTGCCCTTGGTGTTGGGAGTAGAAATAAAGTTTTTGTAATTAAATCGACAGACAATTTTGTGCCCTTTTCAAAAGTAACTAGATGCAAAAGTGCTAGGAGTGCACGAAAAGAGCATCTTTTGGAGAGAGAGAGAGAGAGAGAGAGAGAGAGAGAGAGAGAGAGAGAGAGAGAGAGAGAGAGAACTGAAAAGTCCAAAATTTTCAACGTTTTTCAGCTACAGGAAGTTTAACCAACATAAATTTTTGTTGGCAAAACTTGGCTTGCCAATCTTTCCAATCATGTGAACAAGTCAAATAAATAAATAAATAAATTCGTCCCTATATTTGCAGGTATAGGCTTTTTTCTGACAATCTGACTTAGACTGAAACTGCCCAATAAATCTATCAGTTGTGGCAAGACACATTAGACCATCCCACACTTGCAGGAATATTCTTTCACATTATATCCAGGCAATGAGAATATTTCCTGAAACTTGACTCTACATGCTATTGACTGGATTGAGAAATTAAATTTAATATTGTGTTTCTACATTAAACTATGGTACAACACTGTATTATACTCACAATTTATGCTTTATTTACTTTTCCTTAATACTATTGACTTATGTATCTGTAACTTAATGTATACTAACACAAAGTTTACCACCACAAGCTAAGTAAATAAATACAGTAGAAATAATCTGACTAAAACTGTCATAAAATTGTTTAGTTAAATATGACCCATGTTGTTAAAAAAGTACAGTTCACATTTATTGTGATCTGTACAGTAACGAAGCATTTCAAACTGTATATGAAAATGAGAAAGCACTTATGCATTGCTCTTCAATATATGAGTTTGCTATTCACTGGAAACAGAAAGAATGATTTTAAAAAGTTTCAGGAGAAAATATTTACAACAGAAAAACACTAATGCCAACTTACACAGCACAGTGGCACAGTTTTAGTCTCACTTATGTAGTAAATTACTTCTTTCAAAATTATACTGCTCTGTTTTGTGTGTTTGTACTCAATGACTAACATATATTTGAGTACAGAATAATTAAAACCAAGTACTGGTCTCAAAATTAACAGAGAAATATGCTCTGAATTGGGTAATGGTTCCACAGTGACCCCCTTTCCAATTTTCATAGTAGTAGTGTGATATTTTACACAATGTGTAGCAAAATACCTAATTGGAAATTCATCTATTATGGAATACAGATTTTCTGAATTCACTTTGCAGTTTTAGTGATTTATATTGAAAAGTGTGTTAAACATACAACAAACGTACACCCTGGACTACACTACAGATCTTTTACCTCAACTTTTATTTTAAATCCACATTCATTGCCTATGCCAACACTCAAGTCTGTTACAGATCAGTCTGTGACCACACCCAAGATTTCGAGAGTAGCACATTATCAGGGTCAAGAGGGATATTTGATAGTAGTTGTCGGCTCCAATCAGCGACATAATGTTGACGGCTGATTATAGTGTGTATTTTTACAGTCCAGTTGATAGTTGGTGAAGCCAACGAACGTGATTGCAAAAAATCTGGTTGTGGTGACATATGTACCTTAGTTAATTTGGGAGGAGGGAGGCTACATATCATGTTACAGTCACCATGTTGTTTACATCATTTGTGTCATGTTTTCTACACCACTGGTAAAAGTCAACAACTAGTATCGAATACTCCTCTTCATCCTGCTACCAAACATAAGTGCAAGGTTGTTACAGTGGAAAAACAAACAATACAATTTATGTAATAGGTTTATTCACATGCCAGTACCACAGAATGTAAAACAGTTATATTTATGTTGATAATTTGTTAATAAAACTATGGAAAATCTGAGATGGAATAAGACAATATTATGAAAAGGATATAGTTGTTACTCACCATGAAGCAGAGATGCTGAGACACAGATGGGCACAACAAAAAGACTGTCAGAAAGTTTACCAACATTAACTGTCTGGGACAGCATCCCAGAGAGAGAGAGTGTATAGGTCGACTTTCTGCCAGTCTTTTTATTATTCTTATGTGTGACTCAGCACCTCCACTATATGATGAGTAGCAACTATCCTTTCATAATAATTCTGACATGTGAAGTTATTAAAAAGGATGCACACTGGGTTTAAAACACATTATCATCTGGGAAAAGGATACTGATTCTTAATAAACACTTTATTGCAATTCACTGAAGGCTATCACTGCTGAGGCTCTGAGGAACTAAGCGAAGACTAACAAAAAACAAGATATACCTGTATATAGTTTCAGTGCTGCTCAAACAGTCTGTAATGAAGCATCACTCAAGTTCAGTTCAATGCACAATCCACTAAACTGATTGACTTATCACTCATTTTGGGTCATTTTAGTTTCATGTAGGCCTAGAGCTTGTAAGTGTTTGGGTTCCAAGTCAAATTTAATGTTTTCTTAAAACAAATAATCATAATATTTAGGCTTCAATGAGTATCAAACACAGTTTGAGCATTAAACTTTGACAATCTTTATAGCCTTTCTAAATGCTCATGAAAAACATAACAGCTGGTTTTGACAAGTATTTTATCTCATTCTGTACTTTAACAATATGTCACTGCAACGGAAAGCTTTGGAAGTTTTAATAGAAATTGTTGTTACTATATCTGATTGCTGATGGTAGCCCTACAGTTTTTGTGAATACAGCTCAATAGAAGAAAGGCAGAAAATAATATTGTTCATTTGGCAGTGTGTGCTAGCAGAGCAATATTACAATGATACATGCATACAACACTTCCAATGTTTCAGACTTCCTAAACTGGTAATTACAAAAATATTTCGCTACAGTATTAATTTGATAGAGCTTCTACAGAAGAGAGGCAGACACTGAAAATACAAAGTATCTGGCTTTTCTGTTAATAGCTATCCGAAATTTTAAGTTAGGCCTATTACAGTTTTACAATGTCTATTTCTCTGATGAGTAAAAACTGTTTCAGAATCTACTGGATATATCTTCAAACTAACACACTTATTTACATACCATTAAGTAAACCCAAAATATCAAATGTTTGGACGTAATTAATACTAAGATTAGCCAATAAAATTTGTAAACACATAAAGTTGAAAGTATATTGCAAACGCAATAAAAAAATCATAAGAAGCATCCACACATCTTCGTTGAAGACAGAACTGAATCTTATTCTGTTAAGAGGTAGGCCTAATTAATAAAACAATTATATTTATATTATCTTACCGTTTTCGGCGGTGAACCTGAAGAACTATAAGGGCTTGATGTTGATCTACGTTTAGCCTGTCTTATTACTCGTGACTGAAGGGTACTGTCATCAGCTTTGCGAAATGTTCCCGCTTCTTCACGTTTGTCTTCCTTATCCCAGTTATCATGGTTTAAGTCCGAAGATGCAATTCTTTTCGCCATTGTAAAAAAATAAAGACTCCACAGATTTTCCTTCAGCCTCTGTTTTCGATTAAGGAACCAAAAATATGAATAGGAATCACACACCCGCCAGAAACACAACTATTTGAGGTTATGTTGTGTGCAAGAATCGAAATTTCTTTTACAGTACTGGCAGTCAACTCACAACAGCTACATTTAAAATATTAAAATTTTCATTTAATAATATGCAGTAACCATCATGCATATGTAATCTTTACGTACCACTTTTTAACCTTTCGTGCTCCGTATCACAACCGACAACATTTTCATGACGTAGTCGTTGTCGGCAACGTACTTACACATCACGTCGCCACAAAACTTGGTTCTGAGGCCGATCGCTAAAAGGAGTAGTATTTAACGTCTTTACTTAAATAAAAATAAGGTATTAATAATGTTTTACAATTTTTGTGATATTTTAAAATGAAAAATTATTCCACCGAACATAAAACAAACATTTTATTCTAAAACTAGGACAGCGCACGACTATGCGTCGATTTCTTTATTGTGTGCTTCGGCATGCCTACCACTGCCACCTTTAGAAAGCACTCAGGCTGGCGGTGTGGTGTTGCATCGCGCCGACTCGGAAGACTGATGTGTTCATTTAAAATAGTGAGTGATTTTGTGTAGATACGTGAAAATGGAAGTGTCAAAAGCATTCCAGGCAGATATTAGGCATATCCAGAATCAGCTCAAGATTGCTATCCTGAATCATCAGGTAAGAAATGAAGTTATATTTGAGCTTCTTTACTTCGCTAAGCTGTTTTCCGGAAAGTCAGACACAGGCGCACTTGCTGAACTACGTCTTCGCACTTCTTGGTGATAGTTCGCAATGAACACAATGAAAAAAATATTCAGCCGCGAGAAAATAATGCGCGCTCGCTGATCTGTACACTGTACATTAATACAGGAGTCAATTTCTGCCTGTTTAATCGTTGTTAGCTGCGGAGTAGTTTGATTTCTATGTGACCGCGTAGTGTACTCATTGAAGCAAGATAACTAGAAAACTTACTGCCCTGCATAACTCTGCGTCTTATTTGAAATAAAGTCGTGCGTATTTGGTTATTTCTCATTAGTATCCTGTCGTTAAAGTTATAAGTTGGCGACACATGGCTCTGTTACAGTAGGAGTCATGACTAAAGAAGGTACTTTTCGAAACTTTTGGAATATGACGACGCCTTGAGGAGCAACTAAGATAACTCGTGGACTCCACTTAAAACTTTTATAAACATATCTGAGTTAACAAACGGATGTTTAGTAGCCATCAAGGTCACATTCAGCCATCTGTAATAAGATTGCAGAAGTTTGAGGAATAGAAGGACGCTACACAACTTGCTCACAGTGCTACGAATACAATATAAGTAACATATGAATGAAAGTAGTGTGTCCATAGTAGATCTGTGTAAGATGTGCAGTGTCTAGGAGATAAATGTCAAACACAAGCTTCACGTTAGTTCTGTGTAAAGGAAACACGCGACGTAAAGTGCGGTACTCACCGTTACTTTACCAAATTTTAATTGACAGACTATAGTTATCAGTCCGTAACTTTGTTAACTTTTCATCGTGTAATGCATTAGCATAAATTATATCATTTGTTCTTTTGTTATGTATTGTAGTTATATTACTGTCTGTGACATTACACCTTTTTTGTTTTGCTTTGTGGTTACTTGTCTGCATTGTCATTAATAAAACACTGTTTGCAGGTGATGGTGAAGAAGAAAAATGAAGATCCAACCGTAAGTTTTTTTAAAAGAAATAGTTTTAAACACATTTTTTAAGTACGGGCATTAGAGAACGCCTGAAAGTAATCGAAATTTCAATGTTTATTTTTTCAGAATATCCATATCCAGGTGCAACTCCGTGATGCTCAGAGGCACATCATATCTCTCGGTGAAATACAGGTATGTGTGATTTACGTGGTTTTTTCCATAAACTCCTCCCAAAACATTGTTAGTCGTTCGCCCGACTTACAGCCCGTACAGTTACAACGATGATTACAAAAGTACGTTATGTATGTCTCAGGAGAAACAAATATTGTGCAGTCGTTATTTCTGCCATACCGTAATATTCACACACAAAACGTTCTTGTCTTTGTAAATATTTATGTAAACAGGTCTGCTGTAATTTCAATGCAAAAGATTAGCGCTCTTGTTCACATTAACAATTGAATGCGTTGACAGTAACAATAGTGATTTATATACGGGATGCCAAGGTTGATAAATACAATGATAGATACGTTTAGAACCAGTGGATTCGACGTTGAGGTTGTATGCAAATGACATAAACACAAATTGAAAGTGTTAACGCCGACTAAGCGAGATGAATTATAACTGACGTTATTTACCTCAAGAATACTGGCTAAAGAACGCATGTAGTAGTTGAAAAATGGTCATATGAAGAATATTCTTGAACGTGGTCACAAAGCCAGGCAACAGGTCCGCAACGCTCTCGTAGGATAGATGTTACAACAGCCAATGCTTTTTCTCTTTCGTGTTTAACCTTCTCTCACTCATTTTCTTGCAGTATCTGCCTTGACTTGTGCGGCAATTCAGTTGGATACATACCGCAGATACGAAAGATTCGAGCAAATTGCCCTTTAAATTGATCGTCGTACCTTACAGTCGTCATAATCTCATAAACTCGTTTTTTGGCTACAATTAACTCTATTCTGAAGTTGGCACGCAGAACCGCTAAATTCATGCTTGTTTCCAATTATCCGTACATCCGACTAGATATGTATATTTCTTTGAACGGCAGCTGAAGGCATTTGGCCCTTCTTAAAACAATTCTGGCAAGACGCACATGAGTGCGGTGTCCATTTGAAAGTCTCGAAAAGTGTCAGTAGGGGTGCGCAGTACTTAATCAAGGTGCACCTCCAAAATACCAATCAAACTTCGAAAACGGCGCTCCGTTTCCTGGGCATGGGACGATACGTTCTGGTCTGTTCTGCGCAACTTTCTTAACTAAGCGAGAGAATGTAGTAGGGCGCAGAATTTGATTTAGAAGACAGTTGTATAGTGCATTGTTATTCCATAAATAAACTGTCAAGAAAAATGTGAATTCTCCTTTGTTACATCATCTTACAATGATGTAGAAGTGCTGTAATTTTAGACACTGAGCGGGCAGTGATCTGCGCGCTTCATGTTCTCAGCGATACTTTCCATTCTACTTTAATCCTCTGTTTTGTTTTATAACGATAGGGTCTCGGGTTCTACCCAGATAAATATTATTTTTGAGCGAAAGATGAATCGTCAACGATACAGGAGAAGCGAAAACCCACTACTGATGTTTCCTGCAGAATGTTGGGCTCTTCTTATAGACTAACGAATGGCGACAGATTTGGTCGTGCAGATGTGGAATGGAAGTTACGTACTGAATAGCGGGGTTCTACTGACAGTGAAACATAAAGTGCTGAAGTTGCCGGTAATTTTTGATGTATGAATGCTTATTCATTTACCTTCAGCATCTGCCCTCTAGGTCCTTTTGGAGACAGAACGCGAGTTAAGAAAAAAAAAAAAAAAAAAAATGCGAGGAAAGGAATCTGAGTGACTTAGATTGGGGAAACATTCCGCCACACGCTGTCAGTGATTCACGGAAATACTAAATTCAGATTTCTCGATTGGTGTTTGAGGAGATATTGAGAGATGACGCGTCGGAGACTCCATTGGATGCGTAATCGGGGAGGAGTCTACTTGAAATCTCCTCTCGGCCATCCAGATTTGCGTTTTCCAATTTTTCCTTGACTGATTTCAGGCGATTCTTTCACTAGCTGGCACATCTGTGAAGCTTTGCCGTACTTCCTTTGACATTTGAGCTCATCACGAAAAGCTTACTGTTGCCCGCGCCTGGTTAGAGGGCGGCGGATTGAAAAAAAAAAAAAAAATCGTTTGGACACTGCAAATGTTTTCCTTTTGATACTTTGTTCAGAGATCTCACTAAGGTTTTAATGCCCATAAAGGTAGAACGAGCTGCTAGAATACTGTGACTAATCACAGAGCCAAGGTCTGTACTCCAGATTTTCAGGCAAATACGTGCTGAAATGGCAGAGGTGGGTGTTGGAGGATTTAAGAGTTCCGAATGTACAACCACGGGCGTCCACAGAAGTTTATCCAAATTTGGGCAAGACTCGAAAATTGGTTATTTTTATATAAATGAGTTGGTCAGTTTCTAGACGTGTCATGCCACAAGAAATAAATTTTATAAGCGATACAGAAGAACATGTCATATCTGAGAAAATTGATTGTCCACTCATTCTAGAAGTGAGTAGTAAGTAAAACCTCTGTACTCCAGATTCCAGGAGGGAAGGGGCTGGGGGGCAAGTACCCCTTCCCTCACCCTTGCTGACGCATATGCTTGCAACCAAAGGAAACTTCCATATGTCGGAACAGGAGTATAGGATATGTTTTTAATTAAACTCTGCGCCAGAAAAAAGTGAAACGTTAGTGAATGGATAAGTGTAATTGTTTACTTTTATACATAGTGAAGTGTTTGACATGTGCAGTCGCAGGCGTGATGTTACAATGCGTGTGCGGGGAATGTACGTCCTTCGTGAGGATGCCAATGTAAACGGCCTTGAATTTCCAGTTTTCTTGTGCTTCGCTGAAAAGTTTCGTTCAGAAGACTGAAGAGTCTTGTTCGTTAGTGTAGGTGTTCGTCGTTCCGTGCACGTGGTTTCTGATAGAGCGCCTCATGTTGGGGGTGACTGTGAGCGACAGAACCTCGAGTTGGTTCGCAGGCACTCTCGCCTGCCAGGTGGCGTTGCATGTAGCGAGGTGAGCGTATAGAGGGCACAGCTGCCCACGTGCGAGACAGTGAGTGACAAGGTGTCCCCCACTCCGCTCCGGCGAGCGAATCACGCTGCGAAGCGATCGGGGGTGCAACGATTGTCCGAAACGAAAGTTTTCCGCACGCCGCTGGCGCGCTTCAGCGCGCAGTTTTTTCAGCACTGCTGTATACGAATGCCGTCGTTTATTTTCACAAAAAGAATACTTTTTGCACTAATCGTTTTCCCAAATTGTTGCGGTCTTCAAGTCCAGAGACTGGTTTGATGCAGCTCTCCACGCTACTCTAACCTGTGCAAGCTGCTTCATCTCAGAGTAACTACTGCAACCTACATCCTTCTGAATCTGCTTAGTGTATTCATTTCGTGGTTTCTACGGTTTTTACCCTCCTCGCTTCCTTCCAGTATTAAATTGGTGATCCCTTGATGCCTCAGAATATGTCCTACCAACCAATCCCTTCTTTTAGTAAAGTTGTGCCTCAGATTTCTCTTCTCCCCAATTCTGTTCAGTAACTCCTCATTAGTTATGTGATCTACCCATCTAATCTTCAGCATTCTTCTGTAGCATTACATTTCCAAAGTTTTTATTCTATTCTTGTCTAAACTACACTCCTGGAAATTGAAATAAGAACACCGTGAATTCATTGTCCCAGGAAGGGGAAACTTTATTGACACATTCCTGGGGTCAGATACATCACATGATCACACTGACAGAACCACAGGCACATAGACACAGGCAACAGAGCATGCACAATGTCGGCACTAGTACAGTGTATATCCACCTTTCGCAGCAATGCAGGCTGCTATTCTCCCATGGAGACGATCGTAGAGATGCTGGATGTAGTCCTGTGGAACGGCTTGCCATGCCATTTCCACCTGGCGCCTCAGTTGGACCAGCGTTCGTGCTGGACGTGCAGACCGCGTGAGACGACGCTTCATCCAGTCCCAAACATGCTCAATGGGGGACAGATCCGGAGATCTTGCTGGCCAGGGTAGTTGACTTATACCTTCTAGAGCACGTTGGGTGGCACGGGATACATGCGGACGTGCATTGTCCTGTTGGAACAGCAAGTTCCCTTGCCGGTCTAGGAATGGTAGAACGATGGCTTCGATGACGGTTTGGATGTACCGTGCACTATTCAGTGTCCCCTCGACGATCACCAGTGGTGTACGGCCAGTGTAGGAGATCGCTCCCCACACCATGATGTCGGGTGTTGGCCCTGTGTGCCTCGGTCGTATGCAGTCCTGATTGTGGCGCTCACCTGCACGGCGCCAAACACGCATACGACCATCATTGGCACCAAGGCAGAAGCGACTCTCATCGCTGAAGACGACACGTCTCCATTCGTCCCTCCATTCACGCCTGTCGCGACACCACTGGAGGCGGGCTGCACGATGTTGGGGCGTGAGCGGAAGACGGCCTAACGGTGTGCGGGACCGTAGCCCAGCTTCATGGAGACGGTTGCGAATGGTCCTCGCCGATACCCCAGGAGCAACAGTGTCCCTAATTTGCTGGGAAGTGGCGGTGCGGTCCCCTACGGCACTGCGTAGGATCCTACGGTCTTGGCGTGCATCCGTGCGTCGCTGCGGTCCGGTCCCAGGTCGACGGGCACGTGCACCTTCCGCCGACCACTGGCGACAACATCGATGTACTGTGGAGACCTCACGCCCCACGTGTTGAGCAATTCGGCGGTACGTCCACCCGGCCTCCCGCATGCCCACTATACGCCCTCGCTCAAAGTCCGTCAACTGCACATACGGTTCACGTCCACGCTGTCGCGGCATGCTACCAGTGTTAAAGACTGCGATGGAGCTCCGTATGCCACGGCAAACTGGCTGACACTGACGGCGGCGGTGCACAAATGCTGCGCAGCTAGCGCCATTCGACGGCCAACACCGCGGTTCCTGGTGTGTCCGCTGTGCCGTGCGTGTGATCATTGCTTGTACAGCCCTCTCGCAGTGTCCGGAGCAAGTATGGTGGGTCTGACACACCGGTGTCAATGTGTTCTTTTTTCCATTTCCAGGAGTGTATTTATCGTCCATGTTTCACTTCCATACATGGATACACTCCATACAAATACTTTCAGAAAGGGTTTCCTGACACTTAAATCTGTAGTCAATGTTAACAAATTTCTCTTCTTCAGAAACGCTTTCCTTGCCATTGCCAGTCTACATTTTATATCCTCTCTACTTCGATCATCATCAGTTATTTTGCTCCCCAAATAGCAAAAATCTACTACTTTGTCTCAATTCCCTCAACATCACCTGATTTATTTCGACTACATTCCATTATCCTCGTTTTGCTTTTGTTGATGTTCATCTTATATCCTCCTTTCAAGACACTGTCCATTCCGTTCAACTGCTCTCCCAGTCCCTTTGCTGTCTGACAGAACTACAGTGTCATCTGCAAACCTCAGTTTTTATTTCTTCTCCATGGATTTTAATTCTTACTCCAAATTTTTCTTTTATTTCCTTTAGTACTTGATCAATATACAGATTGAATAACATCAGGCATAGGCTACAACCCTGTCTCACTCCCTTCCCAACCACCGCTTCCCTTTCATGCCCCTCTGGTTTTTGTACCAATTTTAAATAGCAATTCGCTCCCTGTATTTTACCCCTGCCACCTTCTCAAATTATTTGTCTTCATTCATCTTGTTGTTGCAGCTCAGTTTTTGTCTGTATTTGCTGTCTAGTATACAGTGTAAACCAGAACTCCGCCTACAAACTTTTAGAGATGGTAATATTGACCAAAACAAGGAAACAAAAGTCCAGTAAACATGGGCCCTAAAATGCGCAGCTTATGAGCAGTTCAACAGAAATGTTTTACAGTAGCGGAGATGAACAGGAGCTCCTAGCCCATAAGGTACTCACTTTAAAGCCTATGTTTACTAGACTTTTTTCTTGTTTTGGTCCGTAGTAGCACTTTCGAAAGTTTGTTGGCAGAGTTCTAGTCCACCCTCTATACATATGGAAATACGGTTTTGCCTTGAGCGAACAAGAATTCTTCTTATTTAACAGCCAGACATGTTTCGGTTAAGTTTCACCATCGTCAGTGTGTTGATTTTCTTACTATCACAGACTTGTGGTTATCTGACATGTTTTCAGTACAGCTGATATGTTGCTTACGTTTGTCATTTGTTGTTTCTGCTTTTTCATGCCTCTATGGGTATGTAAACTTTGACAAACAGTGTGTGTAAGAAAGCACACATCACACGCCATCTAGAGGTATGAATAAGCGGAAACAAAAATGACACACTGGAGCAAAATATAAACTGTGCTCAATGTCAAAGAGCCACATAAACATCAGAATGTGATAGTAAGAAAATACCCACTGACGATGTTGAAACTTAGCCGAAACAGTTTTGGGTATTAAACAAGAACAATTTATGTTTGCTCAAACCAGAATCGTGTTTCCGTAATTATATGTTGGCCTGTATGGTTCGAAGCAGTTCTGGAAACTTTTTTTCTGTTCTGACGTTGGCACATCAAACGTACGGTTTTGCAGCGATTCAACAGCGCATTGAGATGAGCAAACTCGCTGGCCAAGGGTGGTTTGTTTCACATCGGGAACAAAAAGTAGCAGTTCCGCGTCGTTGTTGCAGTTGTTTTGCGTGCTGAGCGGGTGCTGGCTCTGTTATGATTAAGAATGATGGGTTGTGTATCACTCAGCGTCAATTGTTCTTCGAGCCTCCAAAAGTAATGGCCGCGACGTGCCCAGACTGACTATAAAAAAAAAGCTAGGATTTTTCGAATAAATGCTTCACGGAGCTCTTGCCGTGTCGGATTTGCATTCAGTCTCAAAAACTGTCAACGATTTCATCTGCCATCGCCAGCGGAGTTCGTTAGGATCAATTCGGCCACCCGAAGAGAGTACCAAACGGCCTACTGAAGTCTCTTGACGAAGCCAGCGGAGGAACTCCTCGAAAGACACACTGGATACTAATCTGACGCGACAAGAGCTGCGTGAAACATTTATTCAAGAATGTCGCCCAGAAAAACTACACTATGCAATCAAAAGTATCGGGACCCCCCCCCCCCCCCAAAAAAAAAAAACATGTTTTTCATATTAGGTGCTTTGTGCTGCCACCTACTGCCAGGTACTCTGTATTAGCGACCTCAGTAGTCATTGGACATCGTGAGAGAGCAGAACTAACGGACTTTAAACGTGGTCAGGTGATTGGGTGTCAGTTGTAATACGTCTGTACGCGAGATTTACGCACTCCTGAACACCCCTAGGTCCATAGTTTCCGATGTGATAGTGAAGTGCAAACGTGAAGGGACACGTACAGCACAAAAGCGTACGGGCCGACCTCCTCTGTTGACTAACAGACAGCCGACTGTTAAAGAGGGTGGTAATGTGTAACAGGCCAAACAACGCCTCGCTTGATGTAAGGAGCGTAAACATTGGAAGATTGAACAGTGGAAAAACGTTGTGTGTAGTGACGAATCACGGTACACAATGTGGCGATCTGATGGCAGGGTGTGGGTGTAGCGAATGCCAGCGTGTGTAGTGCTAACAGTAAAATTCGGAGGCGGTGGTGTTATGGTGTGGTCGTGTTTTTCGTGGAGGGGGCTTTCACCCCTTGTTGTTTTGCGTGGCACTGTCACAGCCCAGGTCTACAGTGATGTTTTAAGCACCTTCTTGCTTCTCACTGTTGAAGACCAGTTCGGGGATGGCGATTGTATCTTTCAACACGATCGAGCACCTGTTCATAATGCACGGCCTGTGGCGGAGTGGTTACACGACAATAGCATCCCTGTAATGGACTGGCCTGCACAGAGTCCTGACCTGAATCCTATAGAAGACCTTTGGGCTGTTTTGGAACGCCGACTTCGTGCCAAGCCTTACCGACCGACATCTATACCTCTCCTCAGTGCAGCACTCGGTGAAGAATGGGCTGTCATTTCCCAAGAAACCTTCCACCACCTGATTGAACGTATGCCTGCGAGAGTGGAAACTGTCATCAAGGCTAAGGGTGGGCCAATACCATACTGAGTTCCAGCATTACCGATGGGGGGGCGCCATTTTCAGTCACATGTCCGGATACTTTTGATCAGATAGTGTACTTTGTCAAGCTACAATTTTCTTAGAAGTGCCTGGCGAACGAGTAACTTACGTTGGTTTACGTTCAACTTGGAACGCGCAAACAGTTGATTGCCCCTTGGTATTCGGGTCGTTCGTGTACATCGAAGTTTACTCTGCCGTTAAGACCTAGTAACGAATTCTGTAATAGCTCAGTCGAGTGTTTTCAGCATTTGCTTGGACAAGAGCCTGTTTTTGAGCTTTGGCCAATATTGTGCGGAAGCTATTCAAGCAGGCAAGTATGTATCTCACGATAGGCCACGTGCCAGCATTCTTCAGTCATTTTTCAAACAACATAGATGTTTTTTGGAACAACTACAGATTTTGTTCGAACTGCACGAAATTTTTCTTCTGATGGAAGGACGACCACGACGAAATTCTGCATCTAAGTAGTCTTTTTTTGTGGAGGTGATTGGTTGCCAAAATATTAACTGAATGAGTTCGAGGCGTTGTTGTTGAGACTTGACGAAAATTGTAAGAATTAGCTCAGCGAAAACACTGTAATGAGGTTTCCGTTTTTTTTCTCAATACTGTTTGTTTGAATGCTTTCTGCAGACTCGGCCAATTTGGAAGGAGTCAATGTTTTAACAATAACAAATCGCACATTCTGGATCGATATTGTAAAATCCCTTTAATTCAATTTATGCATTCATATTATTAAGCCAGGAGATCTGTAATAGATAGGTCTTGCTGCCAGCTTTGATAAGAGTTTGCTATCACCTAGAGGACATGTACAGCTTTATACTTAGGCTATTGGATGTGGTGTCTGTTCTTTCGGACATGTCCGAAAGAACACACACCATTGATGACCTGCAGCCGTCTAGAACGAAATTAGAATTATATATTAATACCTTCAGCTGCTGACGGGCGTTGATATATATCAACCGAGACAGGTGAAAATGTGTGTGTGTTGGGTAGGGACACTACGGATGTAATGTGTGGACATATAAAGTGAAAATGTGGGTCTTGCGGGACGCGTGCGAGAGGTAGGCCCTGCAGTCGAACTATCCTCTGTGCCCCAGATGGATAGGGCGTCTGCCATGTAAGCAGGAGATCCCGGGTTCGAGTCACGGTCGGGGCACACATTTTCACCTGTCCCCGTTGATGTATATCAACGCCCGTCAGAGATGAAGGTATTAATATATAATTCTAATTATGTACAGCGTTGGTATGCTGTTTCCATGTTAACAGAATGGAAAATGCAAAGCTCGAATGTCACCTTTAGTGACAAAAGTCCTTCACCACCACGACTTCCCAAAAAATTTGGGAGTAACTGTTGATAGAAACGTTTCTTAGAAAAAACAGATAAGACACCACAGCAAAACTGAGATGGTGCAATATCATCATATAGAAGCTGAGTGGTATCTCACAGGGCGCGAGAGCTGCGACACAACGTTATTCCTTGGGACTTCATTGAATGGAGCATGGGATGAATGGTTGCTGTGTATGCCCTCGTCCATCTTGTTATTGGTCCAATTTAATCATCGTGATCTCTACAGGACCTGAACCTAGCGAGCTGGAAAATACTCAAATTTTACTCTGAACGTTTTTTCAGTTTCCGAAGTAGGTTTTCGGGAAATTTCGGTATCATTCATAGTTCTGCCTATTTGAAAATGAGTCAATGCTTCCACTGTCTCTTGAAGCCAAAGAAGCATGTGAACACCACACTGAGGTGCCAAATGTGATGGTACAACGATATGCACGTTTACACATGGCGGTAGTATCGCGTACACGAGGTATGAAAAGGCAGACCGTTATAGTGGAGCTGTCATTTGTACTCAGGTGGTCCATGTGAAGAGGTTCCCAGGTTCCCTGCGTGATTATGGCCGCCCGACGGGAATTGACAGACTTTGAACGCGAAATGGTACATTCAGTTGCGGAAATCATTAGGGAATTCAGTATTCCGAGGTCCCCAGTGACAAGAGTGTGCCGAGAATGCCAAATTTCACGCATTATGTCTCACCACGGACAGCGCAGTGGCAGACGGCTTTCCATTAACGACGGAGAACAGTGACGTTTGCGTAGAGTTGTCAGTACTACCAGGCAAGCAACACTGTTTGAAATAACAGCAGAAATGAATGCTGGGCATTCGACGAACGTATATTGGGACAGTGCAGCGAAATTTGGCAGCAGACGAGCGACGCGAGTGCCTTTGCTAATCGAACTGCACGTGCAGCGTCTTTTCTGGACTTGTGACCATACCGGTTGAATCCGTCACGACAGGAAAACGTGGCCTGGTCAGATGAGTCCCGATTTCAGTTGGCAATAGCTGATGGTAGAGTTAGTGTGTGGTGCAGACCCACGAAGCCATGGACCCAAGTTGTCAACGAAGCTCTCTGCAAGCTCGTGGTGACTCCATAATGATGTGGGCTCTTTTTACGTGAAATGCACTGCTTCCCCTGGATGTTCGGCTATTTGGAGACCTTTTTCAGCCACTTATGGACTTCATTTCCCAAAACAACGATGAACTTTTTATGGCTGGCAATGCGCAATTCACCAGTCCTCAGATGTTGACGACTAGTTTGAAGGACATTCTGGACAATTCGAGCGAATGATGTGGCCACCCAGATCGCCCGTCATGAATCGCATCAAACGTTTGTGGGGCATAATCGAGAATTCAGTTCATGCACAAAATCCTGCACCGGAAACGCTTTCGGCATTATGAACGGTTATAGAGGCAGCATGGCTAACTGTTTCTGCAGGGACTTCCAACGACTTGTTAATTCCATGCCACGTAGAGTTGCTGCACTGCGCCGGTTATGAGGGCCGACACGATGTTACGGGGTATCCCACGACTTTTGTCACCTGTATTTGCTGTGCGTTTCTCCCTACTCTCGTATCTCACTCACCTAAGCAGTATTGCACTGTGTCCAGTGAAAGTGCGTTTAAGCAAGAGCTGTCACTCATAAGTCGTTCTTTACCAGTATCCTGCCAGTAAATGGAAACATGCTGTGAGATCAATTTCGCTACTTATTCCTCGCCAGTTGCTACCAGGTATCATACGACTTGACTGAATCCAGTTACGATCACATGTCGCTAGGTCCAATATCGAAAGATCTGGATGTTCCACTCTATTAGGATACCTGCCCCTGCGATTTACCATTTTGCGTTATGTTCAGTCGCTGTTCGAACAAACGATCGTAAGCACTCTGGAAAATATTAGATGTACATCAGGAGACGTCACGGTAATTCGGTGTGACAGGGTCTCTAGCCGTGATAGTGGCATCAGTTCCGTGGTGGCGAGTGTCTAAGTTTCTTCATTGATCATTAGATCCCACAGAGCCGACGGTACAAAATTGCTGGGCAACCGATGCTACTTTCTGGTATTTCGTACGGGATTAAGAACTTGTGATTTAGCGGGCTAGTCGAGGGTCACTGGGCGTTCGCCAGCCCAGGACTGTGCGAGTGCAGCCAACACGGCTGCTGTCGTCTTGGGAACCACCCTCCATGCTGAACTGCACTCCACCCTGGCCGTCGGTCCGCTCCTGGGCTCGAATCATTATTTGAAAAAGAGGCAAAATTTGCGACTCGTCGGAACACACTACACGCTACAGTCCCGTACCCGTGTTTCGCCCACAGATGACCTAAAGTATTAGGTATCATTTTGTGCCGTACTTAAATCCAGATGTCAACTGCGTGCAGTTCCCTTCGCACTGCTGGCTAGCACTAGTACTTGGTAGGGCATACTCGTGATGGACCACGCCATCGGAGTCAAAACAGACGGTCAGCATGACTTCCACATCGCTGATGACGTGCCTCTTTTTTGTGTCTCGGGGATGGACATCTCCAGTGCGATGACTAGAACTTTGTTTCTGGTTCGTACCCCTAAACCCAGGACTCATGACCAGTGACCATAGTGTTAAGAAAGTTGGGACTACCGTTGGCAGTATCCAACATGTCCTGTGCGATCTGTGAAGCAAGTTGGTTCTGCTCAGTTGCTAGCAACGTTAACACAAATTTTGCTGGGATCTTCTTGATATAAAAATGTTCCGTTAAAATGGAATGAATGAATAAAATACTAATTTCGTCCATCCTGCATCACCACGGTCCGTACGTGATCAATAAAAGCCTCATTCGCGCACGTTGAGGGTCTACTTGAATGTGCTTTAATCTTCACGGATGAGCGGCCATCTTTGGAGCGGTTGTACAGCTCCTTTTTGTGTGTTGCCCATTTTTCGTCTCTGAACCCTTGTTGAATCACGCGGATTGTTTCAACTTGAGTATCTCTAAGCTGTGATGCAGGGACGTTGTTCCACTTTGTCATTTTGCACACAACACAAAATTCAACAAATACTACCTACAAGTGTTCAATTGTCAACGGCCATCCAACGACTAGTTGTTCCCGCAGTCGTGAAAGAATCAGGCATACGGGTTACGTATGCCCACAAACGTAGAAAATGCGCCCTATTCATTATTGGTTTCAACAATAAAAAATAAGGTCGGATACTGTTTGAACAGCCCTCGTAAACATGTTGGCCATCACGTTGAGAAACCAAAAGGTCTAGCAACTCCATTCACGGTTTGTCGTCAGCACATCCAAATACAGTACTTTCCGTCATTCTGTCATGTCGCCACGTCGACCCGTCTTTCCATACAACCGAGTGGCACGTACACCACCACTTCGGTACCATAACATAAGTCAGTTATGGAGCGTTACAGGAAACCTTTTATCAGATTTACTCCATCTCCAGGGCAACGAGCGGGACTAGCATATCTTTTAAAGGGGTAAGAAATATTTATCTGTTGAGCGTACTAAAATTAGCATCTTACATCTTTTAATGGAAAACGAAAGACTTTGAAGCACGATCCCACTTGTATGAAGCTATATTCGCATATTATACGGCCCGTAAGTTGTATATAAACATAACAGGGTCATTCACCTTCGGACACATGGTTTGCAGCAGCAACTGGATATCTTGTAAAAGCCACCCGTTAGCTGCAGTAGCGTCTAGCAATCGTGTCTAGGTGGCAGATGAGGCATGGATGTCCGGAGGAATTTATCCAGGGAGCATGGGAAGACTATAATGGTGCCATTTCAGATTTAAATACGTTGGTCATATTCGAGACGTGTCCTGTCACAAGAAATAATTTTTTAGGTCACACAAATAACTTATTATACCCCAGAGAATTGGTTATCCCTTCACTGCTAGAAGTGCATCAGAATTCTGTAATGATCAAAAACTATATGCTCTGTTTTCCATGGAGACGGGGGGGGGGTGGGAGGGAGGGAGGGGGGGGGGAGAAGATTCGCCACTCCCCCTTCAATACCTCCACCTGTTGCGAATGGTGCCGGTAATGCAGGCTATGGAAACGCCATCGCGTCATGTGCCACACGGGTTTCTTTGGGAAAGCTAAGGAGAGACCAAACGTCTTAGAGACCGCGTTCGATGATCGGAAGAGTGCGTGAAGTGACATTGTGTTTCTCGATAGTAGGCGGGCGGTGGAACGATGGTCTTAAATTGCCGCAGCAACTGATAGCTCCGGGTGCAGCATTCGACCAAATTCATACTGCTGTCGGCATGCGATCGGCAGTGGATGTGTGATCCTGCTGTTACTAGCAACCAGGAAGGAAGATTACTGTTTGTCTCGACGACGTAAAGGTCATCAGTTGTGGCAGAAAGTCGACCGCTTCCTTTTTCAAAGGAATAATCCCGGCATTCGCCTTAAGCGCATTTGCGTTAATCTATTGGGGAAACCACGGAAAGACCCGGTGGAGATGTGAACCGACTTCCTCTCGAATAAGTCCAGTACACTAAACTCTGCACTTTCCCATAGATGAAGTGGATAAGAACGGGAAGAAAAACGGAGTGAAATGATGATGGTCATGATAAGAACAGAGTTGGTGATGGTGGTGGAGATGGTTTCGAGAAGAAAAATTATAAGATGGCGTATAATGTCAGTACTTCTCCATTGCATCCTCATATGCAACAGTAACAACATTCTACTAAGACCAACAAATTTTAGCTCTACTGACGTAGCAATGCGGTATTAGACATTTTACGTAGTCACAGATCTCGCGCGAAGGGAAAGGTAGCACTCAATTTTTTTCGCAGATGACGCGGTTGTCTGAGGAAGTGTTGCCGCATACCGATTGTTGTAATAACTACGTAATCTAGACAAACTGTGTAATGTTCCAACCACTGCTCGCCCCCCCCCCCCTCCCCTTTCCCTCTCTCATGTCGTTAGGTCACTTTCCTTGTACCACCAGCACCAACACTTGATAGACAGTTGGCAATCAACGTACACCACGTCGGACAGATCTTCGAAAGAAGCGTTCAGCCTCATTAAAAAAAAAAAAAAACACCGTGCTTACAGAGTCTGCCGCTGAAGTTGGTTTACCATTTCACAAGTGTACCGCGAATTTCAGGAATCCGATAAAACATCAAATCCTCCGACATCGCTGCGGCCGGAAAAAGGTCTACAAGAACGGGACCAACGATGACTGAAGTAAACCGTTCATCATGACAGAAGTGCAACCCTTCCACAAATTGCTGTACATTTCAATGCTGAGGCATCAACAAATTTGAGCTTGCGAACCATTCAACGAATCATCGATATGGGCTTTCGGAGCCAAAGGCCCACTTGTGTACCCTTGCTAACTGCACAACACAAAGCTTTACACGCCTCGTCTGGGCCCAACTGGACTGTTGATGACTGGAAACATGTTGCGTGGTTGGACGAGTCTCGTTTCACATTGTATCGAGCGGATGGACGTGTACGGCGACAACCTCATGAATCCATGGATCCTTTATGTCAGCAGGAGACTGTCCAAGCTGGTGAAGGCTCTGTAATGGTGTGGGGCGTGTGCAGTTGGAGTGATATGGCACGCCTGATATGTCTAGATACGACTCTTGACAGGTGACACGTACGTAAGCATCATGTCTGATCACCTGCGTCCATTCATGTCCCTTGTGCATTCCGACGGACTTGGGCAATTCCAGTACGACAATGCGACACCCACACGTCCAGAAATGCTACAGAGTGGCTCCAGGAACACACTTCCGCTGGCCACCAAACTCCCCAAACATGAACATTATTGAGCATATCTGGTATGCCTTGCAACGTGCTGTTCAGAAGAGATCTCCACCCCCTCGTTATGGACAGCCATGCAGGATTCACGGTGTCGATTTCCTCCAGCATTACATCAGACATTAGTCGAGTCCATGCCATGTCGTGTTGCGGTACTTCTGCATGCTCGCGAGGGCCCTACACAGGCTGGTGTGCCTGTTTCTTTGCCTCTTCAGTGTAAGGAACGCGCTGTTCTTTGTCTCTTCTCTATTTCCTGTGTCGATCGTCTCTGGTACAGATACCATACTGACGAGCAGTATTAAAGTACGGGTCGAAGGAGGGTTTTGTAAGACACCCTCTGTGTTGAGATAAATTTCCCGAGGGTTCTTCCAATGGATGTCTCTGGCAGTTACCCCTCCTGCGCCTAGTTTTCTGTGGCCGTTCCTCGTTAAATTGCTCCGCAAGCAGACTCCTAAATATTTTATGGAAGTAACAGCTTCCTGTGATTGTTCTGCGATCTTGAAGTTTACTAACGTGGATATTTTTGTAATGAATACGCAATACGTTGCATTTGTTTATGTTGAGGGTCAGCTACCTCTCTCTGCACCAAGCGTCGATACTCTGCAGGTCTTCCTGAATTTCGGTATAATTTTCTAGCGTTGCGACTTACCTGTTTAGAACAGCATCATCTGCTATAATGTCTTTTATATGTAACTGACAAAAGTGATGGTCCTATAAGAGTCGAAGGACATGAAAGTGAAGCAGTAATTGAGAATCTAGTGAGACAGCGCTGTAACCTGTTTCGAATGGTGTTCAGGCTTTACAGTGGCCAAGTTGTGAAGGAAACCAACTGTAAAGTTCAGGAAAAAGAAATAAAAACTTTGAGCTTTGCCAGTGACGCATTTCTCTGAGACGATAAAGGATTTGGAAACGCAGTTGACAGTAGTAGTGTCTTGAAAGGAAAGGTTACATGAGCATCAATAAAACAAGGAAATGGAGTGTAGACTACTTAAGTGAGGCGATGTTGAGGAAATTAGTCGACAGGCTTGGCTATTTGGACATCAAAATAGCTGATGGTGACTGAACTAGAAAGGATATAAAATGCAGGTTGTCAATGGCGAGAAGCGCATTACTGAAAAAGAGGAATTTGTCTATGTCCAATATAAATTTGTGTTACGGGAACTTTTCTGAAGGTACTAGTCTAGAGATAGCCTTGTACGGAAGTGAAACGTGAACAGTAAGTAGTTCAGATAAGAACAGAACAGTTCTTGAAACGTAGTGCTACGGAAGAAAAGGTACTGTGTTGGGTTGGAGCAGACTCGTGGTACAATTTGACTAAATGCAGTATTAGGGTATCGATTGACAGAGAACAGCGTGCAACATCAAGGAAGTAAATGGGAAGGAGTACAAATTGTATAGGGAGATCAGTGCCAGAATACACTAAAAAAGTTCAAGTGGATTACGTAGCGCTAGTAATTTAGAGGTGGGACGTTTCCCCAGGATAATACTAGCATGGAGTACTGCATCGAACCAGGCTCAGAAAGAAAACAACAACAACAACAAACATCAGGTCTTAAAAGATTTTAGTTCAGTTTCCATTCCCGACGTGGTTATACTTAATCAACTGCAGATGAATTGAAGTTAGGCATATTGCATCAGCACCTGTTGGATCCATTTCTCGCTAGGCAGCGAAGCCCTTAGATACGCAGAACATCAGCTAGTTTTAGAAAAAAAACTTTACGGAAGAGAACGTTGGAAGTATTTTATAGGGCGATAGTCTGACATTCACGGGGAATGCCTGCAGAATCGTAGAAATCGTGTATTAGGCGAGCCGTAGAGCCCTTTGAACCGAAAGATTGTGACCTTTCGCAGCTGAAGCGTGGCTCGCAGTTACAAACTGGGTGACTTTGATGCGTCCCACTACCGCGAGCGGATCATTGGCTCATCTGTTTAAGGTGCCTGGGGTGCGCTTTGTCATGGTAATGGGAGGGGACCGACACAATAAAGTCCACGTGGTCGGAGAAGGGGCTTTTCTACATGCACGATGCTATGTTGTGAATGCCTTTCCTCACGCTCAGCAGTGAAACAGATAACTGTAGGTGTTCTCCTCACACCATTTCTGCTTAATTTTCAGATATTTTAATTGTTGCAGAAAGGCAATGATCGTGCGTCATTTCTGCTGGAAGTTCTCAAAGGGAATTAACGAGTAGTTGTTGTGCCCTTGTATGATGGCGTACGGTTCACTTACGAATGTGGAGTCATACACAATAAAAAATTATCTTGTTGCCAATACATAGGTTACCGAAAGTGACATTGAGAGCAGATGCCTATCGTAAACTATGTCTCCCGTGGTGGTGGTGGAGGTTATTTTGATTTTTGTCAGTAGTAGTAGTAGTACTATTATTATTGCATGTAGCTTAATAGCGAGTGTGTGTCTTTCGATACGTAATTAATTTACACGAAGGAACAAGCGACTGTTGATTAATACTACGAGGGAAGTTTCATAAATAATGCACAGCTTGGTATTATTGTGGATTGTTTGATGCAGCAACAATGAAAATTGCCAGATGTAGTTGGGAGCTTGAGAAAGAAGCACGTGATTTTTTTCGCTGTGTACTCCAACATAAAATTTGCGAGAGGTAGAAACGGACCCTTCAGGAATCTCGGGTACTGTGGTTGTTGTAGACCAGAAGTCAAAATTGAAACTACACGCGACGGAAACCTTACAGAAATCGACAGTGCGTGGAGTGAAGTTTGTGATGAGTTTAGAGTGAATCATAACGCAGTTTCGCGTTGGGTTTATCGTTTTCGTGACGGTCGTATGAGCGTAGACGATAATTAAAGACCGAGGAGGCCAAAACGGCTGCAGCTGAACGAAGTGTGAAACTTATGGCAGGTGTTCTAGAAGATCGCAGTGAGACGTGTAATAAAACTCTGAAGCCACGGGAATTCCCCCAGCGTCAGTATTCCGTATTATGATAAATGATTTGAAGAAGAGAGAAATTTCTGCGATGTGTCCCACACTGTTAGACTGCTGAAGAGAAGCAGAAACACCTGGACGTTGCAACGTTGCTCAAACGATACGACCGTGAAGGTCGATAATTCTTATGTTGAATTGTCGCTATTGATGAAACGTGGATTAGAGACTTTGAACCGGAATTGAAATCACAGTCCAATGAGTGGAGGGATTCAGATTCTCCGTGTCCAAAAAAATTTCATCGCGCTGAATCAAAGCTCAAGCCAATGTTTATTTTTGCTCAATATCACCAAGAATTGTTTTGTCTCCAATCAGAAGATGCAATAAATCGGAAAAAGTGGCATTCCGAGATACGAAGACGCGGACTCGGTTACGGCGGAAGAAACTGCAACGAAGAAGGAATGCATTTTTTGCGGAAGTAATTCAGTATTTCATTTTTTCGCATTCTACAGCAGAAAGTTTAGGAGCCGCCGCACTGGAGTAGGTTATCTTGTGCTAGCGTTCTGCGAGCATGGCCCTGAGGGACGTCGGTCGCAGTGTTGTCTGGGGGGGGGGGGGGGGTGGGAGGGGAGAGGTGGTGGTGGGGGGAGTGGCTAGGGAGGGCGGGCCTGGTGGTGGTGGGGGGGGGGGGAGAGTTGGGGGCCCAGGGAGGCGCGCGCTCTTCATTTGCTCGCGGCACACGACTATCTAGCAGTTCTCAGCCGCGGAATCGATAAAGGCTAAGATTTCCGGAGCTCGCCACACGAACTTCGTGTGTCTTTCTGTCGTACGTAATGCAAACCACATGTCTGAGTCATGGGCAAAAAATGCTGCAAGGATTATTCCTCTGCGAACAGCGCGTTCATAATTAAAGTTCCAGTTTCAAAACGCCGTTCAAAGAGAACCACTGCTCAGAATGCTGTCGCATTTGGACAGCGTATTATCGACGCAGGGGGAAACGTCATGTGACTAAAGTCCAAATTTTACCAACAGGTGGCGCTGTAAATGGGGTCGGCTACAAATGACAGATGTATAACAATACGAAGGCTATGGTTTAAATTGCAAATTACACCATCCGTACTCTTCACCGTACGTGACTGCACAAGTTCGGCAGTCAGTAGTTGTGACACTGTTCGTTAGGTAAGACGTAGGACAATCCAGCCCGGCGAGGTCCGACATCGGATGGGAAAAATCGGTTTTTAATTATTCTGGGGCCAAAAACCGCATAAAAAGCAAAATGAGGTAGGTTTCTGTCGTCAGACTGGCGCAAGACATGTTCAATATGTTGTCCACCGCTTTGTGCCAGAAGTTGAAATCTAGAAACAGCATGTGACACAACTGACCGGAGAGTCTCGCGGGTCACGTTCAGAATGCGCGCACAATGTGTGCCTTCAATTCAGCTACGTTCATAATGGGAGCACAGAACATAACACATTTCAGATGACCCCACAGTGAAAAGTCCCACAAAAAAGATAAGGTGACCTGGACGACCAGACTGTAGGGAAATGACGGCTGATAATTCCGGCATTTCGAAAATGTCTGCAGTAGCCTCTTCGCTAGCCGCTGCAGTGTGCGGAGGAGCGCCATCTTGCGTAAAAATGATCCTAACCGCACATCCACGCTGTTGAAGGGTTGGAATGGTGTTAGCGTGCAAGAGACTCCGATAGCGTTTACCAGTGATGGTCCCACAGGACTCATCTCCTCGAAAAAATACGACCCTACGATAAACTATGCCGTTAACCAGCACCACAGTCACCTTTGAAGTGTTGCCGGTTGATGTGCGTGCGGATTTTCCGTTACCGTATTCTACATTTCTGCGTATTGGCATGTCCGTATACATGGAAGTGTCCACGAAATGGCCCATGGCCATTCATTTTCTCCTTTCATACGAGCAAGAAATTCCAGAGCGAAAGTTTGTCTTGCTGGCACGTTAGCACGAAGTAACTCTTGAACATGTTCGATTTTGTGTGGTCAGCAGTGCAGAACGTTTCGTAGGATATTGTGCACCGAACTCGCAGGCAAGTCCAACATTCGGGCATGTCCCCGTGCGCTTTCATTTCCACACCACCGCTCGACCCCTCCTGCAATGCCGTGGTCATCTTTGACAGACGTCCTCCGTCTGCGACATTGCTTTCCTCCTTTTGCGACATTGCACTTAAAAAGAACCTGTTTTTTCAAATTTTGTTACCGGACATCGGACCAGTGCCGTTTTTCATATCCTTATGTGTCTGCATAGCTACTGGCTCGCAGTCACCGTTCTTGTAAAAGAGCTTTACCGGCAGCGCGATAGAGTGATGTTGGCGTCTCGGACGCGAACCGAGGAACAGCCGTGTGCCGCACGTCTCTTTCTGTATGTATTCTGATGCGTACACCGTCATCTATTGGTAAAATTTTGGTTAAATGGTTACTTTTTTCATTACGTTTCCCCCTGCGTCAATAATATCCTGTACAGATTTGACGTCATTCTAAGCAGTGGTTCTATTTCTACAATGTTTTGAACCTGGAACTTCAATTATGGACACCCTGTGTATACTCCGCTGGTCACTGTACAATGCACAGCTGGGGAACTGGTACTAACATCATCGTTTTACTATATTTTACCTTTACTATTTAGCGAGGGGGAAGTATCAATAAGTCTGTCGTAGTCCCTGCACAAGATATGACACTGACATCAGTGCTGTCGCACAGCCTTCCTCTAATATTGATTCTGCAAAATTTTCCTGGAATTGCACTCATAACCGTCTTACTTGCTATTTCCTGTACGGAGGCGCCGGCACTTTCGCAAAACCTTTCCAGAAAATTTAAATCTTCCATTCGCCTATGTTGATTTTACATGTTCGTCACGTTTAATATCGCTTCTTGGAATTTTCCCTAAAATATTCACGAGCCAAAACACTAACTTCAGTGCCTACCTCATGATAAATGCCGCATGGTGAGTTTACGCGGTATGGAAGAGACGGGCTACAAGTCCGAAAATCCACTGACATTGACACTGATCAAAGGCAAATTGTTACGACCCGGCGCCTGGGCTCGATCGTATCGCCAAAAGCAAAGATAATTGGCTGCTCGCGCTCTGCTGTCGTGGGCACGTTTGGTTAGTGGTTGATGGACAGTGAAATCAGGATACGGCATAGTGTTGGACGCCCGGCTTCATCACAGAACGTGATCTGAGGCTTACCCGCTCTGTGGAAGAGGATAGGCGTCGATCTGCAACCAGATCTCGCGCAGGCACAAGTGTTTGGAAGCACATTTTTGAATCTGAGACTCCACAGCAGACGGCCCCAACTTGGTCACGTGTTGACCCATCTCCACATCGTCAGTTAAGAATGCAATTGGTACGGGATCGACATTTGATTGTCGATCAGTGTAAAGGTGTGGCCTGGCCGGGTGAATCGCGTTTCTTGATACGCCAGGTTGCTGGTGGTGTCCTGATCAGACGAACCGCGCCACGCAACCATGTCGGTGGGGGCGGAACTTGTACCATGGGCGGACGTTCACCTGGGATTCCGTGGGACCTGTGTTAGTAATCGAAAGAGTGATGACAGCTGCGGGCAACGTGAACGCTATTGGGTATCACTTGTATCCCTTCACGCTCTGATGACCTCTCCGGCTATGACATATTTCAGCAGAACAACTGTTCGTGTCACGAGGCCAGAATCGTAAGACAGCATTTTGAGGAGCGTGATAGTGAATTGACGTTATTATCTTGGCCTGATCTGAGGGGAATTGCGTGTCCTGTGCGTAGACGTCTGCTGCCACGTGACTCCGGAAATCTTCCGAATCCACGCGGCGCTAAAGCGCTGCCGTATTGCGTTCCGAAGGTGGATGAACACGACATTAAACAGCTGGTATATCTGTGTAATCAACGAAAGGATAACGTTCTAAGAGTCGGGGCGTGGAATGTCAGAAGCTTGAATGTGGTAGGGAAACTAGAAAATCTGAAAAGGAAAATGCAAAGGCGCAATCTAGATATAGTAGGGGTCAGTGAAGTGGAAGGAAGAAAAGGATTTCTGGTCAGATGAGTATCGGATAATACCAACAGCAGCAGAAAATGGTATAACAGGTGTAGGATTCGTTATGAATAGAAAGGTAGGGCAGAGGGTGTGTTACTGTGAACAGTTCAGTGACCGGGTTGTTCTAATCAGAATCGACAGCAGACCAACACCGACAACGATAGTTCAGGTATACATGCCGACGTCGCAAGCTGAAGATCAACAGATAGAGAAAGTCTATGAGGATATTGAAAGGGTAATGCAGTATGTAAAGGGGGACGAAAATCTAATAGTCATGGGCGACAGGAATGCAGTTGTAGGGGAAGGAGTAGAAGAAAAGGTTACAGGAGAATATGGGCTTGGGACAAGGAATGAAAGAGGAGAAAGACTAATTGAGTTCTGTAACAAGTTTCAGATAGTAATAGCGAATACCCTGTTCAAGAATCACAAGAGGAGGAGGTATACTTGGAAAAGGCCGGGAGATACGGGAAGATTTCAATTAGATTACATCATGGTCAGACAGAGATTCCGAAATCAGATACTGGACTGTAAGGCGTACCCAGGAGCAGATATAGACTCAGATCACAATATAGTAGTGATGAAGAGTAGGCTGAAGTTCAAGACATTAGTCAGGAAGAATCAATACGCAAAGAAGTGGGATACGGAAGTACTAAGAAACGACGAAATACGTTTGAAGTTCTCTAACGCTAAAGATACAGCAATAAGGAATAGCGCAGTAGGCAGTACAGTTGAAGAGGAATGGACATATCTAAAAAGGGCCATCACAGAAGTTGGGAAGGAAAACATAGGTACAAAGAAGGTAGCTGCGAAGAGACCATGGGTAGCAGAAGAAATACTTCAGTTGATTGATGAAAGGAGGAAGTACAAACATGTTCCGGGAAAAACAGGAATACAGAAATAAAAGTCGCTGAGGAATGAAATAAATAGGAAGTGCAGGGAAGCTAAGACGAAATGGCTGCAGGAAAAATGTGAAGACATCGAAAAAGATAAGATTGTCGGAAGGACAGACTCAACATACAGGAAAGTCAAAACAACCTTTGTTGACATTAAAAGCAACGGTGGTTTACATTAAGAGTGCAACGGGAATTCCACTGTTAAATGCAGAGGAGAGAAAATGGCTCTGAGGACTATAGGACTTAACATCTGTGGTCATCAGTCCCCTAGAACTTAGAACTACTTAAACCTAACTAACCTAAGGACATCACACACATCCATGCCCGAGGCAGGATTCGAACCTGCGACCGTAGCAGTCGCGCGGTTCTTGACTGAGCGCCTAGAACCGCTAGACCACCGCGGCCGGCGCAGAGGAGAGAGCAGATAGGTGGAAAGAATACATTGAAAGCCTCTGAGGGTGAAGATGTGTCTGATGTGATAGAAGAAGAAACAGGAGTCGATTTAGAAGAGATAGGGGATCAAGTATTAGAATCTGAATTTAAAAGAGCTTTGGAGGACTTACGGTCAAATAAGGCAGAAGGTATAGATAACATTCCATCAGAATTTCTAAAATCATTGGGGGAAGTGGCAACAAAACGACTATTCACGTTGGTGTATAGAATATGAGAGTCTGGCGACATACCATCTGACTTTCGGAAAAGCATGATCCACACAATTCCGAAGACGGCAAGAGCTGACAAGTGCGAGAATTATCGCACAATCAGCTTAACAGCTCATGCATCGAAGCTGCTTACAAGAGTAATATACAGAAGAATGGAAAAGAAAATTGAGAATGCGCTAGGTGACGATCAGTTTGACTTTAGAAAAAGTAAAGGGACGAGAGAGGCAATTCTGACGTTACGGCTAATAATGGAAGCAAGGCTAAAGAAAAATCAAGACACTTTCATAGGATTTGTCGACCTGGAAAAAGCGTTCGACAATATAAAATGGTGCAAGCTTTTCGAGATTCTGAAAAAAGTAGGGGTAAGTTATAGGGAGTGACGGGTCATATACAATATGTACAACAACCAAGAGGGAATAATAAGAGTAGACGATCAAGAACGAAGTGCTCGTATTAAGAAGGGTGTAAGACAAGGCTGTAGCCTTTCGCCCCTACTCTTCAGTCTGTACATCGAGGAAGCAATGATGGAAATAAAAGAAAGGTTCAGGAGTGGAATTAAAATACAAGGTGAAAGGATATCAATGATACGATTCGCTGATGACATTGCTATCCTGAGTGAAAGTGAAGAAGAACTAAATGATCTGCTGAACGGAATGAACAGTCTAATGAGTACACAGTATGGTTTGAGAGTAAATCGGAGAAATACGAAGGTAATGAGAAGTAGTAGAAATGAGAACAGCGAGAAACTTAACATCAGGATTGATGGTCACGAAGTCAATGAAGTTAAGGAATTCTGCTACCTAGGCAGTAAAATAACCAATGACGGACGGAGCAAGGAGGACATCAAAAGCAGACTCGCTATGGCAAAAACGGCATTTCTGGCCAAGAGAAGTCTACTAATATCAAATACCGGCCTTAATTTGAGGAAGAAATTTCTGAGGATGTAAGTCTGGAGTACAGCATTGTATAGTAGTGAAACATGGACTGTGGGAAAACCGGAACAGAAGAGAATCGAAGCATTTGAGATGTGGTGCTATAGACGAATGTTGAAAATTATGTGGACTGATAAGGTAAGGAATGAGGTTCTATGCAGAATCGGAGAGGAAAGGAATATGTGGAAAACAATGGTAAGGAGAAGGAACAGGATGATAGGACATCTGCTAAGACATGAGGGAATGACTTCCATGGTACTAGAGGGAGCTGTAGAGGGCAAAAACTGTAGAGGAAGACATAGATTGGAATACGTCAAGCAAATAATTGAGGACGTAGGTTGCAAGTGCTACTCTGAGATGAAGAGGTTAGCACAGGAAAGGAATTCGTGGCGGGCCGCATCAAACCAGTCAGTAGACTGATGACAAAAAAATCTGTGTAAAATACGTCGCATTTGGTTGCACGCACACCCACGTTCATACCTCTCATTGTTCGAAAGGTGTGTGTCGTTCTGTGAGAGGTTGTGCAGGTGTTCCTCCTCCGCCCCCCCCCCCTTTTTTTTCTAAGGCGGACCGCAAGAACAGTCTGTAGTAAACTAGCTGTCAACTGCCACCGTGATGACTGATTTTAATGAAACTTGTCACAGCACAAGGACGAAGTTCGGTGTAGGAGAAAAGATGTGCCCCCTGACGCACACAGTGCAAATAGTTCCCAGTAATGCGAGTAGACTCTTTATTTTTTCGCCTTTTCAAGGCAATGTTCTAACTAAACCTGTCCTCAGTCTCTCAAGAAACCGATTCGTCTTGTAAAGTTCGAATCGGCTACCTTCGGTTTCAGCTTAGTTTGTTAAAGATGACTTGGTAACCTCAACAACATTGTTTCATGATGGCTATGTGTAATTATAAATTGGCAGCAAATGAAGTGTTAAATCTTTCAAAGACGGAAGAGTTAAAAATTGACTTTTTATAAACTGTGTTAAATATAAGACGATTCTTTTTAAAAAGTTGCACAAATTTAAACGCGGATTGCGGGAATGCGAGGTAAGTCACACAAATTAGAGGAACTGGCAGTATCGGATTACTATATACATATTAACTTGTCACAACAATTAAACATGTGTGGACGACATTCAGAAGCGATGTGAAATGGAAGTAACTTGTCATATCACGATTGGTAAGACGAAAATAAACTCAGTCTGGGGCCGTGCAGTGTATTTGTTGAGGTCATGACAAGGAAAGGTCTTGTGAGCTTCTGTTAAATTTTCTGAGCATCTTATCGACTAGAGCGGACAGAAGCGTCACAACATTCAGACACGCAGTTAGTATCGTAACAAGTCGGTATAGCCCACACTAAAGTATAAAGGAGATGCTAAGTTTATTTTGCACTCTTGTTAAAATTCCTCCGTTAATGCAGCCCGTAGAAGAAAGGCTTTGAAGCTGGAAATTTTTAAGAGGACTGAATCGTATGAATAGCGCTTTCAAAGATCCACCAGCTACACGCGTGAAGTGAAGCAAGCCAGCTTCACCGATCTTCCAGGCCAATCTACTTCAGAGCTCAGCCAAGAAGGTTCGAGACTCCAGCGCATCCTAACAGGACAAGGGAGTTGGGGGCCCACATCTAGAAGTGAGGTTATTGTGACAGAGCTGCGTGTGACTGCAGTGGCGAGGAGCGTGATGACCTTCTAAAGGTCTGAAAGGCTTGCTTCAGAGCGCAGCGGTGTGTTTGTCATATTTGAACAATAACATGCACGTAAATTGGGCATTTATGACTGTGTTCTGCAATTCATGGGGAAAAATGTTTCTGCTTTGACTGCCGCCTAAGGGCGTGAGTAATTGGCAAGTTCCCCGGTCCGCCTCACCCTGTGTTGGAACGGGCGGGATCGGAGAGCAGTGAGTCAGCTCGGGTGGAATGCCAAGCTCCACAGCAGTTGCACTGTCGACGCGCTGTCCGCGTTTTTCATGTATTCGCGTAACAGCGTGTATTCTGGTAACTTTGGCAGGCACCTCGATGGCTTGAGATACTCCGAAGGGATCGACATTTTTTGTATCGCCTTAATTGTGTTACTGACTAGGCGAAAGTAATGAAGATGTGGGTCACTTTTAAGCGAGGTTTGCCGGCGCCCTACGGGGTGTTTCAGCAATGGCTGTGTGTTCCGAGAAGTGTTCGTTCAGAACTTGTAGATGCTATGGGCATGACACATCAGGTAGAGTGCTGATAGATAACGAGGAGTCATTTTACCACTACATGAATATAACCTGTTACGATAGTTGCCACGTGGGGTCATATGATACTTCCTGATCGATTAAAACTGACTGCCGATCTGGTTCTCGAACACCTCAAAATTGAGGAGGCACTCTTCCTGGATAGCCCAGTCGGAAAGATCATTGCCCGTGAAAGACAAGGTTTATGGCTGGAGCGCCGGTTTGGCACACTGTTTTAATCTCTCAGGATGATAGATTCATTCTGGATGGGATCATTTTCTTGCCACTAGTACTAATGCGTGACGTGGTTTGTCATTAATTAGTCATTTGACGTTAGTCCTGGGAAGATAACCACATTAGACGCCTTCACCATGCCAGGCGGTGCCCACCTCGCAGTCGTTTCAAAGCCACAAAATTCTCGTTTATGGACTTCTTGTTGAGTGGCGATGGTAGCTGTCGCGTGGTCACCTAACTGTCGAACTCTCTTCTTTGGTTCGATTTGGCGTTGAAACTGTGCTGAAAATTGGAATCAATCCTAGCAGTTTTCCGTAACATACATTACCAAGGGGTGGGGTGAGGGGTACTTTATGTTCACCTTAAGAAACTGAAAAAAAATTCTTTAAGTGTTGAATTTTACCAACAGTATAATTTTGAAAGAGATACTGATGTGTACGCAGGGTCCAGATCCTGAAAATCTCTTAGCACTCTATCAGCAATATCAACGCACTTTATTGAAAAGTTTATTATGCATTATGACAACCACAAAAAATTTAAAAAGTAAATTTCGCTCACTGATGTTGGCTTTTACTCTCAACATACTTATAAGAGATATACTGATGCGTAAGGAAAGCCCTGAACCTGGAGATATTGAATGCGATATTCATTGGGCTGCTACTACTGCTCCTACTACTACTACTACTACTACTACTACTAGTGAGACTTAAATTTTTGGGTTAAGTAAAACTGAAACTTTGAAAAATATATAGAATCTGATAGAAAAATTCATTAAAACAAATAATAATGAAAATATAACTGATTAGATTACAATATTTTCAAAAGGTGGTAGTTGCGGAGGTTAATGCTGTAACTTGAAAATGACGCTACCATTGATGAGAGTGTGGAAAAAAGCAGACGTTCGGTGTATCGGTCAGTACCGCTCCCTTTAATCCTGAAAACACTCCCTCCCTCCCTCCCGCCCCTTCCTTCCTTTCTTTCTTACTTCCACAATGATAGTTCTGCGAATAGCTCATTAATATACAAATTACGAGAAAATTAGACGTCACTCAAAATTAAGCTTTGTGAACGATTATTTAATCGTAAATCATATCAGTGTGGCTCGGTGGATAAGTGTCACAGAGTCAATCCAGACGTTTGAGATTCATTCATCGCGGACTCACAGGATTTTTTTCTGAATCTTATTGCTTCTTTCTCCTCTCACAGTGCTTTGTAAATGCGGGAAATGCCAAGTTGTGCATTGGTTTGGAATAAACGTTAAACTGTCGGTTCTCTTATAACTGGCTGGTTAAAGGTGGCTTCACTGTACGTGATGGGAATGGAGAATCACCCGTCGAATGGAACGGTGTCCACACGGAACGCCGATAAAACGCTAGTTCGATTATCCCAGTACCGAGCAGTGGAAGTGAAGTTATGTGATTCAAAATGGCCGAATATAGTATCAGAATTTAGTAACTGGCATTCGTTGTCGCCGTCGGTCCGAAGACTGGTTTGATGCAATTTGCAAGCTACTCTACACTGGCCTCTTCATTTCGGCCTAAATATTGCGACCTACGTATACTTGAACTTGATTGCTGGACTCACGCCTTGGTCTCCTTCTACTAGAAATTAGAGTTCATTCTGGTCACACCAAAGGTCATAACGGTCGTTCTTAATTCCAAACTGGTGAGAACTCTTAACAATCGGGAAAGCGTCGTCCAAGCATATGTATACATCTATATTTATTTTCCTTAGAAAATATGTATCGCTATGTAAATGCTAACACGTCAGTAGAACCTCTGCACCTTATGTTACTCTGTAGTCTTTGTAAATATCTAATAATGTCAAAAAACTTAGAGAGCAGACTTTCCACTGTGAATACGTTTTTTGTTGGTCTGTACCATGACTGTTATTAATATGTACCATAACTTATTAATATGGAAGGAACAAGTTTTCTGTTAGCAGTCACTGTTAATTTCCACAACGCGTTTCTAAGGCTTAAACCTCCATCAGGTGGCTTTATGTATATTAAATGGAATGTATGTGGTATTAACACTTCGAGGTAACTTTGGCAATGTCTCCAGTGGTCGCAGGCTCCGTTCTCTGTCGTACTGCATCACATGCACCATCACACTTTTTAAACACTGTAAATAATCCGTGGCAGTATTTAAATATGGGCAAATAATAAGGCCGTTGCTTTCCACAGCATACTTGCTAGAACTCTAAAGTGGAAAATCATACGAACAGACAAAGCCTACGATGTGCTTGCGTCGTTGGTTAAGATAGACTGCAGACCAACAACACACTGCCGACGATCAACCTCCTGCATCGGCCTGGCGGCTGGCGCCTTATCTGCCGTATCAGGACGCAGTTACGGACAACTCAGTAACAGCCTCCGTACCCATCGCTAGTGAAATCTGGCATTTCCGTCGTGGCCACTACAGGGTGTTGACAGCAGCACGTGCTAATACTGACAGAGTGAGGGGGTGCAGTAGTTAGCACTCGGGAGGAAGGATGACGGTTCAAACGCGCGTCTGGTCAACCTGATTGGGGATTTCCCCAAATCTCTCCAGGACACACACACACACACACACACACACACACACACACACACACACACACACACACACACACAGGCGCGCGCGCAACGAGGCTTTGTTCAGGTGCTCACGAACATCAACATCGAAAGGGGTGTATGCTGTTTATCACCCGATGCCTGTTCAAGTGTACAGTAGACATCCTGATCTTTGCGATTGTGCAACAGAACTGCATCCACCATTGCAGTGCATGCCCTGAGACTGACGGTTATCTCTTTGAACAACTACTACGAGCTACGTTGTTATGTGGCGTACAATAAATATGCATTCCCAACCATTGGTTCCCTGTCTCAATATAATCGGTTATGAACCCAGTGTCGCCTATTTCAGTTTGACCCAAATGGTCTGACACACCCTGTGTAAGAAGCAAGGGAAATATCAGAAATAGACTGGCAAAGGCGGTGAAAGTTCCCTTAAATAGGAAGGCTCTACTGACACAGAACTGAGAAAGAGGACACTTAACGTGTGCGTCAGAACCACAGCCTTGTTTGGAAGTGAAACGTGGACCATCGGAAACCAGGAGGAAGTTGGAAGCTTTAGAAATGTGTTGCTATTGATGAACGTTAAAAATTAAGTGGGCGGGTGAAGTATGAAATGAATAAGCAAAACTAAAATGTGAGAAAATGTGTCTACGCAAAACCTTCAGCATTGGAAGGGACAGGTTGGTGGGAGATACGTACAGACGTATGACACAAGTGACACCCAGTTACCTGACCATTCTGGGAGTCCGTGAGTTCCGCGGAGCGCCCCATTCTGCTCTGTCTAATGACTACTCAGGTCGCTGATACGGAGTACCTGTTAGTAGGTGGCAGCACAATGCACCTAATATGAAAAACGTATGTTTTTGGGGATGTCCGGATACGTTTGATCACATAGTGTATGTCTCGGAACTTCACGGACGAGCGGTGCGGTTGCAAAATATTTTCGCCCAACAAAATTAAGTTTACACGTGAGTTGATTTCTTAAATCGCCAACAAAACTCGCTGTAACGCCGTTGTTACAGGTGACTTGCCACCGGCATACACTAATGTAAAGTGCGTGCTGCAGAACCCAACAACGTAGAAAATAAGGTAAACCTTATAATCGTTTTTGGACCTAATATCGGTAGAATAAGTAGTACTTAGACTACATTTCCTTTCTTACAAGAACTGAGTAAAAATACTGTAGATGGCACAAGGGCGGCGACAAACGTTTGGACGTTTGCAAGAAAAAAGTTATTTGCATAATAGACGGACACAGAAGTTCCGTAATTCATGATAAGCACGCTCCACTTCATAACAACACGAAAAGTTGTGGTAATGTGGCGATGTAACTCAGATGGGCGAAGCTACTAGAGCAGAGTCTGTAAAGGCGCTCTTCCTCGTGTCGGCCCTTAAACGGCACTCAAAAAAGGGAAGGTAGTGTACGATTTAACATCCCATCGACGACTAAGTCGTAAGTGACGTTGTACAAGCTCTGGATGGGGAAAGCTAGAGGGATCGGCGGCGTCTATTTCATAGGAACCAAACCACTATTCACCACTGACTTCGAACTTCGAAGCAGATAGGGTTTAAACTAGTGGAACATTATTAAAATCGCTTATAAGTGAATAGTGATTATGTAGTAATATGAAGTAGATTGTTTGGAAACTAACGCCAACAGTTAAATCCCTTTCAAATTAATAAATTTTATTATGACCGAACGGTCCTAACTTTTTGAATAAACTTAGTACTTAACAGTAAATGTCACATATTTAGACGCGGTTGCCTTCCAACACACGGTATCGATTTAAAGACGTTTTCGCGTCAGCAAAATGGAAGCCTGTCAGATTAACTTTCTGGAGACTCACATGTGAGTTGATGTGCGGAAACCGCGCGTTTACGCAGAAGTAGGCAGGCAGATACAGAAACTTCGACAGAGCTGTAGATGGCAGCAGCTGCTACAGGTGTCACCGCAGCCGATGCTCCTAGCGACAGTGAAGATAAATCTCAGCAGCAGAGAGTAAGTGCTATTCGAGTTAACTCCTGCCCGGTGCGAAGTTATCTTTGCTCAGTCGTTAACAATGACGCAGTGGTGACGTATCGAGCGCCGTGCTGCGCGTTATCGCACTGGACGCCGACCCAACGAGGAGGCAGTTCGCAGACGCATTCTTGACGAAACGTCTCAGCTGCTGCGTTTTTGTCGCTTTATAGCGACGCCAACTGTGCACAGACTATCAAAACTGATTTGAAACCTGTGTAGGAATTTTGTTCCTATTTGTCTCGAATTATCAAGAAAGAGTAAGATTAAATACTGAACTGTGTATTAAGGCACACAGGTTGCGGCCAATAATTTAGGCCTGTCTTCCATATTTGCAGCTACGTGGACGCAGTTTCCTTCTTCAGTGTCATTTTGCGACTTGTTATAAAAATTGTTACGTTGGTCTTTACATTCGCTGTATCCTAGGTCGTAGACATGCGATATTGTATTGCGGAGTTCCATTTCCAGGCCGCTGACAGTCTGAACTACGTATAGGCATATCGCAGAATTGAGAAATACTTTGTTAGTTATTTGAGGACACTATGCCGTCGTGATTGACAGAAGAAGATGGTTTTGAGCCTGATTTGAAGAAGATTCCCTTTTATTGCACAATAATTTTATATTTTTAGGTGTACTCGGTTTTACTTCAAAGGCTTTGTCAGCTTACAATCCTAACAGTAAACACTTAACGAGAAAATTGCTACCGGCACCGGACGGTGACCAAAATCGTCAGTTGGCTGATGCAGACCGGAAAATGAGGTGGGAAACCAGTTCAACACATGAAAATATAACTTCCGGAAATAGTGGTTTTTCATTAATTTTTTTTATCCTGTGTGTTCTGGCTGTGGTCTTGGTTGTTGAAAATAGTCATTTCTCTGAGATTTGGAAATACTCGTCTGCCATTTTGCAGTGCTTGTCAAAATGGCCGACGTACATCTTTTTAGGCGTAATGTTTATCGTTCATTTTGTAGCGAGTATGACTTTAAAACAATTTTTATTTCACGCTCTATTCGGCGTAAAAGTTTTAACCCCCCTCCCCCCCCCCCTACACACATACAAAACACGCACGTTGTAGAGATGACGCTGTAAAGGAAGACTTAATTGATATCAACAAAAAATGCTGGAGCAACGTGGATGGCATAGAGATAAAACCGTAGTTCATGAATGAGTCTGGAGGAAGCCTTAGCCAGCAGTGCATGTCAAAATGGCCGACGATTATGTACGTAATGTAAATAAATCACAGGGCGTAACTCTTCTTCTGACGTTGCCTGCTTACTTAAGAGTACACTAATGACATATTACAAACGTTCGTATGTAGTGCGACACTGGCGTGAAATTACCTCTGTACGAATTGCGTTAGGCACGACAAACTCTGAAGTCTCCATATCAAAACGGTATTGAAGAATACGCAGTGCGTATGTTGTGTGAGCACTTCCCCATGTTTGGTACGAACCCTATTATTTATCAGCGGTTATTTGCTTCGTCCATCAGTCAACCAATTTCCATTAATAATCGATCCACTTGGTGCGCACAGCTCTTCGATCGGTAACAACAGTAGTGAACCGATGTTGACCTTTGTGCCTACTTGAACACATTATGAATGTACACACCGAGCGACGCGACTCAGTGGTAAGCCGCTAGATTTGCATTCGGAAAGCGGGCTTCAAAACCCGTCCGGGCATACGAATTTAGGCCGTCGATGGATCCCGTAAATCATTGAGGGCAAATGCCGGGATGGTACCTGTGGTGGAAGAGAGAGAGAGAGAGAGAGAGAGAGAGAGAGAGAGAGAGAGAGAGACCGCGGACAATTTCTTCTCTCCTCCCCCTCCTGTTCCTCCTCCGCACCCCTTCCTCTTCCCCGCCCTCCGCATCCCTACCCTCCCCCCTCCCCACCCTCAGTATCGTAAATGAACTTGAATTCCGTCTCGTAATGATCTAATGTTCCATAGATCCTTAACTACCTTTTACGAGTGACTTTCGTTCTCAGTCGACTGCTCATGTCAATAGTCTACTGCAGCGCTCCTAGCGTTTTCTTTATGTACATGTATCGCCTGTCACAGCAGTCTTCTCCGTTTCCACGTCGTCGCCAGAATTGCGTGTGGTGGGGACAATCTGCTGCGTCTGAACGGTGGAAGTGAAGAGGGACCATTCTCTTTACGAAAAAATCGAAATACAGTAACAGAATGTGGGAACAAACAAAATAGTTCATTAAAGACCAAAGCGGAATACATAGTGTGTATTCTTAAATGAGGCAGTATGGTAGAATCTTCACAATCCTGAGAATTAAGGGAATAGGAAAAGTCTTGTCCAAACATTTGAAAACGGCTACATTTATTTCCTCGAGAAAGTGTATAAAGTACTTACAAACGCATCAGACAATATTTAGAAAGCAGTGAGCAGAACTTCTTTAGTTGATCCTGTGTATCTTGCTTGCCAAGGACCAAATAAAGTCGAAAATTACTTTTCTAGTTAAATAGATGTGATTTTTTCACTGCTTAAATAACTTTCATTAAAAAGTGTTTATCTATTTCCGTTCTTACATAATTATAGTGTAGGCATTTCTTTGCCAATTTATTGTTGTTGTTGTGGTCTTCAGTCCTGAGACTAGCTCTCCATGCTACTCTATCCTGTGCAAGCTTCATCATCTCCCAGTACCTGCTGCAACCTACATCCTTCTGAATCTGCTTAGTGTATTCATCTCTTGGTCTCCCTCTACGGTTTTTACCCTCCACGCCGCCCTCCAATACTAAATTGGTGATCCCTTGATGCCTCAGAACATGTCCTACCAACAGATCCCTTCTTCTGGTCAAGTTGTGCCACAAACTTCTCTCCTCCCCAATCCTATTCAATACTTCCTCATTAGTTATGTGATCTACCCATCTAATCTTCAGCATTCTTCTGTAGCACCACATTTCGAAAGCTTCTATTCTCTTCTTGTCCAAACTATTTATCGTCCATGTTTCACTTCCATACATGGCTACACTCCATACAAATACTTTCAGAAACGACTTACTGACATTTAAATCTATACTCCATGTTAACAAATTTCTCTTCAGAAACGCTTTCTTTCCCATTGCCAGTCCACATTTTATATCCTCTCTACTTCGACCATCATCAGTTATTTTGCTCCCCAAATAGCAAAACTCCTTTACTACTTTAAGTGTCTCATTTCCTAATCTAATTCCCTCAGCATCACCCGATTTAATTTGACTACATTCCATTATCCTCGTTTTGCTTTTGTTGATGTTCATCTTATATCCTCCTTTCAAGACACTATCCATTCCGTTAAACTGCTCTTCCAAGTCCTTTGCTGTCTCTGACATAATTACAATGTCATCGGCGAACCTCAAAGTTTTTATTTCTTCTCCATGGAATTCAATACCTACTCCGAATTTTTCTTTTGTTTCCTTCACTGCTTGCTCAATATACAGATTGAATAACATGGGGGAGAGACTACAACCCTGTCTCACTCCCTTCCCAACCACTGCTTCCCTTTCATGTCCCTCGACCCATAACTGCCATCTGGTTTCTGTACAAATTGTAAATAGCCTTTCGCTCCCTGTATTTTACCCCTGCCACCTTCAGAATTTGAAAGAGAGTATTCCAGTCAACATTGTCAAAAGCTTTCTCTAAGTCTACAAATGCTAGAAACGTAGGTTTGCCTTTTCTTAATCTAGCTTCTAAAATAAGTCGTAGGGTCAGTATTGCCTCACGTGTTCCAATATTTCTACGGAATCCAAACTGATCTTCCCCGAAGTCGGCTTCTACTAGTTTTTCCATTCGTCTGTAAAGAATTCGCGTTAGTATTTTGCAGCTGTGACTTATTAAACTGATAGTTCGGTAATTTTCACACGTGTCAACACCTGCTTTCTTTGGGATTGGAATTATTATATTTTTCTTGAAGTCTGAGGGTAATTCGCCTGTTCCATACATCTTGCTCACCAGATGGTAGAGTTTTGTCAAGACTGGCTCTCCCAAGGCAGTCAGTAGTTACAATGGAATGTTGTCTACTCCGGGGGCCTTGTTTCGACTCAGGTCATTCAGTGCTCTGTCAAACTCTTCACGCAGTATCGTATCTCCCATTTCATCTTCATCTGCATCCTCTTCCATTTCCATAATATTGTCCTCAACTACATCGCCCTTGTATAGACCCTCAATATACTCCTTCCACCTTTCTGCTTTCCCTTCTTTGCTTCTAACTGAGCTCTTGACATTCATACAAGTGGCTTTCTTTTCTCCAAAGGTCTCTTTAATTTTCCTGTAGGCAGTATCTACCTTACCCCCAGTGAGATAAGCCTCTACATCCTTACATTTGTCCTCTAGCCATCCCTGCTTAGCCATTTTGCACTTTCTGTCGATCTCATTTTTGAGACGTTTGTATTCCTTTTTGCCTGCTTCATTTACTGCATTTTTATATTTTCTCCTTTCATTAATTAAATTCAATATTTCTTCTGTTACCCAAGGATTTCTATTAGCCCTCGTCTTTTTACCTACTTGATCGTCTGCTGCCTTCACTACTTCATCCCTCAGAGCTACCCATTCTTCTTCTACTGTATTTCTTTCCCCCGGTTCTTTTCAATTGTTCCCTTACGCTCTCCATGAAACTCTGTACAACCTCTGGTTTAGTCAGTTTATCCAGGTCCCATATCCTTAAATTTCCACCTTTTTGCAATTTCTTCAGTTTTAATCTACAGTTCATAACCAATAGATTGTGGTCAGAGTCACATCTGCCCCTGGAAATGTCTTAAAATTTGAAACCTGGTTCCAAATCTCTGTCTTACCATTATATAATCTGATACCTTCAAGTACCTCCAGGATTCTTCCTTTCGTCTCCCTTCACTATCGAATAATTTCTTCTATCTCATCATATATTTCTTCAATTTCTTCATCTGCAGAGCTAGTTGCATATAAACTTGTACTACTGTAGTAGGTGTGGGCTTCGTGTCTTTCTTGGCCACAGTAATGCGTTCACTATGCAGTTTGTAGTAGCTTACCCGCATTCCTATTTTTTGTTCATTATTACCTACTCCTGCATTACCGCTATTTGACTTTGTATTTATAACCGTGTGATCACCTGACCAAAAAAGTCTTGTTCCTCCTGCCACCGAACTTCACTAATTCCCACTATATCTAACTTTAACCTATCCATTTCCCTTCTTAAATTTTCTAACCTACCTGCCCGATTAAGGGATCTGACATTCCACGCTCCGATCCGTAGAACGCCAGTTTTCTTTCTCCTGATAACGACATCCTCTTGAGTAGTCCCCGCCCGGAGATCCGAATGGGGGACTATTTTACCTCCGGAATATTTTACCCAAGAGGACGCCATCATCATTTAATCATACAGTTCCATTCATTGGAATACGTAAATAGCACATTGGTGCTGAATACTTCGTCCCTCTTGTGGGAGAATATTAGTAGGAAAATACTTGGCCCTATTGCAACCTGCCCAGTGTGTCACTAAAATAAGCAAACAACAAAATAAATATTAAGACGACACAAAAATCCATTACTATAGTCAGAGTGATCTCCGCGAGAATAGGTTAACTTCCGACGGTAGCAGACGACGGCCCTTCTCTGCTCACGCGCGGTCTGCGACGCACTGAAGGTTCTAAGCCTGGTTCTAAGAAAGACTCCACCACATTCGTCACAGTCAGCTGATCATTGACGTCACTGTCCCACTCACGAAGCTGTCGGCGGCAGATTTACACGCAAGTCAGAAAGTCGGTCATCAAAAACAGACTTGAGTGTCTAATATCCCTCGCTGCCTTTAAAATTTGATTTTATTGGCCGAATAGGTTTTACCGTTAACACGTTAGCAGCGGCAGAACCAAAGTAATCTTTGAATTGTTTACAAGGGGCAGCTGTATAGGACTGAAAGCAGTACCAGACATTCGCAAGATTTCCCCTCCCCCGTTGCCCTTCCGATTGAATGCCCAGATGACGCTCTCTGTTCCCAGGTGAAGCGAAGTCTGCATACTAGCAGATGTCACTGCGAGAGTGGAACGGAAGATTAACTTAATTGAAGGCTGCAGAATACGTCACGGCGGACGTCAGATATGCGTATCTCTCGTGTCAAAAGATTTACGCCTGGTTAAGCGAGTTATGCAACGCTGAGTATGGCGGAAAGGCTCCCACTACTCTCTCTCTCTCTCTCTCTCTCTCTCTCTCTCTCTCTGTGTGTGTGTGTGTGTGTGTGTGTGTGTGTGTGTGTGTGTGTGTGTTGGTGCGATCCCCTTGACCTTATGCAATTGCCGCTCCTTATGTATCTGTAAAGTATTTGCTGTGGAGTGTTTGTTTTCATACTGTGTGCAGTTGTTGGAGAGCTATTTGGCGTTCTCTTTCTCCCCCCCCCCCCCTCACCTGTTTCTCCTCCAAGACTGTCCCCATCGCACACCTGCATATATCTCCTCTCGCTGTTGAAGCGAATAATTAAGGATTGTCATTTGTAAGAACTAGGCGAGCGACTATAATTCAGCCGAGATGCTGGATGTGAGTAGAGCTGTAATTCATCTTTCTCGTGCATTGTTGCTTTTGATACGCATACTGGAAGAATTTCTGAGAAAGAAATTGTCTTAATTGGTGAGGGTACGGCATAGTTTAAATTTGTTTCACGTCGAGCTTAACAAAATAATCATCTTAGCCGTGGCCGTACACGAAAGTTCCCGCAGCTGTAGACACATTCGTTAGCTTTCCCTAGAATTGAAGCAGGGCATGTGTAATAGGGAGGACATCTTTCTTCAGAATGGCCTGTATAGAACATTCGCTGTTGGCACAGCACCTTAATGTTCAGGCAATACATCTTTCCAGTTACTCAGTTCCTCTTAGACGTGATAGGTAACATGCACAACTGAGCAGTGTTAGAGAACAGTTACAGAAAGCGAATTCGTTGTATGTTAACTTCAGACACGATAATACAGTGCCTGCCCCTCAATAGGTTTTGCTCGAAGGCTCCCGAAGTTACGTCCGCTTAGGATCCCCTGTTCTGTGCTGAGCAATTCTGTCTGTTGATACGTCAAGGACACACGTTCAGAGCTTCGTCAAAGTCAGAGACTTTCAGCCCGCAACGAAATATTTCTTGTATTCCGACCTCCTTTTTTAACCAGACGGAAGACTTTTCCCATGCTCAGGTGCATAAAGGTTTCGCTTATATTGTATCGCAACATTGTACCGCGAACACGCAAAGTTTAACGATGGTTGACGTAAGCTAATTGGGTCGTGGTGGGCCGTGCGACCTCTCGCTAAACGTTATGTGGTGCTGATGCCCCGACCTTATCCTCGGTCCAGTCTGGATTCCTCATGCTGAGTAAGATCTGCCATACGGGCTATTCGCCGTTCAGCTGAGCGCCGGGCACCTGGCAGCCGTTCAAGTTGCACGCGCTCTTTGTTTACGAGTGCCTTGAACCGCCGTTCTCGCGCGCTGCGCACACCCGCCCCGCCGTCCGGCGGTTGCGTCGGCGCGTGCGCGGCCACTCGCGCTCTGCGGCCGAGCGCGCGTCGCTTGTTTAAAAGCAGCGAACGGCCCGCGCCGGCCGGCCGGGCCAATCAATGACGACCTGCGCGCCGTGTGGCGGGTATGGTGGGTGGGGAGTGGGGAGAGTCTTTGAACGGAGCTCGCGGACAGCGCGTTCTTGCCGGCAGAGGACGGCCTCGTTGTCAGTGGCGGGTTTGTTAACACGTCCAGTGAAAGCGCTGTAAAGCTCTACTAATTACGTTGCCGCCGCGCTTGCAGAAGTGGGTGCGTTACTCTTCCAGCGACTAGTACCTGAGCCAGAGAACTGCAAGAGCCGAGGAATTTCTACATTAACATGCCGCAAACGGTTCCGAAAATGCTTCCTGTTTCCCGCATATGCTTATTTAGCCAAAATATCTAAAGAAAATTACGTTGGCGGGAGTTGGCGAAAATGACCGATGCGTTAACTCATTTGTTCGCGGCCACGCAGATGGCACGCGCTCGCACTCATTTGCACACTGGCAGCACATGTGCGGCGCACATCTCCCACCACCAGAGGTGGGCAAAATTATTCGAATAAAGAATTCAGATAAAAATTGTTATCCCTTTTTCGCGAATAATGTATATTTATATTAATTCAAAGCATTATTAATTTACAAAGTAAACTCCGCCACACGCCGTCAAGTGGCTTGCGTAGTATTGATGTAGATGTAGATTCACATTAGCGGCGATTGACTGTCGTAAACTGTTCCCAACATTTCTGCGTGCCGTAAGAACTTAAACTCCCACGGACAATGTTGATTTGGATGAGACCCTTTTGGATGTTAGGCCTCGTCATTTTGAAAGCCTGAAAACAGCTACAAAACAGACTTTTTTACCAGTTTGCGGCTGCAAAGTTGTATGTCGTGTTTCATAAAGACGCACCCTATTGCCAAGAAAGGCTTTATTCGGCTCTTAATTGCCATTTCTTGTGAGACTACGCAGGGGCTGTGCTGTCGCAGCCTCCCAACAGGATGCAAAACTCGTCTGTAGTAAACATTCTTGGAGTTTACTTATTTTGACGACACTTGTCACAGCGAAAGAGACGGTCATTAACAGAGTGTTTCAAAAATACTTTTACAAACTTTGGTGACTGGTTCCTTATCCCAAAACAAGAAATAAAGTTCATATAGACATATGTCCAAAAATCCTTTGTATATGAGTTACTAATGAAAGCTTGCTATTTAGGTGGTTGGAGTTTAACAACACACACTTATAACAGATGCTCGAAATGCCCTTCTCAGGATTATCGATTTTCTTTCATTTCCCATTCGCGTACTGCGCAAAGGAAAAGTGAATCTACATGTCCGTGGATGGGGCATCGTCACGAGCGGGCGTGTTGACGCCGAGCAATGTACTGAAGAAAGAAAGACGAAGTTTGCTTTATTCTTCGTTCAGTATTTGGCTATTGTGCAGTTGTTTTTGTTATTGTATATTGTTTGCAGATGATGTTAACGTCAAGGAGATATACTTCGAAGTTTAGTTTCGATCGTGACTGTGTTATGCCTAGTGCATTTGAGTTTAACATTCTGTTGTTGACAATGGAAGAATTTCCTTCCACGGTGTTGTTGGTGTGCTTTTTCCGCAGTCGCTACTCTTGATTATGTGTGACTTAACGATTCCAGAATTTTTAGTCATGTAACTGAAGAGACAGAAGGCACTACGAAAATTACACTTGCTTGATGGAAGTATGGGTAGCGTTCAGATAACACATGCTGGCTGGGATTGCCCACCGTAACAGTATTAGAGCTCCGTTTGAAATCTCACATGATTCCGTAAGTTATGTTTTAAGTGAATATCGACGCGAGTGATTTCTGTTTGTGAAGCTACTGGCCAGGCAGGGGCGCAGACGGCGATGTCAACACGCCGCTGACGTGTGCGCCTCTGACGACACAGTATCCCGGAAACGGGAATCGAGGATGCCTTAGTGACTGAAAACTCAGAATTGCACGTGACTTCTGAACGTACAGAGTCCAATCAGAGGAAAATGGGACCCACTGAAAACTGTGCACTACTCTTCTACGGAAATCCGTATCGGATGACACGAATGACTTAGACACAGACAGCAGTACATAACAAGATCGTGTTGAAATACCCCGTAAGAGTAAGAAACAGATAACTCATCCAGCAGCTGAAAGGGGGCTCCCAAAATGAGACACAAATCACGTCAAATCAAGCCGAAGGACAAGAACAAACTCACGAAATATGAAAACAAAAAGATACATCCTGAGAATTCCTAACACCAGTCAGAATAATAAAAAAAAGACCTAACATTGTAGAAGGCCCGGCAAATAGCGGGCGCTCTGCAAGAAGGAAATATGAAGAAAGAAATAAGGATAAAACCGCAAGTATAGTGAAGTGAGCCACTGAAATGGAGGCCGAAGAGGAAAATGGGGCATCGACAACCAACAGATAACTTCCATTGTTGATTGATACTGGAAATGACAACATTCATGGAATCAATCCAAAGTCATTGCGGTAAACAGAGAAAAATCAATGATAGTTGCACATCACAGGAGGAAATGACCCCAGGTTTTTTTTTTTAGATACCACAGTTCACTGAAACTTTAAATGTGGCTGTCCTCAATGTTGAGTGCTCTGTTGAGGAATACAAATCTTATAATCGATTTGAATCCCATGGAGCTGATCATGAGGGAGATTTTGGGAATACGATAAAAATATTACGCTCACATGGAGTAGTTCAATATCGTAATAAAATTGATGCAGGACATAAATTATGCTGATATTTTATGTACCTTATTTATTGTATGACAGTGCACATCATTTTACGCTTCTTACAAATGTTTAAACAAAGATATACATAAAATGACAAAATGTGCTATATAAGAAGTATAAAACTACAGATAATTGACAATACAATTAAATACAAACATCAGTATTATATATGCTCAATAAAATTAAACACAAACATCAAGATTATGTATATAGTCTTTTGTGGCGCCTGTTGCCTTCAGAAAATCACTGAACTTGCCACTGAATGCTCTTCTGTCGCACTCCTAGGCGGTGCGGCGGATGGTCTGTCTGTCTGTCTGTCTGTCGGTTCCGCAGTCACAGTTTGGAGTTGGTGTTTTTCCCCATTTGTAAAGAGTATCCGCACATCTTCCGTGATTTGTGCGCGTTCTGTTAAGGGATGACCATATTTTACGCGTTATTTCATATCCGGGCAGTCTCTCCGGGATGCAGGGGAGGGCTTGACAAGCTCAGGGCACACCTCTCGCCATTGTTCCCTCCAGGTCTTTATTGCATTAAAGTTTATACATTGAAATTCCTTGGCTATTATCGTTGTTGGATGTCTAGACAGAAGCTTGTTTCTTTCCAGAGAAGGCATGTCGTAGTTTATAGGGAGCTGGACGTTGTCGAGTATCTTTCTATATTCCCGGAGAAGAGCATTCTTTCGACGTAGGTCCAAATGTGGTATGTGGCTCAGAATTGGCAGCCAATGTGTTGGGGTTGATCTCATGGTTCCGCTGACAATTAGCATCGTGCTATTCAGCTGCACGTCGATAACTGTTCACCCAGACCGGAGCACAGTGCTCCGCGGCCGAGTAGACCAGCCAGTGCCGACGTGTGTAGCGTGTCAGCCGAGGAGCCCAAAGCAGCGTCGCACAGCTTCTCGAGAATATTATTCCTCGTCTTTAGTTTGGCTGCAGTATTTTCCAGATGTCGTTCATAAGTGAGCGCTCTGTCCCAAGTGACTCCAAGGTACTTTGGATGCTCGTTAGAGCGAAGCCGATTTCCCTCGAGACGAAAGTAAAGTTGTTTGCTTGCTAATTTATTATTGACATGGAAACGTGTAATTTGGCTTTTGTAGGATTTGGCTGTAATCTCCATTTTGAAAAGTACGTAATTAATATCTCCAAGTCAGATTCAAGGTTGTTTCGACGATCTCAAAGTTATTGTGTTGTTCTAAACGATAACGACATTGACGTCTATTGCATCGTTTGTGTTATATGTTGGCCCTGGTGGTCTAGCGGGTAGAGGACTGGACTGCGGCGTTGGAGTGCCGGCTTCAACCCCAGATGAGGGCGGAGATATTTCCTCGTTCCAGTCCCTCCAGGACGGCGCACGTCCACTGGGGTAACCTGCTAGTGCTGCGGCGAGTAGAAATACTGTTAAAAGCTTCTCAGGTTGACAGCCGAGTCAATGCGTCGTTCTCTGGCAACGTTTCAGCAAGTTTCTTACTTGCCATCTTCAGGCGAAGTGTCGGGTTCACGTCTCTTAATGAAGACCCGGAGGAGACGTGAACCCGACACTTCGCCTGAAGATGGCAAGTAAGAAACTTGCTGAAACGTTGCCAGAGAACGACGCATTGACTCGGCTGTCAACCCGAGAAGATTTTATCAGAGAGATTCGCCGAGAAAGCCTGCATTCTCATAGAAGTGCTGTCCTCGGGCCGATAGTCAGCTTGCGAGCTTGCACCACGGACTTGTACTTACTTTATTTTCTCCTCGTAACCAACACAAGTGAAAAGAGCTGTTATTTATGAACAACGGGTGGTTACTTTTATTTAGCTTAAGAGGCAATTACATTTTTATGAAGAAGTGAGTAGATTTTTATTGAAATTTCCGTACGCAGTAATCGAACCAGAATCGTATTGATTTTCCTGGAAAACGGAAAAATATGTTTGACTTCTGAAACCACACAGAAAAGGCACATGCTGGCGAGCACAAGAAAGGCCTGAAGGGGTGGCAGGAGGCTCGATTAAAAAACGCGTGTTACAAAGATGTTTATTAACTGTAAAGTCACTAGAAGTAACTTTAAGCTTCACTTAAATTACACGTATGTCAACGAATGGAAATGCTAACACACACTGAAATGCAGTTTTTATTAAAAATAGTTTTTTAGTGGTAGGTCATATGATAGACATACAGCGTTACGTAATTAAATGAAAAGGAGCATTGAAAAAAGTGGTAAAGGTCTTTCTTCTAGCAGTGATTTGCCAAAGTAAAAGAAAAGTGCCAAGTTGCGCTGTAGTTCGGGATCGACGTTAAAGTATAGGTCCGCCAATAGCTGTCTGGGTTAGTCAGTTTAAAGGTGGGAGGAAGGCAGCGGGCATATCATTTCTCCAGTAGGACCACGGCTTGTAAAAGCGCTGTAGTGGTTAGAATCAACCTTTATGTTAGTGACTACCTTACGCGTCCTAATCACTTGTCTTATTGTCATGACCCCTTCTCTACCTGTTCAGTGGGAGCACAATAAAGATCTGCAGTATCCTCTTCGAATACAGGTACTTTAAATTTATCTCAGTAGGGTTTTTCCCAGCACAGAGTCGCCCTTCTTTCAAAGACTTGTCATTTAACTTCCTGCACTACTTCCGCTACACTTTCATATGGGCGGTACGGGTCTGTTACGATCCGAGCAGCGCGTCTTTGAATTCGTTCCATTTATTTGCCGATGCCTGCTTGATACGGACTGAAAAAACCGGAAGAATAGGTCTACTGTAGAATACGTCGCTCTAAGGCCTAGCATGCAACTTTTCGTTGTAGATGCGTTGCGTTTTCCCAGAATCCTTTCGACAAATAAAAGTCGTCTGTTTCTGCGCCCAGATTTCATCTCTGTCGGCATCGTATTGCTTCTAAATAGTCGCACGATATGACTTTCTTAAGACGTTCGTCACTAAGGTCAATAAACGCTCACTCACTAATCGAGAACCTCCTAAGTCTTTTTTGCGAATGATCTTTGTTCTGCCATAACAATGTGTTCTAGAAAAGATTGAGCCTAATAAACAAGTGTTTTATAACTTACCAGTCTCTCCCCCCCATTTCCTTAAAGAATCGGGCTGCCGTGTATAAAACTTGTTGGAAGTCGGCAAGTGCTCCTTTTGTGAAACACTGGGTGTGTATAACCTTGGATAATTCGCACGCCGTGACTTACACTGCTTGAAAACGTATACAGTTTCCAACTTAATATCATATATACGTTTTTAAATCTCTAATTCAAGATTATACCCCTTAACAAGTAATTATGATAGAACGTTTTAATGTTTCTAGATTCGTTAAAAAATGAGATACAGTGAAAATCAATTTTTGTGTTGCCCCTGAAAGCCGTTAGATAGGTAACCAGTCTTCAATTGTGACTAGATAAGTTTTACCCCTTTAGTAATACAGACTTGTATCGTACTTTTAGTGCTTGGAGTTTTTTCTTTCTTTTGCGACTCGTTACATAAACGCCATTGTAGCGATTTATTCCAACAGTGGAAATGATATGGCACGAGCATAATGGAGTCTTCCGCTGTAATGTAACTTTGTGCGTCTCGTGACCAAGTGTAAATTTCCCTGTTGTCACAACAGCGGCAGCTAATTTTCTGCTTCGAATCCACGAGCCGTGACAAACTGGAGAGCCTGCGCTGTCTGACCGCTTTGATTCAGCAATGGTTCATTTCCCTCGTTCTCTCCCTTTGCTTCCGGAAAAAGAAGAAAATAGACAAAGAGTGAGATTTTCACTCTGCAGCGGAGAGTGCGCTGATATAAAACTTCCTGACAGATTAAAACTGTGTGCCGGACCAAGATCCGAACTGGGGACCTTTGCCTTTCTCGGGCAAGTACTCAAGTGGTAGAGAAGGTCCTGAGTTCGAGTCTGGGTCCGGCACACAGTTTTAATCTGCCAGGAAGTTTCAAAATAAACAAAGTTGGCCACATTGCTGCGAGCGCCGCCGTCAGTCAGTTGTATGTAAGCGACGCTCAGGATGCGCTTGCCCTTTCTTGCTGTATCCACATTGTTAGCGGGATAAATAGCCACTACGTAAGTTATCTGTAGTACCTTACTGTGAGGGCCATAAATTGTTATTGTTGAGGATAATTACTCGTTAATAGACTTTCTAATACACTCGGCAACAGTGCAAAAATCACACTCAGACTGTGATACAGGTGTACTTGGGGGTCCTAGTAGACTGATTTGTGGGTGGGAAATCCACTTGCTCGGCAGCCACGCCACGTACAGTCGCTGACGACTGTTTACGAGTGGCGGGCACAGCCAAAGCGGGGCCGCTCAGTCAGTGGCGCATTGATCGCTGCGCGGGGTGGTCTCCTCGCATTATTTGAGTCGGTCTGGCGGATGCATCGCGATTTTCGCTGACACCCACGTTCCCGAGCCGGTCGGCACACTCGGGGCGTGTGCCAGGGAATCGCCTGTGTGTTCAACAATACCCAGATACGCCGGACCCGTGTCTTACACGACTGGGAATTAAATTTTCCACTAGCAACAGTTCTGACATTTTCTGTTAAATGTTACGTCCTCCTACATTAGGAATTATAAGTAACGAGGTAGCGGTTATTGGAGATTGTCCATTAGAACAGGTATCAAGAATGGGGCGTGGGGAGGGATGGTGTCAGGAATCGGCTGTGACCTCGTTGAAGGTAGCACACCACCTTCGCCTCACTGGATATATTAACCTGTACAGCCAGAGGAGGATATGAACACCGCTGATGCTGAAGTAGTTCAGTGTCACACTCATCCATCACGTTCCCTTCGATCTAATTCACACGGAAGGATGCGTGCGTTTCCTTCCGCGTCGGAGCGTCGTTCGGTGCTGCCTTATCGCCCAGCAAACAATCTTTACGATGGTAACAGAGTGAGGTCGCGCATGGTAAAAACATAGGCTTCTCATTAGGGAGGACGACGACGACGGTTCAGTTCCCCGCCCGGCCTTCTGTATTCATGCTTGACGCCGTGGAGGAGATATAGTGAAGCCTGGGAAACTGATTCAGTCTGGGCAAAGTAAGGTTTGAATTTGCATGGTGATATACCACTACTGTTGAGTATAATTATAGAAACAAGGTTACCGTACCGACTTCACTCGCCGGCCGAAGTGGCCGCGCGGTTCTGGCGCTGCAGTCTGGAACCGCGAGACCGCTACGGTCGCAGGTTCGAATCCTGCCTCGGGCATGGATGTGTGTGATGTCCTTAGGTTAGTTAGGTTTAAGTAGTTCTAAGTTCTAGGGGACTAATGACCTCAGCAGTTGAGTCCCATAGTGCTCAGAGCCATTTGAACCATTTTGAACCGACTTCACTCACTTTCGTGGTTGAAACAGCGCTACTGGTGACCTCAGATTTCCTATACTATTAGATTCTCCCCGTACACTCTAGACAGTTTTCAGTGATTGCAAAATGGAGACAAATTTATAAACAAGTTAGCAGTATGAGCCCACTTATCAGTATGACGTGCCATGTCTGGCCTAGATGTGTGCACTGATCCTGTTGGTAAGGATGTCATAAAGTCATTGTAGCATCTTCTGAGACAAGCCAGCCAACAACTGTTGTAACTGGCCCTGCACTCGATCAGTACTGACACTGGGACGGATTTCACGTCTCAACTGGTCCCACACAAGTTCTATCGGGGACAGGTATGGGGCACTTGCTGGCCGCTGGAGTACCTCAGTCATGGAGACAGTTCATACAGACGTGTGCCATATGTGAACGAGCATTATCCTGTCGAAAATGGCACCACAGTATTGTCGGCTGAAGGGTAACGAGTGAGGACAGGAGGTGTCAGTGTTGTGCCATCAGTCTCTCCTCAGTCAGTACCAGCCGTGACCTGAAGTCATACCTGATGGCTTCCCACACCGTGACATCAGGAGTAACACCACTTTGCCTCTCCAAAACATTGGAAGAATGGGACCTCCTCCTCCCCCAGTTCGTCCACATACGTGCCCACAATCATCTGGGGTAGTGGCGAACCGCGATCCTTACGTGAACACATTGTGACGCCATTTGTAAACCCTGCTAGGCTTGTTAATAATCTTGATGGGAGAAACACCTTCAGGGGATAGCCAGCACCGAAACAGTGACTATGTATGTGACTGCAATATGAGGGATCAATCGAACACCTAGACATCTGCTACCCCGTCACTGTGAAAGATGACTTTAAATGTAGAGATCGTCACTCACCTTTGGGCAGCTGTTTGAAAACACTCCACAATGCTGCAAACTTTTCCACTTTCCGTGTGTTGTGATGTGTTCTGCATTTTTGTCAATAATAAACACTGTCTCTGTCGTTTACTTCAATCATACTGTGTGTTGTTTGAGCAGCAGCATAGCTTACTCCTTGCGATGCCTAGTTTTCTGAGAGAGCCAATGGATTTAAATGTGTTAATGTCGGTTCAGCACCTGATGCAGACCCGACATGAAGAAAAACAAAATGATGGCGTTGTACAAGGCTGTAGTCATAAACAGCTTCGATGTGTTACAGTAGAAGAAACAAATGTATCAAACAACGACGACAGCACTGGGACCCTCTTTTGTGGTTCATAGCCCTTTGGATACGGTCCTCCTACAGTACAGGTGACCAAACTTTACACCGGTCTTTGGAAGCGACTGATCATAGGCCTTCTGCTCTAATGGGTCAATAGCTGTATATTTAACAGGATCGCCAGCTATGCCAGCATGCTCACAGTATTTTTTCTCTCTCGATATATCGGAAAGCAAGGACATGGTAGTATGTTATTGACTTTTCTACTGGGTGATGCAGAGTTTTTATAGTTTTTAGTTTTTCACCTTTGGGTGGTAGAAACTAACAAGGGTAGAGATAGTGATAGAGATGGTAGAATGTCTGGATGACAGGCATGAATGCACTCTGAGATACACAGATCTTCAGACTGCAGTACCTGTATGTAGTTCGGAGATGCTCTGCAATGCAGTAGCAAAATCCTCATCATCCTTCCAGTCCTGTATGATGTGGAGTATTGCTAATTTTCCCAATAATAAACACCACTGTATCTGCTCCTACTGTCTTTTCTACTACTTCATGTTCCACAGGTTCACGCAGCTATGACAACATGTTCCCATTTCCACCAAGTGATCAAAACAAGGTCCTGTTGCATTAACTCAGCGCATCCTGTTTACCTGCGGGATGCAGAAGGTCTCAGATATAGCGCTCGCTGACTTCCATTCAGTTCCAAATTAAACTGGAACGGTCACATGGACAAAACTGCGAGGAAGGTGGAGGCAAAGACTGAGGAACAGTTACAAGATGCAGAGGGACTGACTAAAACCATGTTGGAGTTTTGCTGTATGGGATCCTTAACAGATAGGTTCGAAAAAGGTGGCTCGTTTAGAGATATGAGATTGGCACGAATATGATTCGCCAGTAGCTGTAATCATTAATTCCAAATTTCAGACAGAATTTCCACCAGAAAGCGTGACACTATCAGCGACTCATGTGTGTGCCTGTAGAACCAAGACCACTTTTTTATGCAGGCTGACAGTAACACAGCTGTTGTGATCGTGTTTTAATAGCGTGGCCCTTGTGCAAAATGTATGTTGGTGGCAGTAGAATCTTTCTGCGGTCGGCTTCAAATGTCGTTATAGTGTTCCTCGAAAAGATCATCTTCCCTCCAGGGTTTCCCATTTGAGCTATCTGGTGCGATGTGAAAACGCGTGTATGCCCTGATTTCTTCTGCCCTTGAAAATAACTTACGGAGATATCTACATATGCGTGAGAAATTAAAGGTGTATGGTGTATAATATGTTCGCTACAGAGCGTATTAGACAAGCATTTAACCTGCAGCTTGTTATGATAATTTCTAGTTATTTGATTAAATCAAATTTGGGTGAGGCGAGTAGACAAATAGGATGGATACATCGTGTCAATAAACGCTCTTCGCTGACAGTCGTGGCATGCTTCTTTGCTGCTCTACGAATGTCCGCTGAGCTGCACTGTAACTCGAGACAGCCATCACTTGGGACGAACAAATTATGGCTGGCGCGAGATGAAACGGTAAGCATGGATTTTATCTAAGAAAAAGTTATCTATTAAAATATCACGTATGAGACCTCACACACAAATATACTGAGGATGTTGCCAAACTGGATAACTTTCAAGAATGTTTGGAATAACTAGTGTATTCGACGACCTTTCTATGTCTCATCTTTTGTTTGGTTTGAAATTTAACCCTCATTGAAGCAACCCTATTTTGTCCAGTCGTGGTTTGAATGTAGCCTATTTAGGAGCACCCACATTCTTACATAGTTGTTTCCGCTTTGTTCTTAACACACAGATTTTTATATGATCCATTCCCAAGTAGCCTCTCGTAGTCACAGACTTCATTTCTGCAGTCTGTGTTTTAGGCAGTGTCCTCTCTGTCGGTGCCCAGTACTGTATACAGTAAGGAACACATGGATAAATGAATGTTGTAAAATAATTCCGTATACTCTCTTTTAACTGGATCTATACTTGCATAAGAGAAATCAGGTTCGTAAAATAAGGTACTTTCCCAGCGAAGTTCAGTAATGAGTCTAGACTGCAGTGAAGTTCAATGATGTAAGAGTCTGGACTGCATCTTCAGTTTGTCGTGTTGTGAAACTAAGAGCAGCAGACGTGTCTGACAATTCATGCTACACATACCTACACGCTGTAGAGGGGAGTTAGTAGATAAAGTTTTACATAGGAACCCACGTCCGCAAACGTCATCCAGTGACGCTACAAGGGGTCGAAGTTAGAGGCGCCGGGGACTGTGTATGTATGTGTGTAGAGGGTGATTACGTGATGGTGTTAGAAACTTTCAAGCATGACGGAGAAGGATGAATGTATCAATTTGAGGTAAGAGGCTGTGGTTCGGAAGCAAACGAGTCTAAAGTTAAAAGTGAAAAATCATTCTGGTACCTATGGCACTGGAATACGTGTAGCGGTACTGTTGTCGCTAAATTTGTAGTGTAGGCGACTTTCAGGGGTGGTAGTATGGACCAAGTCAAGAAAAAGTGTGCAGTGAACATGGGCGCTAAAATGCATATCTGAGGCGCTACGAACACGTGTTCACCTTCGCTAGTGTGAAACACTTCCCTATTGTGAAGAAGGTATGCGATGGAGTCGGACGTTGTGGATAACAGAGGCGACGAGGGGCTCTTCCATTACCGTGAGCTTCGCCGTACGGATCATGTCAGTGTATTCTGCAAACGTGAACTCGTGCGTTTTGCTCTCCCACTAAGACAAGTGCCGGACATGTTTTACTATTCCAGATATGTGCCGGACATGTTTTACTATTCCAGATATCGTCTTGTCTGCCCCCTCTAAAAGTTCTAGAACTTTGTAACTGGAATTTTAGAGAGCCCTGTATAACTACACCAACCCTTACATTCTTTGCCCCCTACGGCTCCCTCTAGAACCACGGGAGTTATCCCGTGACACATTTAGCCCACGGTCTCGGCTTGTTATACACCGCTGAGACGCTTGGGACATAATAAGAGCGACGTGTTGGTGGCAGATGATTCAGCGAGTCTCGAGGAACGGGGTCAGAGACTGCGCTCGGTCACGCAGCCTGCTCTGCGCGAGCAAAGCAGCCGGCGGTGCGCGGGGTCTCGCCATAGTGGTGCGTGGCCCACGTTGACTGAGGCCCGGCCGGTGGACTGCGTGCGGGCCTGAGCGGAAATGAGAGCGCCAGCGTATACGTGCGTTGATATTGCGCAGCTTAGCGGGCTGTTCTTGTCCCGACTCACACACGGGGTACAAAAACGAGAACGATAGTTCCTTACCAAATCGCGATGGACCAATAATGCAAGTCTGACGTATCTTGGGTAACAGCTGAATATCCGTAGAGGAAAACCACACGATTCAGCCGCTGCCACCCCTAGTCGACTGCACCTATCACGCTGTCCCTGCCCAGAAGTGCTTCTCCTCAGAGGATCCGAACCAAATGCGTACGACCGTGTCAAAAGTTCTTGGAGCCCAGCCTGCTGGGCGGTAGGTTGTGCCACGCCGGATGGTTTAGGGCGTTTCCCTAAACTCGCGTGGGTGATAATACACGCGTTTTATTTCTTGAAACGTACAATATACCAAAACGACGTTTTCCGCAAATAGTACGCAGAGGCAGCGTAATTTCGTTGCTTGCTCAGTTAACTCTTCTGTTAACCGTGATACTGAAGCACCTATGATCATCTCAGTTTTTTTAATTGCATGGTGTACTTCATAACGGCATTCCAACGCTCTTGAAAAGACTACTGCAGTAACATAACGATTGTAAATAATTGATATTGATTGGGAAGCAGTCCTTTTGGAGAACTAAACTAAAAGTTAGCCAAGACACTTGGAATCCTGTAACTTGATATAAGCACCACCAGCAATGGAGGTGGCGCAGTAGTTAGCACAATTATCTCGCATTCGGAGGACGACGGCTCAGATCCGCGTCCGGAGATCCAGATGTAGGTTTTCTGTGATTTCCCTAAATTGCTTCAGGCGGATGGTGGGATGGTTTCTTTGAAAGGCACGGTCGACTTCCTTCCCGATCCTTGAAGCATTCTGCCCTGTGCTCAGTCTGTAACGACCTGCATGTCGACGGGACGTTGAACCCTAGTCCTCCTTCCTTAAACACAGCCAACTCTTTACCAGGCTCCGTCGTCATACGCAGTGGTGTGTGTGTGTGTGTGTGTGTGTGTGTGTGTGTGTGTGTGCGCGCGCGCTGCATCCTCAGAGTGACGTCTTCTACCACTAAACCAACCACTTGTTCGCTTCAGCCAGCTAAGACGCGAAGGAATTAGCGCATGCGCAGTTGCGCGAGGAGCTAGCGCAAGGCGTTGGGTGCGAACAGACTGACGGCAAAGCTACGGTCCGGTCTTAACGAAGATAGTCTGTGGACGTTGCGCCTGGTATATGACGCTGGCGGTGCTCCCAATTTGCCGACACACTGTCGAGCGAACAGCTGAGAGGCTGATCAATTCCGGAATAGATCAGAATCCCCTCGTCCCACCAGTTCCCCGTCCCAAAACCACTTTCTCTTCCAGTGGACATGGGCGTGTGTCGCTTGATTTCACAGATTTGCAGGCACGTTGTTTGCACAATTGATTCGACAAAGTAATTATTTATTCGTCGCTTTGGAACTTTCTCATCTTCCTATAGTCCACTACTGCTGATGTAATCCATAACGGACATAAAAAGTTCCCATGGTGTAACCGTAAATAAAGATAAATCAAACTCTGGAACGACAAGAGTTGCACAGTATTGCTCAGATATCGGCAGCATAAACATATTTTTTTTCAGTCAGTTGTAAGCCCGGAAAGAACAGATTCCAACATAGAGGTCGTATTGTAGAACAACAATTAAAAAGTAAAGAAGACGCAGCACCAGAACGTTTTATAGGCAGTGATAAACGTCCCAAAATCCTTAAATTTTCTGCGAGGAAAAAGTTGGTAAAACATTTGGAGCGCGCTAATGTAAGACGTGGATCGTTGATAAACCAGAAAGGAACAATTTCGCATTCGTGCAATACCGGCTGCTAAAAACGGTACGAAGTGAGATGATTGTGAACAGAAACATGGTTCAAATGGCTCTGAGCACTATGGTACTTAACATCTGAGGTCATCAGTCCTCTAGAACTTAGAATTACTTAAACCTAACTAACCTAAAGGCATCACATACATCCATGACCGAGGTAGGATTCGAACCTGCGACCGTAGCGGTCGCGCGGTTCGACTGAAGCGCCTAGAACCGCTCGGCCACACAGGCCGGCTTTGTGAACAGAATGGTAAAGTAAAGAACCGTTGGTATACTTTCGAAACTGCAGCAAAAGTCAAAAACTGAAGTGTCATCATAGTTGACGATATGTAGTACTAATCTCTGGTCACGCTCGGTGTGGTAGTTACACAAGAGAGAGATTGGCACTGCTTATGGAAGTAATGTAGTACCGTGTTGAATTAGTGAGGAGACACATTAATTACAGGGCTATATGGGCTCAGTTTAGACTCATTACTTCCGTAATTCATGATTGCAAGGTGCCGTGGGGAACCTAATAAGAACACTTTCAAGGCTGGTCATTTAGCAAGCCCCGGAATGGGTGTGTTCGAAGACTGCGGCTTCGCGGGTGCGCGAAGTTTAATAAAACCTTTCAGCCTGTCGCCAAATGAGTATGCTGCTGGTGTCACTTTGCACACTAAACCAGGACTCAAGGTCTCCATCTGTGCGCCCCTGTCCGATGCCCAGGAAAATCGGTGGGAATGATTGGTCGGCTGATATATACAGAGCACTGTCGTGAAGTAGTGAATTCATACTTTGATATGAATGCTATGGAGACAGGGATCGGAAGATTATGCATGGATTTCCTTCGAAAAGTGTCTCTGCTTTCATTCCTCTCGTGCTGTTGCCTCACATGACCGCAAGAGATCTGTGATGCCAGAAAGTAAGAGCGCCAGAACCGGAAAACTTGCAGCACTCCAACCTTCCAAAGGACCATGACGTCCCAGGCGGCATCCCACCCGCCTCCCTCCCAACTAAAGGCTTTAAGTGCAATACTCCATCATGATAGAATCTGAGGGACAAGATTAACATTGAGTGACTGTGGTTCCAGAAATCCCTCAATTAAATTAAGTCTTCAAATTGAAAATAATACTCTTAGGTGATAGATCACGGGATACCTCCGGTTATCGTGTAGGAGCTCCTTTCGACCGGGTTAGTGCAGCAGCTCGGAGTGGCATGCGCTCAAGTAATTGGAGGTCCCCGGTAGAAATATTTAACTATTCTGCCTCTACAGCGGTTCATAATTGCGAAAGTGTTGCCGTGCAGGAGTTTGTGCTCGAACTCACCTCTCGATTATCTCCCATAAATGTTCAGTGGGATTCGTGTCGGGCGACCTGGGTGGCCAGATTATTCGCTCTAATTTTCCAGAATGTTCTTCAAACCAGTTGTGGATGATTGTGGCCTGTCATCCATAAAAATTCCATCGTTGTTTGGGAACATCAAATCCATGAGTGGCTGCAAATGGTCTTGAAGTAGCCGAACACAGCCATTTCAAGTTATCGGTTTAGCTCGATGAGAGGACCCAGTCCATTCCACGTACACACAGCCCGGACTGTAATGGAGCCAACACCAACGTGCACAGTACCTTGTCGACAATTTAGGCCCATGGTTTTGTGGGGTCTGTGCCGCAATCGAAACCCACTATCAGCTCTTACCATCTGAAATTGGGACTGCTCTGACGAGGCCACGTTTTTCGAGTCATCTAGGGTCCAACCGATACGGCCACGAGCCCAGGAGACACGCAGCAGGCAATGTCGTGATGTTAGCAAAGGCACTCGCGTCGGTCGTCTGCTGCCGTAGCCCACTAACGCCAAATTTCGCCGCTCTGGTCTAACGGATACGGTCGCCGTACGTCCCACACTTATTTCTGTCATTATCTCACGCAGTGTTGCTTGTCTGTTAGCAGTGATAACTCTAAGCAAACCCCGCTGCTCTGCGTCGTTTAGTGAAGGCCGTCAGCCACAGCGTTGTAAATGGTGAAAGGTAATGCCTGAAATGAAATGCGGTATTGTCAGCACACTCTTCACACTGTGTATCTCGGAATACTGAATTTCCTATTTCCGAATTGTAATGTCCCACGTGTCTAGTAGCTTCGACTATTATTTCACGTTCAGTGTCTGTTAATTCCCGTAGTGAGGCCATAATCGCACCAGAAATCTTTTCATGTGAGTCAGTTGAGTACAAATGAAAGCTCCGCTGAAGCAGTTCCGTTTTATGTCTTGAGTACGCGATACTACCGCCATCTGCACATGTGCATACCGCTATCTCGTGACTTCTGTTACCTCAGTGTATGTGGGTGCTGGGTGTGCCAGGTGGAGGGTCTACTGTACAAATGTCGAATCGCAGCTGGCCCGCCATGCGACCGTATAGGTCGTGGACAGAATGTGCAACACCTCGTCAAAAAATTCCCTCTGAGACTTACGTCATCACAAGTCACTGGCAGGCATTTGTTATGCTTGGTCGTTCTCTCTTGAATTTTCTGTATGCTGACTGTGGTTACAAGTTGTTGCTACTGCCTGCGTATAACACAGGTGCAGGATTTAACCATCTGGATACCCGTCAAGTTTAACCTGCACCCAAGCTGCCACTCAGCGGTTCATGGCAGTTCACCCTGTAAAACGACGCGACGACAGTCGAGCACGTAGGCTGTCTTACCCAACATTTCTTTCTCTCGCAGTAACAACTGCCGCCCAGCACTGACGCGTTGACTGTGTAACGTGTACATACGGCCTAAGCGGACGACAATATCACTCTTTCGCATGACGTAGTCTTGGGTAGCATTACTTACGTTTACCCAAGCTATAGTTGGTTCGTGATCGCCTCCGCCCTCCTCCTCCCCCCGCCTCCCCCTGGGTTTATGGAAAGCTGAGGAAGAGTTTTTGGCAATACTTGAACCCCCATTGTATCCGAATACTTGTTAACAAATCCAGGCATGCATCTCACTCCTGTAATATTGTACATTCTCTGTGTCCGATTAAGTAGATGGAGTCCGTCAGATGACGAGAGCAGTCGTCTTCCATCTTGTGGGGAAAAGTACCCTTCCCCCATTAGAAAGTTATCTATTTATTTATTTACTTTTTCCATCAGTTTGACTGGTTTGATGCCATCCACCACAACTTCCTCTCTGTGCCAGTCTTTGCATTTCAGCGTAGGAACTGTACCGTAAGTCCTGAAAATTTTTCGAATGTATTCCGATCTGCGTCTTCACCTATATTATCTCTAGTACGACGGAGGTTATCTGATGTCTTAATACATGTCCTATCAACACGTCCCATTTTCTTGTCACTGATCTCCATATGTTCCTTTCTTCGCCAATACCGCAGAGAACCACCTCATTCCTTATGTTAGCAGCCCCTCTAAATTTCAACGTCGTTCTAAGGAGATATTTCAAATGCAAGTTTATGCATGTTGGCCGGTTTTCCCCAGAGTCCATAATTAACTTTTTATGTAATCTTTGCTCCGTCTGTAATGTTCTTTTGCTACCCAGGTTGCAGAATCCCTGCTCACAGGAAAGGAGGATTGGGGTTATACACAGCTTATACTATATATTGGTGGCATGAAAGCAAAACAGAAGGCATACGTCAAATGAACATATAGTACATAAGAAAACTAACAAATCAAAAACCAAACAGCAGAAGACTTAGAATTATGAAGACAGGAAATTATACCAAAAACGAAACGTCGGACTGCCTGTAGGCATTGCAATTTCATGGAGCCATCACAAGAACAAAACCATAGCAACACAAACACGACTAGGACTCTTGAAATTAGAGGACGCATAAACAGCGCCTGAAATGAAAACGCTGCGCCTGTCTGGATGGCTATTCAGCACAGAAAGACTCTGAAAAATAGCTCTACAGCATGTAGAACACTTCCTCCAAGCAACGCAACATAAGAAATAACTCATACAAAGCCATCAAACTACAGGCTTGCCGAAATTGCTTATAGAATCGGAGTGAACAGAGTAAGTACTAGTGCAATGACGACGGAACTGTCGAATTGGTGCACAAGTCCTTAGCATTCTTCTGTAATATTAATAAACACAGCTAATACACAGAACAGAGACCTTAGTCATCAGAAATATATTCTCCTTCACTATTTAAAAGTCTGCCAGCGCTTGGGTAACTTCTCGATTCCGCGACTATAAAAATGACGTTGTTTTGAGGCGAAGAACTCGTCGAGCCATGTTCAGAGCGCATTTTGATCCAGAAAGGAAGTTCTTGGGAGATTGTTCGATAGAAGGCGGAAAAGGTGAAAATATCAGGACGCAAGATAGGGTGAATAAGGTGGGTGCGGAATGACTTCCCGACCCATCTGCTGTATAGTGTTTTCAGTCCAGCAGCCAATGCGGGCGGGTGCCACTGTGGAGCAGCATCACTTCACGCAACCTTTTCTGATTGTTGTTCTCGGCTTGCGTCTGGAAGAAGTCTCAGTTGTTGACAATAAATGTCAGCAGTGATGGTTACAGCTCGGGGAAGTAATTGTAGTACACCACACCGTTGCTGTTCCACCAGATGTATAATATTCTTTCATGGATACACGCAGATCTTTGTACGGTGGTTGATACTTCGTTTGGGCTCACAGATTCGTTTCTTTTCCTTATGTTAGCATAAAGACAACATTTCTCGCCACCAGTAACAATACAAGATAGGAGTGGTCGGTATTGTCTACGAGCCAGTTGATGACGAACTAGCAGAGATGCACCCGCTGGTTTTTGTGGTTTTGGCTTAGAGCATGCGGTACCCTTACGACCTGTTTTTCAATCCATTCACGCAAATGTCGCACGATGGTGGAATAATCACAGTTCATCACATCTGCCAGTTCTCAGAGTAAACTGACGTGTATCACTGAGGATTAATACGTTAAAACCATCTTCATCAAACCTGAAGGTCTTCCTGAAAGTGGAGAGCCACTAATGTCAAAACGATCCTCCTCAAAGCAAGAAAACGATTTTCTTGCCGTGCTGTGTCCAATAGCGTTATTCACATTCAAGGCGCTAATGTTTCTGGCTGCCTCCGCTGCTGTCAAAGAATATGAGCGTCCACAGCTCCGCCCACTCTCCAAATGACAAAATAACAATATGTTAAATAGCGCAACAGTGAAATAAAACATGGCAATCTATAAATAAACCCATAGCAAACGGAATACCGATAAGCAAAACAAAAACGCTATGAACGTGTGCACCAACGTAATACTTCAGGGTAAAATCATTCCAAGATTTCAGTTTTTTACATGCTAGTTACTAAAGACCGATGCATGAAGAAAACAGACGTAAAATACAACGAAGTAGAACGGCAAACAGGGGGAGACAACAGTATCAACCGTGTCTTACTAGGAAATAACTATCGTATCTGCTGTATAGGAGCCCGCATCTCGTGGTCGTGCGGTAGCGTTCTCGCTTCCCACGCCCGGGTTCCCGGGTTCGATTCCCGGCGGGGTCAGGGATTTTCTCTGCCTCGTGATGGCTGGGTGTTGTGTGATGTCCTTAGGTTAGTTAGGTTTAAGTAGTTCTAAGTTCTAGGGGACTGATGACCATAGATGTTAAGTCCCATAGTGCTCAGAGCCATTTGAACCATTTTTGCTGTATAGGAAATTATGCCAGGTAAGGTTTTAGAGAGGGATTCCCCTCACCCGTAACGTGAATGCTGGGATTATAATTTCCCCCTCAAACCGAAACCTAAATGAAAAGCAAAACCAAATAAGCAAAAGTAAAGAAAAAGTCAGGAACTTCCTCCCGATTTAAAAGTAACTGGTGCCAAAACAGAAAGAACTAAACATACGGCTGAAAAAAACATAAGCTCTCTCTTCAGCCCACTGTCTCTCTTCAGGCTTGAGAATTGAAGACGAAAAAGTCTCTTTCATAGGTCCCAGTTCTGGTGTAAAGTTTGTCGCTAACCACACGTCTGCTACTCTCGATACATAGTTGAAGTGACGCCAAAGAAGGCGGGCCCTAGTTGCTGCAGCAGTATCCAGACCTGCCGCCGGTTATACGGGGTAGGGGTGCTCGCGCCCCCTCAGTAACCTGCTTCGGCGGAGGGCTGTGTGTCTCCGATCGACCGCGAGGCACGCCCGCAGTCGACCCGCAGCCGGAGCATTCTGTCGCGCTGCTGCCTGCTGCCCGCTGCATTCGCTGCCCTACACTGCGCACCGTTCAGACTCTCCCGCCACCAGCACGTGGAAACGCCTCTTTTGGGTACGAGGTGTGGCAAGTGTGGTACACAATTACGTGTCCTCAAACGCTTTACTTAGAATTTACAGTTAATTTTCTACAAATATTCGTATTACGTTAATTTATGAAAACACATCTGCTACATGTGCCGTTATTAGTGCAACGAAACATGCACATCTAGCACGATGAACCCGACTCCTTATTTGCGTTATTGTCCATCGACGTCGACAAAACATTTCCTGCTTAGGAAGAAGTGCACCCCCTCCCCCCACCCCCATCCTTTCTACATACCTATACCGGCTGGAGTTTGATTCGCGGGAAAATTAGTGTTATTGGGTATTGAATTCATCTAGTGTGGCTGTGTTACGGCAAGCTGCCAGACTAAGTGCAATATGCCAAGGGTGCTCTAGCGCACGGCGGCGGGGTGATAGATGTAGCAGTCTGTACCTACCACACTTAAGTTATTAGTGGACTATATAGTACTTACTTTGCGCACTAACTTCCGCTTGCCGCATGTCGGAGGCTAAGCAGATTTCACTGCGGGTTCGCGAGCGCAGCCAACTGCCGACTTGGGGGATCATTTGGTATGTCGGGCAGGACCTGTTGCGTGGCCGCCGTTCCCTCCACTTAATGACGACGGCATTTTTGTTTTTTGCTACTTCTATTCATCTGGGTTGATATCAAGAGAATGGCAGACGCCGCTCCACGTTGACCTGATTACATGAATCAGAGCTGCGTTTCTCGACGTGATGAGCACCGAAGTAACGAGATTAAGGGCAATCCGTTTGAAGACGTATTGTAAATTCATCCGAAAATACCTTCAATGAAATATAATTCCAGTGCAACTGTTGTTTTTCTCAAATGTACGGACGTCTCAGGGACATAATTCATAAAGAATGGGCTACAAATAATATTTAACAAAAAAGGTCTTTATCCGACCAATCGCTCTGAAAGTTTGTTGGTCGGACCTAAAGCACCATGTGTGTACTGTGTTTTAGTCATTCATAGTAAGACATTCACCTTTCACGAATGCGGTAAAAACAATCAGTTAATGCGTGTCACATGCTCGAAACCACGCGGTGACAAGTCGTTTATTCCTGCTTGCCAGCCAAGTACTATTGGATGCATAGATTTTAACCGGCACCTGAGTGACTGGTTGTTTCCCTTCTTATGTCGGTTGTCAGCCAACCACTACCATTTGTAAAAAGCTTTAACAAGTCTTATTTGAATACTGCATTTCGTATTTCATCTTTTCACTAACACAGAATCTTGAATATGTGTGTGTGTGTGGGGGGGGGGGGGGGTTTGGCACTTATCAGAGTTGTTTGTCCCTTCTTCTTTGCCGTCAACCAGCCTAAAGTTTTAACGACTTTTCTCCTACTATTTCACATATTCTTGAAAATCATTTTATTCTGTACCCATTAGTGCGTCTGTAAGGAACAGTTGATAAAAGTAATCTTCCCCCTCCCCCTCTCCCCCCCCTCTCTCATTCTCTCTCTCTCTCTCTCTCTCTCTCTCTCTCTCTCTCTCTCTCTCTCTCTCTCTCATGGCCGCTAGTATCCTGGATGCTGGGCATCTCCAAACCCAAGCAACAAAAACAGTGAAAAAGTAGATAATTTCTATTCAAGCTCCATCCACCAACTGCCAGTTAATGGTTAGTGCTCACATCACAGTTACAGATAGTCTGCATCATTCAATTACGTTGACCACTGATGCACCGTACATATGGACCGTCATAACCCGTTCAGCGTTAACTAAGACCTGAAGATTGTGCATTGAAGTACCGAAACTGGTAGCTACACAATAAGTTAGATCATAAGGACGGCTGTAGGCGTTTCATTTTCTTACGGTAGTGAACGACCATCAAAAGGATGGACATACAAAAACATCCCGATATTGGCCTAAGTTATTCAGTGGAACGATGAAAATTCTGAATTCAGGACGGGATGGAGATGGATTGTGGTGTGCAGTTTCAGTGCCGGCTGCAGAAGCAGTGAGGAGGCGTGACGTCACTGCTGGAGCGTTAAAATATCGTCACGAGGTTCTGGGACAAGGCGAAGTTATAGGTACTTCGACCCTAATGGAGAATGGGCATCAATCAGACGTGGTCGATAAATTCCACTGGACTCAAATGTGCTGGATTTCTCGGAGAACATTTCCACGTCAGCGGGCAGAAGGACGTGGCTCTGTAGGGAACTGCACACGTTCCATATCTATTGACAGTGCTAGTTTGTCAAACCTTCAGTATATTGAAGCAGTCCATACACCATCAACATTTCTGTGAATGTTGTCAGTTGGCAATGCTATTTTTCTAGGTTAACATGTCGAACACTCAGAAGAAAGTGTGCAAAAATTATATTTGCGTGACAACAAAAAATAACGAAGACGAGTAAATTGGCCACAAAATGGCTGAAAAAGAGCGACTTGCGCATGTTAATATACTGACTGAAATCGTAATGACGTTCCTAAAAGATATGTCCTGCATCCTAGGAAAAATTGTTGTATGGATACGTAATAAAGTAGAGAAGAAAGTACGTTAATGAAGGATCATTCGCTGTCAACGAGGGATTAGGAGTAAGTTTCAGACTTCTGGCGACAGACAGGTCATTTGATGCTTCAGTATAGTTCCGTAACATGAGCAAACACAATTAGTAATGCTGTCTGAAGCAATTATATTTGTCTGACAAGAATATTTTCACGTAATTAAAACTTTTTTTACGATTTTGCGCACCTCTTAACTAGTCATTGGAGATATATGAAGTATTTTTAGAAGTGGAAGACTTTTTCGCCAAACAGCTATACAATTCAATAACCTATAGGTCTACTATATTTTCAAATTCATAAAGCCAGCAGTATTACAGAGAATCCTCCGTTGACCATTCTAAAGTGATATATAAAGTGATTGTTTTTGTATAGACTTATTACAATTGTTTTGTTTTAAAAGACTAAGAAAAATTGAATCTGCTGTATGATATGCGCAAAGGCGAATTGAAAACATCTATAAGAGTGCTCATTAACGCCAGGTGGCCTGGTTCATAAAGCTCTGTCAACACCTAAGTGGAGAGTATTGTCAAACAGTGAATATTTGACCTCACACGTTCAGTAAGTATTGAGAACACTGAGGACATTTTCAGGGCCATCAATATTACTCGTCGATATTTCTAGTATTGACAATACATAAACATGCGCCCTCATACGCTCAACAAATTGATGGTTTGACAACACGATTGAATGAATGTGTGAGGGCTCCTTATGTTTGACAATGAGCTTTTGCTTGTGACCACCTGCGTCGAGATCTGTGGGGCAGTGCTGTTGCAGTTTTCCCATAGGTTCTCCAAAAATTAAGAGCGGAGTTTTCCGTTGAACAAGTCTGCTCCTCTTTACCGCATCTTGGTGCAACTCATCATAATTATTATGCTTCGTTTTTCAAGTAGGCGTCTGAGACTGAGATATAACGTTCCTCCCTCGCGAGGCCCTGCGTTCCTGTGGTACAGCGGTTGTGCGAGGTTGCAAGAGTTTCGCAGACCGCTAGGTTGTAGATAGATACGAAAGACTGTCTCCGCGTGGTCCACCCGGAATAGCAGTGTCAACACTGGGCGCTTCGGTGTTAAGGATAATGACTGGGAATAGCCCACGTCCATTGTGTCCTGGAGTGAAGGGCTACGGGATCTGTTTGTGGGTTCTAGGGGGGGGTTTGCGACACCCCCAGAGCAGTGTGTCGCTGTTTACCTGAAGACGGCTGCCTCGTCCCTAGAAGGACGCGGAACACACAAGGTTCCTCCTGCTTCGTACCGACTAGGATGAAGCTGCAGTTTGTAGAAAAGCCAGAACATTATTAATATTCCACATGTGTAGGGCGATATTGGACTCTTTCTTTTTTTTCTCTTCATCTTTTTACAGTTTGCAAATGTGATGAACGCCATTAAGAGTAGTAGAAACATTAAGCTTTTTGGTACAAGTATCAGAGTATCGCCATCTTGTCGTCGTCGGTCCACCTGTTCCCTCTGACTCCACCCTATCTTTTATCCCCTACGTCCCCCTCCATCCCTTCCTTCCCCAGTATTAAACTGGCGCTTCGCTTAGTTGGGTTTGTGCCGCACATTTAATTTTCTCGCGATTGGGTTGACGAGATATTCATTACTTACCCGATCGGTGCTAGATTAGATTAGTACTTGTTCCATAGATCATGAATACGACACTTCGTAATGATGTGGAACGTGTCAGTTTAATAAAAGGTGTGTCTACAAGATATTACATTACACAAAATATTATGTGACAATTTTTTTTTTTGGAGGGGGGTGGGTAAATTACCCACTTACTATCTCCAAAAATTCATCTAATGAGTAGGAGGAGTTGCCATTAAGAAATCCTTTTAATTTCCTTTTAAATGCTATATGACTATCTGTCAGACTTTTGATGGTATTTGGTAAGTGACAAAAGACTTCTGTGGTAGCATAATGTACCCCCTTCTGAGCCAAAGTTAGATTTAACCTTGAGTAATGATCATCCTTTCTCCTAGTGCTGTACCCATGTACACTGCTATTACTTTTGAATTCGTTCGGATTGTTAATAACAAATTTCATAAGCGAATAATATATATATATATATATATATATATATATATATATATATATATATATATATATATATATTGTGAGGCTACAGTGAAGCTCTCTAGCTCTTTAAATATGTGTCTGCAGGATGATCTTGGATGAGCTCCAGCAATTATTCTGACTAAGCGCTTTTATGCAATGAACACTCTTTTACTCAATGATGAGTTACCTCAGAATATGATGCCACACGAAACCAGAGAATGAAAATAAGCGTGATAAGCTAATTTACTAGCCGGCCGCGGTGACCGTGCGGTTCTAGGCGCTTCAGTCCGGAACCGCGTGACTGCTACGGTCGCAGGTTCGAATCCTGCCTCGGGCATGGATGTGTGTGATGTGCTTAGGTTAGTTAGGTTTAAGTAGTTCTAAGTTCTAGGGGACTGATGACCATAGATGTTAAGTCCCATAGTGCTCAGAGCCAGCCAAGCTAATTTACTGAGATGTATATCGCCAAAATTTGCAATGGCCCTAATAGCATAAGTTGACCCTAATAGCATACTTCTGTAACTGTACGTCGAAAGCTTATATTAAGTTCTTGTCTTAACAGTTAATCGTACTCCTTAAACTTCAACACAGATATTTACAGGGATGACTGCCTTTACAGCAAAATACTGTGTGGTGCATGTGGCGCGACATGTATAATGTATATATCTCGTATACGATGCCACGCGCTCTTCGTTCATGCCGGGTAGTCCTATTGTTCTGATATACACTCCAGCATACGACGTGTGAGAAAAGGAACAAACCAGTCTCTCGTCCGCTCCTATACCCTGTCCACCGTCAGAATACCAGGAAGCTGCAGTCAACAGAAAATTACTAGTCTAGTATTGTCATTGCGACAATGAAATGAATGTTCGTTTACGGGGTAGCAAGGCGTGTACTAATCCACGGCAACGAGTTGTACATGTGGGCATACTGACAGTGAAATAATAAATAGAAATATACTGGAATCGCATTAATACGCAAGGAGGACGGTAGTGGGCAGGGGACACGGAAGATGACTTGTTTTTATCGGTGTAGGTAGAAAACTCGTCATCGACTGGGATTGCGTCTGCACAGGTAAATGTGCCGTTCTCTACTGCAGCCTGTTGTGGTTCATTGAAAGAGTTACTGTGCCTGTGGAAGGAGGAAGGAAGATTACCGCCTAATGTCTCGTCGAGAACTGGGTCGATAGACACTGCCAACTAATTAGCAAGGAAATCGGCCTTGTCAATATGTAGACCCCATTCCGGCATTTGCTGCATCTTCCGTGTCCCCTGCCCACTACCGTCCTCCTTGCGTATTAATGCGATTCCAGTATATTTCTATTTATTATTTCACTGTCAGTATGCCCACATGTACAACTCGTTGCCGTGGATTAGTACACGCCTTGCTACCCCGTAAACGAACATTCATTTCATTGTCGCAATGACAATATTACACTAGTAATTTTCTGTTGACTGCAGCTTACTGGTATTCTGACGGTGGACAGGGTATAGGAGCGGACGAGAGACTGGTTTGTTCCCTTTCTCACACGTCGTATGCTGGAGTGTATATCAGAACAATAGGACTACCCGGCATGAACGAAGAGCGCGTGGCATCGCGGAAATCCGTAGTCTGCCTGACTGGGCGGGAATTTGAACCGCCGTCCCCTGAAGGACAGAAAATCCAAAGAGGTTCTGGTCGTATGTGAAGTATGTTAGCGGCAAGACACAATTAGTGCCATCTATGCGCGATACCAATGGAAATACTATCGAAGACAGTGCTGCCAAAGCAGAGTCACTAAACACAGACTTGTGAATTTCCTTCACAAAAGAAGACGAAGTAAATATTCCAGAATTGAAATCAAGAACAGCTGCAATCATGAGTAGAAGTAAATATCCTCGGAGTAGTGAAGCAACTTAAATCACTTAACAAAAGCTAGTCTCCCGCTCCAGCCTGTATACCAGTTAGGCTCCATACTAACCATCATATACACCCGTTTCCTTGACGAAAGATCAGTACCGAAAGAATGGAAAGTTGCACAGGTCCAACCAATATTCACGAAAAGTAGTAGAGTAATCCACTTAATTACAGCAGGGTTTTGGAACATACACTGTATTCTAACATCATGCATTACCTCGACAAGAACGGTCTATTGACACACAGTCAGCACTGATTTAGAAAACATCGTTCTTGTTAAACACAATTAACATTTTATTCGCATGAAGTGTTGAGTGCTACTGGCAAGGAATTTCAAATTGATTCCGTATTTCTATATTTCTAGAAGGCTTTTGACACTGTACCACACAAGCGGCTTGTAGTGAAATTGCGTCCTTATGGAATATTGTCTAAGTTATGTGACTGGATTTGCGATTTCCTGTCAGAGACGTCACAGTTTGTAGTAATTAACGGAAAGTCATCGAGTAAAACAGAAGTGATTTCTGGCGTTCCTCAAGGTAGTGTTATGGGCCGTTTGCTGTTCCTTATCTATATAAACTATTTGGGAGACAATCTGAGCAGCCGTCTTCGGTTGTTTACAGAGGTCGCTGTCGTTTATCGTCTAGTAAAATCATCAGAAGATAAAAACAAATTGCAAAACGATTTAGAAAAGATATCTGTATGATTCAAAAATAACGGAAAGTGTGAGGTCATCCACATGAGATGCTAAAAGGAACTCGTTAAACTTCGGTTACACGATAAAGCAGTCGAATCTAAAGACCGTAAATTCAGCTAAATATCTAGTTATCACAATTACGAACAGCTTAAATTGGAAGGAACACAGAAAATGTTGGGGGGGAAGGCTAACCAAAGACTGCGTTTTATTGGCAGGACTCTTAGAAAATGTAACAGATCTACTAGAGAGACTGCCTACACTACGCTTGTCCGTCCACTTTTAGAATAGTGCTGCGTGGTGTGGGATCCTTACCAAATAGGACTGACGGAGTACGTCGAGAAAGTTCAAAGAAGGGCAGCACGTTTTGTATTGTCGCGAAATAGCTGAGTGTGTGTCACTGAAATGATATAGGAATTGGGGTGGACGTCATTAAAACAAAAGCGGTTTTCGTTGCGGCGGAATCTTCTCACGGAATTTGAATCACCAACTTTCTCCTCCGAATGCGAAAATACACTCCTGGAAATGGAAAAAAGAGCACATTGACACCGGTGTGTCAGACCCACCATACTTGCTCCGGACACTGCGAGAGGGCTGTACAAGCAATGATCACACGCACGGCACAGCGGACACACCAGGAACCGCGGTGTTGGCCGTCGAAAGGCGCTAGCTGCGCAGCATTTGTGCACCGCCGCCGTCAGTGTCAGCCAGTTTGCCGTGGCATACGGAGCTCCATCGCAGTCTTTAACGCTGGTAGCATGCCGCGACAGCGTGGACGTGAACCGTATGTGCAGTTGACGGACTTTGAGCGAGGGCGTATAGTGGGCATGCGGGAGGCCGGGTGGACGTACCGCCGAATTGCTCAACACGTGGGGCGTGAGGTCTCCACAGTACATCGATGTTGTCGCCAGTGGTCGGCGGAGGGTGCACGTGCCCGTCGACCTGGGACCGGACCGCAGCGACGCACGGATGCACGCCAAGACCGTAGGATCCTACGCAGTGCCGTAGGGGACCGCACCGCCACTTCCCAGCAAATTAGGGACACTGTTGCTCCTGGGGTATCGGCGAGGACCATTCGCAACCGTCTCCATGGAGCTGGGCTACGGTCCCGCACACCGTTAGGCCGTCTTCCGCTCACGCCCCAACATCGTGCAGCCCGCCTCCAGTGGTGTCGCGACAGGCGTGAATGGAGGGACGAATGGAGACGTGTCGTCTTCAGCGATGAGAGTCGCTTCTGCCTTGGTGCCAATGATGGTCGTATGCGTGTTTGGCGCCGTGCAGGTGAGCGCCACAATCAGGACTGCATACGACCGAGGCACACAGGGCCAACACCCGGCATCATGGTGTGGGGAGCGATCTCCTACACTGGCCGTACACCACTGGTGATCGTCGAGGGGACACTGAATAGTGCACGGTACATCCAAACCGTCATCGAACCCATCGTTCTACCATTCCTAGACCGGCAAGGGAACTTGCTGTTCCAACAGGACAATGCACGTCCGCATGTATCCCGTGCCACCCAACGTGCTCTAGAAGGTGTAAGTCAACTACCCTGGCCAGCAAGATCTCCGGATCTGACCCCCATTGAGCATGTTTGGGACTGGATGAAGCGTCGTCTCACGCGGTCTGCACGTCCAGCACGAACGCTGGTCCAACTGAGGCGCCAGGTGGAAATGGCATGGCAAGCCGTTCCACAGGACTACATCCAGCATCTCTACGATCGTCTCCATGGGAGAATAGCAGCCTGCATTGCTGCGAAAGGTGGATATACACTGTACTAGTGCCGACATTGTGCATGCTCTGTTGCCTGTGTCTATGTGCCTGTGGTTCTGTCAGTGTGATCATGTGATGTATCTCACCCCAGGAATATGTCAATAAAGTTTCCCCTTCCTGGGACAATGAATTCACGGTGTTCTTATTTCAATTTCCAGGAGTGTAGTTTGTTGACGCCGACCTACGTAGGGAGAAACGATCATCATGATAAAACAAGGCAAATCAGAGCTCGTACGGAAAGATATATATGTTCGTTGCTTCCGCGTACTTTACGTGTTTGGAATAATAGAGAATTATTGTGAAGGTGAAGGTGGTTCGATGAACCCTCTGCGAGGCACTTACATGTGATTTGCAGATCGATGTAGATATAGACTTCCCTTGGCATGTTGCCACTCTCTCATAACACACATGAAAATAGTCGGTCCGTTCCGAATGACCTTGAAACGTTTTTGAATCTCGTTGCAAAGCCAGTTAGTATTTGCTTTTTCTTCGTCTTGTGCCTACTGTATTTTGGTTACAACACATGTTTCGCTTTTATTTACAAATCACCACCATTGGTCACGAGGTTTGTTCCTTATTAGACAAGTTAGTGTCGAAAAAAAAAACCTGATAGAAATTTCAGCTTGCGCGATTTTTCTGCTTTTACGAACCCACTTTCTCTTTCTTTCTGCGTTTGCGTTCTTTGGCCTTAGCTTTACTTTTCTGAAGTTTTGTAAGACAGAGCTGTATGCAAAAAAGGGAAACGACTTTGGCCGGCCGCGGTGGTCTAGCGGTTCTCGGCGCTCAGTCCGGAACCGCGGGACTGCTACGGTCGCAGATTCGAATCCTGCCTCGGGCATGGATGTGTGTGATGTGCTTAGGTTAGTTAGGTTTAAGTAGTTCTAAGTTATAGGGGACTGATGACCACAGATGTTAAGTCCCATAGTGCTCAGAGCCATTTGAACCATTTTTTGAAACGACTTTACAGTTCCTATGAACACAACGTTCGTGAACTTTGCCAGAAGTACAAAGAACGCAAATGCAACAAAGGAAAAAGTGTGTTCGAAAAAGCCGAAAAATTGCGAAGGGTCAAATTGCAACAAAGTTTTTAGACTTCGTCCTTCACTAACGACGAGGAGAAGCGTGCCATCTTCAGAACTTGTAAAAAAAATGCAGTAAACACTAATGACCAGTGATAATACGTTGTAAAATAAAAGCGAAACGCGTCTTGTCTAACACACTCTTAAATTGCAATACGCTTAAGATGACAAGAATTAGTAACTGACACACGACAGCTACTACGCGAAATGGCCATGCGAACGTACTGTTGCCAAGTATTTCACTGCATACTCCATACAGTGATAGACTAGATACACTGCCACGCCGCTTATAATCGTAATTCGTCGTGATCTTTGACATTCAAAACAGTCGCATTCGGAGTGAGGGTGTGTACGTCCTTGGCGTGGGACCGGAAACAAAGGGCGCAGTACGACTATTTACGCGCTCAGGTCACGCGATTCCTCTGGGCAACGAGATGGCGACTTGTGAACGGGTAGTTGGCGCTCATCGGAAATGACATCTCGCTAATCGATGGATTTCAGTACGAGAGCGTTGATCGCCATTCATGACTGCGCTTCAACCAGATTTAGTGCCACAAGGCCAGGGTCGTGGTAAAATTACCTTGTTGGTAAAATAAAGGTAAGGTAGCTCTCTGTTTTGGCGGCACGCTGTACAGTAACCACAGGTGTTACACAACATAGCGCTGCCTTCATGTATTGAAGATCTGTTTGCCCAGGCAACAAGATTCCGTAGTGCGAATACAAGGGCAGCGGGTAACAAGAATGATACGTGTTGGGGGTCGTCTGATGCAAAGGTCGGTTTTCAGCAGCATGCTATGACCGCTGCACCAGGGAAAACCTATAAAATATTCCAAAAACGTATCCGATAGGTGCTTCTCAGGTAGTTGTATGTTCTATTTTAGAATGTGGGCAAGCCTGAAACGTCATATCAAATGTCATTTAACGGTTTCACTCATTCCTCCACTTTCCATAAATATTAGTTATATCAGGACGTGAATATTCTAAGACTCTTCCAGTCACTGGTTCACTTAAGGCTGATACCGCGAGGTGTCACTTGAATAGACCACGGCCGATTTCCTTCGCCTTGCTTGCGCAACTGAGTCGGCCGTCAATGGCATCGATGTCGATGTGACGGTGAGCTCTACCCTTCCATCCTCTCTCGTCACCGGCGTGACTGTAGACTCAGTTGCACCTTGAAGCCATCGTAGTTTGCTCTCTCAAAGTCGTTTTAATTGTGGTTTTCTGTTCAGAGCTCACCGAAAGATACGTCTGCTACCTGTTGTATAATTTGCATATGGTGCCACCTGCTCTTCATTACTGGAGAGAGGGAGAGAGATGGTCTCAGTTTTGATACACAGCGACTTAGAAAATGTCATGGAATAGGGACCTTGATATCGCTTGCGGCCGCCTCTGGCCATGCGGAGTGCATTGAGATGCCGTGGAGTTGAGTGTACAAATTTCTCGTAGCAACTGACACCAAATCGTTAGCAGAGCGGCAGCCAATTCTGGTCTGGGGGTGCACGTGGCAAGAAGCCTACATTCTATGCCATCCCAGATGCCCTCGATAGGATTCAGACCTGGGCTCCAAGGTGGCAGCTCAGTCTTTGGACCTCACCTGCATGTTCCTGGAGCCATTCCCGCGCGACGTGGGAGCGTTGTGGCGGGGCGTCATCATCTTGAAACGTCGCGGAACGATCGGGTTGTTGGATGGTTAAAAAATTGGCGTAGATGGTCCCCGAGCAGCTCAGCATACCCTGGCCCATTCAGAGTCCCTTCTAGAACAACCAGGGGTTCCATTCCGTACCAGGCAAATGCACCCATGCTATAACGGACACCACACAGTCTTGGCGGGCGGATCCATAGACCCATATGGACTGCACGACACACGGTGCCTCCCGTCGGCATGGTGCACTTGAAATCGTTACGGCAGTGTTCCAGTCGCCATCCCTGGTGATTGGCGACAAACGCAAGGCGTTGCGCCTGGTGACGTCGGGTTAACAGTGGCAACTAAGTGTGGCGCCGGCCCCCTTACTACATGTTCCTACAGATAGTCCGTTGGGAGACATGTCTAGCGTTGACTCGAGCCCGCGACTTGTTGCAGTGTCGCCCTTCTGTCACTACTGACAATCCGTCTCGGATGATGTCGCCGGTCACGATCATCGAGGTGCCTGGGCGGCCGGGAGTTGGTCCTTCATGGACTGTGACACCATCATTCAATCATTCCTCATACAGCCTTGAAATGGCTGAATGTGTGAAGCCGAATGCCTGCACCACTGCCGAAATCGGAATTCCCATCCGCCTGGCGCAGATCAACATACCTCGTTCAAACGGGGTTAGCTCGCGACGACGTTGCATGTTACACAAATCACTTGCACAGCCGCTTCTCAGAATGTCTCCTACACAACTGCAGCTTGCACAGGGGGGCGCGTGGTGCGCATACAATAGACCTGCGCCATCTGCCCCACTGTCCCATGGCATTTGCTAAGTCAGTGTACACTGTAGCAAAAGGTGACTGATACCTCGTCTCCTCCTTTACTCTTACTGGCCAATAGAATACCAGAAATCTGCAGCCAGCCGAACAATACTCATCTACTACTACATCCTCTTCATTGCGACAAAATGGTAGTCGGCGGTTGAAAAGATGTGTACAAATCCAGGGCGACCATTTGGGCGTGTCAGATTCGGTGTTCAGTCTAAGAACTTTGTCACTTGTTGCTTCTTTCGTCTGTGTCAGTGTGTGAAAAATGGCGAGTTACGTCGCGGTGCAGGTGGCGGGCTCAGCATGCCGCTTCCGCACCTGCGACACGGCGAGCGCGTGGCGTGGCGGTCGAGGAAGCGCCGTGGGTCGCTGGCGTCTGCGGCTCCTGACACTCGGCCCGCCGAAGAAACGTCACTCATGCTTACTTCAATCCAAGTACACCCACCTCCCCGTACATTTTCGTTACATAACAAGAAAGAAAAAAAGTTTTATGACTGTGTCTCATACTTGCGTAAGTTCGTTTTAAACGCTTTTTTTTTTGTCTTGGTCTCAAACGCTTCATAGTGTGCAACAGTCAAATGGTTCAAATGGCTCTGAGCACTATGGGACTCAACTGCTATGGTCATAAGTCCCCTAGAACTTAGAACTACTTAAACCTAACTAACCTAAGGACAGCACACAACACCCAGCCATCACGAGGCAGAGAAAATCCCTGACCCCGCCGGGAATCGAACCCGGGAACCCGGGCGTGGGAAGCGAGTGTGCAACAGTCAGTTGCGTTTAAGTTAACCATGGCATCGGTGGCGTCTTCGTTGTCATTAAATCTGAAAACATGGATGTCTATTCACAGTACTTAACAGTTGTTGCTAAAATAGCCCTCTGCCAAAATTGTGGTTAACGTTGAGGATACATGATGAAATCTCAAACTGAACATCATTTACCAAGCGATCTATATATTAGGAATAAACAAAGGATTTCTTCAATGAAAAAGGTTCCACTTAACAGATGCAGGAACATCCTACATCGTCTAATTGGGAATTTTACAAAGAACTGTGCGTTTTGCATTTGTTACAGGAAACATACCCTGGAACATACTTGAAGTACCTGAATTTAAACATTTTTTATAGAGATACTGCAACCGCAACATTCCCGACGAGCCCACTTTCAGGAAGAATTACCTAGATTGTTGCTACGTTGACACATTAGAAAAAATAAGGGCTGAATCGACAAATCATCCAATTGATTTCTGCTGATGAGATCACGGATGCTGTCGACCGTTTCACCGCTAATCTAATTGTGGGCAAGTTACACTCTGACGCTGCATCTAAACCCAGTTTAATTTACTGCAAACCTCTGGAGGCAACAAATATTTCAACAATTGCTAGATTAATTAATGATGGACATCGTATTATGGCCAGATCGAGTAAAACAAAAAGGAGGGTCGTATTGATTTACACAGTTCCATACATGTTGAAAGCGGGGAAATCACTTAAAAGTATTTTATGCATACTTAGTACATGTCGTATTGTATGTTAACCGGGGATCTAGAAACGACGGAGAGGCTCCGTCCCCGCCGCAACCGCAGTGGTCCACAACCCCCGCCGCTCCTCACCGAACCCGGGGTTATTGTGCGGTTCGGCCCCGGTGCCTCCCCCCCCGGGAACGTCTCACACCAGACGAGTGTAACCCCTATGTTTGCGTGGTAGAGTAATGGTGGTTGATCTACGCGTACGTGGAGAACTTGTTTGCGCAGCAGTCGCCGGCATAGTGTCACTGAGGCGGAATAAGGGGAACCAGCCCGCATTCGCCGAGGCAGATGAAAAATCGCCGAAAAACCATCCACAGACCGGCCGGTTCACCGGACCTAGACAAAAGTCCGTCGGACGGATTCGTGCCGAGGACCAGGCGCTCCTTCCCACTCCGGAAAGCCGTGCGTTAGGTAGTACATGTTAGATGTACGACTGATGCAGTGAAATGAATGACAGAGACAGTTAGACATAAATTCCTAGAATAAATACAGGATATCGGCAACGAAGAAAGTACATCGAGAAGTACGTAAGTACTTTGTAGAAGTTGTAACCTCCACACTATATTTTGTTAGGCTGAAATTTAGCCCAACTTTACATCCCACTCTATAAAAGTCTACGTATTACCAAAACTATGTCCCCACAAACTGTTATCCAGCTTAAACTCGTATGGTAACTTTTGACTAAACAGAACCTAATTTGAACTGAACTGTAACTGATCTGAATGCAACTTGTCTTCATAGTAGATGCGTAACCGAAGTAAAACAATTACCTGACCCTAATTAAAATTTCGACTTACCTCGCGTCTTGACAACATTGTTGCAGATTTCTCGAAAGCACAACAGACTTTAAGCAGGCAGCGGTTAAGTTAGATTTGTATTTCTAAATACGTATTCGAACTTTTCCATGTGGTGATGCTAAATGATAAACAGTGGGGCGAGGAGAATAACTATTCCTGTGAAATGATATTCCAGGACAACGATTTTTGTATGAAGTATGCATCAAATAGACAGAGTAAAACTTCGCATTATCTTCACACATTACACTGGTCAGAACAATATTATGCTTAAAAAAGTGAACGATGATATAAAAAGGGTACAGTGTTAACAGAGAATTTCTATAAAAACCGAACAATTTAATCAGTTAATACGTGAAAGCATGAATCAGGGAAGTGGGGTGGTCTTTCAATTCTCAGCAAGTTAACTAGCTGACAACAATCATTCCTAGTGTAGCTGCAGTCTTACCTCAAACTTCTTCTCTTCAAAATTATATTTATATATAGGTTAGGTTAGGTATTCTCTTCGTTTCCTAACGTATTCATCTTAGTCACCCTTGCTGTCCTTTACAGTTAATCTTTCTTCATCTAACAGATAAAGTCAATGCAGGACTACGTAATACGTCCACACTCCGACTTAAGAATGTATCAGACAGCGCCGTGAAAAGACCATAGAGTAAATATTTACTCTATGGACAAGACCACAGATTATTGAAGAGTAACGTAACTTGCTCTATCTCTGACGCGCACATCGATAATATACAGAAACCAAAAATTACATGACCATCTTAAAAAGTGAACAGATGAAGCATAAACATAGATATTTGACTAGGCACCCAGTAAACGTGTATTATTAGTAAAGAATAAAATGTTTGACTTTTACATATTTTGCTGCCTTAAAAATTTATTTACATATTTCAGCAATTTTTGTTACATATTCATGTACGTATTTCTTAATTTTATATTACATAAAATCGGCTCTGGTAATCACTATATCCACTTTCAATTGCCCTGTCCAGCCATTATTAATCTCCTTTATTTTTAGCCAAATTAAAAATGTAATTGTTGTATGTCATTGTCGGCTGGTATGTCTCAGGGGGTAGATTCAGCCGCCGGTCGGAAAGGACGTTCTTCCTCCGCGCACGTTGGCTCCTTTCCTAGCGCGTATATGAGAGATGTGTCGTATGTATTTGTAGTGTAGGTGAGCGTAATGGATGCGTGTGTAGTGTAGTGCTGTGGTGGTGAGACAAAGCAGAGGGTGAAACCCGGTACTGGCAGATTGCTTACTCCTCTCGAATAACACCAGAGAGACCGATGGACGGTTCACCAACTGCGTCACATGCCCTCACTTCATAAGACACTGCCAAGACTGGTGGTCAGAAACTTCACGTCACCACCTCTCGTGCACGTGCTGGCCAAATACTGGCGGTGAAAATTTCATCCGCCACTTTTTTTTTTCTCTTCGATGATACGCGCCCCTCCTTCCCTCTCCCCTCCCTTCCCAACTCACCCATACATTTTGATTTTTGTATAGGAAATGCATAACGTTTTTGCAGAATTAAATTAACAAATAGTTCCAATCCCTGTTCTGACCAAGGTTTTTGCGAGGTTTCCCTTGGTATTGGGGTAAATGGCAGAGCTGTTCACCTCATCCCTGTATTCCATATTGGGATTCCCCGTGCCCCGCTAGCAGCCCGCCAGATAATTGTGGAAAGAATCTGGACCGTATCAATTAATACTGCTTCTAATGTGTAACATCTTTACAGTTACTTGATCGCTATCGCTCTTAACATTTTATTATAATTTTTGCTATGCAAAGACACAGCTTTATCAGTGAAAACAAATAACACGTTTTTTTAATGATGTTGGCACGAAGTATTGAATATAGCCAACAGGTCTATAGGCAGCAACAAACAAATAAATAAATCGATAAAGTGTTACTGCTCATCGGATATCACTGGGCTTGTTTCGAACTCTGTAGCAGTGCAGCAAGCGGTCACTTGCTGTCCGGCGAGTGGTAATCTTATCTCGGACCCGGCGCCTCCCCGCGGTGCACACCTGTGTGGGGCGAGTCCAGCTCTGCTGGGCTGCCCGTGCCACGCCCTGGCAGAGGTTTTGAGCTTCCCTCAAAAATCGCCATACGTTACCAGTTGCCATTGCGAATGGCCCTGTTTACGATCTTCCATGGGTTGAAACCATCTGCCATTCGTTCGATGTGGAATGGGTCCTTGGCCTTCGTGTACTTTTTAAATGTGGTAACTATAGTCTGCGGCTGTCAAAAATGTGTATTTAGTGCAATTACAAGTCGAGTATTCCATGTTGTGAAGCAGCTGGGATTATAATATACATCGGTTTGTCTATAATAAAATAACATACTTTCTATACAACGTAACTCGAAACTGCAGATGACCAGTACTAAAACATCTTAATGCAAATATGCATCCAGGCATAAAAACATGCGCTTTTCGAATATGAGCGCTATCTAGGTCATAACAATAAACAGATATACATAAAAATTAGCCAATAATGTATTTATATTCCACAGTTCGTAGTCTCGCGCTTGACAATTACAAATCAAGCAGATTGACTATAAAGACAACTTCAAAGAATGTATGACCCTAGTGGCAGAAAAAAACGTAAGCACAGTAGATACAAAGATTTTAGTGTAGTCGTATGAATATATGAAGTCCGGGATAGCGGCTTTGTTTATGCCTGTGCGCGTATGTATAGCTTTGATTTTTAAGAACTGCCCGCCCACAGAGGTAGATATTTTGTGTAAAATGCAGGTTTCTTTTTATGAACCTTTGAGTAAAACAGATGTAAAGTATGTATTCAGTTGCTTCAAAACTAGGAGTATTCTAAAATCTAAATAACAGTCGCAATTAAAATTTTTGATGGCTGTAACTGGTAATAACCATGTTTGTCTGTGTCATGCATTTGTCTCGAATAAGGAAGTGTCAAATGTACAAAGTTGCAAAATCCTTGTTACATGTTTATGTATTAAACTGCCTCCAAATCCTATAAAATATTTGATGTGTTGTTGGAGGTTCGACCCAATCTTCTCCGTCAGACTCGTCTTCAAAAGTCTGTCAATCTGGTTTAAAAACAAAAAAATCAACAGTTTAACTTCAGCAGTAGTGCCCAGATTAGTCAAGAGTAAAACAAAGGTGTTACAGAGGGACTGCCTCGCTACTCTTCTCTATAACAGGTAAAGCGATGTTGGATCGACTACGGTTGTGTGCGGTAGCTTGTCGTATAGTGGAGAGTGGATTAACTGGACCACAGTTGACACAGATTAGCGATTATCCGTATAGTTAATCGCGAGCAAATATCGTCGTAATCTAGTCGGCCCGTGCGTTTCATTATTGTTAGTTAGGCAGTTGACAATCGCTGCGCTGTGTAAAGAATTGGCAATATTGCTCTCAGTATCGATGTCCACACGGAAAACCATCGATGTTTTTATGATGTCTAGTCCTTAGCTTTTTTGGGAGAGGGGGGGGGGGGAGAGGGAGGTGTGGTCGCCACGGCCTCCGGGATTCAGCGCTCGCTTGTCACAGATGTGGCGACAACGGGAAGAAATACCGTTGCAAGGATTGCGAAAAGCTATGGCATCCCAGATTTCAGTATTGCGTGTTTCCATTGGTGTAACACGAGACGAGAGGTAAATCTGCACCCCATTTTCACTACTTTTCCCAGCAGTTGTTGGTCACTTACTTGTCATGTCTCTTTGTGCCAACGGCTTGTGGTATTTGCAGATATCAGACTAAAGCTTGCTTCTCGCACTTACTGGATGTATCGTTTTTCACTGTAAGTACCGGTATGTTAAATTCCTGTAGCGATTTACTTAAGCAAGTAATTACCATTTATTCGGCGACGGCATCTATGAAGTGGGTGAATTTGAATCACCTAGTGTGTGAACTTGAATCTTAGGTGAAGAGTTGCTGAAATTGCCAGAATAAGGGAATGTGCTAAGTTGTCGAACCTTCTTGCGTGTTATTTATTTATTTAGTTTTTAAATTTCATTTATAGGTTTCATTTATTAACTGCATGCCGAACACAACGAACAGGATAACTTTCTTAATGTAACTTAAGTGCCCCCTGAAATTTCTTTTGTTAATTTTTCAACTGGTCGTAGCAATTCCGCCAATTCGTAGAGAAAATTGTCAGTTTTTCAGTGACGCACACGATGTGTTGTGTTCTGTTTGCTAAAAAATACCTAACGTTCCGCTGAGGAGTCTTGTCTACACGAATGATTCATTTTGCATTGTTTATGTCCAAATATCGTAGGTAATGCACTTGTTTTAAGCACTCCTTACGTGTGTTTTAAAAATATCATTCGATGCCTAATACTTATCGTCAACCTTGGTTTATATTGTTTCTCGACTTCGTATCTTGTACAGTGGACACTGGGACAATGAAAACCCAGTTATTGCAGAGCATGATTCAATAGAGACTACCTGAATTCAATCACAACCTTGGAAACATTTTTACTTAATTACTACTTCAAAAGTACACACAGCACGAGGACAGCAATAAATGTTGCACCGCACGATTTAAGAGACTCGACGCGTCGAAGGCTGGGCATCCACGAACGGGTTACGTGATGAATTGTAGAACGATGTCGATGTTTTTAGACTGTTGTCATCGATGCAATGACGATGTATCGCCATTCAAAACATCGATGTTAACCTTGATTGATATTTATGGACGAAACTTTGATGTTTTCCAAACATCGATGTATCGTTTGCATCCCTAGCCGTGTAGCCTCTATTCTTACGGATGTCTAAGCGCGAGAGTGGTGTTCTCTTACAGATGAAACAAACATTCATTATGAAAAGGAGAAACGGCACGTAATAAGTTCAAATGGTTCTGAGCACTATGGGACTTAACATCTGAGGTCATCAGTCCCCTAGAACTTAGAACTACTTAAACCTAACTAACCTAGGGACATCACACACATCCATGCCCGAGGCAGGATTCGAACCTGCAACCGTAGCGGTCGCGCGGTTCCAGACGGTAGCACCTAGAACCGCTCGGCCACTCCGGCCGGCACGTAATAAGTCAGCCGACAAGTTTGGTGTATGTACGTTTGTCATAAGCGATGTTAAGAACAGTACCGCCTAAGTTTACTTCAAAACTTCCAAACTTGATATTGAAGACGGATATTGGACGAAGCTTTGTATCGTTGTTTTTTACACAAAGGATCAACTGGGCAACCGACATGTGGTACTTTGGTCTGTGAAAAGGCATTATAGTTAAATTTAAAAACAAGGTGGCGATGAATAGTTTGTGGCATGTAACATATTGAAATCTCGTCAGGCAATTCGCGAACTGTAAATGTCACTTCATTTAGATGCAGCATATTCTTTTAAAGGCGGTTTTAAAAATAGAATTTGGTGCCAATTACTAACTTGGACTTTGTTTACAACGCTGATGAAACCTGATGAAACTGGAAATCACTAGCATCAAAATCTTTAGCTTCTCGGCATGAGAGTTTAGCTCCAGCGTATAAAAGTAGCAAAGAGCGAGTACGTAACAATTAGTTTGTGCAAACGCTACCGAAACCCATAAAATGCCGTTATTCATCATCAGAAAATCCAAAAACCAGAGATACTTCGCAATATCGGGGTTCCCTTAATTTGTAAAAAACAAAAAAAAGGGCATTGATGATGAACACCGAAATATTCATTGATTGGTATGACAACACTTCAGCCAGCGTAGTAAAAAAATTTCAAACGAAATTGGTAACAAGGCAGATTCCTACCTTTTGCATCCGTCGGATGGACTGTTAGAGAGAGAAAACTGAATATTGACAACAAAATTTTCGCCTGCTAATGAGAAGTCTTATTGGTTCAACCAGCGAATAACAATTGGAACATTAAAGCAACTTTATAGAAAACTACTTTTACGTAGATTTTTATTTTTTGATGAAGATAGTGTAGAAGTCGTTTCGTCATTTTTCAAGCGAATAAATTTAAAGAAGTGTTGTTATATGGTTGTATATGGGTGGATTTGATTGAAAGGAAGACTCTGAACAAAGCTTGGAACAGAATACTAAAACAGGAGCACGAAAATTCAATAACCGATACGGATGATTTTGTTTTGGAGACAAATATATAAATATGCCAGCTATGGGATGCGGATGATATGAAAGAGTAGCTCACCCGTGACATTAACGATCAAGGTTTTCAGATCATGTCAGATGATGAAATTGTTGGAAGCATATTGCAGACTAACATCGTTTACCATCTTATCAAAACGGTGACAGTTATAAGACAGTTCACTAACGACGTAATATCTACGTCACCTCAATCAAAACATACTTGACAGTTCCGAGAAATGCCGAAACAGTGTGCTTTAATAAAGATTAATTAATGTAAGCTGCTATTCTGGTGCATCATTCTAATAATCATGTCACTATCAGACATATCTTGGCCCTAAAGAAGAAAAATCGTGTGTTTACTACTACCAAATTGAAGTCTTGATGTAGCAGCAGTGGAAAGAAATTGTTTACGTCAAATGACAATTACCAGGTATTGTAAACAGAATCAAATTACAGTGACTGTCATAGATAAGCTTTGTTAGGTATCTCATGATGAAGGTTGTAGTGTATTAGGAATTTTAAGAAGTTTGTTTTAATTATTTTGAGTAAACACTGTAAACACTGTATTAACTGTAGAAACATTACCATATGCGGTCAACTTAGGTTATCCTTCCAGAGTTAATAATACAAAATTCACTTTTCTTCATACATTCAGTTATCCGCATTTTCGATTATCCAAATGTCTTAAAACAACAATTAGTCCCGTTAACTGTGTCTCTCCACTGTAAGTATTGCCGGAGCTTGCCTTCGTCCCTGATAAAGGTAGCTTTTGCATGTATGAATACGCCATGAGCTGTGGCGTTACGAAACTCACGTTCGAGTTATTGATAACCTACACCTCCATTTCTGTCTATCGATTGGTTCAGGCTGCTGTCATGGATGAAGGCGAGAGCCAGTGTCCACTCAACGGCATAGTTCACGGCTGCAGCGCTGTATGCTTGCTGTGGCAAGATAGTAGCTTCGATCTGCTTAACCTCCTGCTTAGATACTCCCCATCCCCCGATCACGCAGCACCGTACAGGGCGTCGAAATACTATTTCTACAAACTTAGAGGGAGCACGGACTACTTTAGCTAATTTGTTCTTCTTCTCGTCTATTTCTGTGCAAGCCTCTTAATCTCTGCGTAACTACTAAATAGTGCAGCTTGCATCCATTAGAACTTGCTTACTGTAGTAAAGTCTTTGTCGCAATCTGCCCCGTCGTCTCTCTCTCTCTCTCTCTCTCTCTCTCTCTCTCCCTCCCTCCCTCCCTCCCTCCCTCCCTCTCCCTCCCCCCCCCCTTTGTTGTTACATGACGTGTGCTATCACTCACTTTTTTTTCCCTTCAATCAACTTCTTCTGCCATAATCTTTTACCCCAGTTTTATTCAGTAACACGCCCATCGAATCATCAGCATTTTTCTGTAACATCACAGTTGGAAAAAATAAAATTATATTCTCGCCTGATCTGAATGCAGTCATCGTTTCGCTCCCATACAACGGTACAGTCCACACGCATACGTTCCGGATACACTTACAATTTCTGTTAAGCAGTAACAAATTCCTCTTTCTCAGAAATGTTTTTTCGCGTTGTAGCCAATCTTCGTTTTATACACCTTGTACTTTGCACGTTAGCTATTTTGCTATCCAAACAGCATAATTCATCTGCTTTTAGCGTCTCACTTTCTAATTCCCCCCAACATCGTCTGATGTAATTTGACGCCGGCCGGAGTGGTCGAGCGGTTCTAGGCGCTACAGTCTGAAACCGCGCGACCGCTACGGTCGCAGGTTCGAATCCTGCCTCGGGCATGGATGTGTGTGATGTCCTTAGGTTAGTTAGGTTTAAGTAGTTCTAAGTTCTAGGGGACTGATGACCTCAGAAGTTAAGTCCCATAGTGCTCAGAGCCATTTGAACCATTTGTAATTTGACATTTAATGACTATAGTTTTTTATGCTTCTGTTCCAAAAACATCCATTCCTTTCAGCTCCTCCTCAGTCTTTTGTCGTCACTGACAGAATTAAAATACCATTGGCGAACCTAAGAGTTTCTATCTCTTCTCCTTGGACTCAGTGTATATATTCCATAACATCGGAGACAGGCTACAACCCTGTCTTCCACGTTCTCAGCTATTGTTACCGATTTCATGTACTTCAGCTCTTACAACGCTGTTGTAAGTGTTACTACAATTTGTTTACTGGCTAACAGTACCAGCCCCTGACCTCGTATCCGTTCTGTGGTAACCGCACATCAATAGCACTTTCCACTTCCGCATATTTGCAATGCAAGTTGTAGGTGATTTACCCTGTATAACCTATCGCTCCCTTGCAGCTAGTTTAGGAATTTTTTGTATTCCAAAAGACATGCAGAATCGCGGACACCAGGACTCTGGTTGTGCTGGATTTCGAAGTCGTCAACCAAACGATGGGAATATCAGAATTGCTTCTCTATAGATGCACATTCTGTTTCATTGCTACAACTGAAAAGTTGAGCACTTGCAATAATACTAATGGGACTGTCAGACTCACTATTTTACTTCCTTCTTCCATGTAGCTCCTTGGAGGACAAAAACCCCATACTTACGCCAAGTAGCTTGATTTTATGTGCCCTGTTTTTGTAAAAGTTGTTTTTCGGCTATGTATGAAAAAAATGCCACTACGTAATGTGAATAGTCTTAAACGTTGTAACAGATTCTTGGATAAAGACGCCACGTTCTTCCTTTATCGTGTTTATGATAAGTGTACGTGCAGAATTCCGCACCATGTTGCGCTGTTTTTACTTAAGCTTAACAGGTGAACTTAGTAACAAAAAGGGCATTTTCATCTTTCTTCATAGTATCACCAAAGGCGAGTGACCTGTGATACAAGGCTAACAGTTCATAACGGTTCTTCTTTCTCTTCTTCTGATGCGATTGTGCGCTTCTAAAATCTGATAAAGTACCTCCTTTCATACCCTGTCTTAACCTTTCTTGAAATATAAACATCCGCAAAACCTTTAGAAGAGAGTGAGCATGAGGGTATACTGACCAGATAATGAACAACCTAGATTACTGATATAGTCCTCACTTTATGTGGTGGCCATCTGTGTTGCCATAACTTTTTAAAGAAGTTAAATATATCTCAGTACCCTTTCTATTTTCTTATTAATGCTGTACTTAAATGTTGTTAATTAAAACATATTGTCACTGGTGAAACGAAAATATCACAGTTTTGATATCTCACGGGTGTGACATCACTAATAGTGCGATGATTTAATAGTGAACAGCGCTGGGCAGTTATGTGTGTGTGATCGCGGTAATCGTACCAATAACAGACTGATGCAGAATTCGCAGGTAACGTATGCTGGTTTCCTGTCGCAGCTAATTAAGACGTCATAAGCAACGGATAATCTCTTCAGGCTCCTTCGCGCTTGTTAAAACACCAGAGGCAGCACATAACACTAGGTGGCAGCGGCGGACGGAAATCGTAACGACATAGTAAAGAAAGAACGGAACGTCGACAGGGAGTGGTAGGCATTGTGCCGTCCTTTGATATCCCACTCAAAGTTGCGCGGAGAAGGATGGTGTCGTTTTGCTGGAATGTAATTGTGTGCGCTCGCTAAGCGAATCGTTAAAGTCTGAAACTTGTTGCGCGCCGGCAGTCGTGCGCATGCGTGCTGCCGTCCGTCCTGCAGCGGGTTTCGTTATTCCACAGTTGGCAGCGCATCTGAGAGATTTGCTAATCAGTAGTAAATTGTTACAGACCAATACGTCTTATCTGTTTGGCAGCGTGAATACGGGCGATTTGATAGTGCTGTGAACACTATACTGCGGCTTTCCCAGTATCGTAATTGTATCGACTTACATACACAGCGCCTGAGTGGGGTCGGGTACGTTAGGGAAAAGTAGACGTACGAAATCTAAGCGCCCAGTTTGTGAATAGGCGTTGGAAACCGTACGAGTAAAAAACAGCGTAGCGGAAAGGAGTGCATTGTCAAGGCTAGTGTCATGCTGTATTTGTCACTGCTCCCGGAATATTAATTTTTGTAGAATAGTTAGCTATTCAGCTATCGCTAATCAGCCCTTTGAAACTAAATTCACTCGTGCGTGAAATTTGCAAGACAATTTTGAACAAAAACATTTATTCTGTAAATGATATATTTTGGAAAAGTAACTCCTTGAGAAAAACATTAGGAATTTTGTGTCTTCGGAATTTTATTTGTAATAACATTCTTTTGGGTAACTATCGGAGAAGTCTGAAATAACACGCGCGTAATACAGAATGAAATTTAATTGTACGAGGTTCTGATTTATTCTGTAACAGGGACAGTCTGATAGTTGCGTTTTCGTAGGTAGTGCTATTGTAACGTATTAATGTATTTGTTTCATCTTGAAGAATCGTAGTAGCGGAGTGCAGAAGTTTGTTGTGGGAGGGACACTACAGTAAAAGGCGTTACTACGCAAATTGTCGCACAATATAGGTTATGCTGAGATGAGATGCAGCGACTGATCGGAAGTGAAGTGCTAGCGCCTATTTTGCTTTTGCTTGTCAGATATGTAACGTCACAGACATGTAGAGTGTAAGAAACTGGGAGTAGAAATTCAAATATTTAAGAGAAGGAAGAACACGAACAGAAAAAGAATTAGGCCGGTTGATAAATGTGCGTATCGATCCTCCTCCTCCTCCTCCTTCTTCTTCTTCTTCTTCTTCTTCTCCTCCTCCTCCTCCTCCTCCTCCCCCCCTCTCTCTCTCTGATCAAAATTGTCAGAGTTACGATAATCCATAAGGCAGATGTCCAGAGAATTATTTGTACATAGTTTCTGTGTAACAGTAGGGCAGTGCCCTACACATACGACAAGAAAATCCGAATATATGAAATGCAATCCTTTAAAGTTTCAGCTTCCGCCACGCTCCTATTGGTTTTAAATAACGAATAACTAGATAGTAGGGATCGCAGAGGAATGAAACATATTAGTGACAGCGAACGTACTGTTAAAACACAACAGTGTGTTAGTAGAACTTTCCTGTATAGCAGTTCTTCAAATGTAGAGAGAGAGAGAGAGAGAGAGAGAGAGAGAGAGAGAGAGAGAGAGAGAGAATGTTGTGATGAAAAAAATAAGTAATTTGGAAATCAGTGCCCATAAACATAGCCTCGTTATCTAAACAGCTTCCGATATATAAGCAGTGTCAACATGCGGGAGAAACGTTCTCGCGAAAAATCATACATGCATGCGCATCAACTGTAATGAATTCACTGGCAGTTAAGCCCCAATGTAAAGCTGTAGTGTCTTTATAGTCTAATAAATTGTTTTGGCCTTTTTTCTGCTTCTCATTATGTGCCAGCACCGTTCGGTAAGAGAAACCACTATTCGGTGGAAGTCCTTAGTCATACACGCTGTAGCCACAATCAGCGATGATAGTTATCGGAATTACAACGAATTTTCCTTACTGCTCGGGTTAGTGATCTGAAGAGACGGAAACAAAAGGCAGTGATGTCAGCGACTGACGTCGGATCCGTCGTACACGATAAGATATTGGTTCCGTCGTCAAACAGTAGGGAGGGGAATTTGCTATTTCCGTCTAAGCTACGTCTAATGCTTCTACAACCGAAGAGAACAGAATCTTCATATTATCTCGTTTTCTGTTTTCTCCAAGCATTTTTCTAGCGCATGATCAGAACGGTCCTAATTGAAAATAGTCCTGTCAATTGACTCCATGTAATTCCTAAGTGACTTGTTTATAGTGCGGCTATTCATACATAACCTCTCTGCTCTGAAGATACGAATGTGTGCACATACTTGAAACATAATCCTCTTCTCAGAATCTCGCTTTAGTATCCCTTCCATACCTCCGCGTTACTGGACGATTTCGCCAAAGTCCACAGAAGATGCAGCCAGATCCATGCCACATATTAGCCTTTCAGGTCTCGTCAAAACGCTCGTCTTAATAGAAGACGGCTCGATATCGACACAAATATCTAGTTCGGTATCGCCTTATGAAGAAGTGTCATAGTGCTTTGGAGTGGTTTGCAAACTACTTCTAGCTGTAGAAGCGTAACTTAGACGTGGAAGTGTTATCTAGTAGTTCCGTTTCGTGTAAAGTAACATGTTGTTTGTGACTACTGCGTCGATGTAATGTGTTTAGTTAAATTGAACGTAAACAGTAAGGCTCACAAATAAATGTTTCGTTTTATTGGTTTGACAGGACGGGAATATTGTTAATTATGAAAATACACCGCACTGCAATAGAAAATTTCATTGGAAAATTCGTTAATAAATCATTTGTAACGTGGTAGTAGCTTCCGTTTCACGAGCTGTTTAGAGATAACAGGCAGATGGCACTTATTGACACACATTTTACGCAAATTATCAGCACTTTCTCAGCGCGACCATCTCTCCAGCGTTGGTTAATGGCTGGTGTTAGCGTTGCACCGGGTGCGATATGTGAGGCGGGCATTGTAGCTCAGGGCCGTTTGTTGCGGCTGTCCTCGCTCGGGGCGCTGCCTGCTGCGGAGCATGCGCTGTGCCACTGCCGGCGCCTGCGCTGTTGTCACGCGCACAAACCTGTTCTCGTGACAGTCCAACTTCGCTACGAGTATGTCCCGCGTGCTGGTTTGGCGGTTCAGTTGGTTCGATAGTATATAAAATTTAGACTGCGATAAGTCTTACCTTCTCCACGGAAGTCAGTGCACGATTGTAGTTATATGATATCTAATGCCGTTGTAAATGTAGTTACTTACTCCCCGAGTACGCAAACGTTATATTTATCATGCAGTTTCATTTCACCATTGCCTAATACCAAAGAAAATTTTGTTAACCGTAACATCTACGGCAGGAAAGCCTTGAAACGTACTGCCAAGAAGAGATCTCCGCCCCCTCGTACTCTTAGGGATTTATGGACGGCCCTGCAGGACTGATGGTGTCAATTCCCTGTTGCACTACGTCAGACATTAGTCGAGTCCATGCGACGTCGAGTTGCGGCACTTCTGCGTGCTCGCGGGGGTCCTACGCCATATTAGGCAGGTGTACCAGTTTCGTTGGCTCTTCACTGTATTGAAGCTTTTTGTTTTCCTGTTATGGCTGTAGAAGTTTTTATCCTGATGTTGTAATTTCGGTGTTGTAAAGTGTAAAACTGTAAAAGAGTGCTGTTATTTGTTACTTATATATGTGCCGTGACGTGGCACTAATTATTTTGTTTTATGCTTGACAATGGCGAATTTACAACGACAGGGTAAAAATTTGTACAGCCGTAAGCGGAATTATGGTGTACTTTGGACTTAAGTTTTAAGATACCGATGTATCACATGGCGATTGCAGCAACTCTAAAGATTAAAAATGAAAAAAAAAGTATCTGAGCGCTAAACAATGAAGAGCTATCTAAACTTCCAAACAGTTGATATGACCTGCCGCGGGGTAGCGCACTGGTTACCTCAATGGACTCGCATTCGGGAGGACGATGGTTCAAACCTGTGTCCCGCCATCGTGGTATGCCTAAATCGCTGAAAGCAAATACTCGGATGGTTTCCTGGAAAGTAAACGGCCACTTTCCTTCTCCATCTTTCCCTATTCCGAGCTTATGTTCGTCTCTAATGACTTCGTTGTCGAGGGAACCTTAAACGCTATCATGTAAGTTAATCATCTGGACTTAATCAGGGCTGAATATATGTTGATTTACAAAAAGACCCCGATGTAATGTTTCATCTAAACCTCCGGATTCAGTTAATAAGAATCCATTTCCTTCACAGTGCTAATTAAACAGCATTATTAAATCGACACTCGTGAGACAAACTTGATCCGTGGAAAACAACCAAAGTTCTAATCAACGAATTGCAAATCTTCTCGAGCAAATGTTTGACAGGGATACTCGCAGTATAGTGTAGGAATGCAATACCCTACACTGAGATGGTTTTGAGTTGTCAACCAGAGACCAGTAGAGCAGAAGATAAGGACTGCAACGCTATAGGGAGTACGAAGACTGCGGACTCTCTGAAAGTCGGTATAGTTGCAGCTATGAAGAATCTAGGGCAGACTGAAAAAGTTAAGTCAAAAAGCGCAATTAGTCCCGACTGTTCGGTATCATACGGAATCGAATGAAGCAACGTGGCCAACATACCATTTTGAGGATGAGTCCTACCCATATTAGTTGAGGATTTCAGATCATTCGTGCAACACTGAAAGACAGAAACAGTAATCTAGCTGGAGGAGGAGTAGGCAAGGTGCCCGTGCGACACACGAGGGAACAGTGCGGTCGTCTGGTATTACGAGAGGTAAACTGACCCAAAAATAATGTGTGCGTTTCGCTATTTGAAAGAAGATCCATAAGGCAGTTTGCGACGTCTTTCTCTCACACTCTCTGAAGCCACGACCTTGGTATGCCAGCCTAGATGTAAACGCCGGCCCGTCCCCAATCCGGTGCTACAGCTGGAGGTGACGGAGGTTAGTCATGCACGAGCCGGCCTCTTTCACCGGCCGTGAAGTCCGGCGGCACTCGTTGCTGGTACGTGTTTGGAGCACCGGCTGCGCCGCGTGCGTGCTAGCGGCGGCTGCGGCTCACGCTGTTATGGCGAGGCGTGACTTAACTGCTCCGGTTCGCACCGTTTTGATAGCGTCGATAGCTGTCGCTGGTTGTTCGCGGACGCGGGCTCGGGGACGTGACAAGACTCCAGCTCAAGCGTCTATGCCTTGACTTCTCTGTTTTACAGAGCTTTGTTGGCAGCGCGTGCCGTAATGTGTGGCGGGGACGCAAAGATCGTTTCTTACGAGCTAGGTAGTAGCTAGCCATTGAGCAACAATGTGCCTTGTAGCGTCAAGATCAGCCAGTGCTGCCAAATCCCACCATGAATCCGGACTGCTTTTGAGGGGGGGGAGGGAGGGGGGGGGGAGAGGTCGCAGCCACAAACGTTAACCAAGTATTGGGTACAGCACCAACGTAACCGCGAGCAGCGTGTTGAAAACATCGAATACTTCAAATTTCTACTCCCAAAATATGTAGGGCCTTTATGTCATAAGTCTTTTGGATCCCAGTGACAGACAACTGGAAGAAAATGTTGCTTAAACGTAATTACCGACAGCTAGTCTTACAGTGCAAGATACGCTTATAGAAGAGGAAAGGAAGTGAGGGGCGTTTCAATACAATATTTCATAAGATATTTAGAATCGAGTGATGTTGGAACAAAAGTACAAATACTCACAGTATCGCAAGTATTGTCTTTTTATGTGTCTTCATTCTTTTAACACAAAAGGGCCAGACTGAGTTCTCTGAGTATGACCCAGAGCCAGGAGGAGGCCGCTGCAACTTTGTTGGAACTACACTCTGCAGTGGCAAATTCATGTAGTTGACGGCATAGTAAGAACGTAGTCAGTGATAGGAATGCCTCGATCAGGTTAAAATTAGAAATGGAGTGGTTAAAACTGGCGTAAGGCGAGGATGCAGTATTTCGGCTTAGCTGTTAAAGGTATATAGCGAAGAAGCATTGAAGGAGATAAAGGAAAGGTGCAGAAGCGGGATTAAAATTAACTGTGAGAGGATATCAGCGAACAGATTCGCTGATGACATTACTGTGCTCCGTTTAACTGAGGAATTAAAGGAGTGGGCTGTAAAGGAATCAACAATATGCAAAACTCAGAATATGGTCTGATGTAACTGAAAGTTATATTAAATGGCAGAAACGAGATTAGTGATAAACTTAGCGTCAAACGGGGAGGGGGCACATGGTAACAGACTGAAGGAATTCTGTTGCCCTGCAAGTAAACGAACAAAGCCTCACAGGCGAAGCACGGAACATGTAAGAAACAAACTAGCACAGGTAAACAGAGCGTTCCTCGCAAAAATGTCACAAAGTGAGAAACTTGGGCCATCATTTGAAGAAAGATTTTTGAGACCCTACGTATGGAGCACAACGTTGTATGGAACTGGGAAAATCGGAAAAAAAATTCGAAGAGTTTTATTTGTGGGGGCTGAACAGGAAGTAGACAGATAATCAGAAAGTTTTCGTAATTCTCGATACTGTTGAGGTGAAGCAGGCAGAAGTTAACATATCAATCCCTTTAGCACTATGTTGGTTTTGGAGGTTATTTTACTGTGACTATATATAAGGTAGTAAACACATACGCGTCGCCGTTTACTTATTGCGACAGTAACAGCGGTACTGGTGCTAACAACCAATTGGCAGTTTTCATTGTCATTCCTCTTAGTGCCTAACGCTGTACCTGATAGACAGTGACGGTGGAAAATACCTATTGGGTGTTAATAGCAGCACCACTGTTATTGTCGCAATAAGTAAAAAAAAAAAAAGTTTCGACACACGTTGCCATGTAACTGACAAGGCAATGCGTATTTTTTCTGACCAGAAGAGGTCACAGGTGAAGTAACCTCCAGTACCCAACATGTCAAAACATGAGAATGTAATCTCCTGCATGCCTCATTCAAAAATGAGTCTGAAGAGGCTCTAAAAGTAGTTTATGAAACTAAAGACACCATTTCATATGTGAGTGGTCGCAGTTATCTCTATTCATATTTCATTTAACGTAATGGCACGAGGTTCTACAGATCCCGTAACGGATAAGCTTAATCTAGGAGAAATATTAACTAGAAGAAGAGACGAGATGCAGCCCCATGAATTGCTTCGAAGTCTTCCTTCAGCCCGACGTGGAGGAGACTTGACACTCGAGCACTACTTCAGAATGGGTCGCGCAATTGTCCCGTAGCCCTTCTGCTTTATATACAAAATAAGCTTTGCTAGAATTGTCCCAATAAACTGAAGTCCAGTATTCGCCTTCGCTACAACCGAAGTCGTGTGCTCGTTCCATTTCGCACATCAGTAACACTGTGCTCAAACATACTAGGATTTTTTTTTCCTAGTCATCGACATTGACTTTCATCTTTCCCACATTCCCGAGAAGCTGGGATTCGTCACACCAAATAGAAATGCCACCAGTCTTCCTGCGTGCCACCACAGTCACCCAACGGCGACGCGTCCCCGTGTGCTACACCGTCACCGGCAGTTAATCGCAGTGTTGCGCACCATATCCGTCAAATCGTTCACGTACAACATACAACAGAGAAAGAGCGACGCTGCCTCACTCCCCTGGGGCACCCCTGTCTTCGACGGACACTCGCCGTCCAGGACAACGTTCTGCCACCAGTCGCATATCTGAGAACAGATTCCTTCCCTAAACTCGGACAGTCCACTGTGGGCACTTCGTCAAACGCTCCTCGGAAATGCAAGAATGTCGAGCCTGTCAGCCTTTCAATACAGTTTATGAAACAAATAACGCGGGACGTTGTTGTAGTACTCGTAGACGAAGACACTGTCACAAGAGAAGGTCGTGGCGGGCCGCATGAAACCGGCGGGAAGACTCACGACAAGGGAAGGGGTTGGAGAAACCAATGGGTTACAGCGGATACCGGATTTTCAGTTCGGAATAACCTGTATTTTCGGCATTTGTTTCGTCTCTGTCATAACAAGGTGTTTTTATTTTTGCTAATAAGAGTAAAAAAATCGATGTATAAATTAGCTGTAGCAGCAGCGCTAAAATTGTTAGGTTTTAAATAAACCTTGTTATTCCTATTATTTGCATTGGCTTGAAATATAGTGTTGTTATAGAACATGGGAAAACCGATCAGTGCTATTTTAGTAGCAACGCCAACAGTTACAAACAAGCAACAAACACATGGCGTAAGAGATGATACAACGCAGCTGAGACGGTTAAGTCTCTTTTGCAGTCTGTCGTGGCGTAACGTACGCGCCAACGTGCAGCATGCAAAAGACTCGATCGCTTTTCGCCTGTAAGGTAGCTTCTCGCTGTAGGCTATTTGCCGGGCATCCGTTGTATTGCAGAATGGCACCAACCTTAGTATGGAAATATTTTTGCGGAGTCACGTCGCAATGACGTGGAATGCTTCATTTGCTTTAAAAGATTTCTCTGCCAAATCTACAAAATAATAAGACGAAAAAATTATGTCAACAATAATAAATTAAAATTTTGACAACAATTCATTCATAGTATACAATTAAAATATAGAGTAGGTGCTCTGCTGCCTGTCAGTGTCTACATAATACGCATTTATCTGCTTGTATCTCTTGAAAACGGACAAATTAGCCAGAGAAACAGCGATATTCGGCCTTAGTTTTAATCCTGAATCACTACCTATTCCTAGTGCCCCAATAGTGATATGATCCCCCATTTCAATATTTTTCAGCAATTTCAAAAATCAGATTTTTTGCGGTATTTAGTCATTTGTTACTTTTCAAGAAAAGCAGTGAATGGTGGATGGACTAAGTTTTATTTGCCTATTTAAGTTAGTGTTTTGATTCTCTATATCTTGAAAATGAGTCAAAATTTTTCAATCTTTGTTAGACTTTTACGTTTATTACAGAAAATAATAGGGATTGTTGAGTGTTTGACAAGATTTATTTCAACATTTACGAAGCGCAAATACGGAGAAAATGCAGAGCGACCAAAAGTAAAAACAAAACATTAACAACACTATGACTACTTAACGTCTCATACACTTCTTTCACAAGCAGCACTTTGCAGCAAGGTAATTTTCCACTATCGCTACAGAAAAAAACCCAAAATCGATTATTGCAGAAACCGGTCATTTTCAGCAGATTCAACAGCTGGGTTGAACTGGCTTCGAAGAACCCGATATAACCGAAATCGGTTGTTTCAACGATAATCGCCTACCCTACCGATGACTAAAAAAATGTCGTCTGACGAGGGCCTCCCGTCGGGTAGACCGTTCGCCTGGTGCAAGTATTTCGATTTGACGCCGCTTCGGCGACTTGCGCGTCGATGGGTATGAAATGATGATGATTAGGACTCAATGAGAAGGAAAGCGACTTGGTGCAGGCGAGAGGCGCGGAAGACGAGCGGGCGTGTGCTGACATCGGTGCTGGCCCGGAGCGGGAAGCGTGCGATCTGGCGCGCATGCGCTGGCACGTGCTGGGCCAGAAGTTTGTCGGGCCAAGGCGGCGGCGGCCCTCTCGCGGCGGGCGTATCGATGTCCCGGCGAGTGGCGACCTGCCCCACTGGCGACGCTTTTGTGCCGCCGCGGCTCGGCTGCCGACGAGTACCGGTGGTGCTGCGCTCAGTGAGCGAGGGGAGCAAGTAGCTGCTGCCGGCAGTCTCTCACGTGATGTCGTCTACGTATTCGGTCTTCTACCTCCGGTCACAGTTTCGTTGGTTCCATCTAAGCCTCTGTCATTTTTGAAGAAATGTTTAAAGGAGTCAGATAGCTGCACACGAATGAAGCTGCCGAACATTGCTCCAACTGTAAGAATTAAACGAAATACGCAGATAGCTGCATCGTGGTACACGCGTCGATCTTCATCAACGGTGTCGCATATGGTTCCCTAGAGATCACTGTACCAGATTAACAGGACAGATGATCTAGGTTAAGTAAAGCCTGGAAATGGACATTTATTTTGCTTAAATTCTGTTTGAAAACATCTCAATTCACTATATCTATGCCCCTACCCGTGAATGCTGTCCTCGCGAACTGTAGATCCCACTTATCAACATAATTAAAAGCACAAACTCACACACAAAATATTTTCGTAAGACAAGACATAAACTTAGCATTCAAAGCAGAAAGTTCAATCCAAAAGTATGTCCCAAAAATAGCAAGAGGCAAACTTCTACCAGAAAGCAAGAAATACCAACTACAACGCACACGTGTGATGTAAGACATGTAGGATAAACAAGCAGAACACTCCACACCCGGTACAAAGAACATATCAGTGCGTGGAAATGCGGGACAAGCCACTTGACTTTTGGAAAACATGTAAGAAAAAACAATCACAAACCTACTACAAAAGACGCGAAAATAGGATAAATGATGAAACACCACCTGATCTCACGAGAAAATTACCACTTATAGAAAACATAGGCTGAAAGGACGATACTACTAACCGACCAAGTGAATACCACTGACTTCACTGTTTACACTGATTGATCAGACAATAGACAGTAATCCCAATAGATGATCACAAATCCCATTTTCTCTCCCAAGAATGTAAATGTGAAAACCACAGACAATTTCATAAAAAGGAAAATGCGGAAATACTTACGTTAACACTGTGCTGGGGGTGTGTCGTGTCCCAACAATACGGATAGCTAAACACACACTCACTTCAAACAGGTTTCGACCTGCTACTGGATACCTGTCCACCTTTCGAAAGACAAGGTGGAATCTCAAAAGTGCTCCTATTACTTAAAAATATTTAAAAGATAAATGAGTGGGAAGTACAGCATCCTACCACAGTACTTACTTCTGGTGAAGGGTGCTGGCTTTTATTATCTTCCCTACTTAATATTTTTGCACGGTGTGGCATAGCTTTTTGATTGGTCTAAAATTTCTAACATTGTGATTCTTTGTCGGTATGTGGAAGCGTGCGTACGGGAGGAAGGCAGGTAGGGAAATCACCGTAATATCGTACTAACAAAATATCTCGTCAGCAAAACCAAAAACTAGTAAACCGTGATATACACATTACCTACATAAAATAAGGAAAAAAATTCTCACTTTCGTTAAATTAGTTATATTTTTACTTGATCGCACATTCGCGCGAAGATTGGGACTTTGTTCGAATACCGTAAAAGTGGGCAACTCTGTGACTGAGACAGTACTTGGGGACAACAGCGCTCTTTTAGGTTTTTATTATTAAATACTATAATCCGGTCGGACATCCAACACAAAGTTCTGCTTGCAGCGTGTCGGTGCATAGTACTTCCATTAGTATTGAAGCTCCAAGTATGTTCATTACGCTTGAGCTGGTCTCAAAACTAGTTTGTTAGCAGGCGGAAAAACGTCTGTGTAGATATCTTGGAAACTTTCTGCTCCTGCCTTTAATCCTGAAGAGCTGACGAACTGGAGGGGTAAGTTGATGTAAACATGCTATATTTGCACATCACTCTGTATGACTTAAATTTTACAAACAATTTTCTTCTGCCATTGGATACCTTTGTGACAGCATACATACCTGCGGAAAAAAGTGAGATGGGGCATTTTCGAATGTTTTTCTCAAAAGGGCGGTTTCACTTCACATTACAACTTCCTTTCTAAAATACGTAACATACAGTTGCTCAGGATATTGTGCTGAATGTGTCGTTTTGTTTTTCCTCAAAGCACTGTCTAACAGCTGGAGCAAATTACCGTACTTAGAGGATATTGTTTTTAAATGTATTGCACCTGTTTCTCATACATTCCACGTGTTGCCAAGGTTCTTTAGACTGCACTGCGGACGTTTCGCTGGGAAGCCTTTACACATCCTCCGTAAGGTCCCGATTGCCGCCCCCCCCCCCCCCCCCAATGCGATTTCCGTATTTTTTTTAGATCCTTTTGCACATCTGCGAAGAATCACGGCTCCGTAGGCCACACACATTTTTCTATGCAGCGATTACTTTTGAAATAACTACTTTGCCCATTTTTTTCCATCTTTCCCGTTTTGATTTGAGTGCCCCTCAGATTTCAAGCGCGGCGCCAGTTGTGCCGACACTCCCGCACTGTTTACGATCGGTGGCCCTTTATTGTAGTACTATATGTCCGCTACATGGACGTCGCGGCGCGGTTTTAACTGGCGGAAGTCGGCAATAAGCGTAGCCATTCGTTTACGTACGGCGGCGCCGTGTCGCTCGCTAGGAGCTCTCTGTAACCTGATGGCTTTTTCATTCTCAGGGCGTTAAAGTTCAGAGACTACGTAAAAATGTTCATGTTATGCACCTCAGCGGCAACAGTAGTTCGTCACAGAATTCTACAGTGCTGCAAGTGGACAATAACTTAGAGAAATGCAGGTCGCGTTCTTCCTTATTCCTAAACGGCATGCATGTTTGTCACCTTTGAATATTATCAGTATCAAAAAAAGAATGCTACCAATTTTATTCAATAATCTGAAATTATATATCATATAATTACATGTAAGGTAACCAATGATGTACGAAATATAACTAGAAAATATTTTTAAAAAATGTTATATTCCAGCAGTGTTAGGCTCACACTGAAATTCGAAGCCTGAAATATAAAAATTCAAAACTATTGAGAAATCCTGCGAGATATCAACAAAAATTCCACTTGAATGTTTCAAGTGGAGAAACACGGAATAAACTTATGAAAACACGTAACTATGACGACACCTCCAAAACTGTTTACTTACGAAACTATGCACTCGCCCACGCTGGAAAAAGTGTAACCCAGAGCCAACATTCGACTGAATGAATGTGAGAAGTCTCCCAAAACCGCCCTCAAATTGGCCGGCAGAACCGGCTTTTGACGGTCCAGGACAGTATCAAGGCAGTCCTCGTCTCTTGAGATTGTCAAATAACTGTAGTCAGGCCGGCAGAATTCGTAGCTCTGACTGCGTCTGGCACTCTGATGAAGGTCTCAGTCCCTGGAGAGAACATCTATGCGACCTCGAAATTTTCAGTTTTTATCCCCTCTTCTGTCGCAGAAAAGAGTTTCTTTTCCCGACTGATGTGTTTAGCTCCCTAGATAAGGTATAGACGTACACACTACAGTGTAGAATGGTCGCGTTCTTCAGAGAGTTGAAGCAGTAGCTGTGCCGCATAAAACTCTTCAGTGTATTCAGCACGTCATCGTGGAAACTCCTTCAACAGAAAAACTGTTATGTTTCCGTTGTGCAATCTACAGGTCGATAAGGGCTGTGCGAACAAGTGACGTCAGGACAGAGGTCATTATTTCGGCATGGTTCTGAAACGTTTCGTATCCATCTCGACTACAGAACAGCGCCGAAATCGACGCTGCATAATAACCGAAAAAATTATATACGAGGCGTGATCAAAAAGTAAAGAACTTTTTTTAATTTCGCGGGATTTATACATCCTATTTTCAAATTTTATCGTCATGTCGACACAAGTGTTCCTGATGCAAATATACATTTTCAATTGTTTTGAATATTTAGTGTATTGTTGACAGTCGAGAAGATTGTGCTCGACGAATTTTTGCTTTCTAAAAAGATGAATTATAGAATTTGCATTAAATTTTGCGTGAAAAATGGAATAAAGTGCAGCACCGCATTCGGAACTTTGACGGGCTTTCGGCGTATATACTATCAATAAGACAAGAGTTTACGTATAATATAAACGTTTCAAAGAAGATGCTGAAGACGACGACCACCCTGGACGGCCTAGCACATAAATTACTGACGACAATGTGGAAGAATTAAAGAAAAAGGTTCTGGAAAATGGCCGAATCACTGTCAGAGAGGTGGCATGCCCTTTGCCTCATGCCAAGCAATTTTTTCGGATGTTTTGGGCATGAAAAGTGTCGCAGCAGAGTTTGTTCCGAAATTGTTGAATGCCGAATAAAACAATTTCGAAGCAAGAAACGACGTCGCGGTAGACATCGCTGAGGAATTACTGAATCAAGTCTATAACGACCCAGAACTTTTTTCAAAGGTTATAACAGGTGACGAAACGTGGCTATACGGGTATGACGTCGAAACCAGGGCCCAGTCTCTCAATGGAAACTGCCAGAACAGTCAAAACCGAAAAAAATGAAGTTCGATCACATATGAAGATTCTTCTTATTGTTATCTTAGATTACAATGGGATATTGCATCGTGAGTTCCTGCCTTTGGGTCGTACGGTCAACAAGGAGTACTACGCGGGAGTTCTACTCGGTTTGCGTGAAGCAATCCGAAGAAAAGACCAGAATTATGGCAAAGTAACCCTTGGAAATATATATAACAGTAATGCTCCCGCTCACAACTCCATGTTTGTTAGTGATTTTTTTGGCAAAGTGCCTCAGCTAACGTATTTGCTGGGCATCACCCCCTGCGACATCTTTCTATTCCGCAGGCCTGAAGAGAACCATGCAAGGACGTAGTTTTGCAACCATTGATGAGATACAAACAAAATTTCCGAAGGAGCTGAAGACCATAACGAAAAGTGAGTTCCTGATTTACTTGGAAGGAGATAAAGTTGATTTTGATGAATACATAAAGATTCTTTAAGGAAAACAAAACTGCCCGTTACTTTTTTTATCACACCTCGTATAGTTTTTGCTAGTGTCAGTATTTCCGGTCGGTCTCGGCTGCGTTAAACATGCGGTTTTTGACACCTATAAATGAGATATGTGAAAAAGTAGATGAGAGACTACGAAGGAAGATGGAAAAGCGCGACGGAACGATATTAGGAGTATCATCGACATGTAAGTCACAAAGGCAGATGAACTCCAGTTGGGAGCGAACGGAGAACATTATCAGCCGTAGACATGAGAGCTCCATTCCGACAATCGCCTGAAGTGGGATGACTAAGGACAAACCTAAATCTAGGAGGACCACTCTCGAATAAGAATGAAATTGAACTATTGTGCCCAACTCTCCTTGTGAATGAAGTGCGCGCGGTGGTCAGAGGAAACATGTTCGTCGCGATTAATACCAGTACCTCCACTTAATGTTTTACGAAAACATTGCACCAAAATTTTGTCGTTTCTCAAAATACTGGCATTTAAAATTCATACGTTTTGGCTTTTCGGAACTGATACAGAAGCATTTTTCCACTCTGATTTGACTTCAAAAACATTGTTTTGGAATAATTACACCAACAAGAAGATGTTAAACAACAAACCAGTTGAATACTGACAAGGAGACATTGAGATGTTTTTTCTCCGTCAAAAAGGCTATTGTCTCGTGCTGTGTGACACACTTCGTGATTATGAATGATGATGCTCCGTATTCGCTTGTTTTTCCGTGTTTCATCGATAACTTCCACAGCCTTATTAACGGAAAAATGTAAGAATGAAAGAAAGTAACAGGAGGGACGTAGAGAAACCCACCATCAACGGATCCTCTGCCCCTTCTCAGTTACAATGGTAATCCGCAAAACTAGTGCCAAATGATCGTGTATGGCTCGGCAGCACTCGACCCTTCGTATTACCATTTTGGTTCTTATGTGTAAATTATGTGCAATTTGAAGACCTGTGAACTCCAATTGAACACGTCATAGCAGTACTCATCAACATCCCATTCCGATCCATCATCATCTCTGTACGAGCGTTGCGTGTGTTGTGCGTTCCTTGTCGTTATTCTCTTGTTGAAAACCTTTTGGTGCTGTTGCTGCAGTTATTGTACAGAAGCGTTTAACAACTTCATCTTGTCCATTTGATTATGAAAATGTTAAAATTGTATCAGCTAGTAGCTTGTGAATGATACTTGGCAGTGAAGCGGAAGAGTACCAGCGAATGTGGCATCTCCGTGCAAGTCGCGTTTAACGTGTTGGCTGTAGTTATGGCGGTTATCGCTGAAACAACCAGTTTTTTGTTGTATCTGTTTAATCTGACTGTTAAAACCACTCAAAATAGCCGGTTTCTGAAGTAACCGATTTTCGGCTTGTTCCTATTATTTCCTGTAGTAAACGTAGAAATCGAACATAAGATGGAAAAATTTTTGACTCGCTCTGTTGCAAAACGCATAGAACAAAAACTTTAAATCAAGTAGGCAAATTAAAGAAAACTCGATCCGTCCACCGTTCGCTGCTTTTCTCGAAAGAATAGGTGGTTGAATACTACAAAAAATCACCAGTGTTCTATTGATTGTAATTTTTTAAACTCTGCTAAAAAATTATGCTATCAGCCATCATACCACTATGTGGACATTACGGATAGTCGGTGCTAAAGTGTGGAAACTGAAGTTTGAAGAACAGTTTTTCGCATTAACTTGGTGCGTTTCCAAGGTTACAAACAGATAAAGGCATATTACGTACAGTCAGCAGATCAACTGATTTATATTTTAATTGTATTCTATGAATGAAATATTGATAAGTTTTTGATTTATTACTGTTACCATGATTTGCTTCCTCATTTATTATTTTGTAGAAATTGTAGACAAATATTTAATCTTTTAAAGAAAATGAGGCAAACTAGTCTTCGTGCCATTCTGCAGTACAATGGATGGCTGGCGACAACGGCGAGAAACTACCGTATAGACGAGATGTGGGCAAGTCTTGCACGTTAAGGGACATATAATCTCAGCAATACTGTACCAGTTCATATGCCACGTGTTCGTTGCTCGTTTCTGTCTACATTGTTGTCAAAAATAGCACTGATCGCTTTTCCCGTTTTCTATAATAACGAAATATTTCAAACCAATGCAAATTTCACAAATAAGTATGACTTTTTTAAAAAAAGTTCATTTAAAAACGAAAAATTGTAGCGCTGATGCTATGCCTAATTTGTCCATTCTTTCACTCGGTTATAAGTAAAAATAAGACAACTGATGATATAGAGACCAAATAAATACCGTAAAATAGTGGTTATTTAGAACTAAAATACGGGTTCGGTTTTAACCGGTCAGTTTTTTCCTTCCCTAGCTGGATTTCGATGTTTTCCGCGAAGCGACGGCACCATTGAGGGAAGACACGCGTTATCTATGAGGGAAGACGCGTTATCTATGAGGAAATTGCTGTCATGTCGTGGATTTGCTGTTATTGCTGACTCTATAAGCGCAACTTGGGCAGCCGTAAGGGCGATATGATGATCGTGAAATAAAAGGTAGTGGAACGCCTATTTTGAACTTAACTTGGGAAACTGCACGACTTGTCGAATGTTCGACGAATGCTGTGGTGTCTTCAACACTTGGCGAAACCGAAGTGAATCCACATCCAGATGTCGTGGGGTTTGGACGGCCACCACCCCTCATTACAGATGTCTGACGTCGTAGGCTGGGCAGACCGGTAGAGCAGGACAGTCGGCGAACTAACATCAGACTTGAAAGCGGGCACAGTATTGTGTCTGAACTCACAATGCACCGAACACTCGTAACGATGAGCCTCCGCAGCCGACGATCTATGCGCGTGCCAATGTTAATACCACGACATTAGCAGCTACGACTGAACCGGGCACTTGACCATCGGCACTGGACGTTGACGCAGCGGCAGAGCGTTGCATAGTCTGATGACTCTAGATACCTTCATCATGCCGATCGGAGGGCGCGAATCCGTCGTCTTTGAGGGGAATAGCTTCTGACGCCCGTACTGCGACGGAGACAAGCTGGCGGCGGCTCCATCATGATGTGGGGAACATTCTTGTAGGCGTCCATGGGTCCACTGGAGCCTGTGCAAGGCACCATGGCCGCCAAGGAGCATCGCACACTGGTTGCAGACCACGCACACCCCTTCGTGACAGTCATATTTTCCGATGGCAGCAGTATTTTTCAACAAGAGAATGCTCCATGTCACAAGACCAGGAGTGTGAGGGAGTGGTTCGAGGAGCACAGGGGCGAGTTCCAGTTGATGCGCTTGCCCCCTCCCCCACCCACACCCACACACACACACACACACACACACACACACTCGCCAGATCTGAACACGATCGAACGCATCTCGGATGTGATTGAACGCGATGTCAGAGCTCATCTCCCCCCCCCCCCCCAAAAAAAAAAAAATTCCAGGAACCATCCACGAATTCATTGCTTCATACTATAACACTACCGTCTGCTACTGCTGTACCATAACCTTAAAACTGGAAACAGGTTGTGAAATAAAACTATTTTGTTAAAGCAATTATGGAATCAGAGCAGTGTTACCCTCTGAGAGGAATTTTGTTATGTTGACCGTGTCGTACCTAACGGAGGTGGCTTATCGGAAATGAAAGTCAGGATTACGTAAATATTTGAACAGTAACAAACAAATTTTTGCCTACCTGCACTGTTTAACTGATAAAGAAAACGGTCGCCAGCCTAACTAGGCAAGAGAATGATTAACATTTCTCGTTCAAGAAAATAGTTATTAGTAACTTTAATGGATAAACACAACCTATACTTGGCCACACGCAAGTGCAATGAACTTTGACACATACGTATGTTTACGTTAAGATTGAAGCTAACAACTGGAGCAGCACAAACTATTTGCAAAATTATAACAGATACCGAAACACACTATTACTTTCAGGGCTTATACAGTGATTGCGCAACGTGGTGGCAACTGCATGTTGGTAGGTGGATTCGCAGACAGAATTGCTGGACTCTGGCCCTTCTTGGTGGCGATGATGAATACCAAATCCAGAATCGTTCCAGCTATTTATCCATCCATCCGAGGCATTGGAAAGTAGCAAAAAAGCCTCTCTCGGAACCAGCACAATATACATCTTTTACATGGCAGTGCACAGTTTGGTAGCTCGTCCCCGACTGACTATCAGTTCCACCTTTTCTACATAGGCCAGCCACACTTTGCGCGCGCTACACAGTTCCGTTCCCGAGGGGAACCACAACAACTTTTACATACAGAATAACTAAGAATCCTAAGTGAGTATCAGCAGTTTACATAACACCAACCAAATACATTAAATAAAACAGAACATTTGCACATATTGACATTTCTACAAAAAATTATTCACACAGAAATTACAATTATATATAGTAAGTTTTGTTCCCTCCAAATGGGACAAAGAATTTAAAAGGCAGATACACTACATTGCATAGAATCCAAACCATGACATCAAAGTTCTTACAAAGAAAGGAGTATACAGTTTTGTGTTATCGATTCAAACAAACACATTTACAGAAGCTCAGCAATGTAACATTAAATGAAACAAAAGCTAAATAAATCAGTAGAGCATTAGAGCTATGGTGTTACAATACCACGACGCGTTATAGCTGTTATCCGTGCCGAAGCTGGGCATACCTGCCATGTGGTAGGTGGTCATAATGTTCTGCCTGGTCAGTGTGTTCGTGTGCGGGTTTTGTAATGGAGACGCTGCTGTCACTACTTCTAGAGTATTTCCTGGCAGCAGAGTAGCAGATCCAAGTGTGTTTACTTGTGTTTTCACTAAATAGCGTGAGCCCGGTGCAGTGTTCAGCAGTCATACTTCGTCTGAACGTGCGAATGAAGAAACTGTGGATGAAGCAGAAGAAATTATTCAGTTAGTCGATTGGTCGAACGTAGTTCAAATGGCTCTGAGCACTATGGGACTTAACTTCTGAGGTCGTCAGTCCCCTAGAACTTAGAACTGCTTAAACCTAACTAACCTAAGGACATCACACACATCCATGCCCGAGGCAGGATTCGAACCTGCGACCGTAGCGGTCGCGCGGTTCCAGACTGTAGCGCCTAGAACCGCTCGGCCACCTCACCGGCTCGAACGTAGTCCTTCAACGAGCACACGCAGAATTTCCTACGGCTCTCGGTGTCCCACGTACAAGAATGTGGCATACATTAGGCATGCACGGTCTCTGTGATATCACTTACGGCGGATTCAACATCGTCCAGAAGATATCTGAATGGAATTTCGTCGTTGGCTTCTTGCAGATCGCAGAGTAACCACGTTAGGGCCTAACACTGTCTACTAGTGAAGCCACTTTCACTCGCAACGGTACCAATAACAAGCGTAACCAAAATCGGTGGCCCAACGGAAACCAACATGCTTCTATGGAGAGACATTTCCAAGAACACTTGTTTGTCTATCATATCGCGCCACTCATTTATACAATCAGTGTGAATGGGCTCTTTTGTTACCGCATCGTCTTACGGGGCCCCGTCAAGACTTTCTGGAAAACTAGCTTCCAGCACTATTGGAAGAGGTTCATTTGACGACGAGCATGGGTATCTTCTTCCAGCACGATAGAACCTTTGGACTTTCCAGTCATCATTTGACACTTCGTCTAAACCTGACATTCCCCAGAAGATGGTTCGCGGTTACAGGTTATTTGGCCACAAAGTTCCCTGGGCCTCATCCCTTTAGAGTTTATCAGTGTGAGGATGGTTGAAAGGCGAAGTCTGCAAATGGAAAGCAAACACAAGAGACGAGTTGACCGTTATGATAATGCAATATTGCTGTCCCCATGAAAGAACGCCAAGACGATCTCAGAAGAGCTTCACATCGTGTTGTCAAGAGAAATCGAAAGTGCGTTGAAGTCGGAGGTTTAATTTATGAAACTAAACAGTAAACTTGGTCTTTGCTTTAAACTTCCTATGAGTGTGTGTTTGGGTTACATTCTAACAGCTGTATCTACGTAATTAATAAAAATTGGTTACCTGTTTTATGGAGTACTTTATTCGAATTAGTTTGTACCACCCCAGCCTAAAATATGTTAATCCTTATTGGGATGAGAAGTTCAAACATACACCGAAGGAAATTAGAAAGAAAAGTTTATTAATTTACGCTGTATGTGAACAAGACAGTAAAGAAACTGAATGAAGGCGAAGTAACTGAAGTCCAAGCTGCTACATGACATGGTTCTGCCCTGCATCCAACAGCAGAGGTATGCAAACATTTTACATATTAGCCAAGCGGACCCATTCTCTTGCCGGGTTGCAGAATCAATAACGTCTCACAAGCCCCGTTTGTGCTCTACAAAAGGAAGCTTTGCCCACATATCAGCGCGAAACAGAAAATGTTTTCGTTCAATTAAAGCTTATTTAGCTGTTAGATGGTGTTAACACACTCTCTCCGATATTTATTTTCGTAGCAGACTGCTGGTAGTTACATGTACCATTCAGATATTTGTGACCAGCGATTACGTATTCCGATTGACTCTTCTGTATACGAAAGTCTGTTACGTTACCACCTGTTACATTGCAGTTACTAATAGCGTCATTCCAGGCGCTTTTAAAATTTTCCGAGGGCGTAGATGGCACGGTTGCGGAGAAAAGGTGCGACATAGGACTTGGTGCATACTCAAGGCATCCCCATTTCAAAGTGAGACACATTTGTCAAATACTACAGCAGTATCCATATCATTAACGGTATAGACACGAGTTTAGAAAGCAACGAAAAACTATTGTAATTAGTTATTTTTATATGAATCCATTTGTTTCGTATTCAGATGCAGTTTGATCGTTCCAGTGATTCAGCTCGGTTTCATCTGACTGGTACTGGAATCCCGAAGTCTTGACATCAGAAACGAAAAAGCTGATTTCTTTTTTATGGGCATTACGCAGTGATGTAACGTAAGCCTTGTCATTATCTTCTCCTAACGCTGGGGATATCCGCGGGGGCTATAAAAACTGCTCGATTTTTAAATCTTAAAATGCCTCGGACCACAATCACCAAAAATACAAAGAGATAGTACCACTGTGCTTACGTAAAATCGTAAGGGTGTCTAAAGTACTCATATAAGGTCAATACAAAAATCTGTAATGCCACTTCTGACAGTAAAGGAATTATCTTCGATTTGGAGACAGCTGTAAAAGTAAATGGAAGAAAAGAACAGCTGGAGTAGTGAAATCCAGTCTTCATAGTGTGTCGACTGCCTGTCCTTAAAGTATTTGACTGTCATGTAGCGCATCGTAAAATGTTTTACGCAAGGTACCAAAGTGTATTAATTAATATCTTCACAGGCTGTAAGAAAGCACCAGCCTGAATAACCCACGTCAACTCGTTGTGATAATGGAGTTAGAAATTTATGCAGCAATTAAATAAGTGCGATTATACAAGTTGGTGAGGCTGCTAGAACTGAATGATGAAGAATTGAAAATTTTTCCGAATGGTACTACGTGTGAAAATAATTATCATTTGTGAGCTACTCTAAAACGTCGCAGCAGTATTTCGTCGGAGAAGTATCCGTTGATGGGCGGCGCTCCGGGTAGCGGCGGCTGACGCGTGCGCGTTGTCTTAATGTTTCTGCTGTTTGTCGCTTGGAGCGCCCGCAACAGAACACGTGATACTCGTAGCGGTCGTTTTGACACGAAGCGCAGCGCCGTCATGTACTGCAGGCGGCCGATACTGCAAACTTGTGAACGGGCACCAACATACTCACCACCCTGCGCTTATTCCAGATTAGCACGTACATACCTATAGCGAAGAATCAGACTTGTACTTACTGAATGATGAAAATTAAATATTATCAGTGTCCGCCAGGCTCTGCTCTATGTGAGACATTACCCCTTGTTATTGCGTAAGTTTTGATGTAATGAGTCAGTGTATGTTCGCCTTTAATCTATCTCACGTTTTGGAACCCATCTATAGAAAGATTATCAGATTTGTTGTTTTCCAAGCAATCATTTACATCGTAAATACACAGGCATACAGAAACATGAACCACAAGCTACATAACTAAAAACAAAGACTGAACTGAGGCATAAAATGATTTATTATATACTAGTCGAAATAAGTACATGAAAACACATACACCTAGACTGATATCTTCCCCGCTCATACACCACAATGTAACATTTCCACTATTTCTACTTGTACATTGAGAAAAGTGTCAGCCTCTCTGTGTAGTACAGTGAGTGCGACATTGGCTGCAATAAAGTTAAAAAAGTATACTGCAAAAGTATTACTCTGTAGTATTGTCTTCAGAGTGAGATATGCATTTTATAGTTAATCAGATTCATTCAGGCAGTTAAAGACTATGTTATAACTATGATCTATGTGACACTTTTAAAAACTTTACTGTGTGAATTTGTGTTGTTCTCTCATGTATTTTGCAACTTGCATCTGCTACGTAACTGCTAGTTTTTTACTGTCAGACCACCCAAGCCAAGCAAACAAAGCTCAAGCTTTCATTCAGATTTGAGATCAGCAGCATTATTTCAATGTGTGTGTGTGCACCCTAACTTGCAAACAGTTCTTGCAGCTCGTAGTTCAACATTTGTTAAACACTTCTGTAGTTTCACTGGAATGTTAATTTGCAGCACTAAAGATGTATGTTAGTGGTGTTGCATGAATATTTCCTATCCCTCCCACGTTTTCAATCCTTTCCTGAGACTGCCCACTCCTTCACTCCTCCTTTAACCACACTTCAAGGGCGCATGTGTCTGAGTATGTGTTACAAAATACTTAAACATTATACTGTTAATCTTTCTTTTTCTTCTTACAGAAACAACTAATTCAGCGACTAAGGAAAGAGTTAGAAGCAAATTCAACAAACAGCACATTGAACAACAAAAGCACTGTTAAATGTGCTGAGAAGGATAATGATATTGAAATCATACAAACTAATAACAGCAGTAGTTCCAGTGCTGGTGGGATTGTTAGCACAGTAAACACAAAAAGCAGTATTACCACAGTCTCCAAAGATGCAAATAACACACAAAATGGAATTATTTACATTAGTGCAGTAGACGGTTCGGGAAATGGTTCTTCAGATGAAGTAAGGTGTGTTTGTGTAATTAATGTTCTAGTTAACATGTATTCACATCTCTCTCTTAAATAATGAAATTATAGAAATCCATTAGCAAATGATTCTTAATATCTTCAATTATTATTTTGCTGTGTAACTAATTTCTTTAGATGTACCCAGTTTGTGAGACTATCTTTTAGAGGTTTTTTTCAACAGTTTAATGAGATTATATGCCAGTAATGTACCCTTTCCATAAATGTAAAAACATGTCACCATTATAAAAGCTACAATGAAATATAATGAAGAAACCATTACATATAAAAATCTTCATGTTAAAAAAAAATTAACTATGTATGTTAAAGCACTGTTTCTGACAATGGAAGATGTGCTGCCTTGGATTAATGATGATGGTCACTGTTTCAGGTGTTTTCCCATATCCCACTAGGTGAATAATACCTGACTGGTAACAAAGTCTTGTCAGTTACAGGATTTGCAAATATTTCAAAAGCTTTTGCTCACTTTTACATGAGTAACACTACCCACAAACAAATAAACAAACAAAAAGATGCAGTACACACATTCAATCCCAGGGGTTAATGGGGTGGCGACAGGAAGGGCATCTGGCCACCCTTCAAACCAACCGCAGTGAAGAAATCTGTCTCTGTGCTATATTTTGTGGACCTTCTCCACAGGGAAGTCCTCGTTTTTAGCTTTTTCTCCTTCCATCAATTGGGCTTAACGTGTCGTCTGTTTTAACACCTTTTATTTATTAGTATTCTATGGTTATGACACGGGTGCTTATGACTTCAGTTCTTTTTGCACCCTAAAACAAAACCTAATTCAAACCAGCTTAACCTACATTGAACTGCTGAGACCATTTAGAGCTGACCAGAAGTAGTAGAAGATATCTTTCTCTAGAATCTTAAGTCAGGCCACAATCCAGCAATCTTGATTCATGTTTTCTTTCCATGGCTCTCTTGAATTATTAAAAGCAGATTTTAAAATAGTTCCCTCAACAAGGCCATAGTGGATCCCCTCTCAGTTCTTATACAACCTTGGTGATGTAATATATCCATGATTGATACTACCACCATTCCTTTGAAAATAGAGGGAAAGATCACTAGCTAAGTGTTTCCTTTTTCATATGGAGAGGTTTTGAACTGCATTTAACTGTCAATGTTAAATTTAATTTTGAAGCTAGACTTAAAACAAATGCCAATAGTAGACAGAAATTTAAGTTCCTTCCTTTATGATGTAATGAACCTTTTCCAGAAAAACTTACCAGGCAGATTTTGCACCCTACTGCTTAGGGATGGGATAAAACCAGAATCAAATCCTCATTTACTGATAATCAAACTTTTGTAACATCTATGAGCTCTAATAAAAAGTGTCAAAACATTTTTGTACAATAAATTGGTTTCACGTGTTATTTACTTTGAATGACTATTTAGTGCTAGATATTATGAGAGTACATTAGTAATCACCAAGAGAGAATGTTTACAAATTTGTAGTCTGGTGTTCTGATTTGTCATGTCGTTCATGGGCTTCTTGCTTATTGCAGATTATCAGCAGCTTCCTCACCTTCTTCTTCCCCTTCTTCAAGTTCCTCAGATGATGAAAGAGAAATACAAGAGGCTTTGGCTGCAGAAATTTCTCAAGAGAAAATAGCATTTCTACAGGCTGTCGGTATGTTATTTTCCTGTCACAATTGCTTCAGATTTCTCGAAATATGAACTTCATTTATCATGATGTTCTTCATCTTTTGTCATTCATGGTCACAAAAATGGTTATTTGTGTAACTGTGTCTTCATTTGCCTTGTAATACATAGATCTCTTCGTAATGAATATGTTCTTGTATTATATATTCTTCTTTTACTTTTCCAGGACTCATAACTCGTGAAATTCTCTCAGACCTACAGAATCGCAGAGTCGAAAGAAAGCGTCGTAGCACTGCAAATCATACCCAGTTCGTATATGGAAGTCACTGGGATGTTTCGGTAAGATACATGAATGTTGCTGTTGATTTTTGTCCCCCTTTAAGTTGTTGTTCTTCAGTAATAGCAATTCCTTCGTAATAAAAGCAGAGTGTAATATTATTATTACATTAGCCACTTTTAGTATTCTTTGTTACTGTTCAATATTAGAAATATTTGATTTTATTCACTGTTCCTCTTTCTTTTAACCACAGAAACGGAAGAAGAATGGTTATCTCTTATCCACATCACCACAAATAAAAACAAAAAGGAAGCCTCAAGTACATCAAAAGCAGCAACACCAAAAAGATAAACATCAAGTATTGTTTGCTGAAAATGATAGAATTGTTATGCCTGTAACCTCTGCACTAGAAAAGATGACACCAGTTTCTTCTTCAGTATCGCAATCTTCCGTGACTCGGCACACAGCTTCAGACAAGACTAATGCATCAGTGTATCAGATCACTCCTAAAGAAATCTCAAGATCGCTGCTACGTACTTCTGGGACAAACTTGCCAAAAACTTCGTTACGTCTCGCAAGTCTTCCAGCATCTCTAACTATAGAAAGAGTGAATAGTCCACCCCATGTTTGCATCATCTGTGGATCTACTGGTAAGATGTTTTACTATGTTTCTTCCAAGACTGGACCATTTTCGGAGGGTGCATGGTAATGTACCAATTAATGTAAATTCCAAAAATGTAGAGTAATATTCTTCAAACAGATGCATTTCAAAATAAGAAAACAAATCATCTTTTAATGACATGAATGTCAGACAGAGTCTGAAGACAAATTTCTCTTAATGAAACTTTGTGTAGCTATTCTTGTTACCAGAGAGTACAACTGGAGTTTTTATATTTCTTTCCAAATTTTCATGTGTTTAGTTAGACATTTCCAATAAACTGCACCTGATTAAATACATCTCACTAGATGTTGTCAGTTCAGTTTTGCAGACTGTTCTTGTAATTAATATGTCTTAATTCAAGTGTATTATTAGCTGACTATTCAAAAAAAAAAGAAAGAGAGAGAGAGAGAGAGAGAGAGAGAGAGAGAGAGAGAGAGAGAGAGAGAGAGCCTCATTTAATCTGATGATTATTTCAAGTAGTGCACTAACCTGTAGGAACCTTATCACAGAAGCTATTGTGTAAAAACTACTTTGAGACATGAGTTATACCCATAGCAGTGAAGGGCTACAATGAAATGTGCTGGTACTAGTATCCTTCATTGTAGGCATTCACCACGCTGTAATTTAATAAGCTGTTTATGTAAAATACTACTGTAATATCAGTTACTTTAGTCATTAAAGGCAACGGCAATGGAGGAAATTGTGAAAGCGTGGGCTACCTTTTAAACCTAACACAGTAAGGGAATGGAGACAAATTTATCCGGGTGAGATGTCTGTCTGGGGGGAAAAAAAATCCAGCAGACAGAGCTTCTGTCAGATCAACAGCAAAATATTTCTGCAGTCGTGATAGTAATGATCTACGCTGCTGTTGATATTCAACATATAATACTGGTTTACGAAACAGTTCTTTTGTTCATCCATAAGAATGCATTTCTGTCTCCATTGTAATGTGTACTGCTCTCACGGCTGATCATGGATTTACCTGCAGTGAGTTAACTATCTCATCTTTGTATTTGAAGTTGAGGATTTGAAAGACAAATTATGTATCTGCACAGCTAGAATGTGTTAATTGTCGAGCTAAATACATTTTACACCTATACTTATAATTTTTCTCCTTATTGCAGGAATGCTCTCTTCGTGTAAGAACTGCAGTGCATACTTCCATCCTTCCTGTTCGAAAGAAGCTTCATGTTGTCCAAAGTGCAACACAGATCAAGGCAGCAGCTACATGGAAGCCAAGAAAGGAACGAATGAACCACCAAATGGACTTATTATACAGCAAACGACAGTTCCACTGCAGGCTAGTTTCTCAGGTGAATACTGTAGTAATAGTGGCAGTGCTGGTACAAAATTGTTTCTATGTTACAATGAACTCTGTAGATAATTTTGTATGTGGATTCCTGCAATTTCTGCTTAAAATAAGAGGTTGGTTGGTTATCACAAGAGTTGTTAGCTGGAGTAAATGACTATTAAAAACACAAATATTTTTATCAGAAATTTAAAAAATTGCTATGCATAATGATTGTTGATTCCTAACTGCACTGAAACTTAATCTGAAAGATTTTATGGCAGAATTGTACATCAGCAATTAATAACTTGTCGTAACACTGATAAGTAACCACAAGTAGTGAGAAAAACATAATAATTTTTTGATATTACATCAAATTGTTCGGCTTTCTGTGATGATTAGTTGCAAAGATATACACCTTATATTATATGAACTTTAGTGATTTTGAAATACCTCTCTGTCATTTAAAATGCAATATTTAAAGTTATATTCTGTCCGTAGTCCTGCAGGCAGCTGTGTTTGACCTGTAACAACCACAAGTATTAAATGCACTTAGAGATTTTGAATCAATGGCTGGAAAATCAGTTCTCAGCTGCAAGAGGTCTCTAATGAGTAATACATGTGTTCATCATGCTTTTAAATGGCTTTGTTTCATGACAAGCAAGCCTGCAACATTAGGGATGGTGGCACTAGGTTGCAAAACAGTATACGATCATTTGTGATATGATGTATCAACATTCACTGTTAATGACTGGTTCTCAAAAAGGGAATATTATTCCCAGGAACTAAAAGACAAATATTTGAGGTATAATTAGGAGGATGTAGTGCTTAGGAATCCAAGTAATTGGCACAAAATGAGAGAAGTTTCATAACAGGTGTCAACTGAATTGAAAAAAAAAAAAAAAAAGTCACATGGAATATATCCTAAAATAATGTTCAAGTGTTTGAACAAGTAGGACGAATGGATGATACTGAACACATGCAAAAGAAGGGCCGCACAAATGATCACAGGTTTGATTGGCTCACAGGAAACGTCCATAGAAATGCTATAAAACCTTTATTGGCCGATACTTGAAGATAGACATTTATTACCCTGAGAAGGGTTACTTAAATAGTTTCAAAAACCAGTATTATGTGAAGAATCTTTGGGCTCCGTCAACCATTATGTTTTTCTTTCTTTGTGGGCTTAGCCCTGCTGACAAAGCTACAGCTCAGATTCAACAAAGACATGAGGAAGAACTAGCCAGGCTTTTATATGGAATGAGTTTGGAACATTATATTAAATTTAAATCACAAATGGTGGACCAGGATTTGAACCCAGCTCCTTTAAAATATGAGCCAATTACTTTATCACTGGGCCACTTCAATCAAAAGGATGGGTGGGTGGGTGGATGGATGGATGAAAAAAGGAAGGAAGGAAGGAAGATTAGTTTATAACATAAAAATGGGGAAGTACTGCTGAACTGGGAAGTGACGAGAAAGGAAATACACTTTCATTCAATTTAGAGAAACCACAGAGATTTAAATCTGGATGGCTGGACATGGACTCGAGCCCAAACCTTTGCCTCACTCAAATAGCATGTGTAATGTGAAATAATAAGAGTGAAATTATACCACCTGTAGAAGCCTTGCAATCAAACTGAACACAGAGCTGCAATAGTGTTATTAATTTGAAATTCCAGGTTATTTAAAAATTGAAGAAGGAACTCTGAGGTTTGTCTCATTGAGGTCATTAAATAAGGTGCATTACGTAACTGCAGTCTGTTTGCCAACATTTACTTAGTGGCATGCATCACAATACTCGTAATCTCAAAAACATTAATTACTCACCTTAACAGGAGTGCTTTTGGGTGTTGCACCTTTCCCTCTAGTGCGTGACATGATTGCTTCCACACTTTTGCGATGGGCAATGCGCTCCTATTCTTCCTTCTTTAGTCATTCATCCAACTCTTCCCTCATGTCTCAGATGGCTGGGGAACATGTATTTATTTGCTGGAATGTGAATCATAAATATCAAAACACCTATCACCGTGAAAAGCTCTAGCAGTGATTAGACTCCTGTAGTGAAGGCAAACACATCACAGTAAGGATGTGTGGACTGGAGTAATAGAAAATCCACTCATGTCTCTGGTCAGCAGCAGTGATTCTCGTCTGATGAGCAGGAATAGTACTATGTTACTGATGAGTTCATATCTCCTGTCATTGTGTTTGACTGGTTTATAAGAGATGTGTTGCTAGAGTCAATGGACACTCTACATCTTATTGCTGCATCTGACCCCTTCAATGTCAATGCTTGTAAACATCTTCATGAGAGGGACCATAACTGTTGTTATTGAGGTTGAGGTCCTGTACCATTGCCAGCTCTCTCCTTTCATATGGTATTATTGAACTCATTGTTGCATGAAATTGCACTTGAAACTTAGGTGGATCTGGTCACTATGGTGCTAGATATTGGTCTCATTGTACAACAGACACTAGTATATTCAAGATGGCACAGGAGAAATTTTCTGAGCTAATGTAATGTATACGTAAGACTGTCAGTTTACACTTCAAACAATTCCTCTGAGCCTTACCTTGTTCCTTACTTGAATAAAATGTTAGTTTACACTTAAGACCATTGGTTCCAAATCTTGTACGCCATATTGATATTCTTTTTTGTAGGGTACATTCGCAGGTGGAGAGCATAGCTAGTTGAGGATATGTCTCTGCATATGTTTTGTAAATGGTATTATCCTTTATGTAAGTTGGGAGTGCTTAATGGTCTGAAAGTTTTTAACATAGAGCACTTGTAGACTGTACAGTATATATATATGTTTGCATGTATATAAAATGGTTTTAAAAAAATCTGATAAAAACACAAGGAATAAAATTTATTTCAGAACGTAGAGCCTTGAAAGAACGTTTAGCGCACGTTAACAGCAGACTAAAGTCAGAAAAAAACTTAATGGAAAAAAGAGCTGCAGAATTAACTATATCATTGGAGGTAAGATCATGAGCAGATTGTGGTGGCAGATATTCTTAACAGTGTTAATGATGAGATGGAGAATTATTTCAAGAATTGATGGGTCTAGCTGCCTTGTGTGAGAGAGGGGCGGAAAGTCAAAAGTTTGCTATTTATCCTTGCCTGTCATACTCCATGTACCTACTTTTTCTGAAGCAGGAAAGGAGAGAGATTGTCAAATTTTTATCATCACACTTATGTATTTGTCCTCACTTGCTTTACAATGCTAAATGAATTAATTACTTGCATTTTTCCAGGCCCAAGCATTGCAAAAAAAAGTAATGCTCCAGTCAGAAGAAGTTATTCGAAACAAGATAAAAGTGATCAATAATTTTATAAGTGTAATAAAGACAACTCGATCAGTTGCAGCAAAAGACAAAAGTTAACGAAGTGCATCTACAGTTATAACTTTTACAATGTGCAAGGATTTTCTGTGATGACGCTGTAATTTGTGTGAACAGTGATACAGTAATCCAGTTTTTATACTGGATTTTCTCAGGAAATGTGGAACAGATTTCTCACTATGTGAGAAGCAAGCAGAAATAATTGCACCAGTCGATTCTTTTAACAGATTAAAAGAATTAATGGGACCACTTTTAATTTTCAACACATTTGTTGTGTTAACTTGCTTCTGTTTGTTTCTCTTAGTGTATTATTTGTAGTGTTATTGTTAGTTACTTTTGCATTTTTTCCTTTGGCCCTAAAAGACATGAATGGTTTATATAGCTTAATGTTATTTATTAACTTTTTTGCTCATTTGTTTAAAGTAAAATAAAGAAAAAGTGACAGCTATTGGGAATGGAAATACTCAAAGATAACAAAAATAAATTTTCACATATTTCTTTTTTTGCAATGGAAATTATTTTATAAGCAAGACTGTAAAAGATTCCTTTTTATAATAAACCTGCTTAGGTTACTTAAATACAACTGAATTATGTGATGACTAACAAAATCTGCGAAAATAATATGAGCAATAAATGTATGTTTTGTATATATCTGTAATTCAGTGAATCTGTAAAGGTTATTTATTGAGAAATGTGATATTAACCTCATTAAATTACAGTGGGGGAATGCACCAATATAATGCTGCCTGCATCAAACTGAAAATCTGTATTTTAATTGCTGCTGTTATTGTTATGCTTACAGCCTGCTGAATAAAGCATATTTATCACTAGAAAATGTCTCTATGTAAAAGTTTCTCTGGAACTTATTTACCCCTTTGGTTTGCTACAGGTTTAACTCAAGAATATTATGTGTTATCTGGACTGAAATGTGCCAATAAGCAATTAGAAATTTATTTTAATCTTAAGTAATTATTTGTAAGCCTACCAGAAACAGTACAATAGTTGCTGTAACTGACACTATGGTTTTCATGGCAATATGCACGAAGATAGAAAATAAATATTGAAAACTAGCCAGTACAGTGAAAAATGTAAACGTATTATAGGTTTGCAATGGAGTACATCTTGTTTGTTTTACATAGCACTCCCAGGGACATAATTACATCATGGTTATACAGCAGATGCTTCTAAATAAAGTTCCTGTACAAACATATGGCAGGGGTTATTTTTCTTCTTTTGTGTTTGGTTCTTCTCATGCAATGCATATTTCAACATACTCCCTATTGTCCCACCTTCCTAAACTTCAATGTCAAGGCAGATTTACCTTTTCAAACTTGTCTGCGTCATTTCTGCATATTTGATCATCATGTCGTGTTACAGCCCAACAGCTTTGATGTCATTTCTCACTCCTGCATTATATATGTTGGGCTCAGTTTTTTGGTGCACTTGGATTCTGTGTGTAGATTGTATTGTGAACCTCCTCCCAATAAATCATGTCAGAAATTATACACAATCATTTGCTACTTGAACTGCACACTTCGAATAATGTGTTCATTGCCATTGCCTCTACATTCGTATCTTACACAAAGACTTGATGTTCTTTTGATGAAAAGTTTTGCAGTCCATATCTGTGTGTGATATTTAATAGCAACCTTTGTTTACTTGGTGTAGTTCTACATACTTATCAAAATAAGAAGCCAAACATTCGAAATGTTATGAAGTATCCAACAAGTTATGAGTTGTTTAGTTTCTTTTATGTAATAAATTAACTGACATAATTGTCACTGATTCCCCCCCCCCCCTCCCCACTCCTCTTTGGTGTGGAGTGGGGGGGGGGGGGGAAGAGAGAGAGGGGGGGGTGATAGATAAGTAGGATTATCTTAAGTGTGGCATAAATTAATGCAGTATTTCTCATCTTCAAATAATTTTAGTTCCTATTAAAATTCAGTCTCATTTGTTCCTTTTTCTTCATGTTTCTCCTTTATTTTCCTCTGGCCACTTCAAATCCATATTTTAACCACGACTACCCTGGACTGAACTGCTGCTAATTTCATCATTTTTCTTCTGAAAACATTTCTTTCTGCTGTTCCTTCTTTAGTGCAGAACATTTCTAAATTTTGTTTAAATTATTAAATTATTTAAATTATTGGATCCAGCTTAGTTTCTTAGCTTAAAGGTACATGAAAATCTGTCTGTTAGCTCATTGTCAAATCATTTATGTCCAACAGTATCAGTCACCTGTTACTTCTTGTTTTGTTATTTTTGTCGCTCTTCAATTTATGAGCTTCTGTGTTTATTAGATCTAAAAGTCTCATCACAAGTGTTCCCTCCAGGTCTTGTAGTCAGCCTAGTTTGTGCCTATTATTATTCTGTACGTAAACAGAAAATATTTACTTCTTTAAGCTTCTGAGAGTTCTTATTCAAGAAAATTTTTAAATTGAAACTGAGATTATATGTAAAATTGCAACTGTATATACTGCAAATGGTACATTCCTTTGTCTATGGTTGTCTCAAGTGTAATAATGAGAGCACTTGCTTTGGAGGCAACAAGACCCCACACATACAAATGAGATAGTTGAAACAAAAGGTTAAGCAGTACAGTACTGTGTACTTGTGCTCTTAGTTGGCCATTTCCTGTCAATTATGTTACTGTTGAATCAAACTTGATCACATTCTATTTCAAGAAGGCTGTAGATATGCACACAGCAAGAAAGAATTTTTGGAAATAACAGGAAGGTGCATTAACTCAAATTTGAAAAGAGAACTGTTTGCCCTTTTGTGCTGAATGCCCATTTTCAAAACTATTTTGTTGGCTTCACCTTTGTACTTGCATTTTACTCTAAGAAACAATGCATTTTAGTGTGGTTGTCAGTAATACCATTATCAAGAATCTAGAAATAATGCTATTGAAATGCAGGACCACATTTTGTTTAATAGTTGAGACCAGTGGTAGCATTGATCTGTCTGAAGTTAATTATGCTTATAATAGTTATTGAAGAGCTTTTCCCCCTCTAAGAACCTGTTTTGTAATTTCTCAGAAGTGGCACATTGGCAGATAAACAAAACACACTTTTTGTTGTTCTTATTAAAGTAATTACAAACTCTCACAAGTGGTCTTTCAAATGTGGTATTTATTTGTATCACAAGAAAACTTTGCTGTATTTGCATAGATGAATCAATATGGAAATCGGTATAAAATTTTTATTTTCAGGAATTTTAATAACTTTTAGTACAGAGGTACTTACACGCTTAAAATTCATCGCATTTCTTTTGCTTCTATTTAACGTAGTTTGCTGTAACTGTCATTTTTAACAAACTTCTTCCTTACGCCAAAAGTACAATAATCTCAGTCTTGTCAATAAAAATGGTAAAATAAGCATGCATCATTTTCCTGTAGAATCTTGCCCAAAGATTTTGTCAAATATGAAAATTATCAAATAAATAAGTTCTCTCTCTCTCTCTCTCTCTCTCTCTCTCTCTCTCTCTCTGAACTAGTTCCATATTCCAGAAGCAAAACAAAACATTGGTCTTTCATACAGACGACCTGACAGTGTTTGTATGTATGATAGGTTCCTTCAATTATTTGGTTGAAATGATTGGTATTTGTACAGTTTACTTGCTTAAAAATCTGTTAGAAATTGGAATACAGGTGATAAGACTGTGGAATTTGGAGATTGCTTTTAGACAACACCATATACTGTGTATCCTGGAGATCAAAGATGCTGCTACCAGTCTCCTGTAGTTAACATTCTCTATTAACTGTGTACCAACCACAATGAACTGCATCAGTAATTGTGAATGGTAAAGCTTAATTTTTGAGTTACAGACAGGCACATTTAAAAGTAGACTATTAGATATTACGCAGTTTGCACAGGTAAAAGAGAAAGAAATGGGTGGACACTGAGTGAGTGACTTAATGGGATGGAAACATTAATAAATGCAAATGATTGTACTGCATGTAGCATGGAAGAGAATCCAGTAGGCAAGTCAAACAATGGAAAATCCATAATGGAATAAGAATCGTGATATGCTTCCAGAACGAATTTTCATTCTACAGCAGAGTGTGTGCTGATTTGAGACTTCATGACAGATCAAAATTGTGTGCCAGACTGGAGCTTGAACCTATGACCTTTGCATTTTGTGGGCAAGTGCTCTACCTACTGAGCTATCCAAGCATGACTCCTGACCTGCCCTAACATTGTGGCGCAGTGTCTTTGGTGAAAGGGTTAGCTGCAATCTGTAATAAAAACTGAATGAATGGATCGACGATGAACATGAAAAAGTGTAATGGAACTTCTGCCACGAACAAATACAATGACCAATAATGAACAAAATGAGATTTAAAACAAAACAACTTTACTCCAGTACCTCATTTCCTAACTTCCAAACTTCCCAGAATTTTTTGTGCTTGGATCACACTGTCAGTATAATACTTGAACAGGAAAGAAAAGTTCCTAGGTTTGACTCCCAGTCTGGCACACAGTTTTCATTTGCTGGGAAATTTCAGTAACAATGTGAACAGCTCTTACCATTCCATTCATTAGAGTCGGTTAGACTGTCAGTGAAGGGCACCTCAAGTTCCTGCTGCTAATAAGGTGAGTACACTGTCCACATGTTATATGTTTTTACGAGCTTCAAACAGGAGCAACTTCTTTCAGTTATCTATGTAGTTACTGGTTTATTTCTGTAATTTCTCACGAGTTTGAGGGCTTACTAGTCACAACCTTTTATTTTCATAAGTGTGGCATACAGTACTGCCATTGTTATCGATGCTTGTATCAACCCTCGTAGCAAACAGGCTTTTGTTTGTTTTGGCTAGTGTACTCAGTGTTGCTTAGACCATCAGTCAGAGAGCATCTTTAGTTTCTGCTGCTAATAAGCTGAGTACACTGTTCATTTGTTGCAAATTTTTATGAGTTTCAAACAGGAATGACTTCAGTAAATGATAGGAACTGTGATCATTGTGTACAGATGAGAGCCGAGTTGTTGACTCTTCGCTCATAGCTGCTGGTGGTGTTGGCTTCCATCACACAACTTGAGGCTGCTGCCAAGGGGCGTCACTGTAGAGGGCCGGACACGGGGATGTGAGGGACGTCGAGCATGTCCGCGTGTCCCCCAATCGGTCCACTGCTGTAGCTGCCCTGGGTACTGCCTGCACTGAGGTTGATCCCTCACCCATGGTAGAGTGAGAAATCATTCCAAAGTCTGGCAGGGAGTGAAAGACTTTCTGAGGGGTTGATCGTAGGGCCTCCCCGGTTCGTTTGACGAACAGGTTTCGGGTGTTACCTGTGGCTGACGAAGTCTCTTACCCAGATGCAGTCGTCCAACCCTGTTCCAGAGGAAGCTTTTCAGCCCACAAGGTCTTGGAATTCCCAGAGGATGGGTTTGCTGGTCCTTGGGAGCTCCAACTTTAGGCACATAATGGGGCCCTTCAGGAACATGACTGACAAGGAAGGGAAGGAAGCAAGTGTGCATTCCCGGTGTGTATACCGGGAGGAGTCATTCCAGATGTGGAAAGTGTGATTCAGGATGTCATGAAAACTACAGAGTGCAGCCAACTGCTGTTGGTGGCTCATGTTGGTACCAATGACGTGTATCGCTTTGGATCTGAGGAGATTCCCTCTGGTTTCGGGCGGCTAGCGGAAATGGTAAAGACTGCCAGTCTTGCTTGTAAGATGAAAGCGGAGCTCACCATCTGCAGCATCATCGATAGAACTGACAGTGGTCCTTTGGTGCAAAGCTGAGTGGAGGGTCAGAATCAGAGGCTCAGGTGGTTCTGTGACACTGTAGGCTGCAGATTCCTTGACTTGGGCTATCAGGTGGTGGGTTTCCAGGTTCTGCTTAATAGGTCAGGAGTCCACTACACACAGGAAGCACCTACACAGGTAGCGGGGGCTCTGTGGAAGGGACTGGGTGGTTTTTTAGGTTAGAGGGTATCAGGAAATCACAGAAAGGGCATCCATCTAAAAGTGGCAGGTAAAGCGCACTAACGTAGTTGCAGCAACAATTAGTATTGTAGTTATAAATTGTTGTAGCTGTGTTGGGAAAGAACCAGAAATCCAAGCCCTAATAGAAAGCACAGAAGCTCAAATAGTTACAGGTATGGAAAGCTGGCTAAAGCCAGAAATAAGTTCAGTTAAAATTTTTTGTGACGTCCTAACAGTGTTCTTCAAGAATAGATTACATACAGTTGATGCCGGAGTATTGATAGATGTGAGATGTAGTCTACCTTGTAGTGAAATTGAAGTAGTATGCGTAGAAGTTATACTTGACAACTGGACTAAACTATTAATTGGATCATTTTACCAACCCCCGACTCAGAAGATATAGTTGCTGAACAGTTCAAAGAAAACTTGAGTCTCATTTCAAATAGGTACCCCACTAATACAATTATAGTCATTGGCACCTTCAATCTACCCTCGATATGCTGGAAAAATTATACATTTAAAGCCGGTGGCAGGCATAAAACGTCATCCAAAATTGTACTGAATGCTTTCTCAGAAAATTGTGACCACAAGGTAATTGCTGCTAGGCTGAATACGGTAACACTCACAACCATCAAAAAGAAACGCAAAATGCATCTGTTTAAAAAAGCTGATAAAAATGCTCTAAATGCCTTTTTAAGAGACAGTCTCCTCTCCTTTTGATCTGATCACGTAGGTGTAGAAAAGGTGTGAAATGATTTTAAAGAGACAGTATCGATGGCAATTGAGAGATATGTGCCACATAAATTAATAAGTGATGTTACTGATCCCCCATGGTACACAAAATGGGTCAGATCGCTGTTGCAGAACCAGCGATAAAAGCGTGCGACATTTAAAAGAACGCAAAATCCTCAAGATTGGCAAAGTTCTGCAGAAGTCTGAAATATAGTGTGTACTTCAATGCGAGATGCTTTTAATATTATCCACTATGAAACTGTCTAGGAATCTGGCAGAAAACCCAGAGAGATTCTGGTCATACATAAAGCACCCCAGCGGCAAGACACAATCAATACCTTCACTGTGCAATAATGGTGAAGTCACTGATGATAGTGCCACTAAAGCAGAGTTATTAAACACTGTTTTCCAAAGCTCCTTCACCAAAGAAGTCGAAGTAAATATTCCTGAATTCCAATCAAGAACAACGGCAAAGAGAAATTATAGAAGTTGATATCCTCGGTGTACCAAAGCAGTTTAAATCACTTAATAAAGGCAAGGCCTCCGGCCCATATTTTGTATACCAGTCAGGTTCTTTTCAGAGTATGCTGATGCAATAGCTCCATATTTAACGATCATATATAAATGCTTGCTCACAGAAAGATCCGTACCTAAAGACTGGAAAATTGCTCAAGTCACACCAATACCCAAAAAGGAAAGTATGAGTAATCTGCTGAATTACAGGCCCATATCACTAATGTTGATTTGCAGTAGGGTTTTGGAACATATACTGTGTTCAAACATTATGAATTACATTGTAAAAAATGATTTGACACATAGTCAGCATGGATTCAGAAAATATCGTTCTTGTGAAACACAACTAGCTCTTTATTCTCATGAAGTAATGAGCGCTATCGGCAGGGGATGTCAGATTGATTCCATATTTTTAGATGTCCAGAAGGCTTTAGACAACATTCCTCACAAGCATCTTCTAACCAAACTGCGTGCCTATGGAATATTGCCTCAGTTGTGTGGCTGGATTCGTGATTTCCTGTCAGAAAGGTCACAGTTCGTAATATAGAAAGTCTTGGAGTAAAAAAGAAGTAATATCCAGTGTTCCCCCGAGGAAGTGTTATAGGCCCTCTGTTGTTCTTGATCTATATTAACAACATAGGAGACAATCTGAGTAGCCCTCTTGGATTGTTTGCAGACGATGCTATCATTTACCATCTTGTAAAGTCATCAGATGACCAAAACGAATTGCAAAATGATTTAGATAAGATCTCCTTATGGTGCGAAAATGGCAATTGACCCTGAATAAATAAAAGTGTGAAGTTCTTCACACGAATACTAAAAGAAATCCGTTAAATTTTGATTATGCGACAAGTCACACAAATCTGAAGGCTGTGAATTCTACTAAATGCTTAGGGAATAAAATTACAAATAACCTAAATTGGGACAATCACATAGATAATGTTGTGGGTAGAGCAAACCAAAGACTGTGGTGCATTGGCAGAACACTTGGAGGATGCAACAAGTCTGCTGAAGAAACTGTTAACAACATGCTTGTATGCCCTATTCTGTAGTACTGCTGTGCTGTGTGTGACCCGCATCAGGTGGGACTGATGGATGTCATCGAAAAAGTTCAGAGACAGGCAGCTTGTTTTGTATTATTGCAAAATAGGGGAGATACTGCCACAGACATGATACGTGACTTGGAGTGGCAATCGTTAAAACAAAGGCATTTTTCGTTGTGATGGGATCTTCTCATGAAACTTAAATCACCAATTTTCTCCTCAGATTGCAAAAATGTTCTGTTGGCACCCACCTACATTGGGAGAAATGATTGTCATGATAAAATAAGAGAAATCAGGGATCGCACAGAAAAAGTTAAGTGCTTGTTTTCCCCACTCGCTGTTTGAGAGTGGAACGGTAGAGAGATGGCTTGAAGGCGATTCATTGAACCCTCTGCCAGGCACTTTATTGTGAGCCCTGGAAAAATGATTGTTTAAAGCCTCTGCATGTGCTGTAATTAATCTAACCTTGTCCTCATGACCCCCACGTGAGTGATACATAGGGGGCAGTATATTCAAAGGATCAACATTTCAAGCCTGTTCTTGAAACTTTGCAAGTAGGCTAACTTGAGGCCATTGGTGCTGCCCTTCCCTGCATGTATTGAATATACCTTGTTAGTACAGCAGAGTCCCGGTAATCCGAATGTTCGGTTAATCCAAACGTGAAAAATGTTAATCTAAGTATGGAAAACTGTGTGGTAAACTGCTGTACATACACACTATTTTAATTTACACAGTACAGTAAACATGTATTAGAAAAATTGGCAAGAAAACATTAGGTTTAAACAATGCATAACAATGAAAGAAAAGCTGTCAAACTAACTAAAATACAGCGGACATTTTATCCCCACTTTTTGTTGTTGTTGTGGTTGTTGTTGGGGTCTTCAGTCCTGAGACTGGTTTGATGCAGCTCTCCATGCTACTCTATCCTGTGCGAGCTTCTTCATCTCCCAGTACTTACTGCAACCTACATCCTACTGAATCTGCTTAGTTTATTCATCTCTTGGTCCCCCTCAACGATTTTTACCCTCCACGCTGCCCTCCAATGCTAAATTTGTGATCCACTGATGCCTCAGAACATGTCCTACCAACCGGTCCCTTCTTCTTGTCAAGTTGTGCCACAAACTCCTCTTCTCCCCCATTCTATTCAATACCTCCTCTTTAGTTATGTGATCTACCCATCTAATCTTAAGCATTCTTCTGTAGCACCACATATCGAAAGCTTCTATTCTCTTCTCGTCCAAACTATTTATCATCCATGTTTTGCTTCTATACATGGCTACACTCCATACAAATACTTTCAGAAACGACTTACTGACATTTAAATCTATACTCGATGTTAACAAATCTCTCTTCTTCAGAGACGCTTTCCTTGCCATTGCCAGCCTACATTTTATATCCTCTCTACTTCGACCATCATCAGTTAATTTGTTCCCCAAATAGCAAAACTCCTTTACTACTTTAAGTGTCTCATTTCCTAATCTAATTACCTCAGCATCAGCTGACTTAATTCGACTACATTCCATCATCCTCGTTTTGCTTTTGTTGATGCTCATCTTATATCCTCCTTTCAAGACACTGTCCATTCCGTTCAACTGCTCTTCCAAGTCCTTTGCTGTCTCTGACAGAATTACAATGTCATCGGCGAACCTCAAAGTTCTTATTTCTTCTCCACTGATTTTGATACCCACTCCGAATTTTTCTTTTGTTTCCTTTACTGCTTGCTCAGTATACAGATTGAAAAACATCGGGGAGAGGCTACAACCTTGTCTCACTCCCTTCCCAACCACTGCTTCCCTTTCGCGTCCCTCGACTCTTATAACTGCCATCTGCTTTCTGTACAAATTGTAAATAGCCTTTCACTCCCTGTATTTTACCCCTGCCACCTTTAGAATTTGAAAGAGAGTATTCCAGTCAACATTGTCAAAAGCTTTCTCTAACTCTACAAATGCTAGAAACGTAGGTTTACCTTTCCTTAATCTTTCTTCTAAGATAACTCGTAAGGTCAGTATTGCCTCACGTGTTCCAACATTTCTACGGAATCCAAACTGATCTTCCCCCAGGTCGGCTTCTACCAGTTTTTCCATTCGTCTGTAAAGAATTCATCTTAGTATTTTGCAACTGTGACTTATTAAACTGATAGTTCAGTAATTTTCTCATCTCTCAACACCTGCTTTCTTTGGGATTGGAATTATTGTATTCTTCTTGAAGTCAGAGGGTATTTCGCCTGTCTACATCTACATCTACATCTACATTTATACTCCGCAAGCCACCCAAAGGTGTGTGGCGGAGGGCACTTTACGTGCCACTGTCATTACCTCCCTTTCCTGTTCCAGTCGCGTATGGTTCGCGGGAAGAACGACTGTCTGAATGCCTCCGTGCGCGCTCTAATCTCTCTAATTTTACATTCGTGATCTCCTCGGGAGGTATAGGTAGGGGGAAGCAATATATTCGATACCTCATCCAGAAACGCACCCTCTCGAAACCTGGCGAGCAAGCTACACCGCGATGCAGAGCGCCTCTCTTGCAGAGTCTGCCACTTGAGTTTATTAAACATCTCCGTAATGCTATCACGGTTACCAAATAACCCTGTGACGAAACGCGCCGCTCTTCTTTGGATCTTCACTATCTCCTCCGTCAACCCGATCTGGTACGGATCCCACACTGATGAGCAATACTCAAGTATAGGTCGAACGAGTGATTTGTAAGCCACCTCCTTTGTTGATGGACTACATTTTCTAAGCACTCTTCCAATGAATCTCAACCTGGTACCCGCCTTACCAACAATTAATTTTATATGATCATTCCACTTCAAATCGTTCCGCACGCATACTCCCAGATATTTTACAGAAGTAACTGCTACCAGTGTTTGTTCCGCTATCATATAATCATACAATAAAGGATCCTTCTTTCTATGTATTCGCAATACATTACATTTGTCTATGTTAAGGGACAGTTGCCACTCCCTGCATCAAGTGCCTATCCGCTGCAGATCTTCCTGCATTTCGCTACAATTTTCTAATGCTGCAATTTCTCTGTATACTACAGCATCATCCGCGAAAAGCCGCATGGAACTTCCGACACTATCTACTAGGTCTCATACATCTTTCTCACCAGATGGTAGAGTTTTGTCAGGACGGTTCTCCCTAGGCCGTCAGTAGTTCTAATGGAATGCTGTCTAATCCCGGGGCCTTGTTTTGACTAAGGTTTGTCAGTGCTCTGTCAAACTCTTCACGCAGTATCGTATCTCACATTTCATCTTCATCTACATCCTCTTCCATTTCCATAATATTGTCCTCAAGTACATTGCCCTTGTATAGACCCTCTATATACTTCTTCCACCTTTCTGCTTTCCCTTCTGTGCTTGGAACTGGGTTTCCATCTGAGCTCTTGATATTCATACAAGTAGCTCTCTTTTCTCCAAAGGTCTCTTTAATTTTCCTGTAGGCAGTATTTATCTTGCCTCTAGTGAGATAAGCCTCTACATCCTTACATTTGTCCTCTAGCCATCCCTGTTTAGCCATTTTGCACTTCCTGTCGATCTCATTTTTGAGATGTTTGTATTCCTTTTTGCCTGCTTCATTTACTGCATTTTTATATTTTATCCTTTCATCAATTAAATTCAATATTTCTTCTGTTACCCAAGGATTTCTACTAGCCCTCGTCTTTTTACCTGCTTGATCCTCTGCTGCCTTCACTACTTCATCCCTCAGAGCTACCCATTCTTCTTCTTCTGTATTTCTTTCCCCCATTCCTGTCAATTGCTCCCATATGCTCTCCCTGAAACTCTGTACAACCTCTGGTTTACCAGTTTATCCAGGTCCCATCTCCTTAAATTCCCACCTTTTTGCAGTTTCTTCAGTTTTAATCTACAGTTCATAACAAATAGATTGTGGTCAGAGTCCACATCTGCCCCTGGAAATGTCTTACAATTTAAAACCTGGTTCCTAAATCTCTGCCTTACCATTATATAATTTATCTGATACCTTCTAGTATCTCCAGGATTCTTCCATGTATACAACCTTCTTTTGTGATTCTTGAACCAAGTGCTAGCTATGATTAAGTTATGCTCTGTGCAAAATTCTACTAGACGGCTTCCTCTTTCATTTCTTACCCCAATCCATATTCACCTTCTATGTTTCCTTCTCTCCCTTTTGCCTACTCTCGAATTCCAGTCACCCACGACTATTAAATTTTCGTCTCCCTTCACCATCCTCATCATTTAAGACTGATTATGCCTTTCAGCGTTCAGTCTGGAGCATAGCCCCCTTATAAAATTCCTCCATGATCCCCTATTCAGTGCTAACATTGGTGCCTCTTTTGATGTTAAACCTATTACTCCAAAATCATTCTTAACCAAATCCAGGTACCTTCTCCTTGGTCTGCCCCGACTCCTCCTACCCTCTACTGCTGAACCCATGAGTCTCTTGGGTAACCTTGCTTCCCCCATGCGTGTAACATGACCCCACCATCTAAGCCTGTTCACCCTGACTGCTACATCTATAGAGTTCATTCCCAGTTTTTCTTTGATTTCCTCATTGTGGACACCCTCCTGTCATTGTTCCCATCTACTAGTACCTGCAATCATCCTAGCTATTTTCATATCCGTAACCTCAACCTTGTTGATAAGGTAACCTGAATCCACCCAGCTTTTGCTCCCATACAACAAAGTTGGTCGAAAGATTGAACGGTGCACAAATAACTTGGTCTTGGTACTGACTTCCTTCTTGCAGAAGAGAGTAGATCGTAGCTGAGCGCTCACTGCATTAGCTTTGCTACACCTCACTTCCAGTTCTTTCACTATGTTGCCATCCTGTGAGAATACTTGAAACCGTCCACCTGTTCTAACTTTGTTCCTCCTATTTGGCACTCAATCCGTTTATATTTCTTTCCCACTGACATTACTTTCATTTTGGAGATGCTAATCTTCATACTATAGTCCTTACATTTCTGATCTAGCTCTGAAATATTACTTTGCAAACTTTCAAACGAATCTGCCATCACAACTAAGTCATCCGCATATGCAAGACTGCTTATTTTGTGTTCACATATCTTAATCTCACCCAGCCAGTCTATTGTTTTCAACATATGATCCATAAATAATATGAACAAAAGTGGAGACAGGTTGCAGCCTTGTCTTACCCCTGAAACTACTCTGAACCATGAACTCAATTTACCGTCAACTCTAACTGCTGCCTGACTATCCATGTAAAGACCTTTAATTGCTTGCAAAAGTTTGCCTCCTATTCCATAATCTTGTAGAACAGACATTAACTTCCTCCTAGGAACCCGGTCATACGCCTTTTCTAGATCTATAAAGCATAGATACAATTCCCTGTTCCACTCATAACACTTCTCCATTATTTGCCGTAAGCTAAAGATCTGGTCCTGACAACCTCTAAGAGGCCTAAACCCACACTGATTTTCATCCAATTGGTCCTCAACTAATACTTGCACTTTCCTTTCAACACTACCTGAGAAGATTTTACCCACAACACTGATTAAAGAGATACCTCTGTGGTTGTTACAATCTTTTCTGTTTCCATGTTTAAAGATTGGTGTGATTACTGCTTTTGTCCAGTCTGATCTAACTGTCCCGACTCCCAGGCCATTTCAATTATCCTGTGTAGCCATTTAAGACCTGACATTCCACTGTATTTGATCAGTTCCGACTTAATTTCATCCACCCCAGCTGCTTTATTGCACTGCAATCTATTGACCATTTTCTCCACTTCCTCAAATGTGATCCTATTTCCATTGTCATTCCTATCCCATTGTACCTCGAAATCTGAAACCTTACTTTATAATTTATAAAAAACAGCTACCAGCCACATGTATGGTTTAAAAAGGTTTATTATCTTCAGACCATGACCGGTTTCAGATTTTTCTTTACAAATCCATCTTCAGATGGCAGTTACAAGCATTCTAAGTTGGACCTAGTTTTGTTTTTGTTATTCGTTTGCTGCACTGGGAAAGAAAAGAAATATTTTTGTTGTCATATCGGTAATGGTATTTTTACAAAAGATTTACTTCTTTTACAAAATCTAATTGCTCATGAGATAGTTTTTTGTTTTAAACTTAGTAAATGTGCAGGTTAGTGTACTTACGAGCTATGTAGTTCTGCCTGATGAAATATTCGTGCGTTTATGTTTTTGAACGCAAGCTTAATACACTTTTCAATATGCACAATGTGAGTGCTATTCCAGTCAATGGACGTCACTTTCAACCTTATCATCTTAATTACACACGCAGCACACACGAATAACGTTTACAAAACGTGGCCCAGCTTCATATTACAACCTTTCTAAACCATACATGTGGCTGGTAGCTGTTTTTTTTATAAATTATAAACCTTTAGTACAACAGCCATGTTTCTCAACATGTCGACTTTCGACAAAATAGCGTGAAACATTACTGATCGTATTTTCACCTACATTGAGCAACTCTTCAAAATATTCCCTCCATCTGCCCAAGGAATCCACAGGATTCACCAGCAGTTTTCCTGACCTCCAAAATACTTGTCATTTCTTTCTTACCTCCCTTTCGAAGACTGCTAATTACACTCCAGAATGGTTTTCCAGCAGCTTGACCCATAGTCTCCAACCTGTTTCCAAAGTCTTACCAAGATTTCTTCTTGGATGCTGCAATTATCTGTTTGGCTTTGTTTCTTTCTTCAACATAACTTTCTCTCTCCCTTCACTACCTGAATAATTTCTTTTGTCTCATCATACATTTCATCAATTTCTTCATCACCTGCAGAGCTAGTTGGCATATAAACTTGTACTACTGTAGTAGGCATGGGCTTCGTGTCTATCTTGGCCACAATAACGCGTTCACTATGCTGCTTGTAGTAGCTTACCCACACTCCTATTTTTTTATTCATTATTAAACCTACTCCTGCATTACCCCTATTTGATTTTGTATTTATAACCGTGTGATCACCTGACCAAAAGTCTTGTTCCTCCTGCCACCGAACTTCACTAATCCCCACTATATCTAACTTTAACCTATCCATTCCCTTTTTAAATTTTCTAACCTACCTGCCCGATTAAGAGATCTGACATTCCATGATCCAATCTGTAGAACGCCAGTTTTCTTTCTTCTGATAACGATGTCCTCTTGAGTAGTCCCCGCCTGGAGATCTGAATGGGGGGGCTATTTTACCTCCGGAATATTTTACCCAAGAGGACGCCATCATCATTTAACCATACAGTAAAGCTGCATGCTCTCGGGAAGAATTACGGCTGCAGTTTCCCCTTGCTTTCAGCCGCTCGCAATACCAGCACAGCAAGGCCGTTTTGGTTAGTGTTACAAGGCCAGATCAGTCAATCATACTGTTGCCCCTGCAACTACTGAAAAGGCTGCTGCCCCTCTTTAGGAACCACATGTTTGTCTGGCCTCTCAACAGATACTCCTCCGTTGTGGTTGCACCTACGGTACGGCTATCTGTATCGTTGAGGCACGCAAGCCTCCCCATCAACGGCAAGGTCCATGGTTTTAGATGACAAAAATTCAGTCATTGTTTTTTGGGATAATGAAGACAGTCTGTTATATGGTGCATAGTTGTGCCACCGTCTCATAAACATCAGATCAGCAGGTGTAGCAATGGGCTGTTGCTCCAAATAATGTAGCATGAGGTCAAGTGCTTCTGCTGCGTCACTGTGTGGTACCAATTCTCCTTTGTCACTTTCAGGCTCGGTGTCACTTCCTTGTCTTGAGTCAGAGCAGCAACTAAATCAGTGTCATTAAGGTTCTCCACACATGCCTCAACCCCTGCCATCCACTCATATAGGTCTCCTTCACTAGCTTCTTCACATCCAGGGATTGTCTGTATCATTTGTAGTAGATTTTCCTCTTCATTTTCAACTAGGTTGTCCTGCAATTCAAGAGATGTCCACAGTTTCCTCCACGATTTTCTCAGAACATTTTCTGAAATATTCTGCCACACCTCAGTGGCCCAATAAACAACATCCTACACATTGGTATTTTTTATTTTGTCCACTAAAGGAATGCTATCATCTTGGATCAGCATCCTTAAAAATTGTTTTCTGTAAATCAGTTTTAATGTTTGCAGTATGCCCTGGTCCATCAGCTGTAGAAGTAGTGTAATATTCGGTGGCAAAAACTTCACCACAATTTTGCCATCACATAATTCCTCAGTGCTGGGGTGAGATGGCGTGTTATCAATCAAAAGGATTGTACAGTGAGACAAAAGATTTCCCTTAGAAAACCATTGAACAGAGGGAACAAACTGACCATGAAACCATTCTTTGAACAGCTTACCATCCATCCACCCTTTTTTCTGGTTGCAATAATATAGGGGCAGGGACTTCATGTTGCAGTTTTTAAAAGCTCTGGGCCTAGCAGATTTTCCAATCAGCATTAAAGGCAGCTTATGGTTACCAGCAGCATCGCTGCGTACGTCACATGATCTTTGCACATTTTAAAACCGGGAACATGGTTTTCTGCTTTTGATGCCAGACTTTTTGTTGGCAATGCCCTAAAATTAAGGCCAGTCTCATCAGCGTTATACATTTTTTGGGGAGAATATGTTCCCTCCCTTACCATTTTTTTCAAACTCACCCAAGTATTCCTTCACTGCATCACAGTCAGAAGAGAGCTTCTCTCCAGTAATTGTTAGCTGACGTATTCCATGACATTTTTTGAATCTGTCCAACCAACCAGTACTCGCACTAAAAGACTCGTCACCATTCATTAAAATGTTCAGGTAACAGCCTTCTCCTCAACCAGTGCTCAACTCAAAGGAGTTCCCCATTCTCTTCCCTGTGTAAACCAAAGTACAAGAGCTTCATCCACTTTATTGTAGTGGGACTGTTTCAAAGTCTGCTGAATTTTGAGTGTTTTTCCAGAAGATGTTGCACAGGACTGATCAAGCTTCACTCGGTTCTTCTTCCAATCACAAATGGCTGCTTTACCAACACCCAGTTCCCTTGCCAGTTTAGATACATTCTCACCATTGTCAATCCACTTCAAAGCATTCAGTTTTTCTTGGAGAGTTAACGTTGTATGTTTCTGTTTACTCGTGACGAAAATACGTACACCACTACACCTGAACGAATACTGTACAACTGTCATGCTTGCCAGCGATAGATAACTAACATAACCAAATGCTTTGCAAGCCAACTGGCAGTGCACTGACCTCAGACACAACAAAGGTCTCAACAATGCACTACAACAAGGGCAGGGAATGATAGTGAGCCATTGTTACCACACTTGGTACCATGGTGTACCTACTTATCTGCTTAGTATACTTCATTCTAGAAACTCGTCACCATAATTCCAGCTAATCCAAATAAAACGGTAATCCGAACAAGGTCTGGTCCCAATTAGTTTGGGTTAATGGGACTCTACTGTACTATCTGGTATGGGTCTCATACACTAGACCAATATTTCAGAATGGTTTGCACAAGTGATCTGTAAGCAGTCTTCTTGCAAGTCCACAGTATTCTATTAGTAATAACTTGTGCAGAAGTATAGATCAATGGATGAGAGAGAGGTGTTTAAAAATATTTTTAACACCTTTAATTAACTTTGTAATGTCTGAGCATTTTCTTAATTATACAATTAGCACATTTCTGTGAGGTGGTAATGTCATAAATACTGTTGGTAATTTTCATTCCTACCTTTATATTAATGCTGCTGCTGTTTTAAAGTCATGAGTAGTAATTACTGAGACATTTTGGGAGACAGTAGATCTATTTTTGTGATGTGGTTCTTAGTATGTATTACTGTATTATTAAAATAGCGCTGTAGGTGCAAGTGCAGTAGCTTTTTTTCCTTCAACATATTGTTCCAAATAACTTATCTGGCATATTTCCATTCTTTTACCATTTTTATATCTTTGTTGATGAACTTGGCAACAACATACAGAAATGAGGAAATAATAAACACTGTTGTCATACTACAGATAACAGACAATTAATGAAGGTGTGATACAGTATTATATTTGTATGTGCCAATTATCACATTTGTATCCTACTAAGGGTCATAATGTTTGCAATGGTTTTAAACATTGCTGTCTCGCAACCTAAATTTTACAGATGTTTGTATGTTTAACAGACACTGATACAAAATTATGAGCATGGAGCTGATTGGTAGTCATGTTTAATAGGTTACCATATTGGAAGCTACTTCAGTCCTAAATATCTTTTGGCAATCATTTTACATTAAATATCTGTAACACTGAAGTATCTTGTTTCACATTGTTGCACTGAATGCGACATTGTACTGGGAAGCTTTAAACACATTTGAGACATCAGCCTCAGCTACTCCACCAACATGTTACTGATAAATAGATGAGAGACTAAGACTTTATTCACAACAGTCAGCAATGGATATAGATTTTGTATTCTAGCAGATATCTTTTACTCAAATAATAAAAATTATATTTCCACAAATGAAAGAATGTAATCATTCTTAGACACTGAAATAATGTCATAGATTAACAAAATATAAAATAAAAAAAAAATCAATTCAACTAAGTGGAATCGTAAGAGAAAGGATAAAATACTAGGAAGTGGCGCTATTAAAATTGTGGGCAGTCATTTACAGTGCTGCTGAGGGCAACATTTTCAAAATAAGGAGAAAAAGTGTGATCTAATCAGTTTATCTTCTAAGAGATCAGTTTTCATGTATTTGAAGATGCTGTCAAAATGATTAAATTATTTTTATGCCAAATGTTGTACAAATTATTCCCTTTGTTGTTTACACAGAATTACAAAATGTGTGTTTCTTCCTTGCAATATGCACAATTTCTTAGTACTGATGACTGCCTTCTGAGGTAATAATGAAAATTCACGTAAAACCTACAATACGTAGTAGTTAAGTGGACTACTACTTAAATTCCTAGTAATTGCAGATTTTATTAGCACTCATGTTCAGTATTCCAGCATTGAACCTATTATCTTTCTTAATATGTATACATACAAAATAATTAGTTTACTAAAAGTTACTGAAATAGTATCAGATATCAAGTAAAAGAGCTGCAGTTAACAGTACATCAAATATATAACCGAAACAATGTATCACATGCTTCACCGCAGCTACTTGAGACTTACATTTCCTTCTAAAGGAAATAAACCTGTTCAAAAACAGATGCTGTTCCTGTATGTTTAATTTCGTAATTATAAATTAACGAATTTCGTTCAGTTGCACGAGACTGAAAAGAGTGGTTACTCTTCCGTGCTGAAAAAAAGAAAACATTAAAACAGTGGTGGAACAAAGCTTAGTTGCTTCTAGCACAATGAATGTAATGCAATACCTTCATTAACAAAAAAGTTGCTGAAATACTGCATGGCTTTTATAGCATCTGTAGAGTGAGGGTTGTCTCTTTCAGTAGCCCATTCATAAGCATTTTTCTCAGGGTGAAAAATAATTCCATAAAATGGATATTTCCTTGATTCAATGACAGAAACAAATTCCATTCCCTCAACATCGTGGTTCATAGCCAAGATGTGCCACTTATGTAAAATACCATACTCCGTCATGTTCTAGACAATAAACATTCACTGATACTAGACTACATAAAGGCTGCAATTCCATTACAACTACAATACACAATATTTACCTTTTCAGTGACACAGTAATGATGAAAATGTGCGTTGACTGGGTCAGAGGACAATATTGTCAAAATATCGTCAGGTATTGCTCCAAATAATTGGCTCCTGAAAAAATCTTTCAAAATATTTTATGTTATCTAAAATCCACATACATTCAGTACTGATTTTTGTTTTGAGATGTAATGTATGTACTATTTTATCGATCATTTGCATACTATTCGGAAAAAAGACAGAAGTAGTGTGTGACTTACATATCACGATGCCTGACAGTGCTTTTTCAGCCACTCCCCTTTGTCACAGGTGACTTCAGTGCACACAGTGTGTTGTGGGGCTCAGCTACACCATTCTCCAGGGACTAAATAACTGAGCACTTTGTCAGTTCGAAGAGTTTCTGCCTTTTGAACTTTGGTCAGAAGACATGGTTTACACAGGTATAGGGCCATCTTTAACAACTGACCTTTGTTTTTACCCTCCAGATCTTGCAGACTCTGTCCATTGCAAGTGGCCACAGGTTTGCATTCCTGTGGATACACCTGCGAACTAGGATGGTGATCGGAAGATCGTAAAGATAGTTGCTCCAAAGGGCAAAGTTATTGCAGTACAATCAGTGGGCTGTCTTTGAACAACAGGAATGTGGCCAGGACATATCACCAATTTGCCAGTCTAGCAATGGCCTCAGATGACAGCCTACTCTTTGGTGGAACAAAGAATGCCACTCAGCAAGCGGCGCCAGACACATAGCTTTGTGGAAATTCAAACACCAACTGCAGAATATTTTCATGTCTTCAGTACTGCAAGATGAAAGATAATAGAATGGAAGAGTAACTCCTGGAAGGAATTCAGGACTTCCATTAATCAGTCCAATCCAACTATACTAGTTTGGGAAACAATGAGGAAGATTTCAGGCAAGGACTGTACACCCTTAGGATCTTGTTGCAAAAAGGGGTCTTGGTGGACATCCTAGAGGTGTGACTCAGGTTCTAGTTGAATATAATTTTACTACCAGAGCTCCAGCTGTACAAACTCCTGAGTTCCAGACATTCTGGCCAGCTGTGGGAATAAGAAGCTCCACTTCTTCTTGTGTAATGAGAAGATCTACAATCATAAATTCTGGATCAGAATCATAATGCAGTGATCTTCCGTATGTGCCAATGGCAAACACCTGTCTTGCTTCAGTCAGATCTGATTTGATCAGCAGTACCCCATCATTTTCAAGAAGGCAATATCAAATCCCTTATGGAAACTAGGCATGAGTCATACCAACTCTTAACAGTTAACAGACTACAGCCCTTACCACCTGCGTGGGTAACACACTCAAGCGCATGGTCAACTGCCACCTCATCTCAAATCCCAAGTTCACCTGTGCCACTCCCAGTGCAGTTTCAGGTGCTTAAGTTTTCTCACTGACAATTTAATTCTACTGGAGCTGGCGATACAGGGGTCTCCCTGACACCCAAACCATTTAGTCAGTGTGCATTTTGACCTTGAAAAGATGAATGACACCACTTCAAGGTACAACATCCTTTCCCAACTTCATGAATAGGGACTATGTTGTCATCTGGTGCTTCTTGTTCAGTCCTTCCTTGAGGACACATGCTTTAGCTTTTGCATTGGTGATACCTTGTCTGATCATTTTGTTCACAAAAACAGGATCCCTAAGGCAGTGTACTCAATCTCAAGCTTTTTGCAGTCCCTTTAAACGGCATCTCCTATGCAGCTTGAATCCTTTTGAAAAGTTCTTCATTTGTGGATGATATTGTAATCTTTTACACATCTTCCAATCTTATGACAATAATCAGCTGAATCAGGAGGCTGGAAATGTGAGTCAGTGAAACTAGTGTTAGGTTTTTCACTAGAGAATACTATTTGTGTCAATTTTAACCAGGCTCATCGCAGTTTTAATCAGCCGGAGCTTAGAATGAGGGATAGTACTTTACATTTTAAGGACATTGTGTGCATTTTTTGGCCTACTATTTGACACAAAATTTACCTGCGCCTGAACACCTGTGAACAAAAATCGTCAAGTCATTGGATACTTTGAAATGCCTCAGTGGCAAGGCATGGGAGAGCTGACAGGTCTCACTTCCTGCAGATATACACGTCATCTGTCAGGTCATGATTAGATTACAGCAGCAAGGTTTATGGATCTCAAAATGCTAGACATCAGATGCTGTACACCACAAGGTCATTCAGATATTGACTGGAGACTACAGACCAGCCCAATTCAAAGTCTATGAATCCGAATTTGGCAGTGTCTTCTTCTGGTTCGACATTGGCATTTAGTGATGTGGTCCACCCTAACAGTGAGCGGCTGTTAAGGAATCGATCCCATGTAACCAAACCACTCAAGATCCGTGCTGCAGATTGTCTCAAGGGTCTGGATATTTTAGACCTCAGAATAAGCAACTGTGGATGGAACAAACTGCTGCCTTGGCATCTTCAGAGACCCCCACAGTACAAGAAAACTTGTACTCGAAGTTACATTTTCACAAATCTGTTTTCTTCGATTTTAAATACATACCATGTTTTATCATTGTGTATACAGAATAATTCCAGTAAGGGAATACATTTAGATGCTAAGCTGCTTTCTCTGAGTATTTTTGAAGTAAGTCTTCCAGAAAAATTTACAAATTATAATGTGGACTTACATGGCTCTGTCAAGGAAGCAGAGCAGTTGCAAAGGCATAACAGTGCAAAGTTTCTCCTCTTGTTGACTCGTTCAGTGTACTACAAGTGGTCCACCAAATGTATCCAGTATACTAGTTGATTCACTTCACCTATGACATCTTACTGTGAATTCAACACAAACTAGACTTGCATTTGGGAGGACAACAGTTCAATTCCCAGTCTGGCCATCCATCTCTAAGACTTCGTTGTCCATCTTTCTTCCTTACTTTCCTTTGATCCACCATTCTGTGAAGTTTGTGGTGTGGTACTTTTGGTTCACCATGTCTATGTGTGTTTTATATTGTTTAGCTAGATATCTGCTTACCATCCTTAGCAATGCAACACCAGTGTAACATGAATTTCAAAATTTTGTGAACTGTTGGGTCTCATCCATAAAGTGCCTGGGAGAAAAGGTCAGCATGCTCTGAATGGATAACTTGCCTGGGCAGATTACCATTTTTATTACTTCATTTTCAGTGTCATAGTTGAGTGTATCATGACAGTACTTGTTTTGTAACGGATACTCGGACTTTAATACATTGTAAGCAACTCCATCTGTGGGGACAAATTCCTACCCTCCTCCTATGAGAATGGCATTCTGATATTCCATGGCCATGTTGTTGAGTGCCCTGCATCCATCATCATTGCCAGCACCTGGATGATATACACCGAAGGGTCAAAGAAACTGGTACACCTGCCAAATATTGCATAAAGCCCCAGCAAGCATACAGAAGTGCCACAAAATGGCATGACATAGACTCAACTAATGTTTGAAATAAGTGATGGAGGGAACTGATGCCTGAATCCTGCAGCACTGTCCATAAATCCGTAAGGGTATGAGTGGGTGGAGACTGAACAGCATGATATAAGACATCCTAGACATGCTCAATAATGTTCTTGTCTGGGGAGTTTGGTGGCCAGCAGAAGTGTTTAAACTCAGAACAGTGTTCCTGGAGCTGTTCTGTAGCAATTTGGGACATGTGGGGTGTTGCGTTGTCCTGCTGGAATTGCCCAAGTCCGTCAGAATGCACAATGGACATGAATGGATGCAGGTGATCAGACAGGATGCTTATGTACATGTCACCAGCCAGAATCATATTTAGATGTATCAGCGGTCCCATATTAGTCCCACTGCACACGCCACACACAATTACAGAGCCCCCACCGTCACAAACATCCCCTGCTGACTTGCAGAGTCCAGCAATTGATGAGTTTGTCTCCATTCCCATACACATCCATCCACTCAATACAACTTGAAATGATACTCATCCGACCAGACAACATGTTTCCAGTCATCAATAGTTCAATGTTGGTGTTGATGGGCCCAGGCGAGGTGTAAAGCTTTGTGTCGTGCAGCCACCAAGGGTACATGAGTGGGCTTTCAGCTCTGAAAGCCCTTATCAATAATGTTTCTTTGAGTGGTTGTTGATGGCCCAGCATTGAAATCTGAAGCAATTTGTGGAAGGGTTGCTCTTCTGTCACATTGAACGATTCTCTTCAGTCGTTGTTGGTCCTGTTCTTGCAAAATCTTTTTCCGGCCGCAGCAATGTTGGAGATTTGATGTTTTACCAGATTCCTGATATTCATGGCACACTTGTGAAATGGTCATATGGGAAAATCCCTACCTCAGAGATGCTGTGTCCCACCGCGCGTGTGCTAACTATAACACCACGTTCAAATTCACATACATCTTGATAACCTGCCATTGTAGCAGCAGTTACCGATCTAACAATTGTTGTCTTATACAGGTGTTGCTGACCAGTGCTGTATTCTGCCTCTTTACATATCTCTGTATTTGAATATGCATGCCTATACCACTTCTTTGGCATGTGTATAAGTATTCTGTCCACATTATACTCTCCAACTACCTGTCTGTATCACAGCTGTTATATACAACAAAGACCTTGCCTACAACATGGATGTAAGTGGGTGCCACGTGTAAAGTGATAATAGATCCATATCCAAATATGATAATTTTAACAAGGCCTTTTACAAGTCGTATGTCACCCTCCCTTTTGTGCAACAGACTGACATCCAACATATTTTAAGAGTCTGATACCAGTTACATCATTGTTAAACTGTCCTAAAGAAGTATTTGCCTTTATCTCAGAGTAACAGCCTAGAAAGTGGAACCATATCTTATGCTGGAGAATAAAGTAATTTTTGTTATGTCCAGAAATCAGCAAAATGTTTCCCTACATGTTCCTGCGTCTTATAAGAGAATACTCTGGCACATGCCCAACCTGAATCTACATGACCAACATGTATAATGTCTTGGTGTGTACATGTGTAGTAAACATATATAGCTTCAAAGAGTTTTAATACCATACATTACATTCATATGGTGTATGTGACGAATGCTGACAAGAGCCACAAAGACTGTTGTCCTTTTTATTCATTTTATTAGTGTTGACAATTGCTGTGTTCAGCACCTTTAACTACTTAAGGATTGAATCTTTGTGGCTGATTAAAACTGTGTGCCAGGCCTAGAGCTGAACTCGAGGCCTTTGCCTTTCGCGATCAAGTGCTCTATCGACTGAGCTACCCAAGTACAACTCATGACCTGACCTAACAGTTTTACTTCTGCCAGTAACTTGTCTCCTACCTACCCAACTTGACACAAGCAATTTTCACTCTGCACCAGAGTATGCGCTACTTAACACTTACCTAAGATCTAAATTGCATATGTGGAAATTGTAATAAATAGTGTAGTCAGTGTGCTAATATGGTTTTGTTTAAAAGATGCTGAATGTCTAACTGGATAAATCATACAGATTATTCAGTGAAAAAAAATTAACTCCTTTAATATGTTACTGATTACAGAGAAAGTGACATGAATGTGGCCTTTTCATACAGACCTATCTCACCACTTCCAAATGGCATTTCCCTTAAAAACGGTAACTAGGAAAGCAATGCTAACTACCATAAATGGATCACTACAGATGCACAAATCACCTGCCACAAAAAGAGATTCCTCCACAAAATCTGTAACCAGTACAATGCATTAACTGAGGTACACGCTTACTACCGAACATACATTAATGCACTACATCAAGTAATATGACTTGCCAAGAGACTGCACATCAGTGACTATACAAACAACTCAACAACTTTAGTTAAAATCATGAGGAATCTTATAAAAAAATAAATGGGGAAAATAATAACACTACATAAATGTGACAGGCATCATAAGATAAGCAATCCTTCAAAAGCTGCAAATCTATTTAATAATTTCTATACAGGAATTGCAGAAAATGCAATAAAATACAACTGTAAGATGAAATCTGTGTCTACCACACTGTACTTGTGGCCTTCAGTCTGAATTCTGGCTTTACGGAGCTCTCCACACTAGACTATCCTGTGCGCAAGTCCCTTCATCTCTGCGAAACTACTGCAGCCTGCACCCATTTGACTCTGCTTACTTAAGTCATGGTCTTCCTATATAATTTTTACCCCCACAATCCGTTCCATTACCAAACTGACAGTTCCTATTAACAGATTCCTTCTTTTAGACAAGTTGTGCCACAAATTTCTTTTTCCTCCATACAATGCTACAACTTTTCATTAGTAATTTGCTCTACCCATTTAATCCTCAGCATTCTTTTGTAGCACCACATTGCAAAAGGTTCTACCCACCTCTTGCCTGAACTGTATTTCATCTACATTTCACTTTGGTCTGAGGCAACGCACTACACAAATATCTTCAGCAAAAACTTTATTATATTTAAACATATATTCAGTGTTAACAAATTTCTCTTTTTCAGAAACATTTTCTTGCTATTTTGTGCCAAAGAATAAAAATTCATTTACCACACAAAAACGGATTTGTGCTCCATGACCATGATTATCATTACTGTGACGAGAGTTGAGGCTCCAAAAGCAATGACAGAGCTGACAGGCTCAGTAGGTATTGATGGCATTCCTGCAGTAATTTTAAATAAGAGTGCCCAGAATATAACAAAATTAACACATTTCTACAGTGTGACTTGAAACTAACTAAAATCACATTAATGTTTAAAAAGGGTGCAAAAGATGACACAAATAACTACATGTCCATCAGTATTTTATAGTATATCAAAAGTTATAAGAGGAAATAATTTTTTATAAGCTAAGGTCTTCATTGGTAAAAATGATATTCTGTTTGGATCAAGGGATGGATTCAGAAGGATAAAATCAGCATAGACTGCAACATATGAATGCCTCAATGGTACTCAAAATCTGATGAACAATAATCAATTAACAGGTATGTTTTAGACTTTTCAAGCTTTTGATGTGGTTGATCCCAAAAGCCTTCTTGCTAAGATTGTACATTATGATATACCAGTACCCTCAAACAAGTGGATCAGTTCTTTCCTTGTAATCAGAAACAACTTGTATCTGTGAGGTACACCAAACAGAAGTGAAAAACAGCCACTGAAATACTATCAAATGAGGGGTGAATCAAATGTGGGGTGTTACAGGGTTTAGCTATGTGAGCTCTTCTATTTGTCCCATTATATTAATAATATGAGTCTAAATTTTGGAACTCATAATACTATCTTATCTGCTGCTTATGGAACAGTTTTACTTAATGGCAAGAATGGTGAAGAAGTACAGCAATCAGTAAACTGTGTTGAGAAACAAGTCAATAGTTGGGCACACGGTAACCAGTTAATCATAAATAACAAGAACACTGTAATATTGAGCTTTTATATGCCTCAAAATAAGGATCCATATGAACCTGCTGTTTCAATTAAGAAGCTAAGAAGCCTATAAACAAAATCTGTAGTTATATGGATGCAAGATGACTTCAAATGAGTGAAGCATATTGCCAATGTAGGAAAAGACAGATTGCTACTTACCATAAAGAAGACACATTAAGTTACGGACAGGCACAATTAAAAGACACTTACATAAAGCTTTCAGCTACAACCTCCTAAAGCAAAAGAGAAACACACACAATTCATTCACACCTGACCGCCAATGCCAGCAGCAATCTGGCTAGAATGCCAACAAGCACAGTGTCAGGAGGTTATGGGGCAGGGAGGTGGGGACAAAGAGAGTGAAAAAAGAGAGGAACAGGGAAAGATGGGAGCATGTGTTGGCAGAGGGCAGCAGATAAAGAGGATGGGAGATTAGAATGGTAGCACAAAGGGGGTGGAAAACTGTTGAGTGGAGGGTGTGGAGACAGTATGTTACTGTAGATTGGGGCCAGGATAATTACTGGAGTGGAGAATGTGTTGTAAGGATAACTCTCATCTGCACAGTTCAGAAAAGCTGGTGGTGGATGGAAGGATCCAAATGGGTTGGGTTGTGAAGCAGCCAATGAATTCAAGTATGTTACATTCAGCTACATGTTGTGCCACAGGTTGGCCTATTTTGCTCTTGGCCACAGTTTGGCGATGGCCATTCATCCTGGAGGACTGCTGGTTGGTAGTCATACCAATATAAAAAGCTGTCAAATGATTGCAGCAGATCGGGTAAATGTCATGGCTGCTTTCACAGGTGGCCCAGCCCCTGAAGAGGTAGGATAAACCTGTGACATCATTGGAATAGGACGTGCATGATGGGTGGATTAGGCAGGTCTTGTACTTGGGTTTTCCTCAAGGATATGATTGGGGGTATGACGGGAAATGGCACATGTAATTTCCCCCCTCCTTCCTAATTCCAATAAACTTCCTAGTTTACTTATCTGTTTGTGTAGAAATGGTTCCTGTTCTTCTTGTCTAGAGGTCTGATTCTTGAAGCTGAAAAATTCAAATTTTAGAACCTCATGGTTGGACTGATCTAAATAAATTTGAAGATGGTTGTTGCAGAATTTTTGTTGTTACATTAATATATTTTGTCACATTTTAGTATATCATACAGTCTTTTGATTTTTTGCATTAACAAAGCCAAAATTACATTCCAGAATGAGATTTTCACTCTGCAGCGGAGTGTGCGCTGATATGAAACTTCCTGGCAGATTAAAACTGTGTGCCCGACCGAGACTCGAACTCGGGACCTTTGCCTTTCGCGGGCAAGTGCTCTACCAACTGAGCTACCGAAGCACGACTCACGCCCGGTACTCACAGCTTTACTTCTGCCAGTACCTCGTCTCCTACCTTCCAAACTTTACAGAAGCTCTCCTGCGAACCTTGCAGAACTAGCACTCCTGAAAGAAAGGATATTGTGGAGACATGGCTTAGCCACAGCCTGGGGGATGTTTCCAGAATGAGATTTTCACTCTGCAGCGGAGTGTGCACTGATATGAAACTTCCTGGCAGATTAAAACTGTGTGCCCGACCAAGACTCGAACTCGGGACCTTTGCCTTTCGCGGGCAAGTGCTCTACCAACTGAGCTACCGAAGCACGACTCACGCCCGGTACTCACAGCTTTACTTCTGCCAGTACCTCGTCTCCTACCTTCCAAACTTTACAGAAGCTCTCCTGCGAACCTTGCAGAACTAGCACTCCTGAAAGAAAGGATATTGTGGAGACATGGCTTAGCCACAGCCTGGGGGCTGTTTCCAGAATGAGATTTTCACTCTGCAGCGGAGTGTGCGCTGATATGAAACTTCCTGGCAGATTAAAACTGTGTGCCCGACCGAGACTCGAACTCGGGACCTTTGCCTTTTGCGGGCAAGTGCTCTACCAACTGAGCTACCGAAGCACGACTCACGCCCGGTACTCACAGCTTTACTTCTGCCATTACCTCGTCTCCTACCTTCCAAACTTTACAGAAGCTCTACTGCGAACCTTGCAGAACTAGCACTCCTGAAAGAAAGGAGAGCTTCTGTAAAGTTTGGAAGGTAGGAGACGAGGTACTGGCAGAAGTAAAGCTGTGAGTACCGGGCGTGAGTCGTGCTTCGGTAGCTCAGTTGGTAGAGCACTTGCCCGCGAAAGGCAAAGGTCCCGAGTTCGAGTCTCGGTCAGGCACACAGTTTTAATCTGCCAGGAAGTTTCAAAATTACATTGTTTGCAAAAAAGAAAAAAAAAATACGCCTGATCACATCAGAGGCATGCTTGCTAGTGTCTCACTCAACGGAATAACAATATTCCAAACGGTTTACAATTTTTCTTGACAACTGAATTTCCATTAGTTTCTGTACATTATGACTTTTGATTATTATTTTATAAATGAATCCAGAAGTATACATAATAACCAGTACAGTATTGCATAATTAATAACAGAAATTTTAAGTGTGCTAATAGTTCATAATTTCAAATGTTTCTAAAAAAATAATTTTAACTTTACATTCATAACTAGTACTTATCAATTATAAAATAAAAAATAAAGTATTTCCTTTCATAAATTTTAGCTTCAAATATAACATACTGTGTATAAAATTATATGAAAGTTTTCAGAAAAGCAGCTGAGATAATAATATTGACCTGTCCAAAATTCAAAAAATAATTCTGGTATCAACAACCGCTGTTGAGGAAAAGTAATCTATAGGAGGATGTCCCATTACACACTGGAGATCTGTTCACGGACTAGGCCTGGGGGATAGTGCCCCTAGTGAGACCCTCATACTGAGCAAGGGAGTTCTTATCATTGCAGAGATGCCGTTCCTGGGTGGCCAGGCTGTATGGGAGGGATTTTTTGGCGCAAAAGGGATGACAGCCATCGAAATGCATGGGGGAAATGGAGAGCATGTAGAATGAGGGTGTGCAAGGTGTCATAATGGTGAGAAGAGAAATAGATTCAGGGGAGAGGTTCTTGGAAGTGCCTAAGGCTTTCAACATGGATTGGAGGTTGTTTTGGACTTCTGGGATGGGATCACTCTGACAAAGTTTATAAATGGAGGAGTCAGATAACTGGTGCCGGCCTTCTGCAGGTAGTCACAGTGGTGGAACTTGGTGTGCAGGTAGGATGATTAGGCCAGGATTTGTTTTGAGGTTGTGTATGGCTATTCTTTCTTCTACTGTAAGGTTAGTGTTCTGAGGAAGGGACCTGGGGAAGGATGGTGAGGCTAGGTTGAAGGTAAGAAATTTCTGGAAGGTGATCCAACAGTGCTGCATGCCCCATTCTGGATGGTTATTGTGCTACCACGACAGATTTTCAGCCCTTGTTGGCAAACCCCTTCAACTAATTGCCCATAATCTAGCCTCCCACATCAAGGACACCAACCACTTCCTTAACCAACTCACCGCCATTCACACCTCTTTACCTCTTGGGTCCCTACTTGTCACTGTTGACACCATCTCTCTACACACCAACATCCTTCATCCCCATGATCTTGCCACTATTGAACACTACTCTTCTCAACATCTTTCAGACTCTAAACCCACTACGTCTTTCCTCATACACCTTAATAACTTTATCCTAACCCACAACTACTTCTCCTTTGAAGGGAAGGTACATAAATGAATCTGCAGTAGAGCCATGGGCACCTGCATGGCACCTTCCTATGCCAAACTTTCAATAGGCTATCTAGAAGAAACTTTCCTAGCCTTCTAAAACACCAAACCCCTAACCTGGTTCTGGTTTACTGATGATATCTTCATGATCTTGACTCAGGGCCACAAGACACCCTATTCTGTTCCTTCACAAACTCAACACCTTCTGTTCCATCTGCTTCATGTCATCCTCCTCATTCCAGTGTGCCACCTACCTAGATGTTGATCTCTTCCTATCTGATGGCTCCATCCACACCTCTGTCCACATTAAACCCACCAACCACCAACAGTACCTACATTTCGGCAGCTGTCATCCCTTTCACACCAAAAAAATCTGTGCAACACAGACTGGCCGCCTGGGAACGGCATATACGCAGTGACAAGATGACCCTTGCTCAGTATGCTGAGGGTCTCACCAAGGTCTTCACATACAGGTATTAACCCCAGACCTAGTCTGCAAACAGATTTACCATTTCATTTCACCTCGCACCCCCAATCCTCCCACCACCCCCAAGAACCAGCCACAAAGGAGTGTCCCTTTCATCACCCACTAGCAGCCTAACCTGGAACAAACCACATCTGTCACCAGGGCTTTGATTATCTATCATCACACCCTGTAATGAGTGACATCCTACCTGAGATACTTCCCACCCTTCCTAAAGGGGTGTTCCATCACCCACCCACAGTCTCATAAACTGACATATGGCTGGGAGAGTGGTGTGCTGACCACATGCTCCTCCATATCCGCATCCAGTGATGCCTGTGGGCTGCAGATGACACGGTGCCCGGTCGGTACTGTTGGGCCTTCCAAGGCCTGTTCAGATGGAGTTTAGTTTTTATCACCCACCCAACCTCCACAATGTCATAGTACGTCCTTATGCCACTCCCAATCCTGACCACTTGCCACAAGGATCATATCCCTGTGGAAGACCCAGGTGCAAGACCTGCCTAATCCACCCATTTTGCACTTCCTATTCCAGTGATGTCACAGTTTTATCCTACCTCTTCAGGGGCTGGGTCACCTGTGAATGCAGCGATGACATTTACCAGATCTGCTGCAATCATTTGACAGCTTTTTATATTGGTATGACTACCAACCAGCAGTCCTCCAGGATGAATGGCCATCGCCAAACTGTGGCCAAGAGTAAAGTAGGCACACCTATGGCACAAAGTGCAGCTGAATGTAACATACTTGAATTCATTGCCTGCTTCATTACCCGACCCATTTGGATCCTTCCTTCCACCACCAGCTTTTCTGAACTGTGCAGATGAGAGTTATCCTTACAACACATTCTCCACTCCCATAATTATCCTGGCCTCAATCTACAGTAACATACTGTCCCCACACCCTCCACTCAACAGTTTTCCACCCTCTTTGTGCTACCATCTCCTCCCCATTATCATCTCCTGTCCTGTTGATTTGCTACCCTCTGCCAACACATGCTCCCGTCATTCCCTGCTCCTCTCTTTTTTCACTCCTCCCTACCCCACAACCTCCTGACACTGTGCTTGTTGGCATTCTAGCCCTGCACTCTCCACTGGACAGCATTCATCTCTCTCCTCATCCATACACTACTATCACTTCCCCTTCCCCTCCAGGTTGCCACTTGCATCTCACGTGATAGTTGCAGTCTCGCCCAAGATGCTGGCATTGGCGGTCAGGTGTCATTACTTGTGTGAATGAATTGTGTGTGTTTCTCTTTTGCTTAAGAAGGTTGTAACTGAACCCTTTATGTAAGTGTCCTTTAATTGTGCCTGTCTGTAACTTAATGTGCCTTCTTTATGGTAAGCAGTAATCTGTCTTTCCCTACATTGTTGGTATTGCTACCTTGAGTTTCCATTGTTTAATCATATTGAGTATTTTAATGCCAAGCTTGGTAGAGGTTGTTATGCCATGAGAGCTCTGGAACCTCGTACCAATGTGGAAACAATTATGATATTCAGTTCCACTTAAATTACGGTGTTTTCTGGGGAAATTGCCAGGATGACTCAATACTTTTAGAATGTAGAAGAGCGCCATTAGAATAACAAATAAAAGTAAAATAAGAGACTCATGCAAACCTGTTTTCGAGGCAATTAATATATTTCCTCTGGCATGTATATATTATCAGAGAAGCATTCCTTTTCCTTACTGTACATTTAACTCTCAATTACAAAATATGACAAAGGACTATGACATTTAGAAACATTACTGGCTGAACAGATACCTCCATGTAACTCTCTCCAATACTGTATGGTGCCAGAAGGGCTCATTACACATCAGTTTAAAGCTTTTTAGTAATCTCCATCAGAACTTAAACACCATCAAGGATATAAACCTCTTTAAAGAATCATTAGTCATATTTATGGTGCCACTGCTTCTATTCAGCCAGTGAATACATGGACTTGAGAAATACTGTACTGCGTTCAGCTTTCTACTCATGTACGTTTTGTTTAAATGTAGCAGTTGAGTGCTAATATTAGCTTTAGAATTATAACAAATGTTTAATTCATTTAACAATTTAAGTAAAGTATGGAAAGCTGTGTATACCATAATTTCAATGAACCTGATGTATCCAATATGTGTAGCATCCAGTGCTATAAAAGATAAAGAGGACTAAAAAGGATGAAATTGATGCAAAGCAATTCTTTCATAATTATGGTTCTGCAACCATAAGTTGTTTTTTTTAGAATAAATGAATACTGGTAGGTATTTTCTATCCTAGAAAAAAGACTACAACTTTCATTGGTGCAAGATAGCAATCATGTAATAAAATATTTATGCAGTATGCAGTGTAACTGTAATTCATTGCATGCAGCTGCAGCTAAAGATTACAGATAGGAATCAACAATGATATCAACAAGTTATGGTACTAGGCTGCTTATGTGCTGAGAAAAGCTTAGTTGACAGCACAGTTTAGGTAGCAAATGGGGAGGTCTTTGTGTATTGCAAAAGAGTACTCACTATTGAAGTATAGAATTTTTCAGCTTTCACGTAGTCATTCCGATTCTCTTAAGGTTTCATTTAATCATACGATCATAAAATATTACAGCTGGTATAAATGACAATAGAAGCAGCTAGAGATTTTGTGACCTGGTGTTGTGTGTGTATATAAATGGAAGATTCCTGTCACTTTACTCTCATTTATAAACTAGACATTCAACAGAACTGTAAAAGTGAATTTTACTCTCTACATAACATCTAAACTAATGTCCAGAATGTGGAAGACACTCAAAAGTGACTGAGTCAAAGTAATGTATGTCCATTTCTTCCTTTATTGAAACAAAGGGGGCAAATTTATCTGTGAATATTGCAGAGCTATTTGTTGTTGAATGATAAGTTCATCTTGTTTTTTAGAAAGACAAAACTGTGCCATACTAGCATGTGTGTAATATTTTCTAAGATATGTGAGCTGTGCTCTGACTCCTTTAGACTCAGGACCCTGTGAAATTGTATGGATTTCTTCTTTTTCTAACTGGAAACCAAAATTTATGAGGTTCACAACACTTGAATTTGTAGAATAGTGTACGAGAATTAATGATTATGGTAATTGAGAGACAATTTACACCATGCCCAGTAACATCCTTTCTGTATGAGCTGAACAGTCAGCATTACACAAACATTATTCTGTAGAGTTGTAAGCAAAGTGGAAATGTAGAAGAAAGTGACAGTAAACCACACTGATATCAAAGAGTGCCAAAAAAATATATGTATACTTTTACTGCGGCAAAATGATTGGTCTCTGGCACACGTCTCATGCCAGAACATCTAAAAAAATTGCATGACATTAGCCGACCGAAATGCCAACATCCTCAGCAACTTGACAATTTACAAAAACAATTTTCTTCACAGCTTCAACGTTATCATCTGTTGTTGATGTGCTGGGGCGTCCAGAGCGAGGTTCATCATTAGCATTTTCTCCGCCAACTTGGAAGGGCTTGTACCACTTGTAAACATTTTTTTAAATTAGAGCAGACTCACTGTATGCCACTGTCAACATTTCAAGTGTTTTAGGGCACTTGATTCCATTTTTCACACAAAATTTGACATAGATTCTTTGCTCCCTTTTTTATGATAATCGAAAATCACCGAGCACACTAAAACATGTCTAACCTTTCTACATGTCAAAAACAAATGAAGTATGCTGTACACTTGAAACTGTGAACATGTGTTCAGGATCTGTGTACCAACATAACAAAAAAAAGATCGATAATCGAATGTACATTGCCACGCAATTTGAAAAGTCACCTTACTTTTTGAACAGCCCTCAGATATGAAAAAATATACATGATATTAAGTTTACTTAACTATACAAGAACTCCATCTTGCAGTTTCTGTATGATGAAGCCTCATGTGCTGCAGTAAGAGCTTCTGAATGTCATGGCATGCAATTGAAGAAGGCCTCCTCCCTACAACTCGTATGCAATTCCACAAAATATCATAGATGGTTGTAGTATGACTGTGATAAAGAAGTTGGCTGCAAGTAAAATCCCAAACATGTAGGATAAGTAACACATCAGGCAAAGATGCATGCCAGGAAACATGTGTTGTCCATTGCTGTTCAGAGAAGGCTTACATATTCCTTGCCAATTGCGGCTGGATGTTGTCCTCCCTAAAGGAGGGGTGGGGACTCAGGTGCTAAAACCTTTCTGATGTAGCAACTGGGAACATCTTATTTTCTCCTTGTTATGAATTTAATTTATTTAGCAGTTTTGATGCTAATCAGCATAAGAACTGCAAAGAATCAACATTCTGTAGATTTACTTATTCATAACCTATTCACAGGTTGGTTTAAGACACAGAGAAACCAAAAACCATTGTAATATAGAACAACCTGCCTGGCACAGTAAGCAGAGCACTAACACAGTTGCCTGACTGCATTACAACACAGACCTACCTTCTTACACTATGTGCTTGAGGTCTAGATGCATATACTTGACATGCTAATGTTACCTGGATTTTTATGTTATGCTGTTGTTCATACAGTGCACTCTCATGAGGAAAAACTTATTAACCTTTGTATTAAAACAACAACACTCTGGGAGAAGTTGGTACACAATGAAATGAAGAATGACTTAATCTGCTAATATCACAATATACTGTTGAAGCCCTTCGTCTTCCAGTTTGGTTGGTGTAAATTAGTTTCAACAATTATGTAAAGCTACAAGTAGCACTCATCAGAATTCATAAGGCTTACATGACTGAAAACTAATTACAATTGACAAGACACTTCTCCCTTTCATGCTAACTCTCAAAAAACATAAATTCTGAACAGACTATTTTTTCTTTCCAATGCTTCAGGGCCTGGGATGGGTTGACGTGCTTGTTGCCAAGGGATGTCTGCATTGTCCTTGGTAAACATACTTCATTGTATCCGTTGCTGTACCAAACTGTCACCACATTAGAAGCTAACACAAATGCGACTATTGCTGTAGGACTGCTTTTTTGATGGTTGTAACTGTTTCACCATCTTAAGCTGTCTAAACTTTTTAAGATGACTGTTTATAATGAACATATAAGGAGAAAAGGTAACAACCAGTCATTTCAATGAGTTGTTGAATAGCTGAAGAGTATACAGATAGGATTAAAAATTTGCCAAACCTTTGGATACTACTCTCCTTCCCTTCTACAAATCTAACCAGTTGAGAGTACACATACACATACACCTACACAGCTAGATTGTCCTGATATAAGATTAGCCACAGTGTGGATACCATTTCGTCAGCTAGATCAATGTAACAGATCATCCAAAAACTTAGCAATGTTGTCAGACTTGTTTATATCCCTATTGATCTCTCAGTGCCCCAAATATACAATAATTTGCTATCTTTACTCCTTTATTTACTTATGTTACACCAAGGACTTTCCATTACTGTAAATCAATATTTTTTTGTTTCATAATTTATTTATGCAATTTGAGCTGATTTTGGTGCATAGTCAATATCAAGTGCTTCAAGCAGGTTCATGAGATTCTCTAAATTAGCAAAAGTGTGAGGACTTCATGGCCTCATTTTATGCATCTGCTATTTATGAAATCATTTGTAATCCAGTGGAATATTGGCTCTTATTCATTCTGATGTTGGCATGACTTATATTGAGGGTGATGGAACATGTGTGGTGGAAAGTTCTGTTAATGTTTCCATGTTATTGCAATGACTGCCAAGTCCAGATGGAGCTTGAATTCTTTGAAGCTCATGATAATTACTACATTCAAAACTCATCCGATATTGCACAAGTGATTGAAAAATAAACAATTATTTAAAAACTAAATACAGCTGAAGGTGAAAAAATGGTTTTAACTTTCAAAAAGTTTACTGTAGCTGTGGATCCATCCCTAAAGAAATTAATACTATAGGCAGGTTTCAAATGGGACTTGTGTAAAAATGCTATGTTTTTTCCACTCAAAACACCTGTACAACATCCACATGTTCATTACCGTCTTGTGGTATTTGTGGTTTGTGAAAAACATAAGCCACCATAACAGCATGTATGCCAACAATTCAGCCCACATCAGGTAGAATGAACTGTCAAGAATTCAAGATAGTGCTGTGGTCCAAATATATTTTGTAGTTGCATATAGCTCCTCCTACTCACTAGTTGTAACAGCATACACACTGAGACAAGTTTGTTCCAAAACTTCTCAATTTTGATCGGAAGAACTGTCGCATTTGCAGCGCTCTGGAGCTCTTGAATGATGTCACCGATGATCCTGATTTTCTCAAAAGGGTCATAACTGGTGACGAAACATGGATTCACCATTGTGATGTTGAAACCAAAGCCCAGTCGTCCCAATGGAAGCATCCTGGAGAGCCAAGACCAAAAAAAGCATGCCAAGTACGATCAAATGTCAAAGTTTTGCTCACTGTTTTTTTCAATTGGCATGGCGTAGTGGATCATGAATGTTTGCCTCACAGTTGTACGGTCAATAAGGAGTATTACCTTGATGTTATGCACCGTTTGTGAGACGCAATACATAAAAAACATCCAGAATTGTGGAAAAACAAGTCATGGCTTTTGCATCATGACAATGCACCTGCTTATTCATTGTTGCTTGCAAGAGATTTTTTCGCCAAAAACAAAATGACAATCATGCCTCAGCCACCATATTCACCAGATTTGGCCCCCTGCGACTTTTTCCTGTTCCCAAAACTGAAGAGACCTATGAAAGAATGAAGATTTTCAACGACTGAGGAAATAAAAACTGCATCGCTGGAAGTACTCAAGGCTGTACCAAAAAGTGCTTCGAGGATTGGAAGACGCGTTGGCACAAGTGTATTGTATCTGATGGGGATTACTTTGAAGGGGATGACATGAATACTGATGAACAAATAAATATTTTTTCATAAAAATATTAAGTCACCTTACTTTTTAAACACACCTAATAGTTAATTTGTTTCTTGATTTGTTACTTTCATAAATGCTAGCAAATACAATGAGATCTCTCTTGACCTGAACAGAAGGAGAAATTCCTTGCCTCATAAGTAGAACTTAAAAGTAGCTGACATATTTGGTATAATTATCTTGATAAGCATTTGTAATGAAATTGTCTGTCATGTAGGTGGTGAAGAATACAAGAAGCATTTCTATAAAATCAGAAATTAATGTAGTATTCTACATAAACAATTGGCAGTAGTTTCTGCAGTTATAAAACACTGAGTGAACAAATATGGTTGTGCAATATTACATTCTTCCTCTTTCAACAACAGTTTTTCCAGAGTTTTCTTAGCCATATTATTGATGAAATTAGGACATGAACAGATACTTTGATTTTCCACATTAGATCCAGTAATTGCTTAAAAAGAACACCACATCAAATAGTTTTGCAATGTGCTAGACAATGGACTACTGGAATAGAAGCCACTGGAGAAACATCACACAAGCTGATAATGGAAGAAAAGTTCACAATTAAATAATTTGGAAACTTACCAAGGACACACAGTAAATGAGAATTACTTCTCTTTTAAAGATATTCTTACAATAGTATGAATTCAGTTTTCCTTTACAATGGATCAGGAATGTTTACAGTGATAGCCAATATCAGTGGTGACTAACATCTGAGATCAAAATATATTGTACTAAGAAGAATGTGCTTTATTTAATGCAAAGACCTAGCTTTAACAAAGACTTAAAAATGCAGTAAAACAGTACTGTAAAGTTCTTCAGCATATTATCAAAAAGGTGCAAACCAAATATACGGGCAAAAAATTCCTAGGACAAGGCAACCAAAATTTGTAGTGATATTAGGCATGAAATGAATAAACTCAGCAAGGCAAATGATATTCAGCTCCTAGATGGCAGTGGAAGTGAGACATATGATATGAAATTTAAATTACTGGTTACTAAATTTAATTAATTCTTTCTATTAGTAGCTAAAAAACGGTCCATCAAAAGCACATCTAATAAACTTGCTTAGACAGGCAATGCTCATTCCACCACTAGACAACAGTTTTGCTAACTCATCTGTGTAGTGCTTCGAGAATTTCCATGTAAATTCTAGAACCACTTGTTCTTCTACTGTCTCAAACACATGATATTTAAAAAACTAAGTGTGAGAGCACATACATACTGCGCGAGACATGTTTGTGTGTGCAGACTGGAAAGGAGTCACGAGCACAAGGGAGAGATGTGATGGTCAAACAGCATTGACAAGTGTTTGCCACTTGCGCCACAGAATCTGTATTGGAAAAACAAGGAGTGCTTATGTATCTTATGGTGTTTTATATCATTGACTATTGTAACGAGAAAAAAGAAGAACAGCTGAAACATTGTTAATCAAAATTCATATATGGGACTTTAGAGAAGTAGGACATGTGCATAACTGCTTGTGGTTATTAAGCCAACTATATTGTAAATGTATTCTAATCGGATCTGATGTGAGACGAGTCAGTTGACTTGCATGAGTTTGAATACTTATATGTGGGAAATATTGAATTTGTTCTCTATGGAAGTTGAAATATACTATGAGTAAATTAACACTATTCTTTGAGTACTAAATTATTTCAAAAATAGATTGTCTTATAAATTCCCATAACCAGCATTATTCTTCGGAGAAGAAGGTTTTGGAGATCGACGTAGCCGGCAATCCAGAGAAGAAGATCAACTGTGCAGATCAAGTAAGTCAACCGATGTGAGAGAGCTGCAATCCAACTTCACACTACTTCTTATCATCACACGTCATTAGAACGTGGCAACCAGTGGAAAGGACTTGAAAAAATTGGAAGTTTGAGAGGAATCGAAGCAGAAGATATGATGCGTTGCCGTAGCAACCAGGTATAATACGAGAAGAGAACTGTTTCACAGAATTGGATTCTGCCTAAAAAGTTCAAATGGTGAAAATTAATAAACGCAATAAAAGAAAAGACGTAAGGAAGATATAATGTTAAAAGAAGAGAGAGAAGATTCTGACGTATTAGACTAAGAAGAAATATGATGAGAATAATTCATCGAAGATCCGGTGTGGGGAGTAAGCAGCTCTCACACACATCACGGGTACGCAGATGTGGAAACCAGCCTAATTCCCACGTCGCTACCACCAGCTGCTGATCACCAATGCTGATTCCACGTATGCCTGCCGACGCCGATGCTGAAACCAACATTTGATGAAGCTGGCGCCAGTGCTGTTCACTGGGGCTGATTACACATCCGCTCACCAACGCAGCTAGAACTCTATACCGGGTGAGCGCAAAACGATAATTGTTTGAGTGTAAAGTTAAACGAAACTGTTGAATAATAGACTACAAAATTGTTAAGGCTTTCGTGGCCACTTGTTGACAAACTGCCTATTGGCTTCTGTCTCGGGTTCTTCGGCCGACGTTCATCTAATGATTTTTCTGACGTTTCGCCAGCACGAGTGGCTGGCATTGTCAAAGCTTCACCCTCCATTGCCGGTGGTTAACTGGAGGCGAGCTCGCGGCCGCAGACTATATGTACCTGGCGTGCCAACGTCCGAGGACTTCTCCGCGGTCATTTCCGGTGCGGTTCTCCTCTTGCTACCTGCGACGGTCGTTCGCTGCAGTACGGGAAGCCAGGATCCGTTTACCTTAAGGCTTTCCTCTTTCTTGTTAAAACTGTTCGCGTGTTTTTGGATTTCTACAGCTTCTCTGAACAAGCGCGTGTGATAGTGCTTCTCTACAGCCAGAACTTCCGTGTCGGCGAATTCTATTACATGGTCGGTCTCATTCAGTGCGTGCTCTGCCACGGCCGATTTCTCCACCTGCCCCAACCTGCAATGTCGCTTATGCTCTTTGATCCTGGTGTTAATGGATCGTCCAGTCATTCCGACATAAACTTTTCCGCATGTGCAAGGTATACGGTATATTCCCGACATTGCAAGTGGGTCTCTTTTCTCCTTCGCCGATCTAAGACACTCTTTGATCTTCCTTGTCGGTTTGAAAATCGTCTTTACGCCGTGTTTGCGCAATATACGGCCGATTCTGTCCGTCACTCTGGGAATGTATGGCAGAAAGGCCGTACCCGACATTTCTTTTTCTGGTTCCTTACTTTGCCGAGTGTTTGGCTCTGTTACACTTCTAATGTAATTTGTGGAGTACCCATTGCTCTTCAGAACAGTTTCCAGGTGTTGCATTTCTCGTTTGAGGTGTTGAGGCTCACATATTCGTTCTGCTCTCGTTACGAGCGTACTAATCATGCCTCTTTTCTGGCTCAGGTGGTGGTTTGACAGTTTGTGCAGGTATCGGTCCGTGTGTGTCGGTTTTCGATACACGCTGTGTCCCAGGATTTCGCCTTCCCTTGTGACCAGCACATCTAGAAATGGCAGTTTCTTATCCTTTTCTACTTCCATGGTAAATGTTATGTTGGCATGGAGGCTGTTCAAGTGTCTCAGGAATTCACCGAGCTGTTCTTCACCATGGCTCCACACCACGAAAGTATCATCGACGTACCTGTACCACACCTTAGGTTTGCAAGTCGCCGAGTCCAGTGCCTGTGCTTCGAATTGTTCCATGAAGAAGTTGGCCACCACTGGACTGAGAGGACTACCCATGGTGACGCCTTCCAGCTGTTCGTAGAAATCGCCATTCCACGTGAAATAGCTCGTGGTGAGGCATGCATGGAAGAGCTTTTTGATGTCTTGCGGGAACATGGAACTGATGTGCTCCAGGGCGTCGCTGAGTGGCACTTTCGTAAATAACGAAACAACATCAAAACTGACCAGGATGTCGTTTGGCGCAAGTTTCAGTTTCTTCAGCTTCTCAATGAAATGTCCTGAGTCCTTAATGTATGTGTCGGTCTTTCCCACGTGTGGCTGGAGCAGAGAGGCCAAGTGTTTCGCCAGTTTATACGTTGGTGAGCCAGGAGCGCTAACGATCGGTCTCAGTGGAACGTTGTTCTTATGGATCTTGGGTAATCCATACAGCCGAGGTGGTAGGGCTTCTGTGTTGCGCAGGTTTCTCTGTATGTCCACCGGCAGAGAGGACGCCTTGATTAATCGATTCGTATTCCGAGTGATACGCTGCGTCGGATCTGCGCTTAGTTTTCGGTACGTCGTCGGATCTAATAGGTTTCGGATCTTTTGCTCATAATCTTCGGTCTTCATTACGACGGTCGCATTGTACCGACGCCTTGACCAACGACGGAAGAAGAAAGCGCAACTGATGTCCTCTCTCGCCTTTCTGTCACGGTGCCGAGATGAATGTGCTACACCGAAGTTCTTGAGATGCAAGCGCCTATTCACCACCGCCCAAGCACATCGTATCTACGACAGAATGGAACGAGCTTTTCTTCGTGAGCGAATACATACAACACGGAGAGACTTGGCAAGAACGGATCAGGAACTTCTGGACATTTTCTATCAACTAAGTAGCAGAATGTATCGAGACGACTGGGACAAGATCGACAGCATCACTCACAGGAGCATGCAGAACGAACTCGAGCGCTGCACCGAGTGGCAAAAGAAAAAGTTTGAAAGATGCCGGAAGCAGACCGACAAGGCGATTCCCGACATGTCACACACAGTGGTCAACCTCACTGAACGACAATTGACCGAAGAGGAAGTGTCAGTTCTTCAAAAAGGAGGGAATTTCGCTATCATACCGAGAACTATACCTATGGAGGACATCATTGCCAACACCGAAGCAGCCATTCGGACTCTTCCTTGTGAAAGGGCAGAGGAAATACGCACTGAAACAGCCAGGATACTGCGCCGAGCAAAACCACCAGCTTGCAACCTGAAGAAAGAAGAGGTACAAGCCATTAAGAATCTCAATGCCGACAAGAGTATATTGGTACTGCCTGCCGATAAGGGGAATGCGACCGTCGTAATGAAGACCGAAGATTATGAGCAAAAGATCCGAGACCTATTAGATCCGACGACGTACCGAAAACTAAGCGCAGATCCGACGCAGCGTATCACTCGGAATACGAATCGATTAATCAAGGCGTCCTCTCTGCTGGCGGACATACAGAGAAACCTGCGCAACACAGAAGCCCTACCACCTCGGCTGTATGGATTACCCAAGATCCATAAGAACAACGTTCCACTGAGACCGATCGTTAGCGCTCCTGGCTCACCAACGTATAAACTGGCGAAACACTTGGCCTCTCTGCTCCAGCCACATGTGGGAAAGACCGACACATACATTAAGGACTCAGGACATTTCATTGAGAAGCTGAAGAAACTGAAACTTGCGCCAAACGACATCCTGGTCAGTTTTGATGTTGTTTCGTTATTTACGAAAGTGCCACTCAGCGACGCCCTGGAGCACATCAGTTCCATGTTCCCGCAAGACATCAAAAAGCTCTTCCATGCATGCCTCACCACGAGCTATTTCACGTGGAATGGCGATTTCTACGAACAGCTGGAAGGCGTCACCATGGGTAGTCCTCTCAGTCCAGTGGTGGCCAACTTCTTCATGGAACAATTCGAAGCACAGGCACTGGACTCGGCGACTTGCAAACCTAAGGTGTGGTACAGGTACGTCGATGATACTTTCGTGGTGTGGAGCCATGGTGAAGAACAGCTCGGTGAATTCCTGAGACACTTGAACAGCCTCCATGCCAACATAACATTTACCATGGAAGTAGAAAAGGATAAGAAACTGCCATTTCTAGATGTGCTGGTCACAAGGGACGGCGAAATCCTGGGACACAGCGTGTATCGAAAACCGACACACACGGACCGATACCTGCACAAACTGTCAAACCACCACCCGAGCCAGAAAAGAGGCATGATTAGTACGCTCGTAACGAGAGCAGAATGAATATGTGAGCCTCAACACCTCAAACGAGAAATGCAACACCTGGAAACTGTTCTGAGGAGCAATGGGTACTCCACAAATTACATTAGAAGTGTAACAGAGCCAAACACTCGGCAAAGTAAGGAACCAGAAAAAGAAATGTCGGGTACGGCCTTTCTGCCATACATTCCCAGAGTGACGGACAGAATCAGCCGTATATTGCGCAAACACGGCGTAAAGACGATTTTCAAACCGACAAGGAAGATCAAAGAGTGTCTTAGATCGGCGAAGGAGAAAAGAGACCCACTTGCAATGTCGGGAATATACCGTATACCTTGCACATGCGGAAAAGTTTATGTCGGAATGACTGGACGATCCATTAACACCAGGATCAAAGAGCATAAGCGACATTGCAGGTTGGGGCAGGTGGAGAAATCGGCCGTGGCAGAGCACGCACTGAATGAGACCGACCATGTAATAGAATTCGCCGACACGGAAGTTCTGGCTGTAGAGAAGCACTATCACACGCGCTTGTTCAGAGAAGCTGTAGAAATCCAAAAACACGCGAACAGTTTCAACAAGAAAGAGGAAAGCCTTAAGGTAAACGGATCCTGGCTTCCCGTACTGCAGCGAACGACCGTCGCAGGTAGCAAGAGGAGAACCGCACCGGAAATGACCGCGGAGAAGTCCTCGGACATTGGCACGCCAGGTACATATAGTCTGCGGCCGCGAGCTCGCCTCCAGTTCACCACCGGCAATGGAGGGTGAAGCTTTGACAATGCCAGCCACTCGTGCTGGCGAAACGTCAGAAAAATCATTAGATGAACGTCGGCCGAAGAACCCGAGACAGAAGCCAATAGGCAGTTTGTGAATAATAGACTGTTAGTATAATTATTATACTCAGTGTAGATTTTTTTTGATGATTACTAGATCTAAAACTAAGAGAAATATGGATAACACACAGAGAATTTGGGAAACTTCAGAACCAGCCATGGCAATGAAAGTGACGAAGGAGGTGCCTCACTGGTCTGAAGTAGTAAATTTAATCAAAGCCCAAAGGGCAGATTCAGAGGCAGAGGAACTAAGTCTTCAATTAGACTCAGTAACTACTCAGTTAAATAAAACTTTAAAGTCTCAATTGGATGATCAAAATACAACTTTAAATGCTCAAAGTCTTAAATTAGATTTAGTAAATACTCAATTAAATAATAAATTGGGTGTTCAGAATGAAACTTTAGAATTGTTAAGTGCTAAGGTAGATTCACAAAGTAAAGACTTTAGTAATTTATGTGAAGGTATGGGAAATTTGAAGACTGAATTTAATGCTTTAACTACTAAAGTAGAAAATTTTAAAATAGATTTGAAAGAGGAATTGGTTGGTTGGTTGATTTGGGGAGGAGGGTGGGGGGTGGGGGTGGGGGGAGACCAAACTGTGAGGTCATCGGTCTCATCGGATTAGGGAAAGATGGGGAAGGAAGTCGGCCGTGACCTTTCAAAGTAACCATCCCGGCATTTGCCTGAAGCGATTTAGGGAAGTCACGGAAAACCTAAATCAGGATGGCCGGACGCAGGATTGAACCGCCTTCCTCCCGAATGCGAGTCCAGTGTGCTAACCACTGCACCACCTTGCTTGGTGAAAGAGGAATTAACTAGTTCATTAGGCAGTCATGTAAACCAACTGTTCACTGACTTTAGTCAGACACAGAGTAACCAATTTCAGGACTTAGCTAAAAAGTTAGAATTGGATATTGAAGATAAATATAACAATGTAGAAGTTGAACTTGGTGAAAAATTAGGATCATTACAAATTGTATGTAACATTACGTTTGATGCTGTAAAACATAGTTTACAAACTTTAAAAGAGAGTGTTGAGAAACAGAACAAGTTATTACAACTAGTCCAACTGCAAATTGCAGGCGTCAATACTCGAATACGTAATGTGGAATGAAACTTTAAAGAGAAACTTGCAACTTCAGATGTGATAAATATAATTACCCCAACTTCTTACACTATCCCCCTACTTCTTACACTATGCTATCATCCCCTGTTTACAGTTTAATAGAGAAACATACCAGAGAGGAATTGTGATTACGTCACACACAACTGCTCCTGGTATGTGACTGTGGTTGTTAGAGAGTTGTGCCCGCTAGGAGTTTGACTGCATCATCCTTGGTTGTTAGAGAGTTGTGCCTGCCAGGAGTTTGACTGTGTCATCGTTGGTTGTTAGAGAGTTGTGCCCACTAGGAATTTTGATTGCATCGTCCACGGTTATTCCAGGGGGTGCCACTACCTCTCCGCCATGGCTCGTCTCATCTTATCCCAACTTATTCTGACTTGCTAGGTGGCGACATGAGATTGGAATTGGTGCACACATTACCCTTGAGGTAAGATAGACTAAATCTGCCTAGCCAGCCAGTCTCTCCCGTCATCCACAAGTAGTTATGTTTTATTTTTTGCCTGAATTAGTCTTTGTAAGTGATCACTTCACCAGTGCTCTGTGCAAATCTGAGGACAGAAGTCTAGGTGAAGTCAACATCATTAAATCTATTAATATGAGTGATAAAAAAAAGTCAGTTTTCAGGAAACTGCCTGGTAATCCTAGTCCTAAGTAAAGTGGGAGAACCATACCTGGCACATAACATTTGAGATAATTTCCGAATTCGTGAGAATACCACTCTCACACTGAATGTAAGTTAATTGAATTAAAGTCATTGAAGCAGAATTGCCTAGGAAAATGAGTAGAATATATAATTTTATACTTGATACAGAATATTTTATACCTTTTATGAGAGGTGACATAAATGGGAGGGTTTGTATAATTTTTGGAAGGGGTGGGTATTGTATATTAAAACATGATTTACAACAACACATAAATCATGGCTAACACAGAACACACATCACACCTTTTGGACAACACTCGCAAACAAGTGTGACTGATTCTTCACCATTTGCCATTCCATAGGGGTTGCTAAGATTTTCTTTGGGACCTCAAGGGTGAAGGTGAGAACGTCTATTCTGTAGGAGATGATTTAAAACCATACCTCCTCTGGCTTCTCACTCAATTACCGGAGAGGTAGGGATCCTGGGGAAGGGGGGGTGGGAAGGGCTTCCTGTCTTTGGGGCTATCTTATTTCTCTTCTTCAATCTTAGCAACCATTTCTATATTTTCCTTTCTTACTTCTCTTTTGAGTACCTGCCTATTTTTACCCTCTTTCCATGTTCATCTACTTCTATCGCAGAAGTCCTTCATATTCTCTGTAGTTTCCAATAACTTACAACTTATCTCCAGATAAGAAGGCCGAAGAATCAGGCTGAACACACATCATCATACACACAAAGATATACGAGTACATAAACAATGAAACTACTAACTAGAAACCTGTCAAGAGGTATGAACCATCAAGTGTTGTTGGGGAAAGATATGTGCACACTGGGAAATATGCACACATTGTTGTTTATTGTGACGGTTCTACATTGCACATATATGTAGGAAAAAAAATATATACATATGAGAACTACGATGATTTCATATCGCATATATACATAAGTATATATATAAACTATGATAATTTTACATCAGGTATACATAAGAAGGAAGCGTGAATAATTAAGGAGAACATAAACCAGAGAGAAACTGATTGTGATAATTATTAAGGAATGTCAGTCTAACAAATATTCTGATGATTTGTAGGAAAGGAGGCCTCTAGAGTATTAAATGAAGTATTCCTAAGTAAACATATTGTATACTGAACAATATATGTAGACATAGTATCTACTAAGAGTTGAAGTATAGGTAAACATAGTGTCTATTAAGAGTACAGAAGTTGAAGAGTGAAGGAGGATTCTAGGGTATTAAATGAAGTATTAAGAAGTGGGTGTGAAGTGTGAAACAGATTTTTGTTTTTACCAGGAAATATTTAATTATAGTGTACATAAAGATGCATACTAGAGCAATGAACCATGAGGCCAACTCATAAAGGATAAGAGGGGTGTACCCGGCATTTGCAAAGGATATAGGGCAGGCGTACCTATATGGAGATAGGATGACCTGTGGCCTGATGAATAGGGATGTTTTAAAAAAGCGCGTGAGTTTACAAGTGTCGAGAAGAACACTTTCATTTGCCCATAGTTCCTCCAGACTACAAGCAGTCTATAATTAATGAGGCTATTACATACTGAAGAAGCAGTACAAGGAATCCGAATAAAGAGTAAAATACTCAAGTGTCATGAACACCTAGTGTAGCAACACGATTCACATTTTCCGTCGCACTTCACATAGCGTAGACCGGAAACTGTCTGCTAGGCATGCCCGATGTGAACTCAACTGGGCATGGCCCGTGCTGCCTGAGTTGTTGTTCCGTCGGCAGAGGTCGTGGCCGAATTCTCCCGTGCCCTCTCGTGGACGGGACTTTACTTGCGGCAACTACTGTCCGGGACGTGCCGTGCCGATGTGCGCCTCACGCGATCTTTCTGGTGGCTACTGCCTCCTCCTCCTTCGGGGGGTGAAGCCACTGTGACCCACTGCATTGGAAGGTGGAGCGTCGTGCAGTAGCGATGACCTCCACATCCATTGGAAGGCTGGAGTCAGGGGGATCTGCCAACCCTCGAGCTGGAACCTTCGAATATGGTTGGAAGTGACCCACACAAAGAGGCCCCCGTCGGCCCACCACCGGAGCCCAGGACAGAACGGGCGACAAGCCGTCGAACTCCAGATCCCGGTCCACCTCAGGATGGGCAAGACCCAGTGGCGGGGACGATCGGGAAGGGACGACCACAGGTGAACCAGCCTCCTGAGAAACCAATCTTGCGAGGGGGGCCGGCTCTTGCTGGGGCATCTATAACGATGGCGATGCTGGTGCTGGAGCTAATGGAGGCCACCAAGGCTGAGAACCATCTCAGTGTGGCAGAGTCACAGGTGGGAGGGGCAGTAGTGCCCCATGAGAAAAGCCCGCAATAGGGAAGCCGGCACCCGAGGGGTCGGAGGGTGGGTGCCCAAACGTGGACGTAGCTGATTTTGGTGACAACGTACCTCCCGCTCCCCTGCCTGCAAGGTATAGAGTCGGTGGCCATTGCGGCGCAGGACCACCGCCAGTATCCAACGTGGATTGCGACCAAACCCACGTGCCCAGACCGACATACCCAGTGGATAGCCGGGTACCCTGTTTTGCGAAGACTGGCGAGGACCAGGCCGGAGGAGGTGCAGCAGAGTCCTAGGTTGGTGCCCCTGGAGGAGCCTTGCAGGGCTGCGTCCTCCCATCGGTGTGGTCCGGTATGCCGTCAGGAAAAACATCAATGCCTCCTCTGCAGGAAATTCGTGCACATACTTTTTCATATGCGTTTTAAATGTGCACACCATGCACTCGGCTTCCCCACTTGATTGTGGATGAAAGGGGGGAGAGCAAATGTTCCGAATAGGAAGCGCCTACAAAAATCCTGGAAGGTCTGTGAAATAAACTGAGGTCCATTGTCCGATACCAGGGTGACTGGCAGACCTTCCACAGAAAAGATTTTTCCTAGTGCCTGGATTGCAACTTCTGAAGTGGTTGAGGAGCGGCGAACCACATATGGGAATCGGGAATAAGCATCAATGACAGTGAGCCAAAAGCCATTGAGAAACGGGCCTGCAAAATCTATGTGAACACGTTCCCATGCCTGGGTTGCAGGCGGCCATGAAGAGAACACTGATCTGGGAGATGCCTGTTGGCTCGCATACTGGAAACAGGCGGCCACCAAGTGCTCTATTTCTCTGTCAATACTGGGCCAGTACACATGTCTGCGAGCCAAGGTTTTAGTATGGGAAACACCCCAGTACCCCTCATGTAATAACGTGAGGACCTCCCTTCGCAAACTTGCAGGAACAACCACGCAAGGAGCTGTATCATCGGTAGCCAGAAGGAGAACTCCTTCCAAGACTGAGCGGCGGTCTCGTAGAACAAAATAATGACGAAAAGGGCCCGAGGCCCGGCTTGGAGGTCGGGATGACCACCCCTGCTGAACGAGGTGAACTACTTGCCGGAGAACATAACTAGTGATCGGGAAGCCATCAACCGCTTGGCGGGACGCCACATCCAAATGAAAACACATAATCTCCTCCCGATCGAACTTAGGATCCAGGCCCACCGGAAGACGGGAAAGAGCGTCGGCGTTGGCATGCTGTCCAGTAGGGTGAAAATGAATGTCATAATGGTACTTAGAGAGGAACAAGGCCCAGTGCTGCAGTCTGTGGGCCGCCCTATCCGGAATCTGAAAACCGGGGCCAAATAACGATATTAATGGCTTATGGTCAGTGATTAACTGAAACTTAGTGCCATACAAGAAAGGGTGAAACTTGGTAACAGCGTAGACAACTGCCAATGCCTCTTTTTCCACCTGGGAGTAATGGGCCTGCATGGGACTAAGAGTTTTAGACGCAAACGCTAGTGCCTGCTCGGAGCCATATGCATTGTGATGGGCCAGGACCGCCCCCACCCCATACTGCGAAGCATCTGTAGCCAGGACCAATGGCTTGTTGGGGTCAAAAGTAGCCAAACAAGGCACTGATGTGAGGAGATCCTTCAACGAGCTGAACGCTCGCTCGCATGCAGGTGACCAATCAAAAGGAACACCTTCCTGGCAGATTAAAACTGTGTGCCGGACCGAGACTCGAACTCGGCACCTTTGCCTTTCACGGGCAAGTGCTCTACCGACTGAGCTACCCAAGCACGATTCCCGCCCCGTCCTCACAGCTTTACTTCTGCCAGTACCTCGTCTCCTACCTTACAAACTTAACAGAAGCTCTCCTGCGAACCATGCAGAACTAGCGCTCCTGAAAGAAAGGATATTGCAGAGACATGGCTTAGCCACAACCTGGGGGATGTTTCCAGAATGAGATTTTCACTCTGCAGCGGAGATTGCGCTGATATGAAACTTCCTGGCAGATTAAAACTGTGTGCCGCACCGAGACTCGAACTCGGGACCTTTGCCTTTCGTGGGCAAGTGCTCTTGCCCGCGAAAGGCAAAGATCTCGAGTTCGAGTCTTGGTGCGGCACACAGTTTTAATCTGCCAGGAAGTTTCATATCAGCGCACACTCCACTGCAGAGTGAAAATCTCATTCTGAAAAGGAACACCCTTGCGCAGAAGGCAGTACAGGGGGCGAGCTATGGTGGAAGCCCTGGGAATGAACCGGTGGTAATAGGAAATCTTGCCTAAAAAAGCTTTTAACTCCTTCAGCGAAGTGGGCCGTGGAAGGTCAACGATATCTTGGACCAAACTTCCTAGTGGCTGGATGCTGTGCCGAGAAATGGTGTAGACCACATACTCAATGGACGGTTGGAAGAAGTTGGACTTACGCCGGTTGCAATGCAGGCCCACGGACCTGAATTTGAGAAAGAGGCTTTGAAGGTTGCAAGTGTTCCTTCGTGCTGCGCCCTGTGACAATTATGTTTTCCAGGTAATCAAAACTATGAGGGATTGTCGACGTGACATGCTCAAGATAACGCTGGAATATCGCCGGGGCACTGGATATTCCGAAGGCCAACCACTGGTATTGGTAAAGGCCAAATGGGGAAAGGCAAACCTACGTTTCTAGCATTTGTAGACTTAGAGAAAGCTTTTGACAATGTTGACTGGAATACTCTCTTTCAAATTCTAAAGGTGGCAGGAGTAAAATACAGGGAGCGAAAGGCTATTTACAATTTGTACAGAAACCAGATGGCAGTTATAAGAGTCGAGGGACATGAAAGGGAAGCAGTGGTTGGGAAGGGAGTAAGACAGGGTTGTAGCCTCTCCCTGGTGTTATTCAATCTGTATATTGAGCAAGCAGTAAAGGAAACAAAAGAAAAATTCCGAGTAGGTATTAAAATCCATGGAGAAGAAATAAAAACTTTGAGGTTTGTCGATGACATTGTAATTCTGTCAGAGACAGCAAAGGACTTGGAAGAGCAGTTGAACGGAATGGATGGTGTCTTGAAGGGAGGATATAAGATGAACATCAACAAAAGCAAAATGAGGATAATGGAATGTAGTCGAATTAAGTCGGGTGATGTTGAGGGTATTAGATTAGGAAATGAGACACTTAAAGTAGTAAAGGAGTTTTGCTATTTGGGGAGCAAAATAACTGATGATGGTCGAAGTAGAGAGGATATAAAATGTAGACTGGCAATGGCACGGAAAGCGTTTCTGAAGAAGAGAAATTTGTTAACATCGAGTATAGATTTAAGTGTCAGGAAGTCATTTCTGAAAGTATTTGTATGGAGTGTAGCCATGTATGGAAGTGAAGCATGGACGGTAAATAGTTTGGACAAGAAGAGAATAGAAGCTTTCGAAATGTGGTGCTACAGAAGAATGCTGAAGATTAGATGGGTAGATCACATAACTAATGAGGAGGTACTGAATAGGATTGGGGAGAAGAGGAGTTTGTGGCACAACTTGACCAGAAGAAGGGATCGGTTGGTAGGACATGTTCTGAGGCATCAAGGGATCACCAATTTAGTATTGGAGGGCAGCGTGGAGGGTAAAAATCGTAGGGGGAGACCAAGAGATGAATACACTAAGCAGATTCAGAAGGATGTAGGTTGCAGTAGGTACTGGGAGATGAAGAAGCTTGCACAGGATAGAGTAGCATGGAGAGCTGCATCAAACCAGTCTCAGGACTGAAGACCACAACAACAACAACAAATGGGGTTTTGACGACCGCCAGCTGTTTGGAGTCCTCATCAAGTGGTATCTGATGATAAGCCATCGAAAGATCGATTTTCGAAAAATATTGGCATCCCGCCACGGTGGAGGACAATTCATCAGAACAAGGCAAGGGATAGGTGTCCACCACCAATTGGGAATTAATGGTGGCCTTGAAATCGCCACAAAGGCGTAAGGGTTTCCTGACAATAACAAGGGGTGAAGCCCACTCACTAGAAGAAATGGGAAGAACGACCCCGAGGGCTTGCAGCCAGTCAAGCTCTGCTTTTACCTGAAGGCGGAGAGCCAAGGGGATCTGCCTCGCGTGTAGAAAATGCGGGGAAGCCGACATCTTCAACGTTAAGTGAGCTTCAAAGTCTGAAACACGCCCCAGGCCCTCCTTCTTGCATTGATAGAACTCGACCCTAGCCACCACAACATGCGTGCGGCGGCGATAATATGAAGACAGCAATGAACACGATGCGTCAAAAGACAAGGACAATGGTTCCTCCAATGGCACTAGCTGCCGCAAAACTTGATACAGTGAGGGAGATATCCAAGACAAGAAAAGAGCACGACATACCTCCGCATCGGCAACATGAAACACCTGGAAATGCTGCCGAAGGCGATGTTCATATGCGTCCCAATCCTCCGCTGTCTTGTCATATGGAGGAAAAGGAGGAGGGAATGGTGCTGGAGCAGACTGCATGGAGAGCAACGCTGGAAGCACTTGTTTAATGGTTGCCATGAGCTCCATCTGGTGCTCAACCAAAACCTGCACTAAATCCTCCATGCTGTGGATAAGTTGCGAAACTGGAACAACGACGCAACACGCCAATTGTGTAGCAACACGATTCACGTTTTTCATCGCACGTCACATAGTGTAGACCGGGAACTGTCTGCTAGGCATGCCCGATGTGAACTCAACTGGGCATGGCCCGTGCTGCCTGAGTTGTTGTTCCGTCGGCAGAGGTCGTGGCCGAATTCTCCCGTGCCCTCTCGTGGACAGGACTTTACTTGCGGCAACTACTGTCCGTGACGCGCCGTGCCGATGTGTGCCTCCCGCGATCTTTCTGGTGGCTACTGCACCTGGAGCTTACAATTGGCAACCAAAAGTTTAGGCCCCACAACTCCTAGATATAACAGAATTGACTCCAACATTGAGTGAAATACTCCTGTTTTATAATCAAAGTAAAATGAAAAAAGAAAAGCTAAATAGTAAATTAAAGATTTATGCACAGTTAATAAAAAAGATGTGGAATGCTTACTTTTGAAATATGAATTGTTATTATATGTAATATTTATTTATTTATTTGTCCATGTAAATCTCTTTTTAAGTACATATATTGTACACAGGATATTGGACAGAAAACCTTTTTAGCTATTGGTTTTTCAAATGTCAAACATAAATTATATAAATTTTTATGACAAATTGGATCTATACAGTTAATAATTACAAATTTTTGAAATACTGTTTCTTTATAACTTATTTCTACAATTAAAGATACAAATTACATTTTTTCTTGCATAAGATACTGTGAGATTAAATAGTAGCAGTATTTCAGAAGGTAGGATGTCACAGACTTTTTAAAGCTTTGTAGTTCAGTAAGAGATTTTATATGTCTTGGTAATCTGTTGTAAAGTTTTGTTCCTGCATGATATACACCTTTTTGGCATAATGTGGTGTTACAATGATTAACATGTATGTCACTGTCTGACCTGGTACTGTAATCACAGACACTTTTGTTTTGAGGAAAAAGGTTTTCTTTTCTCAGTATGCTTCTTTTGACATGTGTAACTACTTCCAGTATATAAATGCAGGGATCTTTAGATCTTTAAAGAAAGGTTTACATGATTTTCTGCTGCTCACTTGTTTCATTATTCTTATAATTGCCTTTTGTTTCCTGAAAACTGTTATGGCCTGATGTACATTTCCCCAGAAAATGATACCGTACTTCAGTAATGAATGTACATGAGCAAAATATACAGCCCTAACTATTTCTGCACTAGTACTGTTGCAGAGAATTCTTACCTCATTTTTGCTAGTTTTGAATTTAGGGCTGTGATATGAGTGTTCCATTTAAGATTTTCATGGATATGAATCCCAATAAATTGAGTTTCATTGACAGAACTAATGTTTTGGTTATCTATACATATTACAGGTTGTGCCGGATTTTTTTTTTGATCAGTGTGGAAATTCATGAGTAATGTTTTTTGGAGATTAACTATTAGCCTGTTTCTGGTAAACCATTCAGATAGTCCTTTTGTAATATCTTTTGCAGATGCAGTAAGATTTTCTTCATTATTCCCTTCAATTAATAGACTGGTGTAATCTGCAAACAGTACTGGTTCAGAATCCTTAACGTGTGATGGGAAATCATTAATGTAGACCAAAAAAAGAAAGGGAACTGAAATGGAGCCCTGTGGAACACCATGACTTAGTCCACATGGTTTTGAAAGGTGTACCTGGAGTTCATTTCGTTCCATGTACTTAATTTCAGTTACCTGAGAGCGATATTCCAAATATGATTTAATCCACTGATTTGGCACACCTCTTACACCATTCCATTCGAGCTTCCTGAGGAGTATAGAATGATCAATCACATCAAAAGCTTTTGTTAGGTCCAAGAATAAACCTGAGATATTTCGATGGTTGTCCACTGAATTTAACACATGGTTTATCAGATTGAAAGTGTCAGTTTCAATTGATCTCTGTGGTCTGAAGCCATGTTGACATCCAGAAATAATATTATTCTTGTCGAAGAATGTAATTAGTTTTGAAAGGAACCCTGTTTCAATAATTTTCGAAAACCCTGACAATAGAGACACAGGCCTATAGTACCCATACATTGATGATCACCTTTTTTTATATAGGGGTATTACTTTTGCCATTTTCAGTTGCTGAGGGAAGACACCACATGATAAGGATGAATTGCATATGTCCAATAAAGGTGAAAGTATTTGTCTTGCTGTTATTTTTATAATATAATCTGGAATATCATCAATACCAGTTGAATACTTACTCTTCAGTGAATTAATGGTATTTAGGAGCTTTGTTGGGATTACTGGACTGAGGAACAGGGATATATTATTTATTTCAATAGATGAAAGTTCTTTCCATGTTGTATTAGGTGGATTTCCAAATTTTTCCTTCACTAATTTTCCAGCAACAGTTGCATTGTAAGAATTGAAACTGTTTGCAACTGCCCTAGGGTAAGTGACATTCTTGCCATCATGTGATATCACAATATTTTTGTGAGTTGTCTTCTTCCCCGAAGATCCTGCACTTTCCACATGGACTTAGTTTTATTGGATGACTTCATAATATATTTGTCATTTTCCTTAATTTTTTCCTCCTTTATGACACGTTTCAAAACTAGCTTGTATTTTTTTGAAATAATTAATAAATTCTGGACTGCTGTGAGTTTTTGACTGCAGAAAAAGTTCCTGCTTCCTTTTACAAGATACTCTGATGCCTGGTGTAATCCAGTTTTTGAATCTAACTGTGCTTTTGGAAATCACTTTCCTTTGTGGAAAAGCTGTGTCAAAATTATGCTTGAAAATGTTCACAAAATGTTCCATATTTTCGTTAATATTAGAGGTATCATATACTTCTCTCCAAGATTGTTCGCTGATTAGGTACTGGAAGTATTCAATATTTTTCCAACTATAAATCCTTTTATGGATAACATTTTCTATACTGGTCAAAATGTGATTTACAGGTATGGTCAGTAATTGCGAAAGGTGGTCACAGTAGCCGGTATCACATACCTGATCAAGGAGAGTGAAACTAGTTTTAGTTACATGTGTTGGAGAGCTAACAGTAAGACAAAGATTGTAGGCTTTTATAATATTTAAAAACATTTCTCTGTTAGGGCTATGGCTCAGAAAGTCAATATTAAAATCACCACATAGTACCACTGTTTTCCCAGTTGTCTTAAGTTTGCCTAAAGCAAGGTCCAATTTTTTGAAAAAAAAAAGAAAAACAAACACTTATGTTGCTAACAGGAGAACTATACAACATAAAATAATAGTGTTTTCAGACATTAACTCAACAGCTGAAATTTCAAAGTCTCTTTCACAACTAAGTTTGCAAACAGATGCTATACTCTTATAATCTACATTTTCTTTTACATATATACAAGTTCCCCCATGTTTTGATTCCATTCTACAAAAGCAGTTTGTAAGATTAAAACGTAATATTTTTAAGTACTCAAAATACTCATTTTGTAACCAATGCTAACAAAAACATAACACTGAAACATCTTTCCATTCACTATTGAGGAGTATATTTATTTCATCAACTTTGTTTGTTAATGACTGTACATTCTTGTGTACAATCTTCAGTATATATTTGCAATTTAATTCTGCATCACATTTTTTTGTGATACAGTCTACTTCCCTAAAAAATGACTTTCACCCATTTGTCCAAAGTACTTTGGACTGCTTCTATATTAGGCCTATTGTGACTCCAATTTTTAATACTAAAGTACATAATGATTATGTATAAAATGTCGCGTGTTCAAACTGAGGGGAGGGATGTGTAGTGCTTCGAGAATTTCTGCATAAATTCTAGAACCACTCATCCTTTTACCATCTCGAACACACAATATTTTAAAAAATAAGTGTGAGAGAATGTACATACTGCACAACACGTTTGTGTGTGCAGACTGGAAAGGAGTCACAAGCACAAGGAAGACACGATGGTTGAACGGCATCAACAAGTGTTTGCCACTTGCACCACAGAAGCTGTATTGGAAAAACAAGGAGTGTTTATGTATCTTATGGTGTTTTATATTGTTGACTATTGTAACGAGAAAAAAGAACAGTTGAAACATTGTTAATCAAAATTCATATATGGGACTTCTTCAGAGAAGTAGCCCACATGCATAACTGCTAGTGGTTATTAAGCCAACTATATTGTAATTGTATTATAATTGGATCTGATGTGAAACAAGTCAGTTGACTTGCACAAGTTTGAATATTTATATGTGGGAAATATCTAATTTGTTCTCTGTGGAAGTTGAAATACACCATGACTGAAGTGAAAGTATTCTCGAGTACTAAATTATTTCAAAAATAGGGAGAGAGTCTTATAAATTCAATTAACCAGCATTATTCTTCGGAGAAGAAGGGTTTGGAGATCGGCATAGCTGGCAATTCAGAGAAGTAGATTGGCTGTGCAGATCAATTAAGTGAACCGATGTGAGAGAGCTGCAATCCAACTTCACACCACTTCTAATCATCACACATGGCCTACTGGAATAGAAACCACTGGAGAAACATATCACAAGCTGATTATGGAAGAAAAGTTCATAATTAAATAATTTGGAAACTTACCAAGGACACACAGTAAATGAGAATTACTTCTCTTTTAAAAATATTTTTACAATAGTATGAATTCAGTTTTCCTTCACAATGGATCAGGAACATTTACAGTGATAGCCAAGAATAGAGGGGGCTAACATCTGGGATCAAAATATCTTGTACTAAGAAGAATGTGCTTTATTTAATGCAAAGATCTAGCTTTAACAAAGAAGTAAAATGCACTAAAAACAGTACTGTAAAATTCTTCAGCCTGTTATCAGAGAGGTGCAAAACAAATATTACGGTCAAAACATTCCTAGGACAAAGCAACAGAAATTTGGAGTGATATTAGGAATGAAAAGAATAAACTCAGCAAGGGAAATGATATTCCACTCCTAGATGGCAGTGGCAGTGAGACATATGGTATGAAATTTAAATTATTGGCTACTACATTTAATTAATTCTTTCTATTAGTAGCTAGAAACACAACTAAAAAACGGTCCATCAAAAGCACATCTAATAAACTTGCTTAGACAGGCAATGCTAGTTCCACCACTAGACTACAGTTTTGCTAACTCATCTGTTAGAGAGATAACAAAAATCATTATGCAACTAAAAAGTATTAATTTGGTGCATAAGTTTGTAGCAGTTTTCCATAAGTTTAATAAATGCAACAGACACACATAACAGAGACTTTAGTCACCAATAATATATTCTCCTTCATTATTTACAACAGTTGGCCAATGCTGGGATAGCTTTCCAATTCTGCAACTGTAGAAATCACATGGTTTTGAAGTGAAGAACTCATCGAGCTAGGTTCGGAGCGCATTTTCATCCAGAAAGGAAGTTCCTTGAAGATTGTTCAGTATAGAGCAGAAAAGGTGAAAATCTGAGAGTACAAGACCAGGTGAATAAGGTGGGTGTGGAATAATTTCCCCAACCCAACTCCTGTATAGAGCTTTTTGACAGTATAGCAGAATGTGGCTGGGGGCAGGCATTACTTTGGAGTAGCATCATTTCACACAGTTTTCCTTGACATTGTTCTTGGATTGCCTCTGGAAGACAACTCAGTTGTTGACAGTGAATCTCAGTAGGGATGGTTTCATCTCAAATAAGCAATTCACAGTACATCGCACTATCACTGTTCCACCAGATGCATAACATTATCTTTTTCGGATGTACACAAGTTTTTGTACGGGGAATTGCTACTTAGTTTGGGCTCAGCCATTACTTTCTTTTCCTTTTGTTAGCATAAAGACACCATTTCTTATCACCAGAAACAATACAGGATAGGAATGGTTGATGTTGTTCATGAGCTAATTGATGACAAGTAAGCAGAGATGCACATATGGCCACCCGCTGGTTTTTGTGATTTTGGCTTAGAGGATGCGCACCTATACACCCAATTTTTGAACCTCCCCCACTATGTGAAAATGTCACACAATGATGGAATGATCACAGTTCATCACATTTGTCAGTTCACAAGTATACTGACATGGATCATTGTGGATTAATGTGACATCTTGGGTTGTCGGGTGTTCTGCCGGATATCAGCGTCGTACTTGCACGATATTTTGTTCGCGTACCTCGTAACCTTCATCAGGGGTGACCTGAGACTGCTCCTCGAGTGGACCTGGTCCAGTATTTATGCCTATGGCCTTCCCCCTCCACTAACGGCTGCAGGCGCTTCCTCTGTGGTCCGCGCCCATTCCCTGCGACCTGCTGGAGCATTGCTGCCCTGTTTTCCGTCCACTGCGGTTCTAGGTGTTCCCTCTGCGGTCCACGCCCACCAAACCCGCTCCTGGGGGTTTCATCTACGGTCTGGGGTACCAACCGTTCCCCCTGCGGTCCGCGCCCACTCACCACGACCTGTTGGGGCGTTGCTGCTCCGTTTTTCGTCCGCTGCAGCTCTGGATGTTCCCTCTGCGGTACGCGCCCACCAGTCCCACTTCTGGGTGTTCCATCTTCGGTCTGGTGCACCTGGCAGTCCGTCAGGGGCTCGTTTTCCATCTCCATGTCTCTGGTTCTTCTGTTTGTGTAGTATTGCAGCTGGCCCCATTGCTCCTTTAACAATTTCAGAGCCGGATCCCAGGCTCTGCTTAGCTGGTACCCTGTGTCACGGTTCATAAGATCGTCAGCCATTTTAATTTCTATCGATTCTCTTATAACACTGTCCCAAAATCTGGGTGTTTGTGCTAGAATCTTGGTATCCTCATACTTCATGGCATGATCTAGTTCTAGACAGTGTTCAGCAATGGCTGACTTAGTCACCTGTCTTAATCTAGTGTGCCTGTGATGTTCTTTGCACCTGATCTCCACAGTTCTCGTCGTCTGGCCAATGTAGGACATGCCACATTGACAAGGTATATCGTAAATCCCTGGTTTTCGTAACCCCAGGTCGTCTTTGACACTCCCCAGAAGTCCTCCGATCTTGTTGGATGGACAGAAAACACACTTGATATTGTGTTTACGGAGGATCCTACTGATTCTGGCAGAAAGAGCCAGCATAGGGCAGATATGCCACCTTCTTTGCTTCATCTTCGTCTTCTTCAGGAACCTGTGGTATAGTGGCTGGTTGGAGTGCCCTCTCAATTGTCTGTCCGTGTATCCATTCTTGGAGAAAACTTTTTTGAGACGTTCTATCTCTATAGGTAGATTCTCTTGGTCTGACAGGGCACGTGCTCTGTGGACCAAAGTCTTCAGAACCCCATTCTTCTGTGCAGGGTGGTGAGAGCTGCTGGCCTGCAGATATAAATCAGTATGTGTTGGTTTTCGGTACACACTGTGGCCAATTGATCCATCTGCATTCCTCTGGAAGTACATCCAGAAATGGCAGCTGGCCATTCTTCTCCAGTTCCATGGTGAACTTGATATTAGGGTGGCATGAGTTAAGATGTTCAAGAAACTCATTGAGCCTGTCCATCCCATGTGGGCAGATCACGAAGGTATCATCCACATACCTAAAGAAGCATGTGGGTTTAAATGTGGCTGTCTCCAATGCCCTCTCCTCAAAACTCTCCATAAACATGTTGGCAACCACAGGGGACAGTGGTATGCCCATAGCTACACCTTCAGTTTGCTCGTAAAATTGGTTTCTGTACAGGAAATACGTGGATGTCAGTGTATGACTGAACAGGTCCAACAGAGCACTGTCAAATTTCTCCACAATCAGTTCTAGTGAGTCCTTCAGTGGGACCCTGGTGAACAGCGATACCACATCAAAACTAACCATGATGTCCGAATCTGTGATGTGCAGTTGCTTGAGGTGTTGCAGGAAATCTTCTGAGTTGCGGATGTGGTGAATACATTTCCCCACATATGGAGACAGGAGACCTTTCAAGTACTTGGCTGTTGTGTACGTAGGTGCCCCAATATTACTGACATTTGGACGTAGGGGCACGCCCTCCTTGTGTATTTTAGGCAGACCATACAGTCTAAGTGGCACTGGCGCTTTTTCCCGTAGTTGTCTGATGATCTTATCGGGCATCCCTGTTTCCTTCAAGAGAGCACTAGTCTTCTTGGCCACCTTGTCCGTGGGGTCACACTCCAGAATTCTGTATGCAGGGTCCTCCAGAAGTTGGCGTACTTTCTCATCATCATCCACCCGCTGCAAGATGACAGTGGAGTTCCCTTTGTCTGCTGGCAGTACCACAATTAATGTGTTTAAATGAACTTCATAAAACCCTGAATGTTTTCCTAAATGTGGAAAGTCACTAATGTCAAAATGATCCTCCTTAAAATGAGAAAACAATGTTCTTGCTGCGCTCTGTCCAATGGCATTATCCCCATACATGACGTAAATGCTTCTGGCTGCCTCCACAGCTGTCACCTCTCTGCAGAAGAATGTCAGAAATGTTCTTATTTCTCCATTTGGCACTCAATTTTCTAATACCCACAGCTCCACTCACTGTATCCAGATGACAAAATGACAATATGTAAACTTAAATAGCAACAGTGAACTACAAATAAAAAATGACAATCACTAAATAAACACATAGAAACTGGAAAACCAACATGCAAAACAAAAATGCTACAAACTTATGCAACAACCTGATAGTAGTGCTTCTATTTATGGTAATATCTCAGCCAAAGTGCAAAAACCTTGTCCTGACTTGTTAGTATCAACCTTGAGTTACCTTTACAACTGGGCAATGAGTCAAGGAACATTTTCTGAAAGAATGAAATGTGTAAAAGTAACATCAAGACACAAATGCGGAGTTAAGCAACTAACCTCTAATTGTAGACCAAACTCCCTCGATCCTGTGGTCTAAAATCTTTTTGAGAATGTAGCTTCAACAGAGTACTGAACTACCTTTCTGATAATAAACTTTTAACAGCTACCCTCTATTGAGAAAGCACAGCACAATATCACAAACTGAATTCAAAAAGAACTAAACAATAAAAATTACCTTTTTGGCATTTTCTGTGGTCTTGTCAAGGCCTCATTCTGCTAGGGAAACTAAAATGGTATGGTCCTAAAGGTCATCCTTTTGCATAGATGGAGTCATATTTTAATAATACAAAACAGAGGATCACATTAACAAATGAAGGGCAGGAGTAAGATTGAATTCAGGATGGTGTTTAGCCCAATGTTGTTCTTGGTCTACATACATGAATCCCCCAGGATAGTGGAGAACTCATCAAAAACTATGATGTTTGTCAATCACACAAGAATATTGATAGAGGGAATAAACACATTCCTGTCAGATACAGCTGGGATAATAATGAATAATGCTTACAACTTTTTAAAAATGATATCATGTTGCATTTCCCTTATGACCATTTCACTCTTCCGAAAACTCATATTATGCAATTCCTAACAAATAAAAAGGACTTACAGCTACCAGAAGTAAGGATCAATGGTCATAAACTGTAAGAGAATCCATGTGTGAAGCTCTTGGGCATACAGATGTATAATAAACTGAGTTGGCACCAGCAGGTACATTAATTAACCAGAAAGCTACAGTCTGTGTGCTTTGTGCTAAGAAATTTCTGTTGTGGTGTTAATTACAGAGAAGATTTCTACCATACTTCAAATCAGTCCTGTTCTATGGCATATCTGCATGACTAAAGTGAAAAAAAATTTTTGTTCAAATGGCTCAAATGGCTCTGAGCACTATGGGACTCAACTGCTGAGGTCATTAGTCCCCTAGAACTTAGAACTAGTTAAACCTAACTAACCTAAGGACATCACAAACATCCATGCCTGAGGCAGGATTCGAACCTGCGACCGTAGCGGTCTTGCGATTCCAGACTGCAGCGCCTTTAACCGCACGGCCACTTCGGACGGCAAAAATTTTTGTTCTGCAGTAGTGTACAGTACGAACATTGTGTAACATTGATCACTGAATCTCTTGCATAGGTTTCTTCAGTGACTTAGGGACCCTTACACTCACATACCAATTTACATACTCCTTGATGGTATCTGTGGTTAATAACAAGATTAAATTTAGGAAGAACTAATCAATTCACTATCACAATACTAGAAGTAGAAATAATTTCCATATAGACTATGTGTTCCTCCCTAGGGTTCCCTAGGGAGTTTCATATTTGTGCAAAATCCCAAAATGTTTAAAAACACCATAAAAATTTTTTCATTAGCCATTCCTTCCACTATTCCACTATTCATCAGCTTACTTGGATTCAGGAATGTAAATTCCACGTAACTCTAACACTTTGTGTTACATACATTCTGATTTTGCCAGTATATACAGAGTGCCCCAGGAGGGATGGTTAGTATTCAGGAATATGACAGGAATGACCATTCAGAGCAAAAAAGTCTAGAAAACATGGTCTCTAAAATGCATGGTTTAAGAACCATGAGCACTTCTTCATCCTTGATACTGTGAAATAAATCTCTTCTACTGAAATCCCTTCACGTCCCATATTTTGGAAAGTATACCCAAAGTAGAAGACATGAGTTTCATGGTAACAAAATGAACAAGTGCTCATAGTTCTTCAACCACACAATTTAGAGCCCATGTTTACTAGACTTTTTTTTCTCATTTTGGTCCATAATACGACCTCTAAAAACTTGGAAAGTAAGGAGCTTGCAATAGAACAGAATGAAGAATTGCTCGGACCTCCCAGAGTATGCATTTTACAACACATGTTTACCATCTAATACTGCTTAGACATGACGCACAATGTTTAAATGAAAAAAATCAGATCTGTAAACCGCATTATGTTAGAAAAAATCAACACTGCCAAAGACATATGTAGGAAGAGATAATCTGTGAATTTCGAGATGGAACACCTGAAAAGGAATGACTATAGAACTCGTGGTTTACATCTAAACATACAAGGGAAGATTTGCATTTGTAATAGGCTTGCTTCTTTCATACACATGGCGAAAACTGAAAAACCAAGTACAGGTACAGGGGAAAAGCATACGCAAACGGCCAGTCAGAAAAAAAGTGCCAGTCTCAAAGTGCAAGTGCCATCCACAAAGAAACAGACACTTATGGATCAGTATATAACAAAAAATAAGCTCAACGAAAGTCACAACAACACACTTACTAGGTTAAATTTCAAGTCATCAAATGCAGCAACAAGGCAGTCAGTAATGGAAAGATGGGTGAAAAAGGACGGGAAAAAAATGTGGAATTGGAAACATTTCAACAGAAGAAAGATATGAACCCACATATGGTAAAGCAAGCCATACATCAAACACGATGAATGCCATCCCTGGAAAACATGAGGTTTTTTTCCTACTAGATCAAATAGTGAGATACGTGGTGAAGCAAGAAATGATTTACTCCCTATTCCTAATATTAAATTACTCCATAAATGTTCAATCACTCTGACATAAACTAAATGAAACAGAAATAATGTTAAATGACCTAAATGATATTTCTGTTCTATGCTTTACAGAACACTGGCTCAAGCAAGATATGTTAGAGCAAACATACATTCCTCAGTTCAAACATACAAACATGTTTTGTAGGAAAATATCAATTTATGGGGAAACTGTGTATATTTTACAGAAAATACTGAATTCAATAGTGTAACTGAACATTATAAACTGTCCTGTGAAAAAGATAGAGGACTCTCTATAGATGAACTACCAAGGCAAAATACAGTTATTATTTGTGTATAGAGGCCACCAGATGGAGACAAAAAAGTGACTGAGGAACTCTTGGAAGAAATTCACTCTCCCAAGAAAAATATAATTATATGTGGTGACTTTCATATTATTTTCTCGAAATCAAATAAATTCAGAGGTGACATTATAAATCTACTACAATCATTTAACATCACTGCAACGGTAACTGAACCAACTCGAAAAACACCAACCTCTGTATCTATTATTGATCAGATCTTGATAAATATGTGCAAATATGCCTATAACATACAAGTTGTAAACACAGGTTTTAGTGATCACAATGCTCAAATTCTTGCAATGAATATTTCAGGACACTCAATTCCCAGTTGAATACAGCCCCTCTGTAAGGAATTTCAGTACAAAAAATGTGGAATATTTTTGTCCTCTCCTAAAGGGTGAAAGCTGTAATGATTCCAATGAGAAATATGATAAGTTTATGGCTACATTCAAACATTTTTTTAAAAATGGCTTTTCCCAAGAAAATGACTATGTTTAACTCTACTCAAAAAACAAGTAAGTGGATTACAAAAGGATACGGATATCATGTCAAAATAAAAGGAGACTGTATGAGTACTCCAAGTAAAATACTAATCCTGATTTAATTACATATATCAAAAGATACAAAAGAATACTAACATTAGTTATTTCAAAAGCAAAAAAAATATTGTGTAATTCCAAGAATAAAACTAAAGCAACCTGGTAAATTATAAGGAAAGCAATGGGTACTAGGCCAATTAATCACAGTACTAAGAGCTGATTAAGATAAAAGTAAACTCCCTGACCCCAAAGATGTGGCTAATGCTTTCAACAATTATTTCTCTAATATAGCACAGCAGTTAATAAATACACACCTTGACAAACAGCCAGCCAGTCACTCAGACGGAAAATTCATCCAAACACATTTTTAATTTATCCAGCAACACCTGAAGAACTGTCAAGAATCCTAAAAGAGTTACCTAGTAAACATTCAGTGGTTGTTGATGAGATATCAGATGTTATTATTAAAGCTAGCACAACATTTATTGTGGAACCACTAACAGACATAGTAAATTCATCTTTTGAGAGTGATGTGTTTCCAAATAATCTAAAACTGCAAAAGTAATACCTTTCCATAAGAAGTGATATTGCTAATTACAGGCCAGTTTCAGTATTGTCAGGCTGCAGCAAAATTGTGGAAAAAACGTTTCTTAGAAGATTAATAGTGTTCTTGAATAAAGAGGCGCTGATAAGTGACTCCCAACATGGGGTCAGAGTTGGAAAGTTAACTCAGACAGCAAATTTTGCCTTCTTAGATGAAGTATTAAAAGCAGTGGATGGTAAGCAACATGTGTCTGGGATATTTCTGGATCTAAGTAAAGCCTTTGATGTTATTGATCATGGCATTCATTTGCATAAATTAAGTAATTGAGGAATTAGAGGCCAGTTTGAAATGTGGCTCCAGTCTTACCTCAGTAATCATCAGCATATTGGAGAAATAAAACATAACGATAGTGAAACACAAAAAATTTATAGTTTTTACAGTGATGAAGAGAAAATGAAGTATGGAGTCCCACAAGTGTCAAGTTCTGGGACCTGCCATATTTCTGCTGTACATAAATGACTTGGCTAATAAAATACATGATGGAACCACCGTACTCTTTACAGATGACACTAATATTCTAATTAAATCACAGAACAAGGAAAATCTGCAAGAGGCTGCAATATCAGTTATGCATACCTTAATGCACTGGTTCACGACTAACAGGCTCACCATAAATTATGAAAAAATTGTGGCAGTTAACTTCCACGCCACACAGAACCTCCATCACTATCAACGAAAAAAATGTGTCAAAGGTCAGTTATACAAAATTTCTAGGCATTTATTTTCAGGCAGAAGTGGGAGATGCACCTAAACAATTTAAATAAGAGACTGAAATCACTGGTATATGCTGTTAGGATCCTCACTCAGAATACAAGCTGCTCATCAGTGCTGATAATGTACCATTGCAGTATACAGTCACTACTTATGTACGGGATAATTTTTTGGGGGAATTCCACATCTTCTGCAAAAACATTTAAAATACAGAAAAATTAACAGGGTGATTAAAAAAATTAAATGCAAGGATTCCTATAGTACCCTTTTTCAAACTCTCAAAATATTGCTGCTGCCTTGCTTGTATATATAAAAAATACTAATTTTCACAAAAGGGAGCATCTTAAAAAAGGAAAATCTCTTCAGACACAACGTATGAAACAGGTCTAGTGATCTATCATCAGAAGCCTTTAAAATGAACAGGAGCGACTGGAGAGAAGGATAAGAATTCTCAATATCTATTATGTGATATACAGTCGCACAGTAGATGGGTACCACAAATTTGTTGTGGAATGACATTACATCACTGTGGGAAGAATGTAAAGGTGCAGTTGATGATGAAAGAGCAAAAATTACAAATACCAACAGATGGGATTCATTGTTCTGTACATCTAGAACCAATTTGCACTACATTTTCAGGAACTGAGCTCCTGGTGAAATTGGTGGGAAGAATAAAAAGATTTTCTGAAGTTGTACACATTTTCCACTGTCAGCTGGAACTGTTTATGATGGAACTGAACAAGTATGGGAACTTTACTGCCAAGTATTTTGGTTAAGCCAAGGGCCAGGCTATTGTTGAATTTATGAAAGAAAAAGAAAAATATAAATTAAAATCAGAACATCTGGAATGGTTTGCATTCTTCACATTTTTTATGAACTCAGCTGCGAGTTGCCCACAGAAAGATATTACAAGATGAGAAACAACTTATTCCTGGTTTGATGGAGATGCATTTAAAAAGAAAATCATATTGTGGAAGGGACAAAGTCTGACAAAAAACACTGTCCATTACTCTAAGCTCACTAGCATTAAAGAAAACGTGAGGTTTGAAAAATTCATTATGGCCTTTAATTAACGGATATTTTCCTAAACATTTTGAGGACACTGCTAATCTTACATCCGTTTTTGAGCTGTTTTCAAGACCTTTTGCAGCTTCAGTTGCAAACATCTCAGTGCATGTGCAGGTGGGAGTGATTGATCTCCACTGTAATTCCCATTTAAAAGACAAATTCTTTGACATTAAAACTGTCTGGGAAATCTACATTGTTTGCCTCACGAAGACTTTCCATCACTCCATAATGACATTGCAAATGTGATCAAATATTTCAATCAACATATATGTGTGAAAGGCACTTTTTGGTTATGAAACTAAATAATTCATGATTATATAATTTGAAAGAGAAAAATCTGTGAAATTATTTGCATCTGTCTGTATGCTAAGTCTGTAGCAGACAAAAATTATATTATGTATGACTGCATCGCCATTTAAATGTGGTGCATTTGCAGTTTCCTCCTCTTTGCTCTCCTCATGCTCAGACAATGTGGTGCAGTAGTGTGGGAAGTTTGCAGCTGGACTAAGTGCTGTGGCACTCATGCCAGTGCATGGCTTGTGCCAAATTCTTGGTCGTCCCTGCCATACGGCAATTAATGATGGGCTTCTGTGTACTTAGATAAGCTTCCATTTTATGTGTGTGGCATTCTCACTGGAATTCAAACAGGGATGTCACATAACAGAACAACTTGCAGCACCCGAAGAAGATGACTGAGTTGGTCATCAAAATATTGTGAATAGAATGGAAATGGCAGCTCAACCCAACACCCAAAAGCACACTTTCAGTCGAGTACACAGAGGAAATCTGAGATGTCACATGTATACAGCAGAAAATCAGTATACCAATAAGAAGACAGTATAATACAGATAACACAGAAGCAATAGCTGTATTTTGTTTCTGCATTGTAGTGAGAACTTAGCAATTCCTGTACCTGGACATAAGTTAAGTGGCATCGCCAGGTTAGAGGCCCAACAGTCAGCTCGTAGCTCACGTCGCCCAGCTGAAACATGTGCCAATAGCTCCATTCCAAGACATGTCCCCCACAGTGGGAAGTAGTCACCCTGTCTATTCATCTCTTTGGCTACTTCATATATGTGCGCTCCAGCCTCTCCATAGCCACCAGGCCGGTCGAAATCTGTGACAAACAAAGATAGGACACTGAATATGGTCATATCAAATAGCTGAGAGTTTTTCCCCATCTTACAATAACATCTGTGCCTGAATAGTTCATATAATAATTGTTAATATATATTTTCTCTCTTCTTCCAATTTTTATTTACCACTGCTCAGTCTGTTCAGAAACAATACAAACCACTGAAACACTAACAGTCTGCTTCATGAGTTTCTCATGAATACATTTACTAGCAGGCCATATAGGAGGTCTCCTCCTTTCATGTAAATAATGCATTGTTTTAGCCTCAGCATTTTCCACAAAAACTCTAATTTACAGGACAGAAGTCATAGTACAATCACAGAAAAATTAGTGACACCAAAAATTTACACATGTCAACACTTCGCAAAACTACTAAACTTATGTTTTGGTTTTTTCTTTACATCTAGAGAAAACAACAAAGTAACAAGAAATTTGAAAATAAATGGGATATTATACCTCTGATGTGTCACAGATTTTAATACTGTCTCAAACCACAATATACACCGAGGTGACAAAAGTCATGGAATACCTACTAATATTGTGCTGGATCTACTTTTGCGTGGCATATTGCAGAAACTTGATGTTGGATGGACACAACAAGTCACTGGAAGTCCACTGCAGAAATATTGAGCCAAGCTGCCTCCATAGCTGTCCATAATAAGCAAAAGTGTTGCCAGTGCATGATTTTGTACACGAACTGACCTCTCAATTATATCTCATAAATTTTTGATGGGAGTCATATCAGATAATCTGGGTGGCCAAACCATTTGCTTGAATTGTCCAGAATGTTCTTTAAACCCATTGTAATCAATTGTGGCCCAGTGACATGGCCCATTGTCATCCATAAAAATTCCATTACTGTCTGGGAACATGAAGTCCATGAATGGTTGCAAATGGCCTCCAAGTAGCCGAACATAGCCATTTCCAGTCAATGATTACTTCAGTCCATTTAAATACAGCCCACACCATTTATGGAGCCACCACTAGCTTGTACAATGTATTGTTGATAACTTGGGTCCATGGCTTTTTGGGGTTTGCACCACACTTGAACCCTACTATCACTTCTTACCAACTGAAATTGGGATTCATCTGACCAGGCCACAGTTTTTCTGTCATCTAGGGTCCAACCAATATGGTCTTGAGCACAGGAGAGGCACTGTAGGTGATGTTGTGCTGTTAACAAAGGCACTTGCATTGGTTATCTGCTGCCATAGCCCATTAATGCCAAATTTCATCACGCTTTTCTAATGGATACATTCATCGTACGTCCCACATTGATTTCTGGTGTTATTTCACTCTGTGTTGCTTGTCTATTAACACTGACAACTCTACACAAGCACTTCTGCTCTCGGTTGTTAGCTGAAGGCCATTGGGCACTGCATTGTCTATGGTGACAGGTAATGCCTGAGATATGATATTCTCAGCACATCTTGTCACTGTGGATACTGGAATATTGAATTCCCTAACAATTTCTGAAATTAAATGTCCCGTGCCTCTAGATCCATCTACCATTCCATGTTCAAAGCCTATTAATTCCTACCGTGTGTGCTTAATCATGTCAGAAACCTTTAAATGTGAATCACCTGAGTACAAATGATAGCTCCATCAGTGCACAGCACCTTTTCACCTTATGTATGTGATACTGTTGTCATCTGACCATGACTTATCATCTCAGAGTAAGGTGGGCACCAGTAACACTGCAAGCAATACTTTGACATCCACTTTGGATGAAGTGATATTCAACCATTCCCCTACTACTCTGTCACAACAAATGGCCAGTAAGCATTGCTGGAAGGAATCAATAAACCAGATTGGTTAACATGTTGTTTGGATTGAATACAAGTGGTGTTCTTACACTGGCATAACAGTGCACGTATCGCATATGAGCCATGTGTCTGACATAAACTTGTTCAGTGGAAAATCTGGGATGGAATAACAACAACATGACTTATAATAAATTGTTCACTTGCATGTAAGGGGATTATCTAGTCTGTGGATTATTCATGCATGTTCCATGTAAACTGAAAACAGACTATTTTCTGATGTCAATCGGCAAACAAGTGTCAATGAAGTAAGTTAAAAGAAATTTGCAAAAGATAAGACAGAGAAAAGAAAGAAACATCTGTTGAGATTAAAACAAAAATTGCAATTTATTGAAGATTTGAGAAGGGGGAAACTGCTGCAAAACTAAGTGTTAATTACAGTATTGGAATGCAGACTGTTCGGGACATTAAAAAGAATAAACAGAAAATATAGGATTTTGTCAGGAAATGTAATTCGGTTACTGATGAATAAAAAGAGCAGAAGCTGACATTGTTTCAGGTGTGACGGGTGCTAAGAAACCTAATTTTTTCATGAAGCTATAGGGAAAATTTAATGCTTCACCTGAATGGAGTAGATTCAAACTATGTCTTGCGATTCATGAATGTACTTGTTATAACCTTTAATCACCAATAATTGCGTGGATATTCAAACACACTCACTTAGAAACAATAGCTGGTTACATGATAACAACTCAGTATCTCTTATTCGACTGCCATGCCGTGACATGCGGCCGGTGCCGTTCATAGCTAGGTGACGCTTCCGTACTCAGCCGAGTTGCGGAGCGCCTCTATCACAGTTTGCACGTACTGTTGTGGCGGCACTGTAAATGTCGTGGCACTGTCACAACACTTTTCCCCCCTTGAAAAAAAAAACACTCACTTCCTTGGAGACATGGACAGTGCGGAGACATCCATGGCCTCTTGTGAGGCCCCGAGAAGATCCTGCGGAGAGACACGAGAGTGTGGTCGAAAATGTCCAGGACGGAAGCTCGTGCGTGGAACGTGCCTCCTGGACGAGATGATGGGTGAAAACTCCCGAGCAGCATCCATAGGTGTCATGGACCTGGGGGTGTGCTCCAGTGAGATGGGTCCCGGAGAAGGCGGCGTCGCGACTGGGGCCGGTTCCGGCATACTCGGAAGCGGTAGCGACGTCGGCTGCAGCAACACGTACGGTAGATTGGCAGCAGCGACAGGACTGGTGTCTCGGGCTGGTGGAGGCGAAGGAAGGGGCGGTGGCACCGGCGTCGCCACCTCTCGTGGGCGCATCTGGTCATAATGGTGAACAACCATGCCGTCGTCCATACGTATTTCACAAAGCCGGTGGCCGCGAAGAGCCTTGACCTCCCCTGGAATCCATTTAGGGCGAGATCCATACCCTCGTGCCCACATGTCAGCGCCCACTGAGTATTTTCCCGCACTAGGGGACACAGCACAAGGCCTGACAGGGTGAAGCAGGTGCAGTAGAGTGCGCGGTTGGCGGCCATGCAACAGTTCAGCAGGGCTGCGATCACCCAGAAGCGTGAAGCGATAAGAACTCAGAAATTGCAGCAGAGCGTCATCTGTGGAAAAATCACTAAGGAATTTTTTCATCTGGCTTTTGAAAGTGCGGACAAGGCGCTCGACTCCACATTCGACTGCGGATGGAAGGGCGGTGCTGTAATATGATGAATCCCTTGTCCAGTACAAAAATCACGGAAGGCCTGCGAAGAGAACTGAGGGCCATTGTCCGTGACGATTGTGGATGGAAGACCTTCTAGCGCAAAGATTTTGGACAGAGCCAGCATCGTCGCCGCAGTGGTGGGCGACGGACATCGAACAACAAACGGAAACTTCGAGAAGGCATCAATCAACTGTAGCCAATAAGTACCGAGGAAGGGGCCGGCAAAGTCAGCGTGCACCCGTTCCCATGGCTGCGCCAGATCAGGCCACGGAGAGGGCATTGTATGAGGTGCAGCCAGTTGTGAAGCACACTGACCACACGCAGCAACCATGTGGGCGATGTCCGAATCAATGCCGGGCCAATAAACGTGCCTGCGGGCCAGGGACTTAGTCTGAGAAATACCCCAATGGCCTTCATGCAACAGTTTGAGAACATCTTTGTGAAGAGAGGCTGGCACCACGACCCGTGGAGATGCGCCATCCGTGGCCAGAAGAACAACACCATCACGAACAGACAGACAAAGGTGCAAGGCATGGTAGTTGCGAAGGAGATCTGATGCCCGGCCCTTGGTCCTGTCCGGCCAATCCCGTTGAACAAAACCGATCACCTGACGCAGGACCGGGTCCTGCGCAGTAGCCGACGCGACCTGCGAACCTGCAAGTGGAAAACCCTCGACCGCACGACGTTCTTCCTCATCAATGTGGAAACAGAGTAGTTCATCACGATCGAAAACCGGGTCGGGGCCCATCGGCAATCGGGACAATGCGTCAGCATTGGCGTGCTGGGCCATGGGGCGATAGTGAATCTCATACTGAAAACGAGACAAGTATAAGGCCCAATGTTGCAGGTGGTGAGCTGCCTTATCCGGAAGCGACGCCGATGGGCTGAACAGAGAGACCAGCGGCTTGTGGTCGGTGATGAGGTGAAACTTAGAACCATACAAAAAAACGCTGAACTTTTTAGAGCATAAATGATAGCGAGCGCCTCCTTTTCGATTTGAGAGTAACGCCGTTGCGCATCGTTGAGGATCTTGGAAGCATAGGCGATGGGTCGTTCCGACCCATCCTCATACCGATGGGCGAGAACAGCCCCTAGGCCATACTGTGACGCGTCAGTCACCAGAACCAAGTGCTGACCTGGACGGAATGTGGCAAGACAAGGCGCTGACTGCAAATGAGCCTTCAGGCGGACAAAAGCCTGCTCACACTCGTCGGACCAACAGAAAGGGACGTTTTTGCATAACAGCTGATGCAGAGGATGAGCTACCGCCGCCGCAGATGGAATGAATTTGTGATAATAAGCAATCTTGCCTAGAAACGCCTGAAGTTCTTTGACCATAGACGGCCGGAGTAGAGCGGTAATGGCTGCAACGTGCTGACGTAGAGGACGTATACCCTCACGGGACAAGTGGAAACCAAGATACACAATGAAGGGTTGGAAGAACTGTGACTTGTCCAGATTGCACCTCAACCCAGCTGAATGCAAAACCTGAATCAGGGAACGCAAATTGCGAAGGTGCTCCTCAGTGGAGGCCCCCGTGACAACAATGTCATCCAAATAGTTTATGCAGACGGGAATGGAAGCCGTGAGCTGTTCCAAAAACCGCTGAAAAATGGCCGGCGCGCTAGCGACGCCAAATGGTAACCGCTGGTACTGATACAACCCACAAGGAGTGTTGATGACGAGAAATTCCTTGGAAGAAGCATCCAACGGCAACTGATGGTACGCCTCCGATAAGTCAAGTTTGGAAAAGAACTGGCCCCCAGCGAGCTTGGTAAATAACTCCTCAGGACGGGGAAGAGGATAAGTGTCAATGAGGCTCTGAGCATTGATAGTGGCTTTAAAATCACCACACAATCGCAGACTCCCGTTTGGTTTAGAAACCACCACGATGGGCGATGCCCGTTCGCTGGAGGTAACAGGAAGGAGAATCCCTGAAGCTGTTAACCTGTCTATCTCAGCCTTGAAAGGTGCACGCAACGCCACCGGAATAGGGCATGCTCGGAAAAACTTAGGGTGAGCTGTAGGTTTAAGAGTAATGTGGGCTTCAAAATCCTTGGCACGACCCAGACCAGCAGAGAACACGGACGAAAATTCAGAACACAATCCATCCAGCTGTTGATATGGAATATCCTCAGATATGAGGCGCACATCATCATCAATGGAGAACCCGAACAACTGGAAAGCATCATAACCGAAAAGGTTTTCAGTGCCCACATGATCCACCACATAAAACGAACAGTAACAAACAACTTATTTGTTTGAGAAAGCACACAGTTAACATCCATGTCCGATGCCTCGTCCTCGTCAACAGGAACTTTAGGGGACTGACACACAGAAGCAATGTGGCCTTTTTTCCTGCAGGAATTACACGTGGCCCAACATTTTGGACACGTGGCCCTGTCATGCTGTACGAAACAACGTGGACAAGAAGGAAGTGCGGAACGAACCTGCTTCTGTGGTTGCTGTTTTCGCTGCGTGCGTTTCGGCCCAACGCGACGTTGTTTACGCGAGTGAACCGCCGCCACATCTTCTTCGTTCTCCTGTGAAACAGGCAAATTGTCCGTGTCGAAAGTTGACTGTACAGCGCCTACATCACACCACGCATCTATTTGCGCGCCAGCAGTGTGAGACACTTCAAAGGATTGAGCGATGCTTAGAACTTCCGACAATGTCGGGTTTGGGAGTTGTAGGGCACGTTGCCGAACTTCTTTATCAGGAGCAAGCCGTAGAATAGCATCCCTAACCATTGAATCAGCATAAGACTCATGATGAGTGTCCGTGACAAACTGACATTTCCTACTCAGACCGTGTAGTTCCGCCGCCCAAGCCCGGTAAGATTGATGGGGCTGTTTACGACACCGGTAGAACGCCACGCGGGTGGCAACGACGTGGGTGTTTTTCCGGTAATAGTTAGACAATAAGTCACACATTTCTTGGAAGGACAGAGAGGCAGGTTCCCGCAGAGGGGCTAACTGAGATAGCAGCTGATAGATCCGTGGGGAAATCCAAAATAGAAATAACGACTTACACATAGGAGCGTCGACGACGCCGAAAGCGAAGAAGTGTTGCCGCAAACGCTTCTCATAATCCTCCCAGTCTTCAGCGGCCTCGTCGTAAGGAGGGAATGGAGACAGAGAAGAGGAAGACAGACGATGAGTAAGCGACATCGACAATGCCTGAATAGCAGCCGTCAGCTGCGTTTGTTGTTCAATGAGCGTTTGCATAAGCTGTTCCATGTCTGCCCCGTCACAAACACACAAATCCACAACGCAGTGAAAATATCCCATCCTCGTCGCCAAAAAGTGTCATAACCTTTAATCACCAATAATTGCGTGGATATTCAAACACACTCACTTAGAAACAATAGCTGGTTACATGATAACAACTCAGTATCTCTTATTCGATTGCCGTGCCGTTTCGTGTGGCCAGCGCCGTTCGTAGCTAGGTGGCGCTCCCGCGCTCAGCCGAGTTGCGGAGCACCTCTATCGCCGTTTGCGCGTACTGTCGTGGCAGCACTGTAAATGTCGTGGCACTGTCACAACAGTGCTGTGGAAGGAGAGTGGCTTAGTTCAAACATTGCCGCAGCTGATTCCTTGTGAGAAGAGATTCAGAAATTTGTGGAAGAAATGAATTTGACACTGGACCAAACGTAAAAAAGTGATCTGTACTGGAAATGTCTCTCAACCAGAACCCTTTCTTTTAAGATCAAAGTTCTTGCTCCTGTCTCTAAAGGACACAATGCAATTTTCTGCACTGCTAATGCTTCTGGGAATCATAAAGAGAAATTACTAGTGAAAAAAAAAGGGCAAGCAGCATTTGGGGATATCACAGCTAAGGATCTGTTGGTGCATTGTTAAAACCAAAAAGGAGCATGGATGGATGGTGAAAATTCCAAAACTGGTATCACACTCATTTTGTACTACAAGTTCAGCAATTTCTAGAAGGGAAAGGATTGCCTCAGAAGGCTGTTCTGTTGCTTGACAATGCCCCTCCACATTTCAATCAGAGGATTCTCATATCTGATGATGGTCTCATTGTAACTAAGTTTTTACCTCCTAATGTGACTACCATTATGCAGCCAACGGACCAAGGTGTGACTGCCTCAGTAAAATGGTGTTGCCAGGCTGGTCTACTGAGAATGCTAGTTGTTGAGGATGATTCAGTGGCATTCTGGAAGATGTTGCCAATTCTAGATGCCATAATGGGATTTCTAATGCCTGAAAGGAATTCCAGCCACATACATTAGTTCTATACACCTTCCAGATATAGAAGAAAGTGGTTTTCAAGGTTTCAGTGGTGAAGAAAGAACAACTGCACAAATAATGAGTCTGGTAAGAGGTGTAAATGGTTTTGAAGATGTCGATGAAGAAAACTTAAATGAGTGAAGACTGACACAAGTGAACTCAGTACATGAGTGATGCTGAAATTGTGGACCCTGCTGCATGAAAGTTTGGATCCTGCTGCACAAGAAAACAACAGTGAATGTGAAAGTGAGGATGAAGATAGTGACCTAGTCAGTCACTGTATCACATAGTAATGTGTTGATGCTCTTCTAGATTATATGGACCACAGGGGGTTTCAGTACAGGGACATTATTGCTTCAAGAAAAATTTGAAATGCTGTGCAAAAAAAATTGTCAACTCCTGTCAAAAGCAGACCTACACCACAGAATATTTTAAGAAATAAAAATAGGCCTACAGTATCTCTGCACAGAACTTGTATAAATTTTGCACAACAAATACACGTTTTAAAATGTCTCGTGTAAATGCACAGTGCACACACACACACACACACACACACACACACACACACACACACACACACACATGGCCACTGATATTCCTTGGCACTGTGGCTCCACTGAGCTGAGAAGCAATCTCGGCTGCTGTGGGTGGCGAGTGTTCAAAACAGGTTTGGAGGGGAGAGGGGAGGGGATAGGATAACAGGGTAGGGGTGAGGAAAGATTCTGTAGTGCTGCCTGTGGGACTGCAAATGTGTGGCTGAGACAAGATGGTGGGCCGCTAACTGCAGCCTCAGGATAGCTATGCTGAGAAAAAGTGCATCAAAAGGAAAAGGACAATGCAGTTGATATGGGAGGATAGAAGTTGTGTGTATAGCTGATATGGGAGCAGGAAGGGGATGGGGGACAGAGATAGTGAAGGTTGAGGTCAGGGGGTTATGGGAACCAAGGTTATTTTGCAGGAAGAGTTCTGACCTGTCCAATTTATAGAAGCTTTCCTGGGCTGTACAGGTGAGAACACTCTCTGCAACATGAGTTCATTAGATCCATATTGTGTATACAAGGACAGATGCAAAATAGATAAGGTGATGGGAAACTGTTTCTGTGCCAGAGTAGTGTCTTCAGAGTTAACACGCAATCAATTATGTGGCCACTGCTGTCTCCTGGCTGGACCTATGAGATGGGAAGTAAAGGAAGGAGAAAACCACACAGAAAGACACACTGAGACAGGAAGACAGTATTGAGAAATGAATGATAACATTCTGCTGCACTGTCTGACATTGGCTTGATTAAAATATCATTTTATTTTTGCCTACATTACTGTGCAGCTTCATCAGTGTAGCCATTTTGAAATAATTGTCATATTATATGCTAAGCATGTTTTTTAAAGACAAATATACAAATTATGAGACAGCAATTGAAAACACTTGAACCTGGAAGAATATTTTGAGTATTCTTATAGCTTCAAGCATTTCTAAAATTTAACTCATAATTTGCAGGTTTCTTCTAAAAATCATTCTTAGCTTTCAGTATGGCAATAATTTGAAAGTGGCTACACCAGAAAAAGGCATAGTAATGAATGCAAAAGAAAATTATAATTTAATCCAACCAATGGTAAGCTGTGCTATAGAATTATCATCACGATTGTTTGTAGTAACTGTGAACATTGTCACAACTAAAATATTGAACACAGGACAGGGTGCATCGACATTAATACTGCATGATACTGTAAGACCATTTGGTTGTGGTATGGTAATTTTAACTCACTGATTACATAATATATCAACAAAAATAATCAAATTTTTAAAAATTTTATGTAGTTGGATAGATAAAAATCTACTCACGAAGTGGCAGCAGGAGAACACACATATAAAAAAGCTGTTATGTATACACCACTTTGGTTTAGAGATATTGATGACATCTTTGCCATATGGACTCATATTCCTGGAATCTCTACATACATTCTCCCAACTAAATTTCACATGGTCATATTCCGAATCCCACACCATTTTCCTTGATGCTGATCTCATCCTCACCAAAGGACAGTTACACACATCTGTCCACATTAAACCTGCTAACAAACAACAGTACCTGTATTTTGACAGTTGCCATCCTTTTGTGTCGAACATTCCCTCCCACACAGCCTTGGTATTTGAGGGAAACATATTTGTTCAGGTGCAGTCCCTTTACAGCAATACATCACCATTGTCAACTCAGCCTCCACTGGATGTAATTACCCCACCAGTCTGGTTCAAAAACAGATTTCCCATCATCACATCCAGTCTGGTAATACTGATCCCTTCAAAAAAATGACTTACGAGTACATCACTATTCATTCAGTACTATCCCGGTCTTACTGTATTAATCAGTTACTTCTACAAGGCCATGACTTCCTAAAATCATGCCCCGAAATGAGGCCCATCCTGTCTGAGATTTTGCCCACCACACCTAGAATAGCTTTTCATTGCCCTCCCAATTTCTGCAGTATTCTTATCAGACCCTATACTCCTTATGCATTCTTCTCCCTGCCCTATGGTTCCTACCCCTGTGGCTGTCCCCACCCGCGTATGCACACTCCTACCATCACCTATACCAGCACTGTAACTGGCAAAATATATAGTGTCAAAGGGAGAGCCACTTGTTAAATGACACGTCATATATCAGCTGTTATGTAAACACTATTCGGCCTTTTGCATCAGCAGAACTACCACCAAGCTATCAGCTAGGATGAATGGGCACAGACAGAGGATATATACCAGCAACACACAATATCCTTTTGCAGAGCATGCACTACAATATGACAGTCATGACCTTGATGCCTGTTTCACCACACATGCCATATGGATTCTTCTCCCAGACACCAGTATCTCAGAACTCTGTAGGTGGGAACTGGTGCTACAACATGTACTTGGTTCTCACCATCCATCTAGCCTTAATTTTCAGTAATTTCTTCAATCTCAGCATTTATTTCTTCACTCCATTTCAGTTTTCTATGTTTTTAATTTTCTGACTTGTCTATTTTTTGCCATCCCCCTCCCACTTCTATCACATACAATGCACTTAGCTTTTCATTCTTATTAACTCATGCACAGTGTTTTAGCAGTAATCTCTGTCTTGCATATTACCTACATTCCACCTTTAGGCTCTCAAGTTTTCAAATGTTGGCCAGTGCAGTCCCCAACAATCAAGACTTTCCTTTTCATCCCATCTGGTAAATCCCCCCTGACCTGGGGTTCTGGGTGGCTTTTTCCGAACCCACCCTCTTTCCTAAATCTTTCCAGTACTTTTACTTCACCCCTCATCCTTTCCCTTCAACCCTTCTGCAAGAAAAAGAAGAAGCCAGTGGCTCCAAAAGCTTGCATATGTACTCGTAATACCTTCTTTATCTGTGTTTTCCTGTCACCACTCAGTGAGTAGATTTTTTACCTATCCAACTGATTACATAATATGAAGTCTCAACATTGGAAATTTCAACATACACAATCAGAACTGTCTGCTTAAATTTATATAATGTAATGGTTTAAACAAACAGGCATTCCTGGCAAGTTTACCATTTCTTACCCATTATTGGACTTTGTAAGGTGAAATATTTTATTTCGATAAATGGTTTAATTGTTGCATGATATGTTGAGTGATGTTGATTATCATCATCATCATCATCATCATCACCATCACAATCATCATCACCACCACTAGAATTGTCATTTTGATATTTGTATTCAGTGTGGTTGTTCTCAAAAAGTTTTGGATATTTAGAGATACATTCCATGGGTATGTGTTACAAACATGGAGATTCAATGAAATAAAAATAAATATCACAAATTAGAACAAGATATTTAAGTGAGAGGATATTGAAGTTGGGTAAATGTTTCATGGATTTTTAGCTACACTGTTTCTGTATATAAGCTCAAGCTCTGTCTCCATAATAAGGAGTTACCTGTAGACCATGTGATAAAATGATGACAACAGAAAAACTCACTGAATGCTTGAGATTACATACAAATCTGGTATGGCAAGAAATCTGTGACACATTCCAAGAATGATGCCATGAACACTTGAAGTGTTTATCACCTTCCATGTGCTGTAGGGGTATAATTTTTAGCAAAGTGCCTTTGTTAAGGTGATCATAGCACTTAAAAGTCAGTCATTGAACCAATGACTTCCAGAAAAACCTTTGACCCAGTTACACATTATCAACTTCTTTGAAGATTTTTAGAGAAAAATTAGTCAATACATTGTTCTAAATAGGGATACAGTTTCAGAAGTGCAAGTAATATTCAGTGCACTTCAAGATGCTTCAAGACTGACAGCTGACACTCAATATAGGCAAATATAACACAATGTACATGAATAAATGAGGAGATATCATACTGTTTAAGCTCACCATAGTATAGGAACCAGTCAGCTGTGTCCCAATAACACTGACATCAATTTGGCATGCAATGTCCTATATTGACAACTCTTTCTGCTGTTAAGACTCAGATAAGAGCTGCATAATTTGGCAAGGGGTTCTTTGGTTCTTTATCCAACACATGAGTACTACTGAAATTATCAATGCTTCCCAAAGGCAGACAATGATAGAAAGATGTTAATCTTTACTGAAAGGCATCTTAGTAAATTTCAAGAAGTGGACACTCCAAAATTACTGAATAAACTCATTATATTTCTCATAACAATAGGAAAATTCACTCCATAAAAATATGAAATTGTGAGACAGAGTTACTCACTAGTATTTCACTTTAGCAAAAGAAAGGTTTTAGTACTGCTGATAGACACATTTAAAAGAATATGACACTAGCCAGCTTTCTGGATTTGTTAGTTGCTTCCTCGAGAAGGACAAAGGGCCAGGTTGGGGAAAGTTAAAAATAAAGTGTAGATCAGTCAGACAACAAGAAGACATTCCATTCTAACCTTCTCCAACCTATCCCTCTCTCCTCCCTGATTATGAAACTAATTTTCCAAAAGCTAGGAGGTGTCATGTTCTTTTAAATGTGTTTATTAGAAGACATTTCCTGAAAGTAAATTATGGCCAGCAATTCCGTCTTATAATTTAACTGCCATTTTTCATAGGACTCTTATAGTATGACCATGAAAGTAATATTAAGTAAATTGAAGGTTATTTGGAGATAAAGTAACAGTCTTTTGGAAGCATCAGGTGAAAACTAAGGCAGAATGTAGGGGGAGGATTGGAGGATGGTATGATATTGGTACACTACCCTCTGCCATGCACTGCACAGTTGGTTGTTCACCATAAATGTAGCTGTACGTGGAACTAGACACTATCAGTTTGTTCAGACAGGTGTACAATAAGGAATAGTTACAGGTACAAGTTTATGTCTTTGCTTTGACTGCAAACGAAACTAGGAATATCATGTAATTCACACTATGAAAAATAGGGCTCACCTGCTCCTTATTTAAGAACACTTTCTCATGCTGGTGACCAGAAGATCACCAAGACAGCCTATTTTTCTCACGTGTACACATTATCTGTTATGGAATCATTACTTAAGGGATCAATTCTCTCACTCATCATTACCCAGAAAAGAATCACTGGTAGGGCAAGTCTAACAACTCTTTTGCAGCTAAGCACATTAGATAATATTGAGAGAAATATTAACTGGATGCTGGTACTGTAGTAAAGGAGAACAATGTAACTGTGCTTGGTCATTACGGATTAGATGAGGATTACTTGATACTGCTTGTTAATGGCCAGAATTTTGAGTAATATTAGTTTTCTGCCTTTATATCCTCTATGGAGAATACCACATTTAATATCATAAGAATGACATTCGTCCAGAGCACGTTTAGCAAAAGTGGAATCTTCCTTTTTTAGTCTCCAACATCTTTCATGCTCAGTCAGTCTAGCACAGAGCTGTCCAATGTATGTGACCAGCAATGTGGCATGTGGCCACGAAGAAACCAGCCCACAATAGCCCAGACACAGCAGTAAGTGGTGCCTGTCTGCTAATCTATTAGTTGTCCTCTTCCACGCCTCTTCCCTACCATGGGTTTCTCCACACGTGACTCATTTGTGTGCCAGATTGGCCACACAGGTGATGTGCGGTGGTGTCCTCACCCACAATCACTCGCTTTCTTTGGTTCAGTTCAGAAAATCAGTCAGACTCAGTCTGTGCTGTTGCAGTGGTTGGGCACTGCTTATCATTTAGCTCCCAAGGTCACATATTTCCCACTGTTCACATATGTCTGATTAAAGGTATGTAAATATACATTTTTTTTTTAAAATTCAGGAACAAAGTCTAATTAATTAACATACTAGCTCCAAAAGTGACATATGCGTGTGGTGCAGTGTGGGTGGGTGTATGTGTGACTGTGTGTATGTCATTATAATGGAGTCATGTTGCTCTTGAGGTCTACAGTCCAAAGACTGGTTTGATGCACCTCTCCATGCATCTCTATCATGTGCAAGCCTCTTTATCTCCAAGTAACTACTGCATCCTACATCCTTCTCAATCTGTTATTGTATTCATTTCTTAGTGCCCTCTAAAATTTTTACACCCATCCCTATACTACCCTCCAGTACTAAATTGGTGAACCCTTGATGTCTCAGAATGTGTCCTATCAACTGATCCCTTCTTCTAGTCAGATTGTGCCACAAACGTCTTCACTCTCCAATTCTACTGAGTATCTCCTCATTAATTCCATGATCTACCTATCTATTCTTCTGGAGCACCACACTTTAAAAGTTTCTATTCTCTTCTTATCTAAACTATTTATTGTCCGTGTTTAACTTCCATACAAGGCTACACTCCATACAAATACTTTCAGAAAAGACTTCCTGACAGTTAAGTCTATACTTGATGTTCACAAATTTCTCTACTTTAGAAATGCTTTTATTGCCATTGGCAGTCTACATTTTACATCCTCTCTTCTTCAACCACATCATTATCTTGTTGCCCAAATAACACATCTCATCTACTACTTTATGTGTCTTATTTCCTAAACTAATTCCCTCAGCATCACCTGATTTAATTCAACTACATTCCATTATCTCATTTTGCTTTTGTTGATTTTGATCTTATACCCTCCTCTCAAGACAATGTCCATTTACATTCAATTACTCTTCTAGTCCTTTAATGTCTCTGACAGAATTACACTGTCATCAGCAAATCTCAAAGTTTTTATTTCATCTCCCTGGACTTTAATTCCTATTCCAAATTTTTCTTTTGTTTACCCAGGACCTTGTTTCAAATTAGATCTTTCAGTGCTCTGTCAAATTCTTCTTGCAGTATCATATCTCCCATATCATCTTCATCTACGTTGTGTTCCATTCCTACAACACTGCCTTCAAGTACATCTCTCTTTTACAGACCCTCTATACACTCCTTCCCCCTTTCAGATTTCCCTTCTTTGCTTAGGAATGGTTTTCCATCTGAGCTCTTGATATTAATACATGTGATTCTCTTTTCTCCAAAGGCATCTTTAATTTTATTGTAAGCTGTATCTATCTTTCCTCTAACGATACATGCTTTTAAATCCTTATGTTTGTCCTCTAGCCGTTCCTGCTTAGCCGCTTTGCACTTCCTACCAACCTCATTTTTTTAGACGTTTGTATTTCCTTTTCGCCAGCTTCATTTACTGCATTTTTATATTTTCTCCTTTCATCAATTAAATTCAATTTCTATTATGTTATCCAAGAGTTTCTACTAGACCTCATCTTTTTACCAATTTGATCCTCTGCTGCCTTCACTATTCATCTCCCAAAGCTACCAATTCTTCTTTGGCTATATTCCTTTCCCCTGTTCTTGTCAGTTGTTCCCTAATGCTCCCTCTGGAACTCTCTACAACCTCTGCTTCTTTCTGTTTATCCAGGTCCTATCTCCTTAATTTCCTATATTTTTGCAATTTCTTCAGTTTTGATCTACAGTTCATAACCAATAAATCGTCGTCAGAGTCCACATCTGCCCCTGGAAATTTCTTACAATTTAAACTCTGGTTCTGAAATCTCTGCCTTACCATTATATAAGCAATATGAAACCTTCCAGAGCCTCCAGATATCTTCCACATATACAACCTTCTTTCATGATTCTTAAACTGAGTGTTTGTGATGATTAAATTATGCTCTGTCCAAAATTCTACCAGGCAGTTTCCTCTTTCATTCCTTTCCCCAAGTCCATATTTTCCTATTATTTTTCCTTCTGTTTCACTTCCTTCTACCAAATTCCAGACCACATCACAATTAGATTTTCATCTCCCTTAACTACTTGCACAATTTTTTTTCTCATCATACATTCCTTCAATCTCTTCATCATACATAGAGGATATTGGTCTGTAGTTATGTGGTCAGTTCATTTACCTTTCATGTATACATGAGTCACCTGCACTTTTTTCAGTCACTTGGGATTTATCACTGAGCAAAAGAGTCACAATAAATCACAGGGATTCCACCTGGATCTGGTGACTTATTTGTTTTCAACTCCTTCAGTTGCCACTCTACACCACATGTGCTAATTTCTGTGTCCTCCATGTGGGAGTCTGTATGACAGTTAAATGATGGTATGTTTGTACAATCCTCCTGCATGAATGATTTCTTAAACATGAAGTTCAAAACTTCAACTTTCCTTTTGCTGTCTTCTATTGCTGACTATTCAACAAGTCTGTGAATAGAAGCTACTGAACTGTTTAGTGATTTTAAGTACAACAGTAATTTCCTTGGGTTCCCAACAAGTTCTTTTGCTGAGATATGATGTTGGAAGTTGCTGTGTGCAACACACTTTGATCTTCTTACAGGCACCTGAATTTCTATTAACTTTTGCCTGTCAACAATTACGTCCTCATTTTTTTTACCAAGAGTGCAACAATCTCCGTTTCTTCAGTATTTGCTGAACTTAATTATTAAAGCATGGAGTGTCCTTTCCATCCTTAACTCACTTATTTGGCACATATGTCTCCAGTGCATGCTTCAAATCAGTTTAAATTTTGCCCTCTATGTCTGTCAAACTGGAGCTACGTGATATCCATTCATTGTCTAAGTGGAATGCTAACAACTGCTTATCTGATTTTTCTAGCACAAACACTCTCCTGGTCTTTCAGGCAGATTTATTAACTTTAGTAATCCTCATTGCTATGATGACATTATTATCACTAATCTCTGTCTCTATACTGACACTGTTGATAAACTCAGGCTTGTCAGTAGCTACGAGGTCTAAAACATTTCCATTGCATATGGATTGTCTAACAAGTTGTTCAAGGCAGTTTTTGGTAAACTTGTTCAGAAATACTTCACAAAACTGTCTGTGTGTACCACCTGCAGTGAATCCAGAGACATCCCAGTCTATACCCACTAAGTTAAAATCACTTCAAATTAAAATTACATGATCAGGGTATTTCCGTGCTACTAACAATAGACTTTCCTCTGATGATGTTAGAACTGTCACAGTAGAATCAGATGGCCGGTAAAAACATCCAACAATTAACTTCATTCCATACTGACCTGTTAAATGTGCCCAGGGAACTTCACTGTCACACTCACTTTCGACCTCAATGGAGACAATATTTTTGTCAACTGCTACGAACACCACCCCTCCTATGGCATCTAATCTGTCCTTCCTATATATGTTCAATGACTGGATAAATATTTTGAAGCTTGCTTCTTTAGGTCACTAGTTTATTATGAACACTTAAACAATTTACTGTTAAAATTTTGATAGGAGAAATGTCTCTACTTAGCACACGATCTGATTTCACTTTCTGCATATAGACTGGCGAGAGTTCATCAGAGGACATCATACTACTGCCTAGGCTAAAAATCACTGATGTGCACTCCACAAGTACTCCAAGTCCAAAACTAGCTGCTTCTTTTGTGTGGTGCACCTCTCACCTATCAAGGGGAATCCTACAACTCTGCACATTATAATGTGGGTCCAGAAATCTGCAGCCACAACTGTCACAGAACTGACACAGCCTCTCATTGAGACCTTACACTAAGCTCCAAAACACAGGATCCTGATCACCCCCAGGTACAAAGCAGCAAGTTGTTTGCTTTGCTTGCACTTTGTGAATGTGGCCAACAGTCTTCGCCACTTCTCTGAGCCACTCTGTAGGGACTGACGCATCACTGGTGCTGACAAGAGCAACAACTTTCAGACTAAAGAACCCCACATCTTTGATAGCTGCAGGCATGGCCTCCTTCACATCTTGGATGAGCCCCCCAGCAGATACATGGAGTGCATATTGGAATAGTTTCCAGATCAGGACGCTATTTCCCTAAGGGCCTCCATAAAACACCTAACATTGGAGCTCTGGATAACTAGTAAACCTCTCCTCCATTGTGCCAGCTCAGACCCTGCTGAAGGGGTGGCCACCTGTCCGCTCATAGAGTGAATTGGTGAGACTCTCTACCTCAAGTGACACTAGCATGTAACAACTGGCCATTCACTTTGCAATGAGCATTGGGTACAATGGAAGATCCTCAACAGCAGAGCCCATGGGCGAAACAAGCGACATCTCAAATGTTCCAAGCGACTCGCCAGTTTCTCCACTGCCACCAGTCCTGAGGCAGCAGCCTGGAGATAGCTGATAATGATTCTGAGCATCTCCAGCATTCGTGAACTGTGGCCAGTTCCTCCTGCATCCGTACACAGCACGTTACTACTAACTTGAGAATTAAACTATAGAACAAGTTGAATTGTGGCTAGTCCCCTGGCACTTGACCAATGGAGGCTGGAGCTGATTGAGTTGTTGTCAACAGTTAATGGCCATCCAAAAACAAACAAATAAATGACTGCTGCAGTACAGACTGTGTGAATGTACACTTTACTGTTACTAAAACATGTTACTCTACCTCTAAAATGCAACAACACACAATGAATTTATCAATTAAACTTTACAAGCACACAAAAGTGCTGAAAGAATTTAAGAATTGAGCTGAGAACACGCACAGAAAAGCTAAATATGCAACTTGCTGGTTTCTTGGTATTTCATTAACAAATGCTGATGGCTGAATGGCTGTGGCTGATGGTTACTGCCCATCCAAATTAAACAAATGAAAAATGACAACTGTGCAGATGAACAAGTTACCATTACTAAAATGAGACACTATAACTCTCAAATACAAAAATATGCAATGAATTCAAGAATGAAACTCTGCGAGTACACAAAAACATGAAAAGAATTTAAGAATTAAACTGAGAACATGAACAGAAAAGCTAAATATGCCACTTTGAAGTCTCTTGGTGCTTCAACAATGAAGGCTGAAGGGGATGTACTTGTCTACAGCTCAGTCTCATCAACTCTCCATTCCCCACCACTTTGCCCTCCCCTTGTCTGTTCTTTCCTAACAGCCACAGTCAGTTTCATTTCATGCTTCTCCTCTTTCAGTATGCTTTCCACTTCTGATAATACTAAACCTGCTAAACGAATCAATATCATTCTTAATATTATCTACTATTATTATTATTACTTATTGTAGGTATTATTATTAACGCAAATTATTACTGTGATCATTATGTAATGTTTTCTGGTATGTGTTGCTCCCTGTGAAATGTAAGAGAGGGCTGTAAGACTCTAACCTGGTCAGGTTAAATAATCAATAGACGAATAATTGCTGTTTCATTTCAAGCATGAAGCAGTGGACACATTTATCACCCATAGTAATAATTAGGTGAAAAAATTAATTAGATTATTTTTAAAACTGTCCAAACATTGTTGGTAAGTTTGATTTTGCTATTGTTTATATAAAATATTTCATAATCTTACTTCAAATTTGCTTATAGCATGATTTATTTTATACACTTTTAATCAAAAAATTTTCAACACACACTGAGTGTTTCTTAGAATTTCATCTGAGGTTGCAGTTTTAGTATATCCTTGGAGTGTATCCTCTTCAAGTGAAGCAAGGAAATGTTTGAATTCAGCCAACTATTTCTTAGCTGTTGAAAATGGAATAGAAGAGTCCTTATAAAACTTCACCAACTTTGGATGAATTTCTGTTGAGGTACAAACCATCCAAACACAAGAGTTTGATGATTGCATAGTATGCATATACCATTTATGATGAAATACACAATTTGACAACTTTGAAAACCATATAAATAAAAGTGTTCTGCATATAAAGTTATCATTTTACATGTACAAACATAACAAAAACCAAGATTCATATGTATCAGCAACATCTCAATGTCAGGATATAAATGTTTTACGTTGCCCCTTTTGCATATGGCAACACTAAATTGGCACTTTTTCTCTACTGATTAGTTCCTTTTGAATGAATTGTTTTTCAACAATTTTTAGCAGCATTAATGGCATACCTGGTCCTTACTCCAACAGCTGATGATCTGTCCTTCAAATAAGTAACAAGCAAAAAGTCTAGTGTCTTGAATGTCTAGTTTATGTAAGAACAACACCTCTAGCCTTTGCCCATCAGACTTATACGATAGCTTAGATTGCGTTTTGAAGATGGTTTTTTAAATATCAGGCTGACAGTGCAATTGTATGATTTATAGAGAAGAAGGAAGTTTAGGGTTTAATATCCCATTGACATCAAGGTCATTAGAGATGGATGCATGTTTTATATGTCCATGGTGGTATTACCTAAAGTGTTTGGTGATATTTGTACAGATATTCTGTCAGTCCTTTGAGATACCTGCTTTGCTAGTGGATACTAGGTGACATATTACATGCAGACACCAATGGTGGGTGTAACAAAGTCATCTGTCAGTACAATCCTTTACCTCTTCCCATGGTTTCCCTTCTCTGATGACAAATTCCTGTACATCACCCATATTCTGTTGCATCAACGTAATAATAGAATATTCACAATTATTGTGTCACTTCACCTCAAGAAAGCCAGCCTATGACCACCTATGGAATTCTGGTCTCCTCTTCCAAATCTTGAATATGCTCTTTCACTTGCCTATCATTTAAAATCATTAACAATATCAGTCCTCGCATATTCTGTCCCACCGCACGTTTGCCCAAAGGCTCTGCTCTCCCTGTTCACTTGTAAATCCTATAGACCATCGATAATTCTACACTACATCCTACAGTATGTCAATGAAACACTTTCCTAGTAATCCACCAGAAATCTTAACATTACTTCTAACTCCATTTTAGTCAGTTTATCTCTTGGTGCAACCTGTGGCTACTCACGATAAACCAAGAAATTTGTACATGATGATTACCTTCAGCTTCTGTTCCAATGATTTCTTATTACTATCCTACTGAATGTGCTACGATGCAAAAACACCTTGGACTGATCCTTGATTGTAAACTGATTTGGAAACACCACGTACTAACCATTCATCAGGATGTTTGCAATACACTAAAACTACTAGCTGTCTGAACATGAGGATTGTATCTCTCCACCAATCATCACACTCATTTAACCTTTATCTAATCTATCCCCTCACAAGTCAATGTCACCCACAAAATGACGCTGATAAATCATCAAAATGGAAGGTAGTACACAACAATCGTCAAACATTCAGCACTAAAACATCGTCTACAGCAAACGTTTCGAGGTTTGAGAATGTAAACAATTTTGATGTACTTTGTTCTAGTAATAGTCTCACAGAAAGTGAAAACAATCGTAAGAAGAGTGTACAGGTAAACTATTGGAAAAAAGTTAGGTTTGATCTCCCAAAGCCACAAAGTTCAGTTAATAGCAATGAAAGTGGCAGTGGCGTGATCCAGTCTGCTGTGAGTGAAACATCAACAAATCGTATTCACATTTTCGCTGATAGTCATGGTACAGGCATGGCTGATACAGTGAAAAACAGTTTTAATGGTGCTGATGTTTATGGAGTTGTGAAATCAGGTGCTATACTTCAAGAAGTTGTAGCGGGATGTGATCCTGAAAAAGTAAAAAAACGAGTGTGTGATTTTAATAGGTTGCTCAAACAATGTTGCCTGCAGCGAAGGGAATGATGTCATACAGTCGCTCAGGAAAAAAATATCGGCACTTCATCAGTCTAAGGTATTTGCTGTGAACATTCCAAAGAGACATGACTTAATCCCACAGTCCTGTGTAAATGAGGCTATCTCACAAACGAACTCTAAATTAGCAAAGTTGTGTAAGCATTTTAACAATACTTGTGTTGTGGATACAAGCAGTTTTGGACGAGAATTATTTACATAACATGGTATGCACCTGAAGAGATCAGGAAAAAAGCATTAGGTACCCTTTTAAAAACAAAAATATTGGAAGCAGTCCACAAATGTACCCCAAAGTTGGAACCAGTCACACTTAAATGGCTCCAGCCATCAAGTCAGACTCAGTTTCAAACTCAAATATTTCAGGAAATTGTTAGTAATGAATGTACTGCTTCTGTAGCTTCAGGTAATTTTTTAGGCAAAAGTTTATATCTGCATCTACTTCCAAAGCAAATGACAATTTTTCACCAAAATGAGGGACGACATGGTAATAAAGTAAATGACATTACTGTTCTGTTAGAGGAACCACAAGGAATAAAAGATACTGATGTATTATGTTTTAGTGAACATCATGTGAAAGATATTGAAAGGTTGCAGCTAAGTGGTTACTGTCAGGCAGCGCATTACTCTAGAACCATCATGGAAAAAGGTGGAGTGGTAATTTATGTAAAAAACAACATATCTTACAATGAATTAGATTTAAAGAGCCATTGTATAGAGCAACAAATTGAAGTATGTGGCTTGAGATTACTGTAAATGACTTCACGGTTCTAGTGTTAGCACTATATAGATCTACCTCAGGGAATTTGAATGTATTTCTTAAGCACTTAGAATCTTTATTATCTAAACTGTACTCAAAGTCCAAGAACTTGATAATTACTGGTGATTTTAACATTGATTTCCTAAATGAGAGCAATAGTAAAGATGAATTAGTACATTTAATGGAGTCTTATAATCTGATGGCAATAGATTTTCCAACTAGGTTTACTGTTTACAGTAAAAGTCTGATAGATAATAAATTTATAGATAAGTCTAAATGCAATGAGATCACTGTACATCCAATCCTTGGCCTTTCTGATCATGGTGGTCAATTGCTTAGGCTCAATTACATCAGTGTGTGCAACAGTCCCGAGCATTCTTGGAAACCTTTTAGGATAATAAATGAAGAGGGCCTTAAAAAATTCAATGACAGCCTAAAAGAGATGGATTGGAGCCCAGTTTATAGGGAAACAGATGTAAACAAAAAGTACAATTCAGTTTTAAACGAATTCATGTCTTTATGTGAATCCATCTTTCCCAAAAAAGTAGTTAGAAATAGTCATATAGGCAATGCCAAGAAGTCTTGGATCACTACAGAGATAATAGCATCTTGTAGAACAAAGAGGATGTTATACAGTTCTCTCAGGACTTGTAATGATCCAAAGAAATGACAACACTACAAACTATACTGTAGCATTCTCAAGAAGGTTATAAATAAATCTAAAATTATGTGCATAAAATCAGAAATTGAAAGCTCAGAAAATAAAATTAAAACTATATGGAATATAATAAAAAGGGAAACTGGCAGGAAAACAGGGGACATGCCTAAGGTAGAGATTAAAACAGGGGACAGTATCATAAAGCAACCTGAGTTGGTTGCAGAAATATTTAATAGCCACTTTTTGAGAGCAGCAGAGAAGACAGGCTGTAACGGTTCTATGGAAGAATCATTGACCCTCCTACAGAAAGGTATTAGCAACAGAATCATATAGGCGGAGTCATATAGGCAATGCCAAGAAGTCTTGGTTCACTACAGGGATAATAGCATCTTGTAGAACAAAGAGGATGTTATACAGTTCTCTCAGGACTGAGTTTGCTAAACATCTCCGTAACGCTATCACGATTACCAAATAACCCTGTGACGAAACGCGCCGCTCTTCTTTGGATCTTCTCTATCTCTTCCGTCAAACCGATGAGCAATACTCAAGTATAGGTCGAACGAGTGTTTTGTAAGCCAATTCCTTTGTTGATGGACTACATTTTCTAAGGACTCTCCCAATGAATCTCAACCTGGTACCCACCTTACCAACAATTAATTTTATATGATCATTCCAATTCAAATCATTCCACACGCATACTCCCAGATATTTTACAGAAGTAACTGCTACCAGTGTTTGTTCCGCTATCATGTAATCATACAATAAAGGATCCTTCTTTCTATGTATTCGCAATACATTACATTTGTCTATGTTAAGGGTCAGTTGCCACTCCCTGCACCAAGCGCCTATCCGCTGCAGATCTTCCTGCATTTCGCTACAATTTTCTAATGCTGCAACTTCTCTGTATACTACAGCATTATCCGCGAAAAGCCGCATGGAACTTCTGACACTATCTACTAGGTCATTTATATATATTGTGAAAAGTAATGGTCCCATAACACTCCCCTGTTGCACGCCAGAGGTTACTTTAACGTCTGTAGACGTCTCTCCATTGATAACAACATGCTGTGTTCTGTTTGCTAAAAATTCTTCAATCCAGCCACACAGCTGGTCTGATATTCCGTAGGCTCTTACTTTGTTTATCAGGCGACAGTGCCGAACTGTATTGAATGCCTTCTGGAAGTCAAGGAAAATAGCATCTACCTGGGAGCCTGTATCTAATATTTTCTGGGTGTCATGAACAAATAAAGCGAGTTGGGTCTCACACGATCGCTGTTTCTGGAATCCATGTTGATTCCTACAGAGTAGATGATACTCGAGCAAAAAACATGTTCTAAAATTCTACAACAGATCGATATCAGAGATATAGGTCTATAGTTTTGCACATCTGCTCGACGACCCTTCTTGAAGACTGGGACTACCTGTGCTCTTTTCCAATCATTTGGAACCTTCCGCTCCTCTAGAGACTTGCGGTACACGGCTGTTAGAAGGGGGGCAAGTTCTTTCGCGTACTCTGTGTAGAATCGAATTGGTATCCCATCAGGTAACCAGTTTGGACAAGAAGAGAATAGAAGCTTTCGAAATGTGGTGCTACAGAAGAATTCTGAAGATAAGGTGGGTAGATCACGTAACTAATGAGGAGGTATTGAATAGGATTGGGGAGAAGAGAAGTTTGTGGCACAACTTGACTAGAAGAAGGGATCGGTTGGTAGGACATGTTTTAAGGCATCAAGGGATCACAAATTTAGCATTGGAGGGCAGCGTGGAGGGTAAAAATCGTAGAGGGAGACCAAGAGATCAATACACTAAGCAGATTCAGAAGGATGTAGGTTGCAGTAGGTACTGGGAGATGAAGAAGCTTGCACAGGATAGAGTAGCATGGAGAGCTGCATCAAACCAGTCTCAGAACTGAAGACCACAAGAACAACATCCCATCAGGTCCAGTGGACTTTCCTCTGTTGAGTGATTCCAGTTGCTTTTCTATTCCTTGGACACTTACTTCGATGTCAGCCATTTTTTTCATTTGTGCGAGGATTTAGAGAAGGAACTGCAGTGCAGTCTTCCTCTGTGAAACAGCTTTGGAAAAAGGTGTTTAGTATTTCAGCTTTACACGTGTCATCCTCTGTTTCAATGCCATCATCATCCCGGAGTGTCTGGATATGCTGTTTCGAGCCACTTACTGATTTAACGTAAGACCAGAACTTCCTAGGATTTTCTGTCAAGTCGGTACATAGAATTTTACTTTTGAATTCACTGAATGCTTCACACATAGCCCTCCTTACGCTAACTTTGACATCGTTTAGCTTCTGTTTGTCTGAGAGGTTTTGGCTGCATTTAAACTTGCAGTGAAGCTCTCTTTGCTTTCGCAGTAGTTTCCTAACTTTGTTGTTGAACCACGGTGGGTTTTTCCCATCCCTCACAGTTTTACTCAGCACGTACTTGTCTAAAACACATTTTATGGTTGCCTTGAACTTTTTGCATAAACACTCAACATTGTCAGTGTCGGAACAGAAATTTTCGTTTTGATCTGTCAGGTAGTCTGAAATCTGCCTTCTATTACTCTTGCTAAACAGATAAACCTTCCTCCCTTTTTTTTGTATTCCTATTAACTTCCATATTCAGAGATGCTGCAACGGCCTTATGATCACTGATTCCCTGTTCTGCACTTACAGAGTCGAAAAGTTTGGGTCTGTTTGTTATCAGTAGGTCCAAGATGTTATCTCCACGAGTCGGTTCTCTGTTTAATTGCTCGAGGTAATTTTCGGATAGTGCACTCAGTATAATGTCACTCGATGCTCTGTCCCTACCACCCATCCTAAACATCTGAGTGTGCCAGTCTATATCTGGTAAATTGAAATCTCCACCTAAGACTATAACATGCTGAGAAAATTTATGTGAAATATATTCCAAATTTTCTTTCAGTTGTTCTGCCACTAATGCTGCTGAGTCGGGAGGTCGGTAAAAGGAGCCAATTATTAACCTAGCTCGGTTGTTGAGTGTAACCTCCACCCATAATAATTCACAGGAACTATCCACTTCTACTTCACTACAGGATAAACCACTACTAACAGCGACAAACACGCCACCACCGGTCACATGCAATCTATCCTTTATAAACACCGCCTGTGCCTTTGTTAAAATTTCGGCAGAATTTATCTCTGGCTTCAGCCAGCTTTCTGTACCTATAACGATTTCAGCTTCAGTGCTTTCTATCAGCACTTGAAGTTCCGGTACTTTACCAATGCAGCTTCGACAGTTTACAATTACAATACCGATTGCTGCTTGGTCCCCGCATGTCCTGACTTTGCCCCACACCCTTTGAGGCTGTTGCCCTTTCTGTACTTGCCCGAGGCCATCTAACCTAAAAAACCGCCCAGTCCACGCCACACAATCCCTGCTACCCGTGTAGCCGCTTGCTGCGTGTAGTGGACTCCTGACCTATCCAGCGGAACCCGAAACCCCACTACCCTATGGCGCATAACCTAAGTCACCTAACCTATATATTTTTGTGCAACACGAGCCTAGTAATACTAGAGTTCATGTTGTTGCACTGTCGGCTGCTGCTGCAAGACTGACTCTAACGCGCGAGCAGCGCGGCAGGCCAGTCCTTATCAGCTCTTATCTTGCGCAACCGGAAGTAGCAAAACCACATTTTCTGCAACACGAGCTAAGCAAATGTATAGGACGCTGTAGCAGAGGCAGCGAAAAAAGTCCCAATCAAGGTCACGCGCTGCTCGACACATAACGCATATGTAAGACGTATTCTCATCAGTGTGGGATCCGTACCAGATCGGGTTGACGCAAGAGATAGAGAAGATCCAAAGAAGAGAGGTGCGTTTCGTCACAGGGTTATTTGGTAACCATGATAGCGTTACGGAGATGTTTAGCAAACTCAAGTGGCAGACTCTGCAAGAGAGGCGCTCTGCATCGCAGTGTAGCTTGCTCGCCAGGTTTCGAGAGGGTGCGTTTCTGGATGAGGTATCGAATATATTGCTTCCCCCTACTTATAGCTCCCGAGGAGATCACGAATGTAAAATTAGAGAGATTCGAGGGCGTACGGAGGCTTTCAGACAGTCGTTCTTCCCGCGAACCTTACGCGACTGGAACAGAAAAGGGAGGTAATGACAGTGGCACGTAAAGTGCCCTCTGCCACACACCTTTGGGTGGCTTGCGGAGTATAAATGTAGATGTAGATGTAGAATCACACAGTTATCTTTGCCTCCTGTTACTGTAAGCGAAGTCATAAGAGTAATTAGATCTTTAAAAAATAAAAATTCTGCTGGTGTGGACAATATTTCTAGTAAAATACTGAAACACTGTTATAAATTTGTCAGTCCTGTCTTATGCAGCATATACAATACATCCCTACGAGAAGGGATTGTCCCTGACAGACTAAAATTGGCTGTAGTGATTCCTCTCTTTAAGAAAGGTGATAAAAATAATGTTACAAACTATTACCCAATATCCCTATTAACTACCTTCTCAAAAATTATTGAAAAACTCATACACAGGAGGATTGTAGATCATCTTAACTTCCACAGTATCTTAAGCAAAAATCAGTTTGGTTTTCTGCTGGTCTTTGTACTGAACAGGCAATATTCTCTATCAGGAACCAAGTTTTGGATGCCATTAACAAAAAAATGTCTCCAGTGGGTATTTTTTGTGATCTTATGAAAGCCTTTGACTGTGTAAACCACCAAATTCTTTTGTAAAAGGCAGAATACTATGGTTTAGGTGTTACTGTTGGCCTGTGGCTACAATCATATTTAAAGGATCAGAAGCAGACTGTACTGATAAATGGCTCTTCTGGAGAACCTGCCTCGTCTGAGTGGGGCATGATAACATGTGGTGTGCCTTAAGGCTCCGTTTTGGGCCCACTGCTATTCCTCATCTTCATTAATGATCTTCCTCTTTGTTCTGAGACAAACAGCAAATTTACCCTGTTTGCTGATGATACCACAATTCTAATTGATGATTTGATAGATCACAATCTTGAACAAACTACAAATACTGTTTCTAACGACATCTTAAATTGGTTCTCCTCAAATGGCCTCTCATTCAATGCAAATAAAACTCATTATATGAGGTTCCATGCATCGCAAAGTAATCTTGATAAAATTAACATAAAATGTAGAGATCAACCAATACAGAAAGTTGAAGATACAAAATTCCTGGGTGCATATATAGACAGCATATGTAATTGGTCAGTTCACATTCTTAATCTATGTAAAAAACTTAGCTTGGCAACATTTGCATTAGGGGTAATTTCTTCAGTGACTGAAGTTGACGCCATTAAGGTTGCCTACTTTGGCTACTTCCACTCATTGATGTCATATGTTATCATATTCTGGGGGAACCAACCACTTGCAAAAAAAGTTTTCACCGTCGAAAAAAAAGCAATCAGAATAATGTGTGGGGTTCATCAGAGACACTCTTGCAGGCACTTGTTTCGGAAGGTAGGTATCCTAACAACTGCTTCACAGTATATTTTTTCCTTGCTGACCTTTGTGTGTAACAAAAATTATTCTATCTACCACGACAACAATAAATTCCATGGCTGTAACACCAGAAACCAAAACAATCTACGAGTCGAAATGAAACGTCTCACTCTGATACAAAAAGGAGTTTACTACTTCAGCATTAAGCTGTTCAATGCTCTCCCACTACATATCAAATGTGTTCATACAGAACTGCCAAAATTTAAACAAGTTCTCAAAGATTACCTGACAGAGAAATCTTTTTATACTGTGGATGAATATTTGAAAGAAAATGTATACCATCACCGAACTTATTGTTTCTAGAACTAGTTCAATTGATTTTATTGAGTATTTGAGCATTATCACACTTTTTGTAACAACAGATTGGCTATACCTGTATTTACTCTTGTAGGCCTAATATCTGATTTAATTTTGTGCTCTTATTTATAACCTTTATTTGAAACTCCCTTTTCTGTTAAATGGTTGTTATGTTATCTAGCTGACATTGTATCTATTACTGTATTTATAGTATGTCTTACTTAAACTATGTACAATTTGGCATTGAATTGCCCTTGTATTTATTGTAAGTTTAAATTGAAACCTGTACAATTTGACACATTCCATATCCTTGTGATTGACTCACTAACTGGATCTACAGAACATGAAATAAATAAATAAATAAATATCTTTCAGTCATTCATAATACAAGGGTAAGTCAATTATTAACTGCAAAATAGTTATAAAATTTTATTGTAATCAAGTAGGAAACTTACAACAACATCATTTTTCAATGTAGTCTTCTTGCATTTCAATTCACTTGGTCCATTGTTGTACAGGCTTCCTGTTGCCCACATAAAAGAAGGTTCTCGGTTGAGCTGCGAGCCAGGAATGCACCGCTTCTTTCACTGCTTTGTCCGAGGAAAATCAATGTCCCCTTAATGGACCAACAAGTGATAGAAGGGGCAAGATCGGGACTATATGGAGGATAATCAAAATATACACGGGTGTACTGCCGGTCTACAGTGTCCAATGGGCACAATATTTAGGTGATCATACATGTCGCCATCATCAGGTGAACTGACGGACTGAGCTCCTGTGAACGTGCCGGCACGGAGATCTGTACAATATGGCTGCTCAGGGGGAACTGGGTTCGGTCGCGGCGGCGGCCGATTTAAATACCATCCGCCCGCGGCGCGCTCACTCCGCCGTCCGCGCCCTGCGCCACAGTCGCGCAGTGGAACAGATTGCGACGGTGTCTGAGATGACGTTGGTGTGATGGCTCTGTCCGCCGTGGGCGTCACAACTATACATTTGCTCGATTTACTCTTGATTAACCCAATCGCTGGTTCCCAAGCCTTGCTTGCAAAACTATGCTCCCATAAGGATAGCACAACTTTCCTTAGTGCATTTGTGTCATGATTCAGACTTTCTGTCCCCAATATTCCACTAGATTTATTGTGATTCTAACAATTTTTAAGTAGACTGTGACAATAGTCTCCTCTCATATTTGAAAAAGTGTTATTTCATTATTATTATTATTGTTATTCTTTACTTTCTCAGACGTTAAGTCTGGTTAAAAATGGAAAGTGACGCGGACCTTGATCAAGCGTCACTTCCTTTTAACTGTATGGTATGTGTTATATTGCATTTAGGAACTTTCGGGTAATTGAACATGTATCAATAATTACTGATTTCTGTAGTTGTATACATAAGTTTGGATGTAGCTGTATTGCATTGATGTACTGGTGGATATTGTGTGGTATGACTCCTGTAGTTGATAATATAATTGGTATGATGTCAACTTTATCCTGATGCCACATGTCTTTGACTTCCTCAGCCAGTTGGATGTATTTTTCAATTTTTTCTCCTGTTTTCTTTTGTATATTTGTTGTATTGGGTATGGATATTTCGATTAGTTGTGTTAATTTCTTCTTTTTATTGGTGAGTATGATGTCAGGTTTGTTATGTGGTGTTGTTTTATCTGTTATAATGGTTCTGTTCCAGTATAATTTGAATTCATCATTATTATTATTATTGTTATTATTATTAGTAGTAGTAGTAGAAGTAGTACCGGTAGTAGTAGTAGCAGTATTACCAACAATAACTTTCAAATATTAATTGTATTAATACAGTGTAGGTTTACAGTCAAGTAAATGTATGGATATCCCCATAAGAAGTCCAATGAAGCAATAAAGTAAAATTTGGGACATGTAAATAAAACAAACTTTGTGCAAGCATGCTGCAGAACAGTGGTACAATATGAATATTTTTATCTTGGTGTTGTTAACAATCAATACTGTTGAGAAGTCATTAAAATTCTGTAAAGTTTGCAGTATTATTGAAATACTTATTATACAATTGTTTCTGGTTTACCGTAACATGTTGCCTCCCAAAAAGATAATCTCCCGATAAAACTTGATCCATTATTGGTATTTACCATCCGCTCCACCACCTGGTAGCAGTACTCTGTAAAATGAATAGAAATAATCATCAGTATAGTGTAAAATAATGCTCTGCTTATAAGTGTTAAATAACATTAATAAATAATAATCATCATTAAATGATCACCAGCTGAACAGCAAAACTGAAAAGCAATGCGTTAACATGCAAGTGTAGTCTTAAATTACTATAACTCTGTAAGTACCAAAGACCAGATGGGGTTCCTGTTCAGTTCTGCACATAATTTACAGATTAATTACTTCCACTCTTGATCATAAATTATTGCAGATCCCTCGAGCAGAGAAATGTTCTCAGTGATTGGAATGGAGCAAACGTTGCACATATCTACAAAAATAGAAGAGGAACTCATCCACAGAACTACTGTCTTATGTCATTCAAATCTGATTTTACAGAATCCTAGAACATATCTCCAGTTCAGATACCAAGGAAATCTCTGGCAAAAATTAACTTATCTGTGGAAATAACCACTGGCTTGAAAAACATTGATGCTGAAAAATCCAACTTGCAGTACTCACACACAATAACCCAGGTGTCATGTGTAGAGGAAACCAGATTGATTTGATATTTCTGTACCATTGTAAAGCTGTTCATGTAATGCAACATTGATGCTTTCTTAGGAACATTTATTTCTGTAGGATATGTAAACAGTTTCCCGACTTGTTCAAAACGTTCTTAATAGGCAGGATGCAGTCTATTATGCTGGATGGAGAATCATTTATAAACACTGAAATTATACCATGTGTAATCCAGGTAAATGTAACAGGACAACTATGGTTATTCACAAAATCTTCTTGGGATATCAGCTGAGTGGCAATTTTTAGAATGTTCTTGTCTTCAGTCTGTTGAAAGTTTTCATTCCCATTCAAGTTATTGAGGACTGTGAGAATATAATTTAAATTAATGACCAGGAAGATATAAAATTATCTTTATTTGTTGCTCTTTATGAATGATCAAAACAATTTTTCATAAATAATTCTGGTTTGCTGTATAAAAAGACAGTTGTCTTGAAGATGTATAGCGAGGAGAATGTTTTCCAGATTTTTAAAGAATAGATGATATTATTCCCATCGACAAATCTTTGTCCTCCATATGCCTAAAAATTCAATAGATGGGGACAGGTGAAACAGAACTCTGCCTTTGCCCAACACCTTAAAGCCATTGGCCATAGTCCTCTGCAAGTACAAAATCTTAAGATTTTGCATTTTGCGCAGAAGGGTAAGAAGTTAAACATTTTGGAAGAAATTGAAATATTTAGGCATATGGAGGACAAAGGTTTTTCCCTCCTTAACGACTGAATATTTGGCATTAATCAGGTCTTTTTAAAAGTTATGAAATTGGTGTTATTAATGTAGGCCTGGGGCTCTCGTAATTCTGCCTAAATATGAGCCCTGTTCCTCTCTGGCCTTATGTTGCCTTGTTAGCCAATCCAATAGAGGTCCTTTGACTCAAATATGATACTTGCGAGTTTGTCGCTTCAAATGTTGATGCATTTTATACATTTTAATATAGCTATAAAATGGAAATGGGAAAAAGTTCACCCGCATTACATCCGTCTTCCGCGTTGGTGTGTATCTTTTAAGTGTAATAATTTTACTTGTATTTTATAAAAAAAGAATTTTCTTGTTAGGTAGAATTCCTAGCTCTGAATGATGCAGTATTGCGTGATCTAGGGGGTTCTCTTCATCTGAAATTATGGTTGTGTTTTTTAATGTTCTCATTCTAGTGATATATGATACATAAAATCTGTTCAGATACTGCATCTGCGTGTTGTATTATACACCCTGTTTTCTCTTTCTAAATTTACTGCCTTCATTTGTATGTTACTTCATCAAAAATTTTGGATAAGTTATTGCACAGGTGTTGCTCCTAGTAATTTCATGTTATTAATGTTTTATGTGCATTACATTTATAAAGTTTTAGTGGCTATTTATATACATTTTACAATCTCTCATTCTTACCAGCAGCTGCGTGACATCGCCACCTATTGAGGTGATTCTGTATTAGGTGTCAGTACTACTACATGACGCTGTGGTGCATTATGCTTACTACTTGAGCCCCATCTTATTCTATTACTCACTCCTGTGAACGGGAACACGTTATGCAGGTCTTGGAGTCACTCACGTCCATCTAGGAAGTTTTTACTGAGTTTAACGAAGGCAATGTTGGCCTGATGTATTCGACGATGCCCTTTGGCTACACTGTTTAAAGGATCCTTCTAAGAAATACCAAATTAAGATCAACCTGAAGATGCCCAAATAAGGTGAAACGCACAGTTGAAAAATAAAATAAATAAAATTGCAACTAAGACTGTTTTTAACCAATACTGTTAAGCACTGGTTTGCTGTATGCCACAGATGGATTGGAAGAATTTCTACAATTATAATGATAGACAATAAAACATCCACTGACCTAGAGTTAAATGCCAAGCAATCACTTACAGATTTCCTGAACTGGTTCACAGTAAATTTTCTATCAATAAAAACCTCAGCAAAACCAATTACAGTCATTTACATTCTGATCACAAACGTCCACAGGAGATAAACATTGCATATGAGAGATGGCAGATGCAGAGGGTACATTGTTCAAAATTATTAGCTGTCAACTTAGATGACAGGCTTAACTGGGAACACTATACCTACCAAATCCTGAAAGGGCTTAGTTTAGCAACATTTGCCATCCAGATAATAGCCAAAATCACAGACATTAGTGTCTCAAAATCTGCCTACTTTCGCTAATTGCAGTCACTCATGTGTTGTGGAATAATCTTTGGGTGCAATTCACATCTGTCCAAAAGAAAGTCACTGAGCGAGGTGGTGTAGTGGTTAGCACACTGAACTTGCATTCAGGAGGACAATGGTTGCGAGTTTGTCGCATTAAATGTTGATGCATTTTATACATTTTAATATAGCTATAAAATGGAAATGGGAAAAAATTCACCCGCATTACATCCGTCTTCCGTGTTGGTGTGTATCTTTTAAGTGTAATAATTTTACTTGTATTTTATAAAAAAAGAATTTTCTTGTTAGGTAGAATTCCTAGCTCTGAATGATGCAGTATTGCGTGATCTAGGGGGTTCAAACCTGCATTCATCTATCCTGATTTAGGTTTTCCATGATTTTCCTAAAATCACTTCAGGCAAATGCTGGGATTGTTCCTCTTAAAGCACACATTGACTTCCTTGCCCATTCTTCCCTCACCCGATGCAACTGATGACCTCACTTTTTGGTCCCCTCCCCCAAATCAACCAACCAACCAAAAAAGTCTTTGCAAGTCAGGAAAAGAAAAGGGTTGTCCCAATTTAGTGTGGAGTGCCTCCAAGAACCTCATGTTGTAATCTTTCTAAGTAAATTGGAATACTGACCACTACCTCTCAGTATCTCTTTTCAAGTGTCTATGAGATAATAATGTACTATTTAAAAGTAAGCTAAAAGGAGTTCTTGCTTTAAAAAAGTTTCTGTTCTCTAGATGAATTCTCTAGCAGAGATAGGTAAGATTATTTTCCATGTATCTCTGTGTATTCCTGATTTAATGTGTTTGTTGCCTTAATTACATTAATTTATGTTCTGTAAGTCAAGAAGATCTTTTTTACTTTATAAATACCTGTTCAGATAATATCTGAAAATTGTATCTCAACCTTTGTTTGTAAGTGTAATTAAAACTCATTCATTGCATTTTTATTAATATTTTCTAATTTGTGTTCTTAATCTTTGTTTGTGGTCGTCAATGATATGAACATAATACTGAATTAATGTTTTGACTCATTCCACATCTATGTGTTACCATGCGAAAATGGATCTATGGAATACACATCCCAATAAATAAAATAAAGTAGCTGGAATGAAACCTTTGCACAGGGAGTGCCCGATTTAAGTGATTAAAATCTACAGGGATTGTAAGTCTACTTTGCAAGATTGCCAGAAGCAGCTGGGGTGCGGATGCCAATACTCTATGCTCTGCTGCATTGACTCTTGTGTATTCTGCTGCCATATGTGCAGTTTAATGAAACCATGAGAGCTATCACTGGTACTGTTACAGCTACCCCGATTCAGTGGTTGTCTGTCCTAGCTAATACTGTTCTACAAGATCTACAGAGGAAAGCAGCTAAGGCAAACATGCTCAAGAAGATAACTTCTCAGAAGAACTCTCCCTTGTAGAATGCCCTACAAGAACCACCAACAACTCGTCTGAAACCATCAAACCACCTTGGGTTGGTTAATTGCTAATTCTTTCAACATTTTACCTCCAAGTGGTGACAAAGCTGGAACAAACAGTTCCCTAGAATGCTCACCTTGTTCATGATCCAACAAAGAAGGTTGATACATTCCAGCTACTGTTTCAAACCTAGTTGAAGCTGAATTGCGTTACAACAGGCCAAGGAAGATGTTGAGTTTCGATCCATCTACCAACTGTGACTGCAGAGTGGAGGAGCAAATAATAGATCAGTGCCCTCTTCAAGCATTTGATAGTGATTGGAGGACACTACACTAATTGACTCTGAGTGCTCTCAGCCAGTTGTCAAATGCAGATATTTTCATTCGATTGAAGATACTTATATGTAGCAGTAAAACCATTCGATATATATAAGATTGGAGGTTATATACAATGACTGTAGATGAAGTGGTAAAGAGGGCCTATTAAAACAGAACTATTTGTGATCTTTGTATCCCCTTGTCCTCACTACAGACGGGTCCCTCTCATCCTAGTGCCTGAGTATCCTGCAAGGCCTTTACAACTCCCCAAAGTATCCCTCTTTCCTACCCGGTATGATTATTTTTTTTTTTTTTTTTCACTTTTAATGTGTTGATTGACAGTGCTGGAATTTCATGTCCTGAAGCCTGACCAGCCAATTTGTCTCTGAAATTTTATAACTATTTTTCATTTGTACACGATCAAAGGCAGAGCCACATGTGAAAGCACCCACGTGATTTACCAACTGACCTGCCTACACTGTGATGCATTCTATGTGGGAATGACCAGCAACAAACTGTCCATTCGCATGAATGGACACAGGCAGACAGTGTTTGTTGGTAATGAGGATCACCCTGTGGCTAAACATGCCTTGGTGCACGGCCAGCACATCTTGGCACAGTGTTACACCGTCCGGGTTATCTGGATACTTCCCACCAACACCAACCTATCCGAACTCCGGAGATGGGAACTTGCTCTTCAATATATCCTCTCTTCCCGTTACCCACCAGGCCTCAATCTCCGCTAATTTCAAGTTGCCGCCACTCATACCTCACCTGTCATTCAACATCATCTTTGCCTCTTCACTTCTGCCTCGACTGACATCTCTGCCCAAACTCTTTGTCTTAATATGTCTGCTTGTGAGATGTCTGCTTGTGTCTGTATATGTGTGGATGGATATGTGTGTGTGTGTGTGCGAGTGTATACCCGTCCTTTTTTCCCCCTAAGGTAAGTCTTTCCGCTCCCGGGATTGGAATGACTCTTTACCCTCTCCCCTAAAACCCACATCCTTTCGTCTTTCCCTCTCCTTCCCTCTTTCCTGATGAGGCAACAGTTTGTTGTGAAAGCTTGAATTTTGTGTGTGTGTTTGTGTTTGTTTGTGTGTCTATTGACCTGCCAGCACTTTCGTTCGGTAAGTCACATCATCTTTGTTTTTAGATATATTTCATTTATATTTGTTTGACTTCTTGTCATATTCAACAGTACAGTCAGACAGAGTTTAATATGAAATAAGGGATATAATTGTAATACCACCTGAAAACTGACAGAACTACTTAACTCATCTTAGGGATTGTGTTGTATTGTATCGTATGGAACTGGGGACCTAGAAACTACAGAGAGGCTTCGTCCCCGCCATAGCCCGCAGTGGTACACAACCATGCAACAGGCTACAGCAGTCCACTCACCGCACTGCTGCCCTACACCGAACTCAGGGTTATTGTGCGGTTCGGCCCCCAGTGGACCCCACTGGGAATGTCTCACATCAGACGAGTGTAACTCCAATGTTTGCACGGTGGAGTAATTGTGGTGTACGCGGACGTGGAGAAAGTGTTTGCCCAGCACTCACCAACATAGTGTAACTGAAGCAGAATAAGGGGAACCAACCCGCATTTGCTGAGGCAGATGGAAAACTGCCTTAAAAACCATCCACAAACTGGCCGGAACACCGGACCTCGTAACACGAATCCGCCAGGCGGATTCGTGCCGGGGACTGGTATGGCTTCCCACGCAGACATCATAGGGATACAGATACAACACATATGAAATATTTATATCTGGATACTCATTGTCCTGTGGCACAACTAGAACAAAAATTGGCATGTAAAACATTAAAGACTGCGTCAGGAGCACTCAAAAAGTTTTGATGATGCACCTGCAGCATACGTGCTACATAGTGCAACTTTAATGCGGGTAAATAAACAGCAACATGTATGCAAGAGATTAGTGTGGCATTTCTGGCATATTATTTAATATGTCTGCTTGTGTCTGTATATGTGTGGATGGATATGTGTGTGTGTGCGAGTGTATACCCGTCCTTTTTTCCCTCTAAGGTAAGTCTTTCCGCTCCCGGGATTGGAATGACTCCTTACCCTCTCCTTTAAAACCCACATCCTTTCGTCTTTCCCTCTCCTTCCCTCTTTCCTGATGAAGCAGCCGTTGGTTGCGAAAGCTAGAATTTTGTGTGTATATTTGTGTTTGTTTGTGTGTCTATCGACGTGCCAGCGCTTTCGTTTGCTAAGTCACATCATCTTTGTTTTTAGATATATCATTTTATATTTATGTAGATTTTGTTGTTATCACAATTACCTGTCATGACAATAAAATCTACATAAATATAAACGGAAAGTGCACTGAATTTTTTCAGCCATTAAAAAATAGAGATGAGTGGATTTAAATCATAATTACCAGAACAAATCTTTCTTTGTGGAGTGCAAACTGTTTCTGGTAGATTAAAATTTGAGCTGGATCAGGATGTGAATCCAGAACTTTGCCTTCTATGAACAATATGTGGACTGGCTGAGTTATCCAGCCCGTCACTTCACATTTTCACTTCTGCCAGTACCGTCAAAGTCCCAGTCTAATAAACAGTTTTAATCACACAGGAAGTTTTTAAAATCATAATTAATTTACAACTGCATGTTCTCCCATCTAGTGTGGGTTCATTTTATGTAGCAAATATTCACTTTTCAAGAAAAAAAATTAGCTAGTCTGCTTATCAGCTATACTAAGTTGATTGCAGGAAATATTAGAAAAAGAATAATTCTCCTTTTGTTTGATTTTTGTCCAAAAATTAATGTATTGTTCTCATTATTAAACATGGGGAACAAAATCATAAAAGCAGAAAAAGTTAAAAAAAGTCCCATGTGAATCAAAATATCAGCTGTTGTCTAATTTGGATAGAAATACTTACATTCACAAAAATATGTGATCTCAAATTCTATTGAATTTCTGAAATTCTACTGCTCTTAACATTATAAGTAGTATAATAGTGGCTCTAACAGCTCAGAAATTCTATTGCTCATAACACAAGAAGTAGGACAGCAGAGAATTTCAATAAATTAATAGTTCACAATGTCAATTATGCAATATTACAGGAAGTTGAGATGCATTTAAATTGTTACAGATTCTGCAGGATGCCCCAGAATCATTGTACCCTTACATCGAAACTGTGTACTGTTTACCACATAGCGGAGTACTTGTACATAAAAACTATGTATTCAATGGATCTGCATATGTGCCATCATGCCTACACAGAGATCTATGCAGCTTCATGTCTGCCTTGACATCTTGTGGGGCATCTCAAGAATACTACCTCAAAATGATTTCACAACACTTCACACAATTCTTCACTAGCCTTGTACCAGTGTTGAGTGACATAAGATTTGGTTACTCTCCATAATGATATGGTAAGGTCTGGGCTTCGTGGTGAGCAATTCAATGAGTCTACAGATTTTGCAGGAACCATGCCGAATCCAATGGTCTTGAAGTTGTTCATCATGGTACTCACACACCTCAATAGCAAAGTGGTCTGGCGTTCCATCTTGCTCTAACTGCACATGATCCATTATTCACTTATCTTTTAACTGGGCTATTAACCATGTTTGCAACATGTCTAGATAAGACTTTCCATTCATGTACCCCTTGGAAAAGCAGTCCCAGCAGATATTATGATTAACCTTGACCCATATCACAAGATGAGGTGCGTTCCTTTTCAACTCTTGCAAATAATGGGAAGTTTCCATAGATCAGAATACCACATTCCTCCTCTGTGAACTGCGCTATATAGTATATTGATCAGAAAGTAACAGTCTAGAGCAAAGCACGGAATTTGGAATGTAGGCCAACAAAGCATGAGATACTACAGCTCTTTGCTTCTTATTTATTTAGTCCATTGTTGATTAGTAGCACAATTTAATAGATGGTACTGGGTTAGTCTTCACAAAGAGCAATAATCGTGTTTATAAAGAGGCCTACATATTATAAAACACATGAGTCACAAATTACTTTTAGGGTTTGGTCAAATATATGGAAGCACCAAAAACACAACATATGCCTAATAAGGTGTAAGAAACCCTCCAGCATTCAAAGCAGTGCCCAGTCAACTCAGAAGGGATAAATACTGGTCCTGTATAGTTTTTCAAAGGAATCTTATACCATTATTCCTACAAAACAGTAGCAAGTCCAGGTAATTGTGATGGAGGTTGATAGCGATCATGTCCACTTCTCTCCAAAGTAGACCACAGAGGCTCAATAATATTGTGGTATGGGTACTGTGGTCACCAAGGGAGAAATAGCAATTCATCCTTGTGCTCGCAAGACCAGTGTGAATGGGGGCAGTGTTGTCTTGGAACACAGCATAATTATTAGGGTAAAAACATTGTACCATGGGATGGACCTGATCAGCCAAAATGGTCACGTAATTCTCGGCAGTAGTGCAACCTTGCAGAGTAACCAGGGGCCCACAGAATACCACAATATGGCTGCTCGAAACACCACTGAACCGTCACCATGTTTCACTTGTAAAATGTAGACTTGGCCAGAAGTTGGAAACAATGTGGAAAAGACTCATCTGGCTAAATGACTTTCTTCCATTGCTCCACAGTCCAGATTTTATGACTTTGACACTATCTTTTCTCATAACAGGCATTTGCATTACTAATGTGTGGTTTAGGAATTCCAGATTACCCTTCCGTTCCCAGCTTATTGGGCTCCCCTTGTGTTGTTTTGATGCTGGCAGGGTTTGCCAGTGGGACATCAAATCCTGCAGTGACCTCTGCAATCCTCTCAGTGACCCTCCTTCATGATCACTCAACATACACTTTTGCCTGCACTGTGACATAGTGGATGATGTTTTTACACTTTCCTTGTATGCCATATAAGTCTAATGTAGTGCCTCTTGAAACACTAAACCTTTCGGTTCCCATGGTTATGCAATCACTCGCCATATGAGTACCAACAATTTGCCAACAGAAACTACAAAATTATAATGGTAATTAGTCAGTGTGGTATGGTCACTCATTAGCTTACCCATTCTTGTCATTTAATATCTACTGTAATTTCTTTACATGTAAAATCCAAGAAAGTTTTCACACTTCATTGATCACTGAACTTTATTCACTCTCCTTAAGAGTGTTTTGTGGTCTCTATATTTGCATCCATTATTCAGAAGGCCCATATTTTTTCACATATCACATACACTTGTAGAGACTTAGAACAAGAATTTCTAAAAAAAGTCACTAGATTTTCACATGTACATGAGGAAGCACATTTAATCTAAATCACACACTCTGCAGCACTGGAAAACAAAATGTATGTTTTATTAAAGAGGATATGTCACACAAGCTCTTTGACGAAACCTCCCTTCTTAAAGACTATTCTTTCCAGACACCAAGCAAAGAGAAGTGATACTGACACACCAATACCACCTTTTGTGTGGAACGTTTAGAGAAAATTCTGTCATAAGGCAACATGAGAGATCAAATGTGACCATACTATGGAGTTTGAACATGGACAACTGATTCCACCCTACTGGTGTATAAAGTAGGTGCAGATGTTCATCTGGACTTCACCAAGAATTTTGATATGTATATGTTATAATGAATTTGTTCAACAAATGGGTCTCATACACTTTCATTATATTCTTGACAAGCATTTATTTTCTTTTCCATTCCTTGGAAACATCTGCAAAATACAGTTCTCACTTTTTGGGATATGCCATGCAACAAACAGATGTAGGATGCTACAGTATCTACATGCAAAGGGAAGTGTGGTATTTGGATCGTTTCTTTGACAGTGAGAAAATCTTATGGGTGCCAAGTTGTTTGAACAGAATGACTGATCCCATTCTGTTACCTGAAGTTGACATTTGCCCCTGCAATGTGAGCTAGTGTACTATCATGATGAGGGAGATGGCTTTTCTTTGACATCTGACATTTCAAAGCCCTAGGGATCATCACTTGTGACAAGCAGCAGTCACTGTGTGTATCAGGTATATGAGGAGATAGCGGCCTTCAGTATGAAGTTAGTGAAGAATGAGATGCCCATTTCCTCTTGAGGGCACCAAAATATTTTAACTCCATTGGTTGGGTCTTCACTGGGAAAGCACCAAACAGACAAAAGGGTTGAGGTTGTAAGGAGATTGCACTCTCACACTGGAGATTATTTATATACAAGGTGAGTCAGGAGGAAAGGTACATGTTTTGAGAGGTGATAGCATTACTGATTTTGAACAAAAAACTGGATGTGGACAATTCCCCTATTCCAAATGGTTTCTGAGATAGAGCACTTTTAATGTACATGACTATTTATTTTCCGTATTATTCATTGTCATTGTTTACAGCACGCCACAGTAATATAGAGGAAGTTGAGATGCACATTTTGATACATACACTTGTGGTCTATCAAGTCAGAAAATACCTCAAACTGGCTACAAAAAATACCTGAGCTACAGTACATGTGCATTGCACCAGATTTTCAATACTGTCACGATCTCTCCATGCAAACTGTTAGTCCTAGACAAAAAATAAATAGGACCTTTTTTTGTAGCAAATTTAATTTAGTTTAATTGTGTACTGAGACATGTTTTTGTTGGAGTGTGTGGTTTTTGTGTTATTAAAGAAAAATGTATAAAAGTGATATTAAACATTGTTTCCAGGGCTCTCGGGTGTCCAGCCAGATGCTGACTGGACACCCGAGAGCCTTGGAAACAACACATGCGCTGGGAAAGCCTCCGATCCTTTCCTCCTGCCTCACCCTGTATATTTACTTTCTATACATCTGTTTTCTCATTCTTTCACATCTTGGCTAATATATACCGTATTTACTCGAATCTAAGCCGCACTTTTTTTCCGGTTTTTGTAATCCAAAAAACCGCCTGCGGCTTAGAATCGAGTGCAAAGCAAGCGGAAGTTATGAAAAATGTTGATAGGTGCCGCCACAACTAACTTCTGCCGTCGAATATATGTAGCGCTACACAAGCATGCTTTGTGGGCACAAAGATAAATACTGGCGCCAAAACCTCTGCATCAGTAAATAAATTTAAAAAAAAGGTAGAAGACGAGCTTTTTTTTTCTCCGCCCCGAGTTTCGACCACTGCATTTTCATACATTATCCAACGAAGTAAATACAAATTCCGTATTGTTCATCTTCGAATGTAGCAGAATTTCAATGTACTACGAAAATCCGACTGGCAAGACTGTTAGGGATGTTTGTCAATATGGCCAACTCTACTTTCCGAGTTTTTTCCTACCTGTGAGAAGAGATGGTTGCTAATAGGAACCCGATGAAATGTGAATCACATGCAGTATTCTCTTCACCATAAGAATAATACGAATATAAACATTTTGCCATGTATTCTTTCGTGTTTGTTGCTATCTCATTTAAATCATGTCTGCGTAATAAACTACGAAACTAGAGTGAGACAACAGCAAACGCGGAAGAATATACGTATCGTGTCATGTTTATATTCGTATTATTCTTATGCCTAATAGTGATACAGTCAGAAATGAAGCACGGCAACTGACTAGATTTTAAATGTAAGATGACGAATTTCTGTGCAGAATTTGATGTACTAAAGAAGCGGCCGCAAAGATTTTCAAACGGAGGAAAATTTTCGCAAAACTCTCGTTCAGAACATGTTCTACCATACGCATGTTCTATCATACGCATTTGGTTCTTGTTGATCATTATCAAAGAAAGCAGCAGTGTAAGTAACAACAAATAGCAGTCTCTTGCCATTGTTTCGCTAATGAGACGATTCCTCTTTTTTTTTAAGCGGCGGTAGCGCGCACAAAAGCAAGTCATGCCGCGAGCGGCGACAAGCCGTAAACACGCACCATCAAAATGCGACAAACAATGCATTACACAGTACAGTAATGCATTTTCAGTTTAGAGTGACGTAAACACCTATAACAAAGAAAACGGCACTTAGATCAAAGCAAAATAAGTAATCGATTCAAACCAGACGAAGCACGTGAAAAAGGAAGGGTACCCGTATAAATACGGACGGAGCGCCTGACGCATAGCATGGTAAAGCTTAACTGCTAAGCTTACGACTCGAACCAAACTACTGTAGCTGTATCGTCTTTCATTCGACCTAAATTGTGTCTCATATTACAATGGACCAACTTTGTTTCGATTTGGAGGTGCGGCCTAAAACTTTTCTCTCCCCCTGAATTTCGAGTCTCAAATTTCAGGTGCGGCTTAGATTCGGGAATTTTTTTTTCCTTTATTTCGAGTCTCATTTTTCAGGTGCGGCTTAGATTCGAGTGCGGCTTAGATTCGAGTAAATACGGTAGCAACCTCTAAGGTGATGTAAGAAGAGCCAACCTGTCAGGCGAATGACAACAGTTACTTTGTTGTAGCATTTAAGCTGCAAGCAGTTAATCTGTGCAGAAGTCATCATCAGTTAGCATATCATATTCATGAATCATGTTCGCAGCTCGTCGTCTAGTGGCTAGCGTTGCTGCCTCTGGATCACGGGGTCCCGGGTTCGATTCCCAGCCAGGTTGGGGATTTTCTCTGCTCGGGACTAGGTGCCTGTGTTGTCCTCATCATTTCATCATCATCATCATTAGTAATAGTGGCTAGATTGGACTGACTGAAACACTGGAGTGCGAAAAGACTGGGATTTTGTACGGGTGCTGAAGACCGCGCAGTTGAGCGCCCCACAAACCAAACATCATCATCATCATCATGTATTGTGTAAAGATAGTTAACAGTTGCCTTGAATTCATGTTGAAGACAGGAATGTGAAAAAGCTTAATGATGTAGCTAGAAAGAAAATAAATGTATTTGTTTACTATGATGAAGTATAAAGTTACAGAGTGCAAGTGAAGGAGTAATCATGTCACATTGTAGACTGTTGCATATGATGAGTTTAGCATAATCTATCTTGGAACAACTAAAAAGCACTTTTTTGTGTTAATTATGTTTTAGTGTTAACAAACATAACATTTCATTAACTACATTCCTATTAAACCATCCCAATAAAGGAAAGAAATCTGAGTGATCGAAAGGCAACAATGGGTGATAAGTATAATTAATGACAGGATAGTAGTACAGTATCGAAGAGACGGAAGTTACAAGGCTCACTGTAGCACAAACAGTACATCATCATAAGCGTTTTGTTGTACACTTCCTCTGACTGTGCTCCACCGAAATTTTCAAACAAGAACTGACACTAGTTGAGCTGCCTGGCTTTCTACTGCTCTGTCAGTGAATGTGGAGAGTCAGTTAATGAGAATTAACGACTCAGGAATAGTTGTCAGTGCTACATCCGAGCCAATATTTAGAGGCTTATTGATCTACATTATTATCCATATCAAGGTAAATGGAAAGAAAAAGGTAGAACAATTATTGTTTCTCTGTCCAGACTTCTCCAAAAGCCAGAATGCTCCTCTCTGTGTATGAAATTAGAATTTCATACAGTCATCACCATCCGGCAATCCTGATTTATCTATTCCATGGTTTCATTGAATTACCTAAGGCAAATTCCAGTATAGGTCCTACTATAAGGCCACAGATAACTTGCTGTCTGATGGTTTTCAGACTACACCTGTAAGTATTTAAATGTTAGTAGATACTAGCTAGCAAGGTAACTGTATCTTAATCAGATACAGTGGTGTCCACACCCAGGAGCAAGTGGGGAGTGGGTTGCACCCCCCCCTCCCCCCCCCCCCCAGCTCTCAGGGAATGGAAAAAAATGTAGTGTTACCAGAGGTTTTTCTTCAAGAAAATGAGTGAAAAGTCACTGTTTCATAGATTTTAACAGGGTTGGAACTGGAACTTTTTATGACTGCTTACAAGTCACCATTCATCTTCCAAAATACTAAAAATATAGCATACTTCCAAGTGTAGCCTCCTGCCCTCCTTACAAATTACTGTATGGGCGCACTTGATCAGATATACATTAATATGAATGCTATCTGAGAATTACCTCCATTTTGAATTGCGATAGCATTGGAAGTAGAGTGGGGTATGGAATGGACACTATACTGTCTCACTCAGTTGGTCAGTATTCTCACAGAACTGAGGTACCACATTGCTTCTCGTTTGCCTAAGTAGCTGTTAAAAATGACTGTTGCCACTGAAAATCCTGCCCGATGTGAAGTCTGATTCACTACGCATTTTTAGCGGTAGAAAAAAATCTGAACGTATCAACTATCGGACACCTTTCCTTATATTTAGTCCAGTGTTTTATATGTTACTATCACCAAACCAATAGGGTACCAGTACCATACGTTCTGTGTTGTTTGGGTTCCAATACTTCGTTCTGAGAACTATAAACTCAAAGGATGAGTTCTCTGGACTTTCTTTTCTATCTGATGCGGAATGAAAATACCAACTGAACAGAATCATGAACATGGCAAGACGTACGGTATGTTTGTTATGCCAAACCAGAGACAAAGCTGCAGTCAGTAGAGTAAGATCACATGGGCTCACCACGTAAAGGGGGGGGGGGGAAACGACCTGTGTCCAGTAGAAACGTTACGGCTATCGTTTTTATTTAGGAACGCTAAAGGTATCTTGTTTTATTGTCAGTGATAGCATGACCAGTTCTGCAGACTGCTGTGAGATATTTGGAAAACTGTTGTTCGAATAACTGGACTGCGACGTATTGTCTTTGCACGACAATGCTTGTTCACACTGTGCCCATCAAACTCGAAAGATGTTGCGCCAGGAAACTGGCACGGTTTCGATACTTGCCATACGGACCACGCTAAGTGATTTCCAGGTCTTCATGCACATGAAGAAGCACATTGGCTCCCACTGATTTAACTCCTGTCACGGGCTGGCTGCACTCTAAATTGGCACAGTTTTGTACAGAGAAATATGTCAACTCATTAACAGATTTAAAAATAGTTTCGTCGGTTGTGTCGCACAGCTTTGATAAATCGTGTAAATGACATTGCTTAATGCGTGGAGGTGCTGTATAATTTATTTGTAATTGTCGGCTTTGATCAGAGACAATTTTTAAGTACAAATTTTTGTTTGTAGCCGGTGTTATATGTATCTACACACTGCGCAAAAGAATTACAGAGTCACTTTCTTGAGATCCCGTGATTTTTCCCCATTGTGATGCAGAAGTGTAAAATTTGGTTCTACGGTGCCTTCAACCTTGCTATGTAATGCTGCAAAAGCATGGCACCCTACGACGTCAACCTCGGGCTCGACGACACTTCAAACACCAAGGTGCCGACACGTGTGAAAAAAAGGCTACAGCACAGAACAACATGTGAGTCGTTAGATGGCTTAATCATGTCACATTGACATCATATAACACCACAATTCTTCCCAACGCCATCCGCTGACGTGTCATATGATGTGAACGTCGTCACAGCCCCTCTTACCTACATTTCATCTCATCTGATGCCCTGCAGTGGAGGTTATGACCGAGACGCTCAGCATTGAAATCACGCGGTTTTCTTATGGGTGGCCGAGGAAAACATTTCAGACATATCACTGCTTAGAATCGACACGGAAAAGCCTCAGGAGGTGGCATAAAGGATGTCAATGAAAGCATCCCTTCCCTTAGCGCAAACATAAACAAACATGGGGTGATCGAAAACGAGAGTTTGCCGTGCGATGTGCAACAGAATGACGTTCTTGACAAAAGTTGACACTGCTGACAGCTCTCGTACGATTCAACACTTCCCTAAGGACATTGTTGGACTGCAACGCGACTGAATGTGATCTGACCCTTCTGGAGTGTAGTGCGGCCGCAATTTTTGCTGTGGTTTACAGGGTGGAACCATAAGCGACTGTTCGAAACTACTCAGCGAAATTTGAAAGTGATCTCTATAACGGGACTGGATCTTAAACAGCCCTATCCATCTTATAAAAGAAAGAGAGAAAAATTTGGAAAAAGAACAAAAATCCCGTTGGAATCCTATCAAGCATGACTGGGTCACGTGGAAAACAAACTGACACCTGTCGCCCACCGACAAAAGAAAAAATAGAGAAGTCACAGTACCGGTATGAACTTTGAGAGCTGTAACAGACAATGAAGTGATCTACAAAAACACATACGACGGGGGACCCAAAAATAACCGGAGTTTTTGTTATTTTGCATTTTTATTGAACTCTACATTTGCAGTACTTTAGTCCCACTAAAAGTATTTTCCATGTGCATTAATGTGGTTGTCCCAAAGCTTTTGCCACAGCTGAAAGCATTTCTGGGACTCTTGAGGCAGGATACATTTCAAAGCCATTAGCGTGTTTTCTTTTATGTCATCCACAACACTAGATCGCTCTCCTATCAGAGTTTGCTTCATAAGAGGAAAAAAAAAAAAAAGAGTCAGGTGGCGCCAGATCGTGTGAGTAGGGCGGATGAGACACAACCACCATGTTGTCTTTTGCCAAGAACTGTCGGACTGTCAGAGTCGTGTGGTCTGGAGCATAGTCATGGTGTAGCAACCAGATCCCCATTCTCCACAGTTCTGACCATTTTCGTCACACAGGCTCTCATAATCTTCGTAACACATTCAGATAAAAATGCTAGTCCACTGTATGTTCTGTAGGAATAAACTCCTTGTGCACAATGCCACTGGAAAAAAATTAACATTCTTTTCACATGCTCTTCCTCCTGAAACTCCTGTCCGGCCAGACATGAGGATTTGAGGATTGTATCCTCCCACCATCCTCCGCACCTACAAATCCCTCATCCATCCTATCCTGGCGTGTTGCCTGGATCTCTGCCCCCCCCCCCATCCCCCGCCCCCTCCTCTTTCAGAAGGCCATCAAAATCCTTGAATGCCATGCACTCTGTCTTGCCTTCTGTATGCACCTGCTGTCCCCCACATGCCTCCTGTATGACCTCATCCCCTTCCCACCCCCCCTCGCCCTTTTCCTCCAGCATATCCACATCCTTTACACTATCTGCAGGCTTGATTCCCCCCACCCCCTGGTGCCCTCCACCCTCCACCCGTTGCCGCATTTCTATCGCTGTATCCCCTCTCTCTCTCCACTTCCACACCCTCCATGCCCTTCATCAGGGTGATTTCCAGCACCTCCCTCTCCCAGAAGATAAACTTCACCACGATGTCTAGCCGGCCGGAGTGGCCGAGCGGTTTTAGGCACTACAGTCTGGAACCACGTGACTGCTACGGACGCAGGTTCGAATCCTGCGTTGGGCATGGATGTGTGTGATGTCCTTAGGTTAGTTAGGTTTAAGTAGTTCTAAGTTCTAGGGGACTGATGACCTCAGAAGTTAAGTCCCATAGTGCTCAGAGCAATTTGAACCATTTGAACCACGGTGTCTACCCTTCCTACCAACTGCAGCCCGGCCTTGTTCTCCCTCCCCTCCCCAGGGCCCCCTCTTTCCCCTCCCCTCCTTCCGTCAAAGCAGTTTTTCCTCCTTCCACCTCCTTAGTCTCTGCACTCCCTCCTCGGCTGTTTTCCTCTCTCGTCCTTCCCTCCGCGACACCTTACGGCGTGCCACCCACCCTGTCCCCCTTCTCTCCCCTTCTCCAGCACCGCCCATTCCCCCCTTTCTTCCCTTCTTCCTCCTGTCCCTACCCTTACCAGATCCTCCCAGTTTGTTCTTCGTCGTATGTGATTGTTCAGTGCTATGCCCATCACATGGCTGTTTTAATCATTCTGCAACTTTTACGCTCCACCCGTATTTTGTCTTGTGTTTTTTTAATCCTTACAGTGTGTGGTTCTTTTGCGTAAAATACTTTTTTAGATTTTTATCTCCATTTTTACAGTCACCCACTTTTGTATGCTCTCTTCTATTATTTTCCTCCTTTTTATACCTATGTTCCATCATGTTTTCTCCTTTATGTTGTGTTAAATGTCTTCCTGTTATACACATGTCTCTTGGCTGAAGAGCAGCGCCTATGCTGCTGCCAGCCCGCCCCGGATAAGTGACTGAAATACAGTAAACAAAAAAAAATTTTTAAATCAGTTGTACTGTCACATGATATTATATAAAAATCGTCAACACCATCTGTTTTTGTCATCTTTTATGTATTTTAATCATATTTAAATACAGTTTTCTAACCTTTGGTTGAAAAGCAGATTTGTCTGTTGGCATACCGACACAATTGTGGGGAATTAAAATGACAATACAGAAAAAAATTAAAATACAAATTTAAAACGGATACTTAGACCAGCTAGGTGGGAAAGAACAGTGAATTTACACAAGAGACTAGAAACACCATACACTATAAATGAACATAGCCTGTGTAAGAAACATTTTCAAAACACTGAATGTGTCAAGCACGTGGAAATTGTAGGGACAGCAAATCTGAGATTATATCATGAACTGAGAGCGCCTAGAAACATAATGTAGCCAGCACAACAGAAGGACTCCCTCCAGAGCGAGTGTAGTACAACACCAAAATGTAAAAAAGCAAATAGCTCCCATTCCACACATATCAACCATGTAACAGCTCACAATCGTTACTAAACAAATGACACATTTTAAGAAACGATTCTCCTTTGTGCTACTAAACTTCGGATATAACACTGCTGAGTGCAATTGGTAACAACCACTGCAGTTTTAGCAGGCAGCACATAACTTGTACTTGTCTGGCTCCCCTGCTCTTCATGGTGAATTATAGATGAAAAAAAAATCGCAACACCAAAAAATAATTTATGTAGAAAATTATTTTACGGTAATAAATATGTGTAACCACGAGAATGTGGAATGCAGGTGTACAGGTGCCAAATGGTCCAAATGGCTCTGAGCACTAGGGGACTCAACTGCTGTGGTCATCAGTCCCCTAGAACTTAGAACTACTTAAACCTAACTAACCTAAGGACATCACACACATCCATGCCCGAGGGAGGATTCGAACCTGCGACTGTAGCAGTCGCACGGTTCCGGACTGCGCGCCTAGAACCGCGAGACCACCACGGCCGGCGTACAGGTGCCAGATGTCAGTTAGTGAAATGGAGTTCCATTCCAGTTGCACTTGGTTGGTCAATACAGGAGCGGTTATTGCTGTTTGTGGATGATGCTGGAGTTGATCAAGGAGGTCAAGGCAGCATGTCGACATTCTGTAGAGCACGTTGGGCTGCAACAGTGGTAAGTGGACGAGTGCATTCTTTTGGAAAACACCCCTTGGAATGCTGTTGATGAATGGTAGCACAACAGGTCGAATCACAAAATCTGCAGTGAGAGTGTGTGGGACAACCACGTGAGTGCTCCTACTGTCATACGAACTCACACTCCAGGTGTAGGTCTAGTGTGTCTAGCACACAGACAGGTTGGGTCCAGGTCCTCAACTGGCCTTTTTCTAATCAACACACGGCCATCACAGGCACCAAGGCAGAACCTGTCCTCCAGTGAATTCTCGTTTGGTGCCAGTGAAGTTGCAAACGGTGGTGGTCTGGGGTCAGTGAAAAAGTATTGTGGGTGAGAGAGTATGTTCCACAGAGGTTCAGGTGGAGGGGGGTTAAAGAGATAGGGGGCTGTTAGGTGGGGAAACTATGGCGCTGATATGTAGGAGGCGAAGCAGATAGTGGGCATACAGACTTTGGGAAGGACAGAGGGTGGGCGGAATAATGGTGTATGGGAAGGCTAGTGGCACAGGACGAAAGTTTATAAGGCTGGGTGCAGAGTGAAAAGGAGACAGGAGCCCTGTTGTGAAGTGGGATAGGTGGGGAAGAGTTAAAGTTGATAGAAGGGATTAATATCAGGGTGGATCTCACTGTCTGTGAGAGGGAGTTGGTTGAAGTTGTGTTGGGATAGGATATGGAGAGTGTGAAAGTCTAGGGAGGGAGGGAAGTGTTGTAGGAGGTGGGTAGGGGTGGGAATTTGATGAGAGGGTAGAGGATCCAGGTGGGGGATGCTAAATGAATGCATGAAGTGAGATGGAGTGCATGGCATTCGAGGATTTGGAGTGACTTATAGAAATTTGGTGAGGTGGAGATCCATGCAACATTTGCATAACAAAGGATGGGTCGGATCAGGGTTTTGCAGGTGGGGTGAATAGTGGAGGGGTGAAATTCTCAAGTTCGGCCTGTCAGTAGTTTTAGTCTATTCTGGGCTTTCTGTTGGACGGTTAGTAGGTAGGGGTTTCACTTTAGTTGCCAGTCAAGGGTTAGCCAAGATATTTTAGTGTGTTAGTGAGCTGTATAGGATAGTTGTAAATGGTAAGGTAGAAGTCATGGGAGTGGAAGGTGTAGGTGGTTTGTCCTGTAATTATTGCCTGGGCTTTGGAGGACTGATCTCAAGGGGCGATTGGTTACACCAAGAGGTAAACTGATTGAGGTGAATTTGGAGGGATCGTTGGGATTTCTGGAGCGTTGGGTAGAGGGCATGTAAAGTGGTGTCATCAGCATAGTGAAGGAGGTGGACAGGTGGGCGTGGTTTGTGTATATCAGCAGTGTAGATAAGATAAAGGAGGCAAGAGAGGACAGAACCTTGGAGCACTCCTGCAGTGGGATGGAAGATATGGAAATTGGTACTGATAACAGTGACAAAGGATGGGCAATTAGACAGGAAGCATACAATAAAGCAGACATAGTTAACTGGAAGAGCATGTGTCTAGAGTTTGGAAAGGAGACCGGAATGCCTTACACAGTTACAGGTTTTTCCGGGTCGAGGGAGAGGAAAATAACGAGTTGGTGTGATAGGATGTGGGTGAGGTGCAGGAGCAGATCATTAGAAAAGAACTTAGGATGGAACCCACATTCGTTAATGGAAAGAAGGTGTGTTGGTTCCAAGAATGCGCCAGGAGAGGATGGATTCGAAGATGTTGCTACACACTGAGGTGAGGCAGATGAGGCGGTAGAAGGAGGCATCAGCAGGAGATTTTTGGGGTTTGAGGAAAAGTAGGATTTTGGATGTTTTCCATTGTTGATAATAGTAACTTGTAGAGAGGACAGTAGTGTGAAGGGTTACAAAAGTGATGAGAGATGTTGCTGGTCTTTTTTTCCTTCCTTTACTGTATTTCAACGTCCCATCTGGGGTGGGGTGGCAGCAGCATATGAGCTGCTCTTCAGCCGAAGGACAATAATTTTACAAAAGAAGACATTTAAAATAACAGAAAGGAGAAAATATGGTGTACATAGATATAAAAAGGGAGAACAGTACAAAAGAGAACAGACAAAAAGAGGGGGGGGGGTGACTGTAAAATGGAGATAAAAACCGTAAAAAAGTAACGCACACAGAAAACCACACACTGGGACAATTAAAGAATACAGGGTGAAGTATGACCAGAGCATAAAAGGTTCAATGGATGATGTAGCACATAACAATCACTGACAGTAACACTATGTACAAGTCCAGCACACAATTAAAATCACTGTTCTTGACACACAGGAGAACAGCACCAAACACAACACTGACATAGCACACTGATGACGATGAGCAAACAGAGGATCTGCCAGGGGCATGGAGACGAGGGAGAAGGGAAGAAGGGAGAGAGGGGAGGAGAGAGTGGGAGTCAGGCAGGGGCGCACCAAAGAGTGCCGGGGAGGGAAGGATGTGGGAGGGAAACAGTTGAGGACGGGGTACAGGGTCTCAGGGGGGGGGGAAGAGGAAAATCCGCTCTGGGAGAAGGAGGAGAGAGGAAAAGGGGGGCCCTGGGGTGGGGGGTGAACAAAGCCAGGTTACAGTTGGAAGGAAGGGTAGAAGTCGCGGCAAAATTCAACATCCAGGAGGGGGAGGTGTTGGAAATTGTCCTGATAAAGGAGATGGAGGGTGTGGATGTGGAGAGAGGGGGGGGATACAGCGATAGAGGCTCGGCAATGGGTGGGGGGGGGGGGGGGGTGGAGAGGAAGGAGGAAACCAGGAGGTGGGGGGATCACGCTTGCGGACAGTTTAAAGGATGAGATGTTGAAGGAAAAGGAGGTAGGGGAAGGGGATGAGGTCATACAGGAGTCGTGTGGGGGAAGGAAGGCGAATACAGAAGGCAAGGTGGAGCGCATGGCGTTCTAGGATTTGGAGGGCATTATAAAAGTGGGGGGGGGGGGGGAGGAGACCCAGGCAACGCTGGCATAACAGGGGATAGGATGAGGGATCTGTATGTGTGGAGGATGGTGGAAGGATGCAATCCCCATGTCTGGCTGGACAGGAGTTTCGGGAGGCGGAGGCTTTCTGCAAGGTTGCTAGTTTACGTTGCTACCTATATACCCAAAATAAGACACATGCGCAAAGGCAGCCGCTGACCTCTGTCGAGTTACGCGCTCTCTTCGAATACCGATCCATCTACGGCGCACAGGCGCGTAAGTAATGTGATACTACATGTGCGCTCTCTGTTAGAATGCGCATTCGCGGAGTTGAAGTTCAGATGTCAATAAAATTAAACGTCACTAGTGAACCGTGTCGTTTGCCACAGTTCCTGTTTTCCCTTTGCTTACTCCTGTTAGAAGTTTCCGCGCTTTCCTAGAGCTTGTTGCGGAGGTCGTTGTTATTGTGTATATATTCTTGTGTTAAAGAGTTTAGTCCCGGTGGCATTTAAGTGATCTATTTAATTATATTTAAGGTAGTGCTAGAGTTTCTATTTGGTAATCCGCCTAGCCATGACCGATGTCGGTTGCTCGGTCTGTCTGAAATGTCTATTGGGTAGAGACCGTTGTTGAGTTGCTCTCCTGAGCTCCGAATTCCCGTAATGATGCTACGGCGGTAGTTCTGCCGGAATCTCATTTGCAGAAGTTATCAATTCTTGTGAACACAAATAAAGCTACCTTTGCCTCTGTAATTCTCGTCCGCTGGCCACAAAGCTTTGGTTAATGATTAAAAATCGCCAACTGGTCTTCGTCCAACCTAGTGGCTCGTGTTAGACGAATTCCCTTTCCAAATCGGATAAATGTTTGCTCCTACTGGTGGAACCATCCTCTTTTCCGAGCCATCTGGGGTAAGAGTTGCCCGAGTGTCTATTCCCGCTCAGTGTTCCAGGAGAATGAAATAAGAGATTAATAATCTACTCCACCGTTATGCCCAAGAAAGGCGAATTTGAGTAGTTCTGGATAATCTAAGTATTGTACTCTATTAAGACAGTTCTAGGTTTGGAAAAATTGCTGTTTACTAACATTTAGCCTTCTGTGTCGGTAATCCGGCGTATTCCACGATCCAAAATTGTTATAGAACTGAAAGATTTGGTTTTGTTATATTAGCTAAGACGTGAATTAATTGCTATTGATGTTAATTGCTTTAAATGAATCTTCTTTAATGTTCAAGTGTATGTGAAATCTTATGGGACTTAACTGCGAAGGTCATCAGTCCCACCGGCCAGGGTGGCCGAGCGGTTCTAGGCGCTACAGTCTGCAACCGCACGAGCGCTACGGTCGCAGGTTCGAATCCTGCCTCGGGCGCGGATGTGTGTGATGTCCTTAGGTTAGTTAGGTTTAAGTAGTTCTAAGTTCTAAGGGACTGATGACCTTAGAAGTTAAGTCCCTAAGCTTGCACACAACTTAACCTAAATTATCCTAAGGACAAACACGGACACCCATGCCCGAGGGAGGACTCGAACCTCCGCCGTGACCAGCCGCACAGTCCATGACTGCAGCGCCTAAGGCCGCTCGGCTAAACCGCGCGGCAATCTTCTTTAATCTGTGGTTATAATTCTTAATGAGTGATCGTCCTTAACGGTGTAACATTTACTGTACGTCTGATTATCCCCTGTGTCTTCATTCCGAGACTGAAAAGGTGCCCTTTGCGCAAGTTTATGGGACTTTATTAACTGTTGATCTTTATCGTTTAAGGTCTTAAATGTATGTTTGTTAAAAAGAAATAATCTTAGATTCTTATTGTTTATAAAGTAATTCTTAAGTTGTTGTTGTTGTGGTCTTCAGTCCTGAGACTGGTTTGATGCAGCTCTCCATGCTACTCTATCCTGTACAAGCTTTTTCATCTCCCAGTACCTACTGCAACCTACATCCTTCTGAATCTGCTTAGTGTATTCATCTCTTGGTCTCCCCCTACGATTTTTACCCTCCACGCTGCCCTCCAATACTAAATTGGTGATCCCTTGATGCCTCAGAACATGTCCTACCAACCGATCCCTTCTTCTGGTCAAGTTGTGCCACAAACTCCTCTTCTCCCCAATCCTATTCAGTACCTCCTTATTAGTTATGTTATCTACCCATCTAATCTTCAGCACTCTTCTGTAGCACCACATTTCGAAAGCTTCTATTCTCTTCTTGTCCAAACTATTTACCGTCCATGTTTCACTTCCATACATGGCTACACTCCATACAAATACTTTCAGAAATGACTTCCTGACACTTAAATCTATACTCGATGTTAACAAATTTCTCTTCTTCAGAAACGCTTTCCTTGCCATTGCCAGTCTACATTTTATATCCTCTCTGCTTCGACCATCATCGGTTATTTTGCTCCCCAAATAGCAAAACTCCTTTACTACTTTAAGTGTCGCATTTCCTAATCTAATACCCTCAACATCACCCGATTTAATTCGACTACATTCCATTATCCTCGTTTTGCTTTTGTTGATGTTCATCTTATATCCTCCCTTCAAGACACCATCCATTCCGTTCAACTGCTCTTCCAAGTCCTTTGCTGTCTCTGACAGAATTACAATGTCATCGGCGAACCTCAAAGTTTTTATTTCTTCTCCATGGATTTTAATACCTACTCCGAATTTTTCTTTTGTTTCCTTTACTGCTTGCTCAATATACAGATTGAATAACATCGGGGAGAGGCTACAACCCTGTCTTACTCCCTTCCCAACCGCTGCTTCCCTTTCATGTCCCTCGACTCTTATAACTGCCATCTGGTTTCTGTACAAATTGTAAATAGCCTTTCGCTCCCTGTATTTTACCCCTGCCACCTTTAGAATTTGAAAGAGAGTATTCCAGTCAACATTGTCAAAAGCTTTCTCTAAGTCTACAAATGCTAGAAACGTAGGTTTGCCTTTCCTTAATCTTTCTTCTAAGATAAGTCGTAAGGTCAGTATTGCCTCACGTGTTCCAGTATTTCTACGGAATCCAAACTGATCTTCCCCGAGGCCGGCTTCTACTAGTTTTTCCATTCGTCTGTAAAGAATTCGTGTTAGTATTTTGCAGCTGTGGCTTATTAAACTGATTGTCCGGTAATTTTCACATCTGTCAACACCTGCTTTCTTTGGGATTGGAATTATTATATTCTTCTTGAAGTCTGAGGGTATTTCACCTGTTTCATACATTTTGCTCACCAGATGGTAGAGTTTTGAATTCTTAAGTTATATAGCAGATATTACGAGTGCAAATATTCTCTCATTGTTACACTTGCTTGTTCTGTGGTTTGCACTGAAGGGTGTGACAATAAATGCAAAATCTAAAGTGAAGCGTTGGGGCGAATTAATCCTTTTTCTTATCATTACCTTTAAAGATAACTAATTGTTTGTCGCTTGTTATTGAAATTGGTTGGGAGAATAGTTTATTGATTGACCCTGTAGAAAGAGTAGATCAACTAGATGTGTCATTGGTGACAAAATGTTTTCTTTCTGAAGAAATTAATGAAATCACCGGGTCCCACGCCTAATTCAGATGAAAGATAGTGCGGTAAATGTATTTTCACCGATTAATCAATAACTGAATCCGTGAAGGATCTCGTCGTGCCCAAGATTTCCGTGGCAGAGTAATCCATGGAATGACCTATGGAAATGCAATGCTGGGCTATGGCTGACTTACTGAGCTGCGAAAGGCGACTGCGGCGATCATGTTGAATGCATTTTTCAAGACCTGCCCGCGTCGTCTGACCAATGCAGGCTTTGCCACTCTGACAAGGTATTCTGTAGATTCCAGCTTTCCGCAATCCCACATTGTCATTTGCCGAACCAAGAAGAGGACAAGTCTTTGTAGGTGGGTGAAAGATTACTATGACATGATGTTTCCTTAAGATTCTGCCTATTTTCTACGAAACACTGCCGGTGCGCGGGAGGAACGCCCTTGACTTAAACCGCTCCAACTCCTCTTGCTGTTGTGGGCGGTCACGTTTCTTCTTCCTTAAGGCTGTGCTGATCTGATGTGAAGAGTATCCATTATCTTTGAACAGTGCTTGTGAGTGTTCCAGCTCCTTTGCAAGGCTTTCTACATCAACGAGGCCCTAGTTTGTGATGGGTGGTGGCAACCAGACGCCTGCAAATACAGGTTTGTATGTGTGGCCTTACGGTATATGGAATGCCCCACTGATCCATCCACTTTCCGTCTGACCAAGATGTCCAGAAATGGCAGACAGCCTCCCTTCTCCAATTCCATCAAAAATTTGGTACTCCCGTATCGCCAGTAGACTTCTGGTTTAAGTTCTGCCCTCTCCTCAAAGCCTTCCACAAAAAATTTTGTTACCAGAGGGGAGAGAGGACTACTCATGACAACACCGTCAATTTACTCAAAAATATTCACTTGAATAAAAAGTAGATTGAGGAAAGGGCATGAAGAAACAGCGCTGTCAGAAATTTAAGAATCGTGCGACGTCTTGGATAAATTTTGGCAGACACCCATGGTAGCACGCACGTGCCCCTGCCTACAACTACAGGTATTCTCTACAGCCATGCTTCTTTTAACAGCATTGTGAAAATTCTTGCGTTACCTATTAGCAATGGAAAGGGTATGCAGCAATTGATGAAATGTTACGAAAAAAATCTAAAAGAAGAATGACTTTTTTATTTAATGTTGTAATACGAGTAATTCATGTCCCATTTGCATTAGCAATATTCAATCTTTGCTTTCACGCAAAAGCAGCAACATGATGAACATTGATAACATTTTTATACCATTGATAACATTTTTAATACCATTGATAACATTTTTATAGACAAATCAAAGGAACAAAATCAAATCATATCATGACATGCAGCTCCTTGTTTTAGATGTAAATTCTAAGCAGATTATCAAGACTGCTAAATCTGAGTACAGGGGAGTAGTCAATCAACCAAAAATTGAGTGTTTTAGAAAACTGCTCAAAGATATGAACTGGAAAGATGTTTATAGTGCTCATGACATGAATGAAAAATATAACACATTCATGAACAATGTCAGTACCATGTTTGAAAACTGTTTTCCTCTAAAAGTTACTCAAATTAAACAGAAGTCTATAATAAAACCATGGATTACACAAGGAATAAAGATTTCCTGTAAGACAAAAAGGAAAATGTATCTGTCGACCAAGAATAACTCCAATGCTGATGATTTAGCTAAATACAAGGAATACTGTAAAACTTTAAAAAAAAAGTAATTCAGACGTCTAAACAAATGCACTACGAGAAGAAGATAGCAATGTCAGGGAACAAAATAAAAACAATATGGGATATAGTGAAAGAGCAGACTGGTAGAACCAGAAAGGAACAGGAGCAAATAGCACTAAGGGTAGACGACACATTAGTAACTGATGGGCATAGTGTGGCAAATCTATTTAACAAGTACTTTATATCCGTTACTGATAGAATGGGACTTTCAGGATCAGTAAATAATGCCCTTGATTATTTGAAACTAGCCTTCACAAATAGCTTCAAGTAGATGAATATATCACTCACTTCACCAAAAGAAATAACATCCATAGTAAAATCTTTAAAAACAAAGCATTCTAGTGGGTACGATGAAATATCAACAAAGTTAATTACAGCATGTTCTTGTGAGTTTTGCACAATTCTAAGTTACTTGTGTAACCAGTCAATTATAACTGGGACATTTCCTGACTGGCTAAAATATGCAGATGTTAAGCCTCTATTCAAGAAAGGGGATAAAGAGATACCATCAAACTACAGACCGATTTCACTTTTGCCAGCATTCTCAAAAATTTAGAAAAAGTAATGTACAGGCAGCTGCTCAACCATCTGACCACAAATAACATATTATCAAGAACACAGTTTGGATTTCTGAAGGGTTCTGATATCGAGAAGGCTATTTACACCTACAGTGAAAATGTACTTAATTCATTAAATAACAAATTACAAGCAGCAGGTATTTTCTGTGATTTGTCAAAGGCATTTGATTGTGTGAACCACAACATCCTTTTAAGTAAATTAGAATTCTATGGTGTCAGGGGCAGTGCTGCAAAATGGTTCAAGTCATACCTCACTAACAGGAAACAAAGGGTGTCAGTGCAAGGGACTAGTGAATTAAGTCATCAGTCATCATCAGAATGGGAAGGAATTACATGTGGTGTCCCACAGGGATCCATCTTAGGGCCATTGCTTTTTCTTGTGTACATTAATGATCTCTCATCAGTTACACTGCCAGAAGCAGAGTTCGTTTTGTTTGCAGATGACACAAGTATTGCAATAAATAGAATGTCAAGTGTAGTTCTAGAAAAATCTGCTAATGGTATTTTCATGGATATTAATAAATGGTTTAAAGCCAACTCACTGACATTAAACTTAGAAAAGACTCACTATATGCAATTCAGAACCTTTAAGAGGTTTCCACCCAGCATATGCATAAAATACAAAGAAGAGCAGATAGAAGAGGTTGACAGTCTTAAATTCCTGGGATTACAACTTGATAATAAATTCAGTTGTGAAGAGCACACCACAGAACTGCAGAAACGCCTTAACAAATCTGTATTTGCAATTCGAGTGTTAGCAGACATAGGCGACATAAAAATGAAAAAGCTTGCATACTTTGCCTACTTTCATTCCATGATGTCATATGGTATAATATTTTGGGGTAACTCTTCAAGTCAAACAAAAGTTTTCAGAGTCCAAAAGCGTGTAATACGTATTATTTGTGGAGTAAATTCACGGACGTCCTGTAGAAACCTCTTCAAAGAACTGGGTATACTAACTACTGCCTCTCAGTATATTTACTCATTAATGAAATTTGTTCTAAATAATATATCTCTTTTTCCAATAAACTGCTCAGTTCATACATACAATACCAGGAACAAAAATGATCTGCACAAGGACTTAAAAGCACTTACTTTAGTTCAAAAAGGGGTCCACTACTCAGGAACACTCATCTTCAATAATTTGCCAGTAAACATAAATTTAGTTACAAATAAAGATCAGTTTAAAAGGAGCCTGAAAGACTTACTAGTGGCCAACTCCTTCTACTCCATTGACGAATTTTTTAATAGAAACAAATGATGTATATATTCATACTATTAGTATTGTTATTTCAGCTTAAAAAAAATTGACATGTTCCACATCCACGAGGATCTCCTCAGCACGGATCTATGGAACGAAAACTAATCTAATCTAACTCAAACAAGGGTAATTTTGGAAAAAAATGACATACTGCCTTGAAGACTATGTAACTGACTTACGTTTTTTATTGTTTATATTTTTTACGGCACAATCACATGAGCATGTGACAATGCCGTGATTGATTCCCACCAGCAGCTGTCATCCTCAGATTAAATGCACGGTCTGCAGGTGGTTCCCACAGACAATGCAATGAAGTGATTTAGGGGTACTGCAGCAAAACTGAATCGGGAAGGCTGAGACTCTACTTGAACCTCTTTCCTTTCGAATACAACTACATTCTCTTAATCGCTATGCCACCTCGCACAACCGTTATGGCATTTCTCAGATGAATGAGTATCCTATCACGATAAGCTATTTTTATATACTCATAAAAGTCAATTGCGAGCTCCCGAACACGTTTCAGAACACTGTAATGGAAAAGGAACTCTCCGAGGTTGACACCATAGGTGAATGGCACTGACAGTGTGCAATGTGTGTGTAACATTTTATAACGGCTTTGCAGTCCACGCCGGCCGCGGTGGTCTAGCGGTTCTAGGCGCTCAGTCCGGAACCGCGCGACTGCTACGGTCGCAGGTTCGAATCCTGCCTCGGGAATGGATGTGTGTGATGTCCTTGGGTTAGTTGGGTTTAAGTAGTTCTAAGTTCTAGGGGACTGATGACCTTACAAGTTAAGTCCCATAGTGCTCAGAGCCATTTGAACCATTTTGCAGTCCACAACCAGAACGCCCAAATAGAGAAAGATGATCCGTTGAGCTCGTGTCTCAGAAATGTGGATGTGAGATATGAGTAAATGGATCTTTCCGTCTGAGGGCCGCCCTTTTAGTTTTTACAAAAAGTGATCCGAAGGAAAACGTAATTTGGCACAAATCGTTTCACTCTTTCACAAGCTACTCGTCTTTGAAGCTGATACATTACTGCGTGCTTTCGAACCAGTTCTGGACATGTCTTCCTCTCTGAAGTTAGTACCTCAAAAACATGGTTTAGGAATAAAATCGTTGTCCACGGATTTTTTACGGACGTAAGGGAACTAAAAGTGGTCGTTTGGTGGTGAATCGGGTCAGGACTGGCAGTGAGATATTGATCCCATGGTTTTCTGAGTCAAATAAATTGTTCGAAATGCTATGTGACAGCTGGTATTGTCATGACGAAGACTTATGCTCTGTTTTCCGTTTTATCTCTCGATTTCATCGATGATTGCGGGCAAACAAATTGTTGTATAACATCCAGCATAAATATTCTTCGCTCTTCTTAAGTAATGGTCGCAACACAAGCTATCATTTGCTTGGAAGTGGTTCGCGAACTATCCTCGGTCGAGAGTGTTTAGCATTTTTTTTTCACAAGGAACTATATTTCATCTTCGGTTGACATCGTACGGAATCCACAGGGAATAGATCAGCGGCGATTTGTGGGCCGTGGGCAGCGTGGCAATGGGCCGTTAGTGCTGGTCGAGAGTCCACGACGAGCTCAAAAGTATCCGAAGCTTCTAGGGTTTCACTTGTCGGTCGTCAAGGTCAGCGAGTGTAACACACAGAAAGAATAGTACAAAAGAAGCTGCTAAGGCGGTCTGCCAGATGTTGAAAATTAGCCTGTACCAGGCGGCTGCAAGTGTACACCCCCTCACAGACTTGTTACCCATAGCGGAGACACATTAAGATGCCACAATTCGATCGTGATTTGTCGAGCTGGTCGTTTCTCGGACGCGGTTGTTCACAACAACGACTCGGTTGGATTCTGCCCATTTAATGTCCTGACGCAAGAATAGAGAAGGAAAGACCGTCGGTGTTTTACGTTCCGTCTACGGCTAAGATTATGAGGCGGAGCTACGCTCGGATTTCTTAGAACGGGAGGGAAGAAAGCGGCCATGGCCCTTTTAAGCAACGACCCCAGCATTTACATTTAGTGATCTGGGTGACCGCAGAAAACCGATATCTGGATGGCCGACCCGAGAATTGAACCCGGATCTTTCGAAAGCTAATTGAGGGCGTTGGCCACTACATCACTTCCCTCAATCCTTCTTCTACAGAATGTTTAACTAAATAAGCCTACTGAAGAACAGATACGGCGGGAGCAACGACATCCGGCCGCAAAGTCAAATAAAATTAGTTTCCCAAAAGTGGAGTGCAGAAGACCCCGTACTGGAAACAAGATTAACGCAACAAGGAGAAGTCCCTAGCGATGGGTTCGACTTTTTGGCATCATCTATACGGAGATGTAGGCTAACTTCGCAAGTATAACACCTTGCAGCCATTCAGCCTGGTCTGGTGGGCCCTAGCTTGTGAGTAATGGACGGAAAAATATATCGGAATTTCGGGTGGTGTTCTATAGCTCTGAATGAGGAATATTTAACAGACTTGTTGCCCAGCGTAACAGCACACTGTCTCACAAGCAGAAGGTTCTGGGGTCGAATCTTTTTATTCTTAAATCTTGATCGAAATGATTACTATTTTTATTCAATTAATTGGATTAAATGTAATTTTTTCCTATTCCTTTGTCAGATCGCTGTATCGCTATATCAATTTTTCCAGTTGCTCACATTTTTTCCTACCATTCTTTTGCCACTTGCAATACTTGTGCATGTGAATGCAGTTCTTTTTATTTATCTATCATAACATTTTTGAAACTGCCGATGCGCCGGTTAAAAAACAAAAGACGAAATAATCTATTTATATTGATTGCAATGGCGTCAAAATTGTACTTTTGGTAACAGGAAGTACATTTTTTGTATGGTAACCGTCATACAAACATTTAAAACACAAATTATTATTGCACTATAGATAAAGAAACTCACACGAAGATTCAAAAGAAAGAAGGGATTATAAATAAAACGAAACTCAAGAAAAATGAGGAACAGAATGTATGCAGTAACATGGACAAAAATACAGAATGATCAAACGGAAAATAATTAAAATAAAATAACATTGACAAAGATTCAAAAAGGAGAAAGTATGGCAGGAAGAAAAACGAGAGGAAATGAAACTACGATGATTAAAATGAAGTGATAAAGCAGTAGAAATAAAGAAAATTATATTTAACCGAATTAACTGACTGAAAATAGTGACCAAATTCACTTCGATAAATATATAAAACAAAACAAAAAAATGTTCAAATGTGTGTGAAATCTTATGGGACTTAACTGCTAAGGTCATCAGTCCCTAAGCTTACACACTACTTAACCTAAACTATCCTAAGGACAAACACACACATCCATGTCCGAGGGAGGACTCGAACCTCCGCCGTGACCAGCCGCACAGTACATGACTCCAGTGCGAGACCGCTCGGCTAATCCCGCGCGGCTAATAAAACAAAAATTTTCAAAACATTTATCACGGCTCGAACCCACAACCGTTGGCGTATACGTCCTGTACGTTAACCATTACGCTGCACAATCAGTCTGTTACACTGCTCTTTATCCAAAGCTGTAGAGCAACATGCGAACTTTCAAATTTGTTTTCCGTCGTTTACTCGCAAGGTTTACTGCAAGGTGTGATTATTTGGCACCTTAATCTACATCACCGTGTAGATGACTAAAGTCCGACTAAAATTGCTTGATGGTTGACGTCTGTCACTTGCCACTATAGTGTTGGGACATCGGCTACCGGTTACCGTTTAACTATAGGTGACACACAAACACGGCGGGTCACTGCATAAATACTGTTAATGTGTAACGGGAAGCAATGTTGGAAGCGCCCACTGCGAGTTACTCTGTCGACTGCTGCTTTTTAGTGACCAATGTGTGAATTGCGACAGACGACGAGTTTTGCAGCCCTGAAATTAAATTTATGTCCTAACTTAACGACAACCTCGTGATGTGCAATGTATCCGAGACAATGGTGGGCAAAAAGATAGCTCTGTTCATCGCAATTACAGCTAACCTTTAAGAGCAAATGCAAGAAATAGAAAGTTCAGTTTCAGCGATAAAAGTGAACTTTAGTTTCTCGCTATCATTGGTTACCCGAAACTATCCTCGCACTGTCTGCAACAGCTGCCGTGTTACCAACCGATGAGCATTCCTCGTTGGCACGCGGTTGCAGATTATGGGCAACATAGGCAGATTACAAACAAAAAAAGAATGATAAGAAGAAAAATAAGAGCAAATAAAAGAGTCAATACGATGATGCAAATGACACGGCAAAGAATTAGATATGAAAAATAATGCATTTAAACCAATTAATAGAATAAAAATAATAATAAAACTCTTTTTGTTAGATTTAGAAATTAAAAAAAAAATCGGTATATTCGACGAGATCAAACCAACGACCTCGTAGACATCATGTCATTTACTAATCATAGTGCTACGGCATTTGCGTGCGGGTGCTATATTGATGAGTATGGTAAACCAGTCAAATGATGAAATGCAGCTGCAAAAAATTCGGCTTCACGCAATGTCGTGTGGAGTTTATCTAGTGTAAGCCAATTTCTGATATGATAACTGTGTATGTGACGCTGAATCACGTCTTGAGTGGTGATATGCAGCAGTGTTTGGTTAGTGCTTTGCATGTGTGTGTATTTTATTAGCATCATTTTGTTTGTTTGTTTGTTTGTGAGTGTGTGTGTGTGTGTGTGTGTGTGTGTGTGTGTGTGTGTGTGTGTGTGTGTGTATCTGTAGCAAATAAACGTGCCAGACCATTCAGAATCCAAACACACCAAGAAAAAATGCCGGACAAGGAATTGCTAGTGAAATGACTGACCGTTGTGGTAGTTTGGCAATGGCTAACGATTCAGTACTGACGTTGAGCGCTCTGATATAGGCAAACCAGCTCCAATGCGTGAAGTGTGAACTATCGAGTAATTTTAATCGGACTGTAGCTGTTACATGCATCTGTGGTCGCCTATCGGTACTTCTGTTGCGATGAGTGATGGCGAGCAAGCTATTGCATGTGCAATAACTTGAGCTACTGTCACGTTCGGGTAAGCACGTGTCGTGGTGTGCATCCACCGCCCCCTCCCCCCTAAACTGCCAGAATGCATGACGTGGTGGCACACTCACGTACTCTTTCGAGCCGTACATGTGGAGGAGCATGGACAGGAGTGCGTATGTACACATTGTACTATTGAAGTAGCTGTACATTATACGACGTATACGTTATGACGCAAATTTAATACTTTTTAAACACGGTTTATGTTCACTGATGTAAAAAAGTTCCATTCATTAATTCACCCTATTAGGGATCGATATTTTTACGAATTTTTATTAGCCTGTGTTCTTCCTCGCCGTTCAAGCTACCTCGATACCAAATTACAACGAAACTGCATCATCGGTTTTGTCGTAAAAAGGTAACAGACAAACGCACTTTTGCATTTACATATTAGTATGGATAAAATCGATCCTACCGCTGTGGACCACTCCTTGAAAGTAAAATAATTTGTTAAAATTATTTTTATTGCCTTTTTGTAGCGAAGATTGCAGTCGAAAGTAAAAGAAAACTCTTATTAATTTACTGCTAACTTTCGCGCCCTTGCTGGCCTCTGACAAGCTCTCGGGGTCCTCTTTCACTCCCGTTTATTCCCTGTAAAAATAACTTTATGAGAACATTGTCGTGATTCCTTCAGATGTCGGTTCCAAAATCTTTTGACGTTTCCGTTGATCACTCTTTTTCAGTTTTGCGTTAAAAGATAAGAACGACACTTTAATGACGTTAACTCCCTCTGCTTTCCTGATGTTCTCGACAGCGTACTACGGTGCAAACTTGTTTCTATACACCGTTAAGTGATGGCCAATATCGCGCACTCTATAAAGCTGTTTATGCAAATATCAGAGACACGATATATACTCACCCGTTTATCTGTCTCATTACAGCTCTGTAGTAATCCCTCGTTTGGCCGATGCTGAAACAGAAGAAAATATAGAAATAATGCGAACGATATTTGGAAATAATGGAAAACGTGCTAGGGCGATCCTACTACGAGCAATTACAAGACGTATTCTGCATGTGACAAAACAGTTTCATGAATGCTGGAGTTTATAAATAGTTTGTAAGACTTATCAGTCAACGTAAGATCTTATTTCTGCTCTTGTTAAGTTAGAGATGAAACAAGATTCTAGCAAAACCTCTTCTGTTTGGAATACCGGTACCATTTCTTCTAACAAGTTCTCCGCATCAACCTTCACCTGGACGTAAAACCATTCAGCGAATGATTAGGGAGTTAACCTCCTGTCAGCGACCAGGTCGTTAGACGGCGAGCAAGCTCGGATAGGACAAGGTTAAGGATGGAAATCGTCTCTGGCGTTTTCGTAGGAAAAGCAAACCACGATAAACCTTAATCTCGACGGCTGTGCAGGGTTTTCAACGCTATCCCCACCCCACTTAATTAGACTTTCACCACTATGCTATCTCGACGAATCAGGCAGCTGCAGATCCAAAGAACAGGAGGTCAAACCCTCAAAATACATTTTGATAAAAGCATTTATATTTTTACAAATATCACTTTACAAAGTTTACAGCTAACTTTCTGAGAATCAAGAATGGTAGCATCAAAATGAGAGTCTCTGAAATGGCAAAAGCTTCTAGAAATTACAAGCTACGTTTAATATCGGTTCGTTTTCTGTTGCTTACGTGGGGGCTAGTGGCGAACACAGTCCGTTGGAGGTACATGGTGGCGGAACTAAATGAGGCCCCCAGTCTGCTTAGAAATTGATGTAATTGTGTTTACATTTTGTAAAAAATGAATAACATAGATGTAATGGCTGGCAAAAAGATGAAGTTCTACTCTACACTGCAGTAATTCTACTACACCCACCGGGAAAACTGCAACGCCTTAATGTAAGGTGTTCAGTTGCACCAGGGAGTGTGCACACTGGGTGATGTAAAATAGTTGACTGGAGAGCAGAACGGCGCTGTATAGTCGTCACTGAAGAGAATAAGTTCTGTCTGTGTGCGGGTGATGGACGCACACGTGTGTGTCGTGGACCTTGTCAGTTGCGTATTCCAGAGTGCATTTGCTCACGACACACCAGACACGACACACGACAGGATTATATGCGTTTGCATCTTGCACATCCATTTGCATATTCGGCTCCTTTTCACCGGGCTATTGCATATTTTAGCTAAAAACTAGTGACGATGCATATTTTCGCTCTGTTGTTGTTGTGGTCTTCAGTCCTGAGACTGGTTTGATGCAGCTCTCCATGCTACGCTATCCTGTGCAAGTTTCTTCATCTCCCAGTACCTACTGCAACCTACATCCTTCTGAATCTGCTTAGTTTATTCAGCTCTTGGTCTCCCTCTACGATTTTTACCCTCCACGCTGCCCCCCAATGCTAAATTTGTGATCCCTTGATGCCTCACAACATCTCCTACCAACCGGTCCCTTCTTCTCGTCAAGTTGTGCCACAAACTCCTCTTCTCCCCAATTCTATTCAATACCTCCTCATTAGTTATGTGATATACCAAGCACCACATTTCGAAAGCTTCTATTCTCTTCCTGTCCAAACTATTTATCGTCCATGTTTCACTTCCATACATGGCTACACTCCATACAAATACTTTCAGAAACGACTTCCTGTCACTCAAAACTATACTCGATGTTAACAAATTTCTCTTCTTCAGAAACGCTTTCCTTGCCATTGCCAGTCTACATTTTATATCCTCTCTACTTCGACCATCATCAGTTATTTTGCTCCCCAAATAGCAAAACTCCTTTACTACTTTAAGTGTCTCATTTCCTAATCTAATTCCCTCAACATCACCCGACTTAATTCGACTACATTCCGTTATCCTCGTTTTGCTTTTGTTGATGTCCATCTTATATCCTCCTTTCAAGACAATGTCCATTCCGTTCAACTGCTCTTCAGTCCTTTGCTGTCTCTGACAGAATTACAATGTCATCGGAGAACCTCAAAGTTTTTATTTCTTCTCCATGGATTTTAATACCTACTCCGAATTTTTCTTTTGTTTCCTTTACTGCTTGCTCAACTTACAGATTGAATAACGTGGGGGATAGGCTACAACCCTGTCTCACTCCCTTCCCAACCACTGCTTCCCTTTCATGCCCCTCGACTCTTATAACTGCCATCTGGTTTCTGTACAAATTGTAAATAACCTTTCGCTCCCTGTATTTTACCCCTGCCACCTCCAGAATTTGGAAGAGAGTATTCCAGTCAACATTATCAAACGCTTTCTCTAAGTCTACAAATGCTAGAAACGTAGGTTTGCCTTTCCTTAATATTTCTTCTAAAATAAGTCGTAAGGTCAGTATTGCCTCACGTGTTCCAATATTTCTACGGAATCCAAACCGATCTTCCCCGAGGTCCGCTTCTGCCAGTTTTTCCATTCGTCTGTACAGAATTCGCGTTAGTATTTTGCAGCTGTGACTTATTAAACTGATAGTTCGGTAATTTTCACATCTGTCAACACCTGCTTTCTTTGGGATTGGAATTATTATATTCTTCTTGAAGTCTGAGGGTATTTCGCCTGTCTCATACATCTACTCACCAGATGGTAGAGTTTTGTCAGGACTGGCACTCCCAAGGCCGTCAGTAGTTCTAATGGAATGTTGTCTACTTCCGGGGCCTTGTTTCGGCTCAGGTCTTTTAATGCTCTGTCAAACTCTTCACGCAGTATCGCATCTCCCATTTCATTTTCATCTACATTCTCTTCCATTTCTATAATAGTGTCCTCAAGTACATCGCCCTTGTATAGACCCTCTATATACTCCTTCCATCTTCCTGCTTTCCCTTCTTTGGTTAGAACTGGGTTTCCGTCTGAGCTTTTGATATTCATACAAGTGGTTCTCTTTTCTCCAAAGGTCTCTTTAATTTTCCTGTAGGCAGTATCTATCTTACCCCTAGTGAGATAAGCCTCTACATCCTTACATTTGTCCTCTAGCCATCCCCGCTTAGCCATTTTGCACTTCCTGTTGATCTCATTTTTGAGACGTTTGTATTCCTTTTTGCCTGCTTCATTTACTGCATTTTTATATTTTCTCCTTTCATCAATTAAATTCAATATTTCTTCTGTTACCCAAGGATGTCTACTAGCCCTCGTCTTTTTACCTTCTTGATCTTCAGCTGCCTTCATTACTTCATCCCTCAGAGCTACCCATTCTTCTTCTACTGTACTTCTTTCCCCCACTGCTGTCAATTGTTCCCTTATGCTCTCCCTGAAACTCTGTACAACCTCTGGTTTAGTCAGATTATCCAGGTCCCATCTCCTTAAATTCCCACCTTTTTGCAGTTTCTTCAATTTTAATCTGCAGTTCATAACCAATAGATTGTGGTCTGAGTCCACATCAGCCCCTGGAAATGTCTTACATATTGACCGTGACCTAGAATTGCATACAATTGCTAACTGAGAGCCCGCTGCCTAGCGAATTCATTACAGAAGGGAACAGGAACAGGCAGACAAAGTCAATGCTCCTGCACCCACAGCCCCGGTTAATGCCCTCTGCTGTCAAACTGTATGCGTCGGCAACAATTAAACTATGCAAGCCTTTATTCGCACGACCATTGTTTCAGTTTAGCTTTCTATTTACTTGTACACAGTTAAATGTATTTACGATGTGTAGTGTGTAACATGCTGTGTGTCATGCCACATGAAAGAAAAGACATTTCGTGGATAGCTTACCATGTAAAACATTAGAATGACGTAATTGTTTTATATTCTCGAGTTTGTGAGAAAAACGTTAGTAGTAGAGCAAAGTTAATATGAGCGCATTTTGTTAGTGTGAGTTGCTTACATCAGGGGGCAGGTATGAGTATTGATGCAAGGGAGATTCTGAACCACTATGCATTGTGCCAGATGTATTCAAGATGGCGGCGATGACGTCATCCAAGATGGCAGTGTGTAGACTTGGCAACGGCGCATGACATCATCCAAAATGGCGGCCAAGACGTCAGCTGATGACATAAGTAACGTTATCCAAGATGGTGGCTTTTGGCAGGAAAGTGCCACGCCCACTCCCCTCCGTCAGAAAGATGGCGGTAAGTTCAACTTCCAACATGATAATGCATCACACCTTACAAAATCGCGGGAAGATGGGTCACTTGGGCTACCTCCACTAACCTAAGTCATCCGACCACCACCTCATCCTAGGAACTGGCACCAAGTTTGAATTTTGTGGTAAAGAAAGGTCAATTCGCTTATCTCTACTAAGCTAAGAAAATGGCTCAAAAGAAAGGACACTTGAACTAACCTCAGTCAGCCCCACCGCCACCACATCCTAAGGATTTGTGGGAAAAGGACTCGACCAGTGCTGGACATAAGTCTTTGTTTTGCATGCACCAGTCTTTATTTAAACAAATTCATGCAGCACAGCCAACCAGTGCGTTCACCACGAGGTCCAGACTCCAACTGACCTAGTGCACAGTACCACCACTAGGGGGCACAGTCATCTGTGATGTAATCCAAGATGGCGGTGGAAAAAGGCGACAGACAGTGTCTCCACCAAGAGATCTACACTCCAACTGACCTAGTACACGATACTGCCACCAGAGAGCGCTGTCGTCTGTTCCATGACATAACTCAAGATGGCCGGGGAAATGGCGGGAAAACGACGCTGGACACAACTCTTTATTTTGCAGACAAAGTCTCCACCACAATATCTAGAGCCAAATCACCCAGTACACAGTACTGCCACCAGAGGGTGCTGTCATCCCTCCTGTGACGTAATCCAAGATGGTGATCTGGAAGGGGAAAATGGCGCGAAAATGACTCGGCCTGCGCTGGGCTGCTGGAGAGAGTAAGGAAGGAGTGAACTTTATTTATTTTGGAATAATTTATTTAGGGATGGAATATATTTATCACACTGGTACAAAACACATGCTTGGGGTTGCAATACACAGATTGCAGACATTAAACTACTCCTAAATAATGCTCTGCAGACACGCAAACAGCTCCCTTAATAATGCACCACAGTGATGTGTAGACACGCTCAGTACTCATGAACTGTCCAAATAGCGCATAGCACAGCCTACAGACCCACTTGCAAAATAATGCAACAGATATGTGCAGACACTGCCCCCCCCCCTCCCCGTCCATTGGACCACACACGCTCCCAGAAGTCGGGATGTACCAACAACCCCGCGAAGTGACACGGCCATCAGCTGTCAAATCACATACACAAGTGCCCGTTCGGGTCCCACATGCATGAGGTGCCGGCATCCCTTTCATACTCAACACCTGAGAAATTCCTCTTGTAATACTTGTTCACCTAGGCACCGTTGAAGACGGGGCCTAATGGGAACAGAGATCTATATACCAAGCACAGATACTCCAAGGTGGGCTGCGTGCACATCTTCACCACCGCTAGCATGAACCCTCCCTCTACCTGCGGCGAAGAGCTTATTGCTGAGCGACGCTGCAGAAGTCCATTCCAGAATAGGACAAGCTGCTTTCTCCCTAGCAATTGTAAAGGACCATGCATGATGTGTGGCTTACGCATCACCGCGCGTAGCTACATACCAGCACAAGCACATCTAACAACGTTCTCGCATGACTATCTAAAAGTCGAACTCTAGTTAATTGCATAGTGCCCCAGAAATACTTAACGTGCACTTTTGTAGGAGTTTCCGTGATGTCTCACCTTGTACGCAGGGAAATTCTTTCCCTAACAGAACCTGTTTATGAAGATAGTGCAGAATAATGTCGAATACACTCTTCCCAAAGGTCCTAATGTGACACCCTTCGTGCTTTCAACATACGCAAACGTTCTCGCCACCATTTAGAGAGTCGTATATCCCAACACAAAGGATGAATCAAGCATTATGATTGGCTCTTATCGAATTACTGATGCAGCTGGTGTGGAAGCAGTGTCCGCCTTTTCTTTCTTTCTGCAGATGTGACTTTCAATGGGAAACAACTATTTTACACTGATCGCTATATTGCACTGACAACTAAACCCCACAAAGAACAATACATATCGTCAAGTACATACAAGACTCACAAGAATATTGGAAGCCAGGGAAATATTACAAGGTGTAACTACAATTAAATATTGCGATTGCTGCTACAGTCTGACACCAAGCAATGAACAGGCAATGTCTCCTATTCACAACTGTGCTGCTGCAACATATCTCAGTATCTATAGTGCATATAATTTTCCACGTAAGAAATCTCTCATACCGTCACGGTTATCGATGAGCTGAATCTGTACGTCCCTCACGATAGGACAGAAAGTCATCCTCTCTAGTGATGCCACAGTATAAACGATAGTAACTTTACAATGCAATATGTACACAGTTTACACAACGTAAGCCACAGTAACTTTACAATATACACATTTTACACAAACAGTGCAGTTATCTTTTATATCTGTACAGCAACCAAAAAAATTATGGTATGCCTACACTCACACCGGCTATATGTCACAACGCTCGTCAATCCTAGGGAAGCACTGTCAGCCTTTTCTTTCTTTCTACAGACATGACATTCAGTGGCAATAAACTATTTATTATTTACACTGACCACCATATTTCGCTGACAACTAAACCTCACAAAGTGCCATACATATCGTCAAATAAGAAAAGACTCTTACTCATTTACACTGTTCTCCTACTGAGGACAGGAGCTTGAATATTAGAGTGTGAAACCGATCCCCAACACAGCAATATATCACCGCGTATCATATTGATGTAGTAAACATACAATTCATATCCTCCACCACACAAAATCATCTCTTTTACATCAGAGCATTCTCAGTGGACCGAAGGTGCTCTCAGAACTGTTCTACAAATTTGGGATAGTTTTCCCTCGGCCCAAATGCGTTACTGTTTCTGCTCCGAACCTGCTTCCTTGCTTGCTCGCTTTTCTATGCACATCTCCAGACTCAGGATTAGAAGAACAAGTGTATTTCTGCATGGTTCGCGATAATAGTATACCATTTTCGCGGTACTTCTCGATTTTGCAAAAACAGACATAATGTCTTATGGGATAACAGCAATCAGTGATTTTATAATGTTACTTAAAATCCGTCTTGATTGCAATCAAGACGGATTTTAAGTACTTCTCGATATCAAGCACTAGGCAGCATCCTACATAATTCTCAAGATACAGACTGGGAATTACCTCTCTACAAACCCCAAACTTTAGTGAGGTGCAGCATGCTGTAGACCACTGAGTAACTAGAAACAAATAGAGGAAACTGATATTTCCTTCCTCGAATACCAATGTCGGTGATGTAACTGATTCCAAATCATCTCTATAATTTACAAGCCAACTAAGGTCTTTTCCATGTCTAGAGAACAGACAAACCTGTCTTCTACGTGCTAGATGCACACACCACAACTGATCTTCTCTCAACTAAATAAAGGCACGAAATGTGCAGAAGCAGTCAACCAAACGATTTACATAGGAGGGAATAACAGTCCAGCGCAAACACTCCAGCATACACAATCTTCTCAAATTTCCATATGATCACGAAAGTCACCCAACACATACCAAGTATTAGGTCGCTATTCGGTCGTCTACTCGTTGGCAAAGTTAAATCAGATACATTCCTACACTCCAACAGGGCTCTGCATTCGGACGGCTGCTGCCGTTAATGGGAAATGCGAATCATTCCCACCACGGGCCATGCATACACGGAATCATTCTAGAAAACTGGCCAGATATATGTTTTATCATTATACTTACAATTAAATGTTACGGTCACAGTCTCAATTGAATGGCATTTGACAATGAGCAAAGTATCGGAAATACACCCTGCTGAAGGCTGTGGCTCTGGAAATGGAAATATCTGTACCTTTCTTATGACTTGACATACTCTTACCTTTGCTATCACAGTACTCCAAGTCAAATCCATACCGTCATTATGACTGAACATAGTCATTTCCTTCCCACAAACACATACTTTATAGACCTGATACTCAGATACGAACATATCATGCATCCCCTACTACTATGCACAATACTTCGTCAATAGCTAATTGCCTACGATATGAAATAGTACTGACTGAAAATCAATGATGGGTGGACACAGATGTGTCTTAGAAAGAGAGACGTAATCGGCCAGATGTTAAAAAAAACCAATCCCAACAACTACAGCATGTTACTGTCACAAGCGATCTTGGTTCTACACGTGCACACATGGATCCATGTTAAAAGCTATACCCGCTTTACGAATCGAGGTACGAAATTACCTCTGAAGGAGGTGGTTTTTTCTGGACAAATACCATGACGGTGATCGCAGGAATGTGTATTATCAGACCAACACATAGCCCACGATGCAACCTTGTGATAAAATTACCACATTTTAAAAGTGATTCAGCTAAGCGGTATTTGCGACTCCATCACATGGGCCCAGCTAAATAATTGTATAGTATTTGTAGCGCATTCTGTCTTGATACCATATCACAGGTTCCGCAATATATCCACTGAGTTACAGGCGATGACTGATTAAGAAGTAACACAAACAGTATTAGTAAATCATGTGCCAATTGAGATGGTAAGAAAATTTAGTGTTAGGCTATCTGCTAGAAATGATTTCCATGATTTGGAATCGGGTCTGTCCATTCAAGCACATACCTGCGTTGGATCCTATTGACAATTTCTTTAATGATTACAACCACTACTCAATCATATTTCTGGCACTCTCATATGTTAAAACGAGTCATCTTTCCTGAACCTTGCTCCTACAGTAAAATTCTCAATTGGACGACATTTGATAATGAGGGTAATATCAGAAATACACCCTGTTGACGGCTGTGGCCCTAGAAATAGATATACCGTACCATTCTTATGACTTGACGTACTTTTCCCTTTGGTATCGTAGTATTTGAAGTCAGATCCATTCCTTCCTTATGACCAGACATAGTCATTTCCTTTGCACATGTTGGAACACACATGCATACTTTATATGCTTGATGCTCATGACGAACCTATCACGCACCTCCTACTGCTAAGTATAATGCTTCCCAATAAATGAGTGCTGGTGATACGAAATAATACTGAGAGAAAATCAGCGATGGCTGGACATGTCTCATAAGTTTTTGTAGCGAGTGCTGCCACTTGTCTTAGAAAGAGAGACATACTGGCTTTATAAATGTAGGCATGGCATTATCTGTAAATGAAGTGGTTTTTCCAGACAAATACCGTGACACTGAATATAGACGGTGATTGCCGGAGTGTATATTATCAGGCTAATAGTGCGGTTACACGTCGCCCACGGTGCAACCTCGTCATAAAATTAACGAATTTAGAAAGTGATTCAGGTAAGGAATGTGGTATGAAACCGGTATTTGCAACTCTCTGATGCCCCTCTAGATATTTCTCCAGTATTTGTAATGCATTCTGTCTCGATGCTATGTCAGAAATTCTGCAATATATCGACTGCGTTATAGGCGAAGGTCGATTGAGAAGGATCACAACCAGTAGATGGTGTGCGGACTGAGGTCGTAAGATATGTACACGGGCTTTTCAGATCTCTAGTGTTATGCTATCCGCTAGAAACGCTGTCTGGGATTTGGAATCAAGTCTTTCCAATCAATCACATACCTGCCTTGGATCCTATGGAGAAGTTCTTTAATGATTACAGCCACTAGTGACTCATATTTCTGGCACTCTCATCCCTTGAAACGAGTCACCTCTTTCGAACCTATCTGCTACAGTAAAATTTCAGATAGTCCATATGCCTCTTGAAACTGCTGCCATTTCTGCAACTTTGCACATGTGATCTTTCCAATTTAAGTAGGAACTGAGCAGAAGTCAGAGAGAGCTGAATCTACCCCCTTCTGCAACCTGTGTAGAAACAGAGAGTCCTGAGTTACTGCGACAGGACTGTGTTTCGACCATTCGGTGGAAATGGGAACACGTTGTCGTAGCTCCACCAACAGTGTATGATGTGTAAGGTCAGCACCATACAAAGCCTGCTCCTGCAACACGAGGTAGTTAAAAAGACAGTACGGGAACTGGGAGATGGACGAGGATAGTGCTACAGCATTGTGGTGCGTCCCCAAACTACATACAGATACTGCAGTCCGAAGCAGGTTCACATCCCTCAGGACCCATTCACCTCTATCGCTCCAACATGCTATCATTGTTACTCTGTACCATCCAATAGAGAAAAATTACAAACTATGAAAGCTCCACTAATTTCATTCAATAAGGAACTCGATAACATTTTTACTGCATCTCTCTCCTCCCATATATCGAAAACAAATACTGTCTGCATGCTGGCATCGACCACATGTGACGATCCTATTAAATCAGTTTAAAGTTGCATCGCCTGTACTGCAGGAGGATGAGCGTATTCCATAGACTACACTGTAAATCGCAAGAAACGCTCCCTGTCACCCCGTGTCATTTGAAATATTGCTTTTTTTTCTACTGTAACACGCTTTGTACACTGCCATACATTTTGTTTTTTCCACCACGACTTCAAGGTCTGTGTCCAGTTCTGAACTGACATTAACGCTTTCTGTCCCATTGCCTCTCGCAGAAAACTAGACGTAACAGGATGTAAATCGTGTTGTTACTACTGCTACCATAACACTGCGCACACACACTGGGTCATTTTAAATAAAACACAGTTACAACATAAGGAAACTGGAAGAGTTTGGCGGCGTTGTAGGCCGTTTCCAAACTGCAGGCCGAAGGTGATTGACGGCCTCTACATTTAAACTCACCTTTCACAAGTACAGAGTAGCTGATGGCTCTGTGTTCCGTTTCGACTGATTCCTCATATTACAGTCATGTACGCTACCACTGTTTTGGTGTTAGCGGTTGGCTCTCAGGACTCGCAGTAAGCCCGAGTTGGTGTTTGAGTGTGGATCCATCACATATTATATCCGGAGCGATGTTGGGATGCGGATCCACAGTGTGCCACATCCGGGATAGGGAATGAAGGTGGATCCGTCATGCACAATGTATGGAGCGATGTTGGAATGCAGATCCACAATATACCACATCAGAGTTAGCGATCAAGTGTGGATCTCCCAAGCACTATATATCCAGACTGATGTTCAGAGGTGGATCCACAACACATCACATCTGGCAAAGGGCTTGCAGATGGACCAACCACACATTACGTCCTAAGATGTGTTCTACAAAGTTGGATCCACCAGCAGCAGAACCTGGTCTTGTGAGCCATCCGCGACACAGACATACAGAAAACAGTGCAAACGCCCTGCAAATGTGGAATATGTGGGTGGAGGCCACTGGACGCAATTGAGTACAGTGCTGTACTACGTCTCCCGATCAGAAAAATAGAACATTTGCGCTAGGTGTCGGCAGCTGCACTACATTGACAAGGAATTTTAGAACACAGAATGAGAGATGATGCCATTATCGCATGGGTGGAAGTGACATAAAAAAATCGATAGAATTGCGAAAAATGACGGAAAATACGTATAAATTGAGGGAAAATACACTGACTTGTGGGGAAATTGAGGAAGCACTTGTGTGTCTTCTGGTTGGCGCAGAATAATTCTTTTACATCAGAGCAAGTATGCGACTGCAAGAGGAATCCGAGAAAACGTCGACATGGAAGCAAAGGCAAGCAGGGAAACAGTCACCTTTTTCTCCATCGATGCAGCATTCTACTGTATGTCTATTGAGGTAACAGTGATACACACGAGTTGACTACTGTATTTGAAGCTTTTTAGGAAAAGAAAGAACTATCTGCCTCCAAACTTACATGCATCTGCATTAAAGGATAACTGAGAGAGAGAGAAGACGGAGTGATCGACTGAGGAGTTGTAATGACGTATTATTTAATAGCAGCCTGATGATGCATTCTAGAGAGGGGGATGTTGCTGCAGGTCTTTTTTCCGCTGTTTTGTCAGGATGCAACGGTCGTGTGACATAGCCTGCGTTCACTTGTATACAACCAAGTGTCCTGATTGTGACTTAGAGCACTGTCTATTCGCGATCAAGAACAGCAAACCTCTCGGTCATCAGAGGGCTTCCATCTCATGTGTGATGAAATGTTACTATCCTGTTTTGACACATTGCTGTAAAAGAACGACGATGTATTCAATGTACTCCATTCCCCTGTCGTATCTTGGGTATAAAATCGAGACTTCAGTTTCATAACTAAGATGATTCTACGTTAGCGATAAGTGTTTGTGAGGCACTGCAATCCCCGTGTATACATCTGATTGACAGATGTGCTGTTTACAGAGTTAGTGGCGGCACGACGTGTAATTTCACATGTCGGATGCCGATGCTGATCAATTTATATAGGACTGATTTGTGTATAGTATAATTTCTGAACCACGATCGAATGTGAGCAGAGGATGCTATACATCTCTGGAAAGCTATATTGTGCATGTATCACGCAGAGCTGCTATTTTAAGGAAGTAGTTTTTTCATTTTGCTGTTTGTTACCATAGTTTACAGTTGAGAAACCTGCAAGAAGAATGTATGTTACGCGCTGGAAATATATTTCTTACAGTGGGATTTTAACAGCACTGCATTCCACATGATTGATAGGTCAGAAACTTAAGCGATCTAACATTAAGTGCAGAAACATGTAGCCTTGGAAGTGTGTGTGTTTATGTTCTCTCCAATACCTTCCTGGTACTGATCCCATAAATTATGCACTACCCTCGAGGTGCTAGATATATGTAGAGTGCTGTCTGGTATACTTTGATGGGGTATATGTTCGAGAATTAACAGTGAATGGACATACTGCACAGTCATCTGTCTACATTCGCAAAGTAGAGAATCGGCAGTTTAGCGATGAAACTGAAATTGGGAAACACGCTGTTGCATCATTGGTCAGTGTTGAAATTACTGTAAAATTGCTAATATTGTTTGCACTATCAACTGTGATGCTTATTATTACAGTACATCGATGGTGTCTTTTCCATCCCATCCATCCACTGGTAAGCTGATGGTCATGGCATAATGATTGACTGACATCGATTGTATGAGATGGAGAAAGAGTTTTGGTGGAGGGGCAATACCTTCTGAGGATAGCTACCACCAAAAGAGTGATAGCGTACATGACAGCAATATGAGGAATCAGTCGAAATGGAACGAAGAGCCATTAGCTATTCAGTCACTGTGATAGATAAGTTTAAATGTAGAGGTCGTCAACCACCATCGGCCTGCAGTTTGGAAATGGTCCATAATGCCACCAAACTCTTCCAGTTTCCTTATGTTGTAACTGTGCAGTGCATAAATACCTGTATATTTAACTGGATCGTCACATGTGGTCGATGCCAGCATGCAGACAGTATTTGTTTTCGATATATGGGAGGAGAGAGATGCAGTAAAAATCTCACCGAGTTCCCTATTGGATAAAGTTAGTGGAGCTTTCATATTTTGTAATTTTTCTCTGTTGGATGGTACAAAGTAACGATGATAGCATGTTGGAGCAATAGAGGTGAATGGGTCCCGAGGGATGCGAATCTGCTTCCAACTGCACTATCTGTATGTAGTTTGGGGACGCACCACAATGCTATAGCACTATCATTGTCCTTCTCCCAGTTCCCGTACTGTCTTTTTAACTACCTCGTGTTGCAGGAGCAGGTTTCGTATGGCGCTGACATTACACATCATACACAGTTGGTGGAGCTACGACAACTTGTTCCCATTCCACCAAATGATTAAAACATTGTCCTGTCGCACTAACTCAGGTCACTCTATTTCTACACAGGTTGCAGGATGTGGTAGATTCAGCTCTCTCTGACTTCTGCTCAGTTCCTACTTAAATTGGAACGATCACATGTAGAAAGCTGCAGAAATGGCAGCAGATGCAAGAGGCATATGGACTATCTGAAATTTTACTGTAGCAGATAGGTTCGAAAGAGGTGACTCGTTTAGAGATATGAGTGTGCCAGAAATATGGGTCACTAGTGGCTGTAATCATTAAAGAACTTCTCCATAGGATCCAAGGCAGGTGTGTGATTGATTGCAAAGACTTGATTTCAAATCCCAGACAGCGTTTCTAGCGGATAGCGTAACACTAGAATTCTGAGAAGCCCGTGTACATTTCTTACGACCTCAATCAGCACACCATCTACTGTTTGTGATCCTTCTCAATCAACCTTCGCCTATAATGCAGTCGATATATTGCAGAATCCCTGACATGGCATCGAGACAGAATGCATTACAAATACTGGAGAAATATCTAGCGGGGGCATGCGGGAGTTGCAAATACCGAACCATGGACCTTGCCGTTGGTGGGGAGGCTTGCGTGCCTCAGTGATACAGATAGCGGTACCGTAGATGCAACCACAAAGGAGGGGTATCTCTTGAGAGGTCAGACAAACGTGTGGTTCCTGAAGAGGGACAACAGCCTTTTCATTAGTTGCAGGGGCAACGGTCTGGATGACTGACTGATCTGGCCTTGTAACACAAACCAAAACAGCCTTGCTGTGCTGGTACTGCGAACGGCTGAAAGCAATGGGAAACTACAGCCGTAATTTTTCCCGAGGGCATGCAGCTTTACTGTATGGTTAAATGATGATGGCGTCCTTTTGGGTGAAATATCCCGAAGGTAAAATAGTCCCCCATTCGGATCTCCGGGCGGGGACTGCTCAGGAGGACGTTGTTATCAGGAGAAAGAAAACTGGCGTTCTACGGGTCTGAGCGTGGAATGTCAGATCCCTTAATCGGGCAGGTAGGTTAGAAAATTTAAAAGGGAAATGGATAGGTTAAAGTTAGATATAGTGGGAATTAGTGAAGTTCGGTGGCAGGAGGAGCAAGACTTTTGGTCAGGTGAATACAGGGTTATAAATACAAAATCAAATAGGGGTAATGCAGGAGTAGGTTTAATAATAAATAAAAAAAATAGGAGTGCCGGTAAGCTACTACAAACAGCATAGTGAATGCATTATTGTGGCCAAGACAGATACGAGGCCCACGCCTACCACAGTAGTACAAGTTTATATGCCAAATATCTCCGCAGTTGACGAAGAAAATGATTAAATGTATGATGTGATAAAAGAAATTATTCAGGTAGTGAAGGGAGACGAAAATTTAATAGTTATAGGTGACTGGAATTCGATAGTAGGAAAACGGAGAGAAGGAAACGTAGTAGGTGAATGTGGATTTGGGAGGGGGGGGGGGGGAGAAATGAAGAGGAAGCCACCTGGTAGAATTTTGCACACAGCATAACTTGATCATAGCTAACACTTGATTACAGACGAATGGAACAACTGGTAGAAGGCGACCTCGAGGAAGATTAGTTTGGTTTCCGTAGAAATGTTGGAACGCGTGAGGCAATACTGACCCTACAAACAATCTTAGAAAATAGATTAAGGAAAGGCAGGCCTACGTTTCTAGCATTTGTAGACTTAGAGAAAGCTTTTGACAATGTTGACGGGGGCCGAAGTGGCCGTGCGGTTAAAGGCGCTGCAGTCTGGAACCGCAAGACCGCTACGGTCGCAGGTTCGAATCCTGCCTCGGGCATGGATGTTTGTGATGTCCTTAGGTTAGTTAGGTTTAACTAGTTCTAAGTTCTAGGGGACTAATGACCTCAGCAGTTGAGTTCCATAGTGCTCAGAGCCCAATGTTGACGGGAATACTCTCTTTCAAATTCTGAAGGTGGCAGGGGTAAAATACAGGGAGCGAAAGGTTATTTACAATTTGTACAGAAACCAAATGGCAGTTATAAGAATCGAGCGGCATGAAAGGGAAGCAGTGGTTGGGAAGGGAGTGAGACAGGGTTGTACCCTATCCCTGATGTTATTCAATCTGTATATTAAGCAAGCAGTAAAGGATACAAAAGACAAATTCGGAGTAGGAATTAAAATCCATGGAGAAGAAATAAAAACTTGGAGGTTCGCCGATGACATTGTAATTCTGTCAGAGACAGCAAAGGACCCGTAAGAACAGCTGAACGGAATGGACAGTGTCTTGAAAGTAGGATATAAGATGAACATCAACAAAAGCAAACGAGGATAATGGAATGTAATCGAATTAAATCGGGTGATGCTGACGGAATTAGGTTAGGAAATGAGACGCTTAAAGTAGTAAATGAGTTTTGCTATTTGGGTAGCAAAATAACTGATGATGGGGCGAAGTAGAGAGGCTGACGGCTATGGCAGAGATGGTCAACGAAAGCTCGAGGATTTTATTCGAACTGACGCGCTTGAAAAGCGAGATCGTTTTATTCACGAAGCCGTCGCGAAAGACTCCGAGAAGACTCAACGACGTACTGCCAAATCTACCTTGCAAAAGTGTATATAGCGAAGCCCTTCAAAACGTGTTTGATTTGATCTGCGATTAAAAAAAAAAAAACATTCAGAAGAAAAGTTCTAGTACATTACGAGATAGGTGATTTCGCAAGAGCCGGCCGCAGTGGCCGAGCGGTTCTAGGCGCTTCAGTCCGGAACTGCGCGACTGCTACAGTCGCAGGTTCGAATCCTGCCTCGGGCATGGATGTGTGTGATGTCCTTAGGTTAGTTGGGTTTAAGTAGTTCTAAGTTGAAGGGACTGATGACCTCAGATGTTAAGTCCCATAGCGCTCAGAGCCATCTGAACCATTTCGCAAATTCAGCTGGCACCCACATTCTCGTACAAATATCTTTCCCACACCTGATTATCTGTTATTATCAGCGCGCAACGAGAGGCACAAGGCCAAGGGAACAAACATTGTCATAAGTGCCCCTAATAAAGATATCAAGCAATTTTACAAGATAATGACACAGTGTGTAAGTGTGCTTTAACGCTTTCGAAGTGGCCATTCTGATGGTACGCCTACTGCGACTGTTTAAAAGCTATAACAAACTGAAATCCGTAACCAGTCGGAAATCATTTTATTAATATAGTACGAAGAGTTTCAAGCTTTTAACCTTCAGCTTCAGGTGCTTTTTATCTACGTTTGGTTAACAGTATCGGGATTGCCGTTCGTGTGGGTGATGTTATAGTGATTTAACAACAGAACAAACTAAAATTATGAAATGTAAGTGAAAATTTGACTCTGATCAAATGAAAACTCGCATTATAACATCTACAGAACTTCTGACATAATCCCAGCGAAATTTTCATTTACTCGTATTCCGTAATTTTAGTGCGACCTAGCGTAACGTCAGCTACATGGACGCCACCCCAGATGCTATGGATTGACCGTATCTCAAGATCATGATTAAAGCTGTGGAATACATCCTATGATCTTTAGCCGTCGCGAAAGTTTAGCGTTTGAATGTCAGGCCAGAGACCTAAGTTAGAAGTCAATATCCTGGCGTTTCGGCAGTTTTCTTGGTAGTAAATACAAGGTGCCCGTATGGTGACGCTTCACGTACGTGTACAGTGCCGTGGTTCGGTTTCTTATGTACAGTGTGTTTGAAAAAGAACTCCCTAGTTTTAATGTGTCCTAGAATCTGTATAAGGTGACATACAAAATGGTTCAAATGGCTCTGAGCACTATGAGACTTAACTTCTGCGGTCATCAGTCCCCTAGAGCTTAGAACTACTTAAATCTAACTAACCTAAGAACTCACACACATCCATGCCCGAGGCAGGATTCGAACCTGCGACCGTTGCGGTCGCGCGGTTCTAGACTATAGCGCCTAGAACCGCTCGGCCACAACGGCCGGCAAAGTGACATACACTCTTCTAGTTTGTGGTGTTTGATCCATCAACTCTCGACGTTTGGCTCCCCTGCCGTTGGCAGGTCTGCTTGATGTTGAGACGGCACCAGTGCTGTTTAGTTTCCTCTGTTCCCTCAGTTCAGTCCAGGCGTGAGTGCAGTGCACTGTAGAACAACTCTTTTCTGATGAGGCTACATTTCATGTCAGTGGACTAGTTAATCGCCATAACTGTCGAATTTGGGGGGGGGGGGGGGCGGCAGTGCATTCACACGAAGTTATTCAGCATCAACGTGACCCTCCCAAAGTTAACGTCTGATGCGGTTTGATGGAAGATCGTGTGATTGGTCCTTTCATTTTTAGAAGAAGAAATTAAACATTTGAAAATAACGCATTCTTCAAATTTTGAAATATATTCCCGACTGGGACTTTCACTCTGCAGCGGAATGTGCGCTGATCTGAAACTTCCTGGCAGATTAAAACTGCACGCCGGACCGAGACTCGAACTCGGGACCTTTGCCTTTCGCAGGGAAGTGTTCTACCGACTGGGCTACCCACGTACGATTCACAAGCTCTCCTCAGAGGTTCAATTCTGTCAGTACCTCGTCTACTACTTTTCAAACTTCACAGAAGCTCTTCTGAAGTTCCGGAGGAGACGAGGTACTGGTAGAATTGAAGCTGTGAGGAAGGTTGTAAATCGTGCTCAGTCGGGGTTTCTGGTAATTTCGTCAGTAACACAATCTTCTGTTGTATTTCTTTAACATCAGCATAAATGCAATGATTAAACTGTTTTTGTTTAAATCATTTCATGTATAAAATGCGTGCATGGTTGGTACATGTACTTAGTATGTATTGGGAAGCCGGCCGAAGTGGCCGCGCGGTTCTGGCGCTGCAGTCTGGAACCGCGAGACCGCTACGGTCGCAGGTTCGAATCCTGCCTCGGGCATGGATGTGTGTTATGTCCTTAGATTAGTTAGGTTTAACTAGTTCTAAGTTCTAGGGGACTAATGACCTCAGCAGTTGAGTCCCATAGTGCTCAGAGCCATTTGAACCATTTGTATTGGGAATGTGTAACATTGTTCCTTAATTAAATGTTTAAAAAATAAAAAAAAGTGTGTTCAGTCAGAGGGTTAGCTGCCCTCTGTAATAAAAAAACTGAGTTAATGTATCAACGATGAACTTCCACAAGTGTCATAGGACGTCCGCCACGAATAAATACAACGATCAATTACGAAACAAAATGTGATTTTAAAAAAAAGCCGGTAGAGTGCTTGCCCGCAAAGGGCAAAGGTCCCGAGTTCGAGTCTCGGTCCGGCGAGCAGTTTTAATCTTCCAGGAAGTCTGAACATATTACTTTGGGACCATTACATTTCCTGAAAAAGATATACGAACTAAAAATTTCAAGCTTGTTTCTGAAGGTATGTGTAGCTACGCGCTTCTTTTACATTCACCCTATGACTGTAGCTGAGGCAGGAAGGTCTTGTAGCAGTGTAGCACTCGGCCTCGCGTTAAAAACTGTAGCACTCGAGCTCGTCTTAAAAACTGTCTCTGATCAACCATGCAAAATTTCGGCATGCAAATAAATTCAAGGTCTTTTAACATAGAACATTCTAAACCCTTTCATCAAATCTCTCTGTGTAGTGAAGCCTTCATACTCAGCAGCTGCCTCTCACTACCTCTGTGTATGTCTCTCTTCTGCTGTCTCATTTTCCTCCCACCGATTTACAGTATATCCCACTGCCAGAGTCTCCTCTCTCGCTTACACTGCCACTTTTTGTTTTTCTTTGCCACTGCCATTGTCTCCACCATACCTCGCCAGCAAAAAATTCTGGGGGTGGGGTGGGGATGGGGGAGGAGTGGTTATACTTATCTTTTCCCCTATAATCACGTGCCTAAAAATTCGGTCCAAAAATGCACCCCCCCCCCCCTCTACACTTAAGGGTTAAAGTTGGCCGATCTGGGAGGATCCAGAACCCGACCCCCTCCCCAATCCTATGTATGGTGGCCACTCATCCCTCTTTTTCATTTCTACTGTCTCCTCTCTCTTTTCCTCCCGCTGCTTCTGTCCCCACGCTTATCTTTTTCTGTTTTACTGCCACTGTATTTCACTGACCATCACTGTCTCCTCTCTCTTTGGCTGTCACTTTTATTGTCTTCATTTCATCTCCCTTTCTTTTTCGCTGCCACTCTCTCTCTCCCACCCATCATAGTATAGTCTCCACTTGCTTTCTCTCCCCATTTGGCACTGCCTCCTCTCTCTTCCACCGCACTGACTCTCTACTGCTGTCTTTCAGCACAAAAAAGCGCGAAATATACTGTATTCACATGCCAAAATTTTCTGGTGAGGAAGGCAGTATGAGGACTCAGGCAGCTGCTGCCACTTTTTGTCAGAGTCTTTTCAAGAGGAACATACTCGCGCTTTTGTGCTCTGGCTGCAGTCTTTTTCCGCCGCTTTCCTTCTTTTCCTTGCTGCAGAAGCGTATGCAGCATGTATAAAACGAGTTTATAGCCCAGGAAAGTTTTGACAGTTTATTTATATACACCAACACATTTATTTACTTTGACGTAGATAAAAAACAAAAAAAGTGCGCATAAGATAAGGTTAACATAAAATATTTTGCTTTGCCTCTTTCTCAATATTTTGTTCACCGATCGCAATTCATCGATAATACTCGGCTTATTATTTGTTTCATAAAAGAGCAAATATGTGATTACAAATATTTTACTGAATCTGCAGTCTTTCCAGCTATATGTAATTTTTGAGAGTCGTTTTAAGTTCTTTTTAGGCATGTTAAGACTCGATTTTGCTCTGTTTTATTATTGCAGTACAACTTAGGGTACATTTGTATAGGCGTTTTACAGAGACAGTGCATCATAAAGTTTTATTGGTGAAAAAATTCTGATGAATAACAGTTTGATCACCTCAGAACCCCTGAAATTATTCTAGAACCCTCGTCATGTGTCCACGATGACAGTTAAAACTACAGTTACGTATCACACCGGATATTACGAATATTACGGTCTTGGTAGCGGATAATAATATCAAAAAAGTTAGCGAAGTTTTCCGATAATATCATCTTAAGAAAATATGGTAAAATTTTCGACGATTTGTCGTGAATAGAAATTACAGAAGTGGCCATTCCCACAACTGGTATTTTTCGTACCCAGAATAATGGTTTTTCGGGGTTTTCTCAGGAATCGCCTATTAACAAATGGTGCTGTTATAAGCCGCCTAAGGTCTACCCTAGAACACATCTAACGCAGAAGAACAAACCAACTTTCTCAATTTGCCGGGGGTGGAGAAAATGTGTAATGTTTATATTTTAACCTCCACTGTAAGATAGTTACAGTATGCCAATTCTTCCAATAGATCTGTAAATGGTCGCTAGGCAGAGCGCTGTCGAAAACAGTTAACCCTTATCTCTGTGATCAATAGCCCCCTGCAAATATGACCATTTGGTTGTTGGTTGGTTTGGGGAATGAAGGGACCAAACTATTGGGTAATCAGTCCCTATGACCTCCTGCAAAACCGCACTTTCACGCCCGACTTTTTTGGAACATATTGGTTCTGTACACTATCGAGCACAGATCGATGCCATTTATGAAGATACGCTTAGTGTTTAATAAGAATAGTATGTATTCTACATTTCACCCCGATGAGTATTTTTTTTAGTTCAAATATCCTCGAATTTGCATTATGTTTAAAACATGTCAAACCTTTCTTTCAAAATAGCAACAAAATCTGGTGCTATTTTTTCAGAAGAAGCCAAACACAGATCTTGCCCTTGGCCCAGTCCTTGCCCTCAGCGACGCTGCCACTTGCCTAACCCCCCCCCCCCCCCCACCACCACCACACCGACACCCCACCCTGCGGCCGCCTGTCATACCGACATGCCGCCCACAAGCGAGAGAAAGTGCTGCGTAAACTGAGGTGGCGGTTATCTCAATATAGCTTGACAAACGTTGGCTGAATGTCAGGATGGCCGAGCGGTCTAAGGCGCTGCGTTCAGGTCGCAGTCCACTTCTGTGGGCGTGGGTTCGAATCCCACTTCTGACAATAAATTTTTCTTTCATCTATTGGTTATCGCTCTTTGGTCTATTCTGAAAGGCATTTCAAACAATGCATGGTAACAGGGAGATGTGATTTTTCAAGCTCGTTTGAAGCGAATGTTGACCACAATAGATGGTTTAAGTAGGTCTTGGCTGATACCATCCCTCTTACTTGTCCAGTCGAACAAAGAGTTCCATTCCTAATGTCGATTCGCCGTTAAACTTTACTCCTTCACTTGTAATAACTATTTTTTTAGACCGTCATGTGAGTGCAAGCTGAAGAACTTTTCTGATCATGACCAGGAACTCTCCAAAAAGTTCAAAGTAACTGTACGCAACATTTCTAATACGTCAAAAATAAATGGGAATTTACAATAGATTTGAATGAGACTTAAAAACTCCTTCGCCGGAAGCGTTTTCTCGGTGACTTCTCAAAGTAATTACCCAAAAGCACATTGCCACAGCACTATCTGACTATCGCTCCGTGTTTATTCTTCTGGTGGTGTACACGACCTTAGAATATATCATCTACGACCAGCTTAACCACTTACTGAACTAGAAATAACCTGAGACTTATTCGCTGAACTTGATAATAATAAATTTGATTTTGTTGTGGAAGCGTAAGGTTTTGTATTTATGGGTTAATGTGCTTCAGTGGGCTGTCACAGACAATTTTTAAGAAATTTTATACAAGGTGTCCCAGGAGGAAAGGTCAATTTTCAGGGGTATGACAGGAACGATCATTTGAATCAAAAAAGTCTAGTAAACATTGACTATAAAGTGTATACCTTTAGGGCTATGAGCACTTCTTCATCTTCTATACAGTGAAACAAAGCTCTTCTACTGCACGTAATATGGACCACAACACGAAAAAATGCCCAGTAAACATGGGCTCTAAAGTGCGTACCGTAAGAGCTATGAGCACTTGTTCATCTTTAGTGCTATGAAACACATCTATTCTACCGAAAAAGTGCTCATAGTTCTTGAGGCATGCACTTCAGAGCCCACTTTTACTGTACAATCATCGACTGATGGTTCCTGTCCGATCCCTGAATACTGACAGTTCCTCCTGGAATATCCTGTAT